>NC_140597.1:23489049-24171549 GCF_057381915.1 Diplotaxodon limnothrissa
CAGAGTTGTGCAAAAGTTTTGCGAGATCTCGCAAAAGTCCGTCTTAATTTTTTTTTCTCCCATGTCCGCTGCGGGGCTCCGTACCGTAGAAATGTGAGAAGGATTTGAAAGTTATTTTTATTTGTTCTGGATTTTATGACTGTATTTAGATTTGACTGGATAAGAATCCATTTCAGATATTTTTGAAGTCACATGTATCATTTAGTGATTTCTCTGCTTGTTTTTCACCGGTAGAAACAAGACCATCCTGTGGCTGTTTTTAGAACCTGGCGTACTCTGAATCCACCTTTAACAGCTTTAAGGGTCAAAGGTCAAGAAAGCCCTTTGACCTCGGTGTCACCAAAATATAACCTGGGGGGAAGATGAGACAGGGCTTTTTGAGGATGTAAGAAGCCATTGTGTTGCTGTTTGGGAGATGCATGTTTTCCATGTGTACAAAAGGGGAATGCAAATGGATAACAGAGGCATAATGACGAGTGATCTCAGAAAGATGATGTTTTCTGCAAAGCTGTTACACATTTCCTAACACTGGGGAAACGGCCAATGGTCGAAGGGGAAAAAAAGATCTTCACAATGAGACACAGTGTCTCAGAGCAAACGCAGTGGCCAAAATTTCAGAGGACTTGCTCATGAGCGAGGGTCCGCCCAGCTCCAGCGCAGGTTGCCTCGGGCTGGCAGGTTGCTCCACTGCAGTGTGTGTGTGTGTGTGTGTGTGTGTGTGTGTGTGTGAGGAGTTTTTCCTCCAGAGTGGGCAGGGCTGCTGGTGCTAACATATGTAGGCTCCACAGGGGTCTGTGACGGCACACACCGTCTATCTGGACAATGCATCCATCATTAACCTCCCCGCATCTCTGTCTCGCTGCATTTCAATCGGCCTCCATCACCGCGCTTGCTGGATCTCACACTCATCTCTCCCACTCTCTTTGTTTGGCCCCACGTTATCTTCGTCCCCTGCTGTCCATCTCCCTCATCCTCCTCCCTGCATATCCCTCGCTTTCTCTTTTCTCTCCCCCTGTGGCCTGCTTTTCATCTCTCCCTCTTACCCCTCCTCTTCCTCCCCCTTCCCTCTCTCTCTCTCTCTCTCTCTGCCCTTCACCATGCCCCCCCACCCCACACACACCTCCTCCTCTCCCCTTCACCCTCTCCCTGTATCCGCTTTCCACTCCCTCCTCCTTCTCCTCCTCTTCCTCCACCTCCCCCAACTCTCTCTCTCTCTCTCACAGCCCTCCTCCGCCTCTCCTCTGTCCTCCGTTCAATGCCCCCCCCCCCCCCCCTCCTTTTTTTGCTCCTGCCATCTTGCAGGCCAGTGGAGCCAGACTGCAGGCGTTCAGGGAGTCACTGGACCTGCTGGGCAGCGGGTGACACAGATTTCCGGTGTGTGTGTGTGTGTGTGTGTGTGTGTGTGTGACGAGACCAGGAGGAGGAGCGGGGTGGGGGGATTAAGCTCCAAATCACTAGAAAGGCACTGAAGAGAGGGGGGGTGAGAAAAGAAAAAGCTGCAGATCCAAGAATTTGAAATTCTCCCTTTGTCTGGGAGATGAAGAAACACTAGACTGTGGACTCAAAACTAAAAGACTGCGTGTTTCTCATTCAGTGGGAGCGTTGTAATTGCATGATGTTGGAGCTCGCTGCTTTTCTCCATGAGTTGGCAGTGTCCTGCGTTGGCTGGCGTGCAGTGCTTTCCCTCTCTCTCTGTCTCTCTCTCTCTCTCCCTGCCTGACAAACACACACGCACACACACACACACACGCACGGACGTGCACATCCCCCTCCTGCCCCCACCCCCACAGATGCACACTCACATACAAGCACACACACAGTCCCTCTGCGATCCCCCCTGACTGAAGGCTCACAGGAAGTGCAGCCGTGGCCCAATTATAGCGTGACACCTCGGGCCGGCCGTTGCCATGGTTACGTCTTCCCTGCGGTCCCCTGGAGTGTGGCGCCGAGGAAGAAGGTCTTATCACATCAGCCATCGTTACGGCAACAAGCAAAAACCCACCCTGTAGCCTCAGCCCAGCTGGCTGTGTATTCGGCTTGAAATCTGCCCCCCCCCCTCATCTGTGTATGCGTGTGTGAGAGATTTATATATACATACGTGGAAAATTTAAAAAAAAAAAAAGGAAATTGTGTGCGAGGAAGAGCCCGAATGTTTGTGATGATTGTGTGTGTCAGGTTAGGTGTGCTCAAGTGCACGCACTGGACTTGCCAAGGCAGCGTGTAGGTGTGTTTGTGTGTCTGTGGGGTTGTGATAAGGCTCTCAGCCACACCATTAGGTGACTCATAATCCACACACAACCTCGCACACACATACAGGAGCACATGTGTGCGCAAGCAGAAACAAGGTTGCAAACGGACACATACGCCCAATTACAAATGAGTGCACGCACACACACACACACACACACACACATAAAGACGTAGCATAGAGCTTGTAGACGAGTGCACATGGCAAATTTCTTTTATTTCAAAAGGGCAAACAGCGCTATACAGTACAAGTTGCACATGAAATAATTTAGCCGAGGCCAAACTCATTCACTTCTTACTGATGCAGTGACGTCAGAACAACAGAAACTCCCCTCGTTAGAAACAAAACATTTGGCTCCTCTTTACCTTTGAAGCACAGTACATCCAAACTGGAAAGCAACGTAAAAAAAAAGAAAAAAAAGAAAAAGGAAGAAGAAGACATAATGTTTTCCAGATATTTACAGTCTATTTACAGAATTTTTGTCATCATCTGAATATTGACAAACATTGGTATCCTTCTTTCTCGCCTCTCCAATTCTCTGATTGTCAAAATGGATGGGAACGTGTGTGGACATTCTTAAACGGGAGCTGCAGCTCCGCACGAAACACAACATCTTTGAACGTCTCTGGCAGTCACAGTCCGAGCATGTTAACAGGGTGTCCTGTGGGTGAGTGTGTGTTGGTGTGTGTGTGTGGTTTTGTAATTTTTGTTTTGTTAAAACTGCAGCTCCTCAACAATCATCCAACCGGGAACCTCTGACAAATCCTGCCACCGCAAGCGTTACTATCCGTCCAAGGCTCCATTGCTTCTCTCCTGTGCCAGACCCAAAGTAAAATCAGACCCCCTCAGATCAAACCCAGACACTCTGCTCTCAAACCCCGGCCCCCCGGGCTTCCTCTTCAGCTCCTCACACTTCCTGTATTTACAGATCTGGTGTCCCCTCTTGCGATTGCGGCAGCTGCTGCACTGTTCGCAGTTCGTCTGACGCCGGCACGGTACGCACTCCCCGCACCTCTTCCTCTTCCTCCTGCCTCCGCTGCTCCCGCCCAGGGAGCTGGGAGAGTATCCTTCGGCCACCAGCCCCTCTATGCCCTCAGCTCCCATGGCCGTGCTTCTCCAGTGACCTCCCCCCATCTGGAAGCCTGCCAGGGGGAAAAGAGCGGGGCTGAAGGGGAACCAGGCACCCAGGAAGGGCTGGAAGTCAGTGCTGCATGCAGAGGAGTCCTCTTCCTCCTCCTCAGGCCCGGACCCACCTCCCTCGCCGTCTCCCTTTCCGCTCTTTGCCTCTGCAGTCTCCCTCTTAGCTGGCTGGCTGCTCTGTGCGCCCAAACTGGCTTGCTCTGTGGTGGCAGGGGTGAGAGCCAGAAGCCCAGCGCGCATCAGCAGCTCCGCAGCGTGGGCCAGGTGGAGCCCGCTGGGCGACTCCCACATGTCGGGCCAGGAGGGGGCCCGGCGAGGCTTAGCGTGGCCGGGCTGGGTGGCCCGTTGCTGAGATGAGGAGGGCTCCATCAGGCTTTTGACATCCACGGCCGGGGAAGGGGTGGAGATGTAATGGGAGAGGCTGTAAGGGTGGTTAGAGCGCTTAAGGCTTGGTCTCAGTGGCTCATTGGGGATTTTAGCACTGCTGTGGGCCTGATCCGGGGAGGAAGGGCCAGCGATGTCTACCGCGGTGGACATAGCTGGCTACGGGGAGTTGTCTGTCCTTGTGTGAGTATGCGTGCGCGTGTGGGAGGAGAGGTGAGGGAGAAGGGGATTGAAGCCGATGCGAGGCTGACAACTGTCCTGCTGTTACTTCAGCCAAAATGGCAAGCCTTGGCCTGTGTCCCTATTCCCATTCTCTGCAGCAGCCTCGGAGTCCTGGAGAGCTAGAAATGAATAGGGGATGAAGAGAGGAAGGTTAAGAATAGAAATGTTGGAGTGACAAACACAGAAAGAGAGTTACGAGGAAAGAAGGGCTGGGAGATATGTTCTCAGTCAGAGCCACCAAACACAGCCAGAGAAGCAGAGTGCAGAGATTCGGTGCTTAAAGACAAAAATATAACATGCATGTGCACAGGCTCAGAAATCAAACTCCCCGGACAGAGATGAAGGCAGCCATGTATCTGACACACACTGCATGCTTGCCAATGATTTCCGCATACAGGAGGCAGTATCCCTTTAAGAATTTCACGGTATATCAATGCAATCAATAACAGAGCGACAACAATATGCAAAGATATGCGCATATGCGCAGGTCAAATGTGGAGCGCGCTTTTCAAATACATTTTGACGACTGCTGTTATGTGTGCCAGCCAAAGCTTAAGCTCAGCAGAGAAAGACTAAATAAGGGACGCCGGGGGGAAAAAACAGGCTGTCTTTTGTCTGCTATCGACGACGAGGAGCGAGGTGCGCAACGATGCGGTTGCTGTGGATAAAAAAAGACCAGGCTATGTTCCGTGTCCACATTTGTAGAAAAACTACTCCGCTGATTAAACACGGGAGATGGGTGTTATTACAAGACCGGCCAATCGCCCCCTTTGGCGGATCGATCGGGAAACCAGATCGATCATTTGGCCGTTATTAAGGTTACCTAAGAAGACGGTGCTCGACCGACGCCACGGCGAGCTGACCACAGTCCGAGTGGTCGCTGCGACACGGCGCTGCGCGCAAGAAAAAAGGCGACAATACAACACGGCGAAAATCAACAGGAAGTGTCGAGAAAAGCTCCCCGCTTACCTTACAAACACGACCCGAGCTCTCCTGTCAAAGATATGATGAAGTCATGAACTAATGGCGTGGTGATTGTAGCGTATATGGACGGCGGAGCAGCCGATTCCTCCTCCACCTCTCCGTCCCGGAGGGTCTGCAAACACTCTGCACGGAATTTGGGGGCGTCGCTCAAAATGCGAAGTGGACTCTGCAGTCGAGGCTCTGGTCAGAGCGACCCCGTGAAACGTCCACAGAAGCAGATCAGCACACACCGTTAGCTGGCAGCGGGAATACTAAGGCGAATCAAGGCCACCGGTCACACGCAGTCAACAGCACAACTGAGACACATGTAAAAAATTATGTAAACACCGGGCACACTTATAATTTACGCTCGTTATGTTTTCTCTACTAGAAAGTCTTGTTAGGCTCTTACACACACACACACACACACACACACACACATACATATATATATATATATATATATATATATATATATATATATATATATATATATATATATATATATATATATATATATATATATATAATTATGCCTTATTCAGGCCTGTAGAAACTAGTCAAAAGCCCAGTTTATTAATTATTCCTGTTTGTCCTTTTATAAATCTTTAAATGTATTCAATCAAACTTTGCTATATTAAATGTTCAGTAAAGTAGCTGAAAACTCTTAAGCGTTTACTGTTTGTGCAGTCCAGGCTTCGCCTACTTATTTTAACATAAAAAAAAAATGCTCTTATTTAAAAAAAACAAGACAAAAAAATCCAACCAAAACAACTCTTCCCCTTAAAATGGATTTAAATACAGATTTACTGTTTATTTTTTTACCGTCTGAACTGGTGTCTTATCCACACCGGAAGCCAGCGCCGTGACCTTTCATACATAAAAGCACACTGGGTTGTGGTGTCACACACGGTGGATGTAAATAAATATCAAAACAAACAGCTACAAAATAAAATGATATTTTTACAGGTCACTCGGAAAACAGGAAGAGCCCTGTGAGCTAAATTAGCCTGTTTAACATAAATAGCCTTTATGCTAATGTCCGTCTGCTTTGAAGCACGTGAGCTCGCTGTCTGTTAAAGGTGACTCCTCACGCGGGGACGGCGGAGTCCACTCCACCTCTTCTGAGAGTCCTCCGTTGCATCTGGCACGCAGCCAGATACCTCGTGCGTGCGTGTCTATGTGTGTGTGCGAGCGCGCGCACGTGTCACTATGGGAGCAGGGGCCCACCGTGTTCGCGTACACTGCTGTCTGTCTGGCCTGGGCGATCCGTGTAAACACAGCGTCTTCTAGCGGTCACCGCAAATACTGCTCCGTCTTAAAATGGCCACTGGTGTCGGTGGACACTGCAGCACGGGAGCCCCCCTCACTTCCGTCTCTCCCACACAAATCACAGCCCCGATCCCACCGCAGTCACACACACGCACACAGAGCTGTTTACTCATTACCCCCGTCCTGCGTTAATCCATCAGCACAGCGCTGTGACACGCGTTCCGATCCTGTGGTGGAAAAAGGCGAACGAAATGAATAAATGAAGCTTTCAAATTGGGTCACTCAAGTTTTATTCACAATGTACAGAACAATGAATCAAACCAGACACCCCGCAGCCAGTAGAAAAATCAACCTGCTGAAACGGCAGAATATATTCTTAATGGGCACGAGCTGCTGAACACAGATTCAACACAAGTTTTCCCAGAAAGCCACAGGAACTGGTTACAAGAAGACAGTTTCAACAGTTCATTAACAACAAACTAAACTTCTACCTCCTCTGACTAAAGCAGCAAAACAAACAAAACAATGTGTGTTAACATTCATGTAGGGTTGTGTGAGCGTTTGGATTCTGGTTTAGATTTTAATTTAAGGCCTACGCTTCAGTTCACCGAGACGCTGGACTGACTGAAGGTCTCGTCTTTCAGCCACCTGCCCCACAGCCAGAGGAGGCGGCTGAAAGGACACCAAACATGAAGGCACAATGCCCGCACGGGGAAATATTTCACCTTTATCAGGCCCAGTGAGAACTTTAAACAAACGGCACATTAAGTAGGTCATACTGCGAGCTGCAGTCATAGTGCCACCATATCTAACTTATCTGTCCTCAAATGACCTTTGCTTTCAAAGTCACACTAAGCAGTGTCAGAGCAGTGTGGCCAGTTTGATATTAAAACTATGTTTTTCTGTTACGGGCAAAGGACAATGCTCAGAGTTTGGACTGAACATATCAGCGTCATACTGTAATCATCAATCAGTGTGACACGGCAATGAGAATGACAGATGATCGGGCCGGGCGTGCGAGGAGTCAGGGAGGGCCGAGTTCTCCGGTGGCTCAGATTACGCGTCCTTCTTTTTGATGATGAGCGGTCCAACGTTGTCCCCGGTTTCCTCGTTGTGTTTAGTGTGGGAACCATCGCAGTAAGGGAACTGCAGGGAAGAGGAGAAACGACAACAGAATTCACTCTTATCAGTCATATGAAGAGAGTCTGTTAGCCACATATGAGTTCATGCTAACAGCAGTTTGAAACCGACTAAGCATGGAGGGCTGTCAGAGGGTAACTTTCAGCGCAGGTCAGGGATGTTAAAGATGGTCACATCCCATTACCAACTGGGATGTGATCAGCACAATATGTGTCAAACCGTGACCTGTGACTGCAGAAAGCTAAGCAGTTTTGGACCTCTGATAAGATTACCTGCAAGCTTAGAAAGCTCAATGACTGTTACTTGAAGTTTAAGCTAAAGGACATTTATCGCTGCCTGGGGACCAACCTTCTTTGACTTCCAGCAGCGGCAGTACACGGCCTTGGTGGCGATGTCCTCCATGTCAAAGCTGTGGACCACTTTAGGGCTGTCTTTGTTGATGCAGGTGTTCACTTGGCCCTTTTTGCAGCTCCGCCTGTTCAGGTACTGGCTGACGAGAAAGCCTCCGACAGCTGCAACCACCGCCACCGGCACGGCAACCAAAAAATGCTCTGAAAAAAGACAAATATGATAAGGACTTTTATGTAATGTCTTAAACAAGTGATCATAACTGTCATTTGAGGCAACATCATTTTAGTCATCATTTCAGCCTGTCGGACCTAGTGGCATTAACAGTTTCTCGGTTCTGAAAGGGTTTATGCTAGAGTAGTTTAGGCCTATTCTTAGAAAACCAACAAGCAGGTATGTGGCGGTGTTTTCCAAGGCCAGGAGTGGCGAAATTTTTCCAAGCCATGGAGGATTATCTGCCGAGTACTGAGAATCACATGTTTCAGAACAGGAATGTGGGCCCTGCTGTCAGACCTGATCAGCAACTTCTGTGAACTTCTGCTTGGCTAGAGCGGCGGGAAGCCGGGCATACGGAGATAGCGTTTAGCTGTGGCCCACACTGAGTGAAGTCTAAAGTTGGAAAAATTAACCCGTGTCCAACTGGGTTCGGTGACCGGTTAGCCAGCTAACGGCGCCATGCCAGAAGAAGGGGAAAAGTTTACAATGCAACTACAAAGTCTATATAAAAATATTTGAGTCTTTACGTTACTATTAAACGCGGTAGCCTCAATACAACCACACAGTATCCTACAGTTTTTTCTACAACACTGTCGCAGACCCGCTAACGGCTAACAAAACACTCATACAAGGCTAGCATGCTATTAGCCAGCTTTAATACTTTACCTTTAGTTAACCTGAAACCCGAGCTGGGTAAGTCGGGTATCGGAGGCATTGGCATTGCAGGTAAATGGGTGGCTGACATGTTGGGAGTTTTTTTTTTTTTCCCCTCCTTGGACGGTGTACTGTATGTGATCAGCGCTCAGCAGCAAGGTCAACCACAGAGCTTATCAAAACTATCCACTCTGACAGCGAACCGAACCTGCTGCGTCACTGCCCACCAACCAATCAAAACCGAGGAAGAACGAAGCTCGACAAGGGTAAGAGCGTAACCCCCATACCATTTCCGGCTTCGCTTTAGCGCTCTTTGAAGTTGGAATTGCCGTGATGAGTAATACGTTCCAGAAATAAAATAAATAAATATTACGTTTTATTTTAAGTGTATTTGTTAAAACTCTTCACTATCGGGTCCATAGCCAAAAGATAAATAAAATTCCACTGCCTGGCAAATTTTCCTAACGGCGGATAATTATCTTGACCACTGCGAGCTTTGGTGAGTCCCATTTCCTTTACAGGTCACTGGCTTAAAAAAAAAAAAGAAAAAAGGAGGGGGGGTTTGAACATAACACCTTTGACTCAAAATAAACCCCATTTATAGATTTACAATGCTTAAATATATAAATTATAAAGTTTTACCAGTCAAAGCTTTTAATTTAGCTGTGACAGAGCTGGAAGGTCTCCCAACTTTTAACTACTTTACATACCACCAGAGGGCAACAAATGACCTTTTCTAAAGGCTTGACTGGACTCTACAAGCGCCCAAGAATTATGTAATTTCAAAAGCTTTCAAGTCTTGTATTTTTGTTATGCTCCCCAGTATTCACAGAATTCTGTGGAATAGAGGTAACCATAAAAGAATGAGGTAATTGCTCATCTTATTTATCCTGTTAGATTTCTGCAGAACTTCCTCTTAACTGCATTCAGATGTTGCCAACCTGCCTCTGTATGCCTTCTTCAAAAAGAGGCTGAGTATGAGTCAACACAGGAGTCGAGGGTTTTTATTACACAGTTTAATCAACACACAAAGCTCAACGAGCCTCTCAGGTAATTCAATATACAGAGGTTTTGTGCAAGAAGAGTGGGTTCTCCTCGCACCCAGAGCCCAAGCCAGTCCCATAGCCATTTAAGATGTTAGCCTCTAATTTAACAATAGCAAAAAAAAACAAACAAAAAAAGAAAGATAAAAGCAAACTAAAGAATTATGGGGTGGGAAATAAAAACACAGGTTAAACTAAGAAAAAAAATGAATTGCTTAAATACCTGGTCCAGAACCTCCACTTTTTGTGAATAAAGAAACGATGGTGGTGAGGGTGACATGGGGGTTACAGTTGTGTGTGCATGTGTGTGTGTGTGTGTGTGTGTGTGTGTGTGTGTGTACAAAGGGGTCAACTTGGGTGAGGGAAGATTGGGGGAGGGAGGAATGAGGAACAGGAGGTGTGGGGATAAATTCAAGTCCTTTCATAGAATCCAACAGAAGACCAAAAATAGGCTGCGTGTAATTTTTTTCCATGTTACATAGCCTTGTATAAAACACAGAGTGCCCTTTGACTACTTCCTTGAAATGTCACCCCTACAGATGGAAATCATTAGGACAACAAAAACAAGAAAGGGTGCAGAGTGTAAAAATCCCTCCATCTTACTGTCCCCTCCCCCTCAAAAATAAAATTAAACTGGAAGATAATGGGGGAAGAAAAAGGTCCCCTCAAAGCTTGACTGGTGCTTAAAGGAATGCTTTTAGTGATGGTGGGTGAGAATGCGGGCGTGCAGGGAATAAACAGGGGAGGGTGGAGGATCGGTGACAGCCCAACCTGCTTGGTGACAAATGGAATACAGAAGTCAGGAGATGGAGGAGGAGTTGGTAGGTGGTGAAAAAGGGGAGATGGGCTTTACCATTGCAAGTTGACAATATGTACACTAGAGGAGGGGTGGGTGAGCTGAGGGGCGGAGGGAGGGAAGGGGTAAAGAGAGCAAATAGAGGGAGAGAGAGAGAAGGTGGGGCAGAGGGAGTTTTACAGGTACTCTGGTGAAGGGGAGGCGTGGCTCAAAGAAAGCACTCCAATGGAAACCAACAAGATCTTGTTTAAACTTTTCATTTGTTTGTATGGTTTTTTTGTTTGTTTTCTCTTTACGTCTGAAGCTCCCCTAGCCTTTACGTCGTAGAGGTGGTTGGCCATGTTTCTACCCCCAACACTACATTGCATACTTTTGTGTCCATTCCCGAGCTATTTTGTTGTACCTGTGAACAAGAAAGAAAAAAAAAAAAAAGAGAAAGAGAGGAGAGTGGTCAGTTTTAACTTAGTGAAGGATCAACATGTTGAACACTTGTAGTCAATCTGCACCACTGCCTTTACTCTGACTGGTCCCATCAACGTGTCTGAAACGGGGAGCCCGAATTAGAGCAGATGCTCCCCGAAGTCTGAATCGCAACGAGTGTGGCCGCATCACGTTTCTGTTGCGACGTCACCGTGACTGTTCAAAACTTGCTTGCACTTTCAACAATTTAATTGGCCATCCACTGCCTGTCACTAAACCTGCACAGCAATTAGGTTTTTGTCAGAGTGCATCAAGCTGGGGAGAAGCCAAAGAGGAGGGCAGAAATTTCATGAGCGAATGGCACAGAGCAGACACATCGTCCTCATTTTACATCGTAGGCTCAGACGAGTGCCATTCTCCTTTCTGTCACGATAAAGATGTTTAGCTTCATATGAAATCCCTCAGATACTTTAATATAAGACAAAGGAATTTTCAATGGAACGTATCTGTTTTTCTACACGATAAGAGAAACGTGCTGTATATAAAACACACCTGTCAGCACGACTCTGGCCTGAAAGAGTAAGAAATAAATGTGTAAAGTTACTGAAAGAGTTGTGACTTAATTTGTTCATTCACATAAAATGTAATTTTTTATTTTTATTTACTGTGGACCCATTGTAAGATTTTATTATTTTTTATAGTAGATATTTATATATATAAAAAAAAAAGGACCTTTTCTGCCATTTAGTCATTTATCTACTACTTAATTACTTTGATGTAGCACAAATGACCATGGGGAGCTCTTTGGGTCTTTATAAAAGTTCCAAGTTATGAAAATAGTTAAAATCCAAAATATATGCAATATTTCATACTTTCCAGAGCCAGTGGGCCAAATTGGGAGTCTTTGTTGAGCCAATTCTGGCTCTCCGGCCTTATCGATCAATCGTTAATTTCACAGGTAGCAAATTCTGATCGTCTCAACGGGGTGACAACTCCAGAAAGGTGGCATGTCTGTGCCCCAATGTTTGCATTCATTCACCCTCACGCATGACTAATCAAAAAGCTCAAGTTTCACACGCTCTAACATTAAACAGCCTTCTTGACCATAGCCTGTATATAAAAGTTGGACATGGCCACAGAGGATATTCGCCCATTATGAAGCCCCGAGTTAGGTTTGCTGTTGCTGTCTGGGTGTTTCGAAACCAAATGTGGGGAGTGAGTGACACATCTGAACCTCACTGTTAACTGTGCGGCTATTTTAAAGACTCGTGGTGACAGTTTCAATTTTTTCTGTTATGTCACACACTGTTAGCAACAGTGTTACTAGCAACAATCTGAAAAGGCACATGAAAGCAAACTATTCATGCAAACAACTCACTTTTCCCTGTCAGTCTTGTAGATGCGGGCGATCTCGGGTACTAATGGGTCGTCCGGGTTTGGGTCGCACAGCAGAGAGCAGATGGACAGGAGAACTGGAACAGACCACACAAAAGGTTAAGAGTTCTCACACATAAAAACTGACATTTTCAGAGTTTGGATACATTTTCCTTTGGATGACCCTCACATGCTAGCATGTCCCATCTATTCCACTTCTGATCATAAACATAATTGGTCTACAAAAACACTCACAGTGCATGAGGGACGCTATTTGTGTAAACCACTGTATTAGCTCAAGGACCATCTCTGACATTCACTGAGATAGTGCTGCGCCAGTTTAAATCAAGGACCTCTGCCACAGGAATGCATTTGGAGGTAGCGCTTTCACGAGAGAAAAAAAAAAGAAGAAAACGGAGCGTTTCTCTTTTACTCTGCAGCCAGAAACATCTCCTTACCTTTGGAGATGGTGAGAGCCGGAGACCACTGTGATCGCAGGATGTCAAGACAGATGCTGCCGTTGCTGTTGATATTTGGGTGGTAGATTCTTGTGGTAAATGCAACCTGAAAACAGATGAATGGGGGGAGCCAAGAAAGAGGGGGAGACGGCAGAAAGCTGAACGACGTAAAGCTGTGGCACGCTTTAACGGGCAAGAGGAACTTAGGCACCCTCTGTTTATGAAAAGCTACTTCTTTGCATGCTCTGGTGCTCACCTTTGGCGGTTTGAAGGGGTAGTCTGTGGGGAAGTGTATGGTCAAGAAGAAAACCCCGCTCTGGTAAGGACTGTCATTCTGAAGGAGAGAGAAGCCCAATGGGCTTCATTACAATTATGGTATAAAAGGAAACAGGCAGGTAGAAAACTTATAGTGAGAACAATTCAGAGTCGTGCGCATGTACGTGAATTTCCCATAAACCTAAAGCAACAGTTAAAGCTGTGACTGTGTGAGTACTTACGGGTCCCATTATTGTGGCTTGCCAGTGAAACACTGAAACAAAAAAGGAGAAATTTGTTATGAAACTGAGGACATGATGTGTGTCTGGGAAGTGTTAGAATAAATAATGCCACATGAAGCGTGCCTGTTTATTTATACAGTTGAGTAACAGGCTTTAAATAAAGTGCAGCTGAGGACAGTCTTTTCTTAATTAGAAATGACTACATATACACTTGCAGCACATGAATAACACTAACCTGCTGCTTCAGAGGAAATTAATAAACAAGAAGTGATTTTTTTTAAAGAGCTTGGATAACCACCAAAACAAACCACTGTAATCTGACTGTGATCTTTTAAACCTGTCCAATTCAAGCATCCTGTCTGAGGAGAAATGTCACATTTGTGAAGAAAGCCACAATAACTGCATTTCACAAGAGACACCGTCTTGGTTTTTTTGATGTTGATGGCAGGAAGCGATGTGTACAGCAAACAAATAAAAAGTTCTGCTACTGATTTTTTCCCCGCACAAGTACAAAAGTTAGACGCTATCGTGCACAAACACAGACTGCACACCAAAATCCCAGGATGCAGTGCTTACGGGATCCACACTATGATCGTGTCATTAAAATGTCAGACTTTAAAACAAAGGAAAAACTCCTCAGACGGTTGTTGTGATCTTGACAGCATGCAGACACATATGGACGTGTCCTGCGCGTGCGGTCCTAAGATAAAAATCAAATGTTTTTGTTTTGACTGGAACCTAAATGCAACATCCCCCCTCACACACGCACACACAAAGGACATTAACACATTCATGGGTTAGTCTTGAGTTTCAACACAACATATTCATATTTCATTTAATAATCTTCAAGGAATCTTGCACATAAGTTTTGTTGTTTTAAAGAATAGTTTCAATAAATAATTTAGGAACAGATATCAATATGCAAAAATCAGTCTGAAGACATGAAAACAGACTAAAGAAACAAAGCATGTAGATTGTTTCCTAAAAACAATACAACATATTAGAGCAGCTGCACTGTACACCCTGTGACGATTCTGGTTATGTATGCAGACGTCACAAACCTCAAACATGAGACAACAGCGTGGGTGTCGGTCTCTTGTTGAACCCAGGTGTTGCACTCAGGATGTGTCGGGCAGGCAGCCGCCGCATTACTACTCCTGGCTAAGTTTGCGTCAACCTCTGTGCAATGACTGGGGCAGCACGTAATTTGCAAGTCCATGAGTTCATATTTAAATCAGCGTGCATACACTTAATATAGTCACTCTGTCTATTTTTTTTTAAACATCCTAAATACAATCTGTCTGTGTTTATTCATGCTACTTGTTCTAAACATACCCATCTAGGGCAATTATTATTACTCCCACACTATCATTCATAAAAGACATGATTATAAAGGATTACAGCTATATGTAAAAACACTGCTGTATTACCAAGACAGAATAAGAGCAATCATTAAATGGACTTAAATATCAAGGCACATCATCAGAGCGATTAACTGAATGTATCTGTTTGTGTATATAGCACGGGACAGCGTCAGATCTACCACAATACAAGATCTTAATGTATCAAAATATTTCTTAAAAGCAACTAACTAAACTGGACGCTGGTCATTAAAAACTACAGTTTGGATTTTGACGTTACAGCAGGGTCAAGACCAAGTTGATGAGATCGAGCCAAAGTGAAAATTCCAAAATTATGCAGGCATTTAAGTGTCTGGATTTACTGACACTTAAACCTCAGGTCACAAGATTGTGGACACTGTGGTTTAGGACTGAGTGACTTATTGATCAAACCAGAAACGCATCAAAGAGAAAGTGTTAAACTGCTCACTAAACATTTTCCTTCAGTACAAAAAAAATCCCCATATCATCAAAGTTTTTCAATATTCTGAACTTTTTTTTTTTTTTTTTAACTCTGCACACAAATTTTAGCATTAGGACCAAATTTTGTTTAATTAACCTGCAATAATAGAAGCACCTTGGGAGTTTTACATACAACATTTAAAGTACTGGTTACAAGGAAACATTGACAAACATACTGCAGGGCTAAGTTCAGTTCAGTTAATGCCTTCTGCATTTCATTATTGGTTCAGTCTATGAGATTAAAAAAAGAAATCTGAACTCTGATTTACTCCCAACATTACAAAAGAAAAAATACCCTTGCTGTGAAAGTAAAAGTAAAACCTACATGAAGCAATACAGTGGGTTATGCTTTTATAATTACCCAGAAATCTTCACAATAGGAGCTGCAGGTATTTCCTGGATGTGAGCTCTAAGAATAACCTTCAAGCAGAAACGAACACTAATTTAATCTATTTTATAGATGTTGGTCTTCATGGATCTGTCATTGATTCCTATGTCATATGCGAGTATAATTTGATGATTGAAAAATGATTTGGTCACATAAGATTATGAATAAGTTCAAATAAAAAGCGGGAAAGGGTTCTGAATCCTGCTTACACACAGCTAACGTGACACTGTGGGTTTAAATGTTGACTTACTGTCATCTCCTACTGGTCCTGCAGAACACTGGGCTGGTGGGTCCCGTGCCAAGTCGTTCAACTCCTGAGACAAACCAAAGAGATGTGAGTTGTTTGGGTCCAGCCATACAGCGAAGCATTAAATAGACCATAAAAACTAAGAACAGATAAGAGGGCTAAAAACACCAGCATCTGCATACAGGATAGCATTCACTGATGAAAGTGTCCTGTTTATCTTTTGTGTCACATCAGTATTGTGCCAGATAAGAGTCCAGACAGTGTGTTTAAGAGGTGAATGACATTTATTTCTTTGTAATTAAGTAGGGCCAAATGAAGAAAAAAATAAGAATAATATAAAGTAATTGATTTTAATATTTTCCATTTTGAAAATAAATTTAAAATGTTAAAGATTGAAGTCAACTCCCTGAGTTCATCAAAGGGTGTTAGGAAAGTGTGGAAGGTTTAAGGTGAACCTGCCAAACTGCATCTCAACCTTTTAGCTACAATGTATAGAACAGAGCACTTTGCTGTTTTCTTCTTCTTCTTCTTCTCTGTGTGAGGTCCAAGCAGTCTATACATTAACAGAGA
This sequence comes from Diplotaxodon limnothrissa, assembly GCF_057381915.1. NCBI lineage: Eukaryota > Metazoa > Chordata > Actinopteri > Cichliformes > Cichlidae > Diplotaxodon > Diplotaxodon limnothrissa. Next base: position 23,505,292 of record NC_140597.1, read on the forward strand.
AAATGTCCTCATTTCTAAAACACGATTATCAGTGTATTTTGACTTGTCTCAGAAATTCAACTTAATCGTTAAGAATATATCCTTCTAATATACACATTTTTAAAGTTCCCTTCAACAATCCTCCGAATAAACTGAAAGAAGAGATGATAAAAAAAACAAATAACAAAGAAGGAGCAAGCAGAAATATCAGGTTTAGCCAGGTTGTTTTACAAACACCAATATCGGGCTATTAATTAAACAATCAGCGCAACCCCAATCTAAAGAACAGAGAGAAAAAGGAAATGCAACATAAAAATAACCACACAAGAATTTCCTCTGTTTAAGCATGTGTTTGGGGTGGGCACAAAAAAAAGAGCTTCAATAATCTTATAGAGGCTGTTCTACTTACTACTTCCTCTGCTCACCAGGAGCTCTGTCTTGTTTTCAGACAGCTCCTGAGGCCGGTGCCACAGCCATAAAGGCTCCCTGCTACAGTAACTCTCAAAGCATTTCCCGGTGACACAACAACACTACTATAGCACCCCGAGCCTTTGCTTATGGCACTGACCGCTATTACGTAACTGCCTTTCTCCAGGTAGAGCGGCTAACACACGTACACCCAAACCGAGATCACGATAATTTGACAAAGCTTTTACTATAGCCCACACAGCCGTGTAAACTGGTTAGCTCGCAGTAAACGGTATGCTGGTAACGTTAGCTTAGCGTAAACGCTAACCTCTCCGGCTCGACAGCAGCACAGGATGTCATGTAAGAGAAACATGAAGCGAGCTGCCTGGCCAAATTATGACATGCCTTTATGCTACGTGGGGAATTAATTGCAACAGGACCAAACAACGCGGAGCTAACTCAATCAGACGAGCGGCACAATAACGATTATAGGGCTCGCCTGCTATCAGCAACATGCCATCAAAGGCGAACAACGCGTGGGGCCTGTTTTTACAACACCGACTCGCTGCTAACATTAACAAGAATTTCCTTATGTACTGCTTCTCCCGTTGAGCCATAAGCATGTTCAATGCAAACAATAACATGGCTGCTTTGACATGACTACTGCGAAAACCTGCAGGTTATGAATTAAGATGACAATATACAGTTAACGAAAAAAAAACGGGGAGGAGGTACATGCTCGCTTCCGATATAGCGATCATTATGTTTGAACTTTTACTGTTCCTCTAACAACAGCAAATGATCGGGTATTTAAATGGCTAGCGACAAAGAAGCCGTCCGTCCTTTAATTAAATAAGCTCTGGACTCCTGAGCTAGCCGTTACCGCTAGCCGGATAACTTCAGTTATCTGTCAAATCAAATAGCGGGTTAAGTAAACGAAAGCCGCCGTGTTGAATAATGTTAGCTACGTAGGCTGCCGTTTATATCGACTAATGAAGACATATCTGATAGCATATCGTGAAAACTGCCGCTAGTTTACTATAAAGATAGAAATGCAGTGGGCTAGCCTGCATCCAAACTAGCCAACAACCGGGAGAGATAATGTTAGCCAGCAGCAGCTAACACACCACTAATACCATTAACTAGTGACAACCATGGCAAGCTAAACATCTTTTTATACGCGGTATCGAATACATTCTTAATGAACCGAAACAGATTGTGAAGCTATGTGACACAACCAAGAACAGCTAACACAGCCAATGGTGGAGTTGGCCCATTTGTAGCAGCACTGAAAGGCGGCGCATTGCTGCTCTCAGTGTCGCCGCTCGCTATTCAGACTCACAGACCGTTAGCTGCCAGCTCAAACCTAACTTGAATAAATAGATCCGTTTTTCAAATTATTGTCAGTACAACTAATCTGCCGGACAAGCATCCGCTAGACAACCTTGGAATTAGATCTATAACCAAACTGCGAAATCCTGGGCCTCGCCGTTCACTTCCTTACCTTGTGAATTCTTTTCAGAGCCATTGTTGTGCTAGCGCTTCTGACAGGGAAAACGTGCGATTAAAATGGCGATTGATATCACTGTCCGTTAGTAATACTACGATTTAGCTGTCATATAAGATCGTTACTCTACATATAATTAACTGGTTGCTACCAGAAAGAACCACCAAGCAAATTTTGAGGCGAAACTGAAAGATAGAAGCGGTAGAACCGCGGTCCTTCCTCCTACTGCAGCGGCTACCAAATCACTGCGGCCTGTGTTCTGCTAGCAGCAAAGACGGCAACACTTCCGAATTCCGTTTTTCACAATTAAACCACGACCATCTAAAGGTGACACAACTACCTTGCTCTCCTCCATCCTCATATAACACAAAAGTAAATCCGCTTTTTCACTGTTACATGTTTACAGTCTCATAGGAAACGCCTTTAAATTAATATTCTGACAGGCTTTTCTGTGCAATGTCCCCAAAGAAGCATCCTTTTCCTAGGATGGAAGTAAACCTTTACTTTATTCATGCATAGAATTATTTGGGCTGCAAACATGATTACTATACTTCCATACAACAATTTGCAGTGATATTAACAGTAAAAAGATGACACATCTGAAAAGTTGGACCATGGAATACTTGGCACTTCCGTAAACCTCTCTAAAAAAACGTGAAGACAAGTCTGTGTGTGTTTGTGTGTGTGTGTGTGTGTGTGTGTGTGTGTGTGTGTGTGTGTGTGTGTGTGTGTGTGTGTGTGTGTTCTTTGATTTTCTCAACAACAATTCATGCCCTGTTTGGATGTGTCAGAAAACATCCACTGCAACAGCACCATCCATGTAAAGCTTGCCGCAGCTGTTCAAGGCATAGATTCAAGAATGAGCACACTTGCAGTTGAACAGTCAAAACAAATATGTTTTTTAATGCTATATTTTATTAGGTTAAAAAAGTCATTGGTGGAAAAAAAAATGTTTAAGAGAATTCATTAGAACTTTTCTCAACCTTTGAAGAATTTTCCCAGTTTAAACAGTATTTATTTCCAGTTTATTTCGCTAAGAAAAATTAAGAAAAGAAAAACTGGCCGCCACACAGTCTTAGAGAATTGTCCAGCTGCAGTGAGATTCAATATCCCAAGCTCAGGACAGGAGATTTCATTTTATCCTGAATTAAGAAAAAAACCTAAACAATTTTATAAAATGTTGTGGAGGGCCGCCTTTGAGAGCAGGAGTATTTAAACAGTAATCCAATATCTGTTAACACCGCAAATTATAAGTCTTTTCACACAGGTACAACTATTTTACATCAACAAAAGCAACCTGGCTGGTTTACCAAGCTCAAGACTTCAAAAGCTGGGAGCAGCTGTGTATTTTCTGTCCCCACACAATCATTATATTTTGGGATTATAGACTAGCAGGATTTATTGTCCATTTCCGGACAGAGCCTGAACTATTCAAAAATGACAGTTGATTGTATAATTTACTTCTTTCCTTTTCTGAGATCAGTAATACTCAAATATTCAGTGGCTTAAAACTGCGGTCCCCAACCCCCGGGCCTCGGACGGGTACCGGTCCGTGAGTCGTTTGGTACCGGGCCGCGAGAGTTGAGGTTCAGGTGTGAAATGTATAGTTTTCAGGGTTTTTATCGGTTTTCAGCGTTATTTTGTTATCGTTTTTATCGTTTACTCGGCTTTCCTTGGTCTTTTCACGTGTGTTATGAATAAATCTTCTTTTTTTCGGTATGGGTACTAGTTTTATTTTGTTGTATTTATTCGCGACACCTTAAAGGCCGGTCCGTGAAAATATTGTCGTGCATAAACCGGTCCGTGGCGCAAAAAAGGTTGGGGACCGCTGGCTTAAAACATTTTGAAAATGTTTTTTTTTAAAACCTTTATTCTGAAAGCAATTTTCAAACCGGAAATAGTGTTGTTGGCTCGCTTTTTCACTGCGTTACCGCTAGGGAACCCCTTCGCTGACATGCGCACCTGAGGGATCGCGGTGCACGCCGCCTACGTAGTGGTGCAACTGGCGTCATTGTGGCTCCCGCCACGCGAGGGTAAGGCTGAACGGGCACGGTCTGGGCTGAGCCAAGATGTCTACCCAGTATATGTCTTTTGCAGTAGGTAAACTCCCGGGACGTGAGACTAAAATGGGTTACAAGAGTTTCAATGTCGTATGCGTCTTCGCAGGCAGTGCAGCAGTTGGTAACATGCTAAAGCCGCTGGCTGTGGCTATAGGTGTAAGTCCACTTTCAGAGGCTTATGTAACAGATAAACTACAGTCTGGGTTTGTTTAGTGCAGAGATATGACTCGCGACTGTGGGTGCGAGCTCGTTGGCGGAGGGCACATAATTGGTTTGTTTAAGCAAGGGAAAAATATATTAGCTGCACAGTAACTGCAGTTTATGTTTGTGCCTTACTTGTGTGGTTTTGTTTTGTTTGTCACGGTAACTCGTTGTTATATCCGTGTGGCACACAATGTTCCGCTTTCTCAGTTCTCAATATTCTTCAGCAGGGGTGTCAAACATAAGGCCCGGGTCCCAGAGTCGGCCTAGCAATGAAGGCCCATTGGACAACTTTGGACAATGTGTATTTGCATTTAAAGCTTTGCCAACTGATAAAGAGCTTCCCCGCACCGCATTCCTACTACATCAGTGTTATTAAGTAATAGATAAACAATAAAGTGATAGATGTTTTTTAGAAATTAGTTTTTTTCCACTATGGGACATTATTAACAAAAACACGGGCAATGAGCTACCAAACGTTTCTATGTAATTTAAAACATTTGCACTGTGTTCCAGATACATCAGACCCAGAAAAAAAAAAAACAGATTTCTTTTGGTTCTTAGCAAAGTAGAGCGATTCAAGTATCACTAGCAATACAGGATAATACTTATGTTATAATGCTTTGATAGATCAAAGTATCTGGGGCTGATCCAACTCCTGAGCAAGAAGTCCGAGTTGAGTGGGAGTTCAACAAAAAACTTCCAACTGGGAACTCGGAATTTCTGACTTTGACTTATTCAGGAATTGGCTATTATTTCTTAGAATTTATACACGAAAAACTTGTTTCCTGCAGCACAATTTGTTTAATATGTAGAAAAACTGAGGCACACAGTTTAAATTGCACTTCTTTTTGTTTCCTGAGAACCGAGGAAACAAGGTAGAGCAGGGCGATATGACCAAAAATATTTATCACAATATACATTTGAAAATTTGAGATAACGATATAACTGACGATATAATTGACACTAGACAAAATACTTTACAACTCCACAACTTTATTAGTGCAAATAAAAATATCAATGTATTTTCGCTTAAACAAGCAGCTGTTTTTTATGTGCATTAAAGTTATCTAAAAATTTAACAGTGCAAATGCAAATTCCTTGCTGACAGTTTAACCAAAAGGCATTTCCAGTGGGAATTGGCCGACATATCCTCAGCATAACCATGTATAATATCCACAAAACTTAAAAAGAGGTTATACACACACACTATACGGTACCATTATGTTGAAGCACAGTACGTATCACTCCGCGAGGCTCCTCCCTATGATAGCCGTAATGCTCCGACAATCCATCGTAGCTTAGCAAAGTCGTACTAAAACATTTGACAGATTTTCGAGCGCCGTGTACATAAAATCGTTTCGAGGTCAGTAAACACAACCAGAATTCATACATAAGGCACACGGGATTATAAGGGGCACTGTCGATTTTCAGATAAATCAAAGGATTGATTTTAAGTGTGCCGTATTTTCCAAAAAACACGGTAATAACGACGGCCCGCTAGCACGCGCTACCAAAAATAGTGCTTTGTTGTGTATCTGATGGACGAAAGCCAAACCAGTTCCACACCACTGAAGTTGCAGCATTTTTACAAACCAGTTCTGGTTCATCTATTTCATTCAACGATCCACTTTCGCCCTTCTCATTCTGTATCGCCACCGTGTTTTTTCCGTCATGTGCGTATGAAAACAAAGGCACTGCGCATGCGCGTTTTACCCGTATTCTATCGCGATATTTCATTTTCTTATTGTTGCCCAACATTATACCGGTATTACCGTGAACGGTATGATATGGCCCAGCCCTAAAACAAGGATCTTTCGGTTTAACTTTTTTTTGTGATGTCCTGCCTATTTGAAGCTAAAAGAGGCCACCCAAACACATGAGATATCATTGGAAAGGCCAGGATGTCATCTTTTGAGCTGGTTCTCAGGAGGATATTGAGACTGTGTAGTTAAACGTCTTTACATTGACAGAATGGGAAGTTTCAGTAATCCAGCCCACTTAAAGATCAAAGTGTCCCACGATGTAAAATGAGTTTGACATTCCTGACCTACAGGATAACCAAGAGACTCTTTCAGGTACAAGTTGTATTAAAGATGTCAAACAGTGGAGGGAAGACCACTGGATTTTGACTTAAAATAAAATAAAACCTGATCTCTTTGTTCGAGGGAAATGTTTTTGTTCTTTTGAAAGCTCGAAAATTAGGCTCTGCATACTCCACCATGGCTATTGTGAGCTCTGGCCTATGTGCAGAGAAAAACATAATCATGTCAAAGTGAATGAAAAATGGTTCCAGTTTGCATTCCAGTAAATGCAAATGACCCTGCGTTTAACTAAGCTCACTGGTTCAAACAGAGCAGGCTCCGTCATGGGTTTTTCAAGAACAAACATGTAGGAACCTACAAAAGTAAAGGAGTCCCAACACAATCAAGCTAATGAATCACTAACTTTTAGTATGAGGTCAAATCAACCGTCTGTCATGAATGGGAGTAGATTTTGAGGAAATTCGGAGGACTTTCTGTAACATTACTGAGCTTCACACCGTAATCAGCATCCAGTAATGGCCTTTTTACGCTCTGACCGATGTCACTAGTTATGTTGTAGTTCTGTTGCTCACTAAAGAGCTACATTCAATAGCTTTAAGAGATATATCACTAAGTATAGCTTCATAATTTTTTCCCTGTATGTTCTCCCCAACAATCAGAGAGAGAAATAGTTATTTTAAAAGAAGCTTTTAAACATTTGATTTCTTATTGGAAGGAAAGCACAGGTGGGGCTGATGTCAGTAATGATGGCTCTGTGTCATGCAGGTGTATGCAAGTGAGCAAATGTACACAATACAAGGACTGGAATGTTTATAAGTGGACTCTGTGATTAACACCATCAATCACACCTCGGTCATTCCTGATGTGACATGTCAAAATATCTGCTGTTGAAACAGCCAATAGCAGCAGACGGGAGTACTGTTTGATTTGCACAACAGTCATCTACACTTGAAGCTCCCCCAAAATAGGAAATGTATCCAAAAACCACATCCAGAGGTGAGCTGGGTTAAAAGTACAGCAGTGTGAATAATGGGCATGGTTTTGAGAGAGAAAGATGGGAAACAGGAGATGAAGACATGCCACTTTAAATCATTTCATGGTTCGATAAGGCCCTCTGACTTTTCATCAGAGTATGCTGATTGCCTTGGCAAACATCAGAAGGACGGCTCAAAGCAAACCTCAGCAGAAGTTTAGCTGAGACAGTTTAAATACAGCTTACAGGCAAGCTAAGCTGTACTCCAAAATGGTCAAATGCAGATAGCATATTTGTATTTTTCACTTGCTGTCAGCCACTGATCTTAGCAGTGCATAGCAGGAATCGGACACACCGAGTTTTACAGACTGTTTACTATACAGGAATATTCACAGGTAAGGGGGTGTGTCTGAAGGAGTGGTATACCCCCACCCTGATATATGATAAACCAGGGGTGGGCAACTCCAGGCCTCGAGTGCCGGTGTCCTGCAGGTTTTAGATCTCACCCTGGGTCAACACACCTGACTCAAATGATTAGCTCCTTACCAGGTTTCTGGAGAACTTCAAGACACGCTGGGGAGGTAATTTAGCCATTTAAATCAGCTGTGTTGGATCAAAGACACATCTAAAACCTGCAGGACACCGGCCCTCGAGGCCTGGAGCTGGACACCCCTGTGATAAACCCTCTGACATCTAAGTCATCATCAGATAACCCCAGCTCTAAGCTTAAACCTAACCCTAGGCAGTCAGTATGCGGTGCATATTTATCAAATTATTCTCCTGGGTTTTGGCAGTCAGGGAACAAAGAGTAATTTTCTGACACATGGGATTATCACACATTGTAACTTAGACTTCAGGAGGTTACGGGTGTGATGATTGAATAATACTTCTGAATAATCATTATTTGTAGCTTACATATTTATACATATACAAAGCTGACAAGAAAAAGCAAAGTGGAAATCAGCCCACAGTTTGACTCCTCATCGCTGCCTTTGTTACCTGCTGAAGCAAGTTGTCTTGACTCTTGTAAACCATATCCTCATTTTGGTTCATATCCTCCTGAGAACCGAGGAAAAAAAGAATCTTCCCATTGAACTTTGTCTGTGATTTCCTTCCTCTTTGGAGCTAAAAGAGGCCACCCAGACAGATGAGATATCAATGGTAAGCCCAGGATGTCCTCTATTTAGTACAGTGGGACTTAGTAGGGTAGCTTAAGTAAGTCAAATGATATAGATCAAAAACAGATTTCCATTACAGAGGACATAGATGAATAGGCTGTTTCTCAGTAGGCTATTGATAATAAAAGTGATATGATAAGATGTGTAAATGTTGGTCATATGTTTGCATTGTTGTCTGGATATGTTTTGCTAATTTCTTATGACAGGTAAGAATGTGGTCTGATGCTCTGTTGTGTGTGCTGAACGAATAATCACAGATTCAGCAGGAGGAGCTGGAGCTAATAACCCAGCAGACTCAGGTCCCTTTTATTGGGATTGCATGATATGATTTCATCCTCCCTGAAATAAATTTTAGGCATCGATGGCGGTATAGCAGCAGGTGATGCAGAACCTGGTGAGAGTATGGAGTGGTTGTTGGTTGTTCTTCAGTTACAGTAATATTTAAGGAACCTTGCTCTCTTTGGGAGGAAATGTTTGATGAGCCAGCTCGTTGGGGCCCTGGGCTAAAAGATCTTCCAAATGTGTTCCATTGCTACATCAACAACTATAGTGAGCAACACATGTGGAAAGTTGGCTGTGTTTCCTGCTGCTTCTGTTTAAGGATCTTCATATTTTTTGACTGCTCTGAGGAGTGTAGGCTGTCTGCAGATTAACATTTTCATTTTCAGGATTCATTTTTAAAACTATTCAAACATCACAGATATGCTGAAACAGTGTGTAATTACAACTTTAATAATTATGTGTTAAGTATAACTAAAATGTTATGAGCTATAGCCTATATATATATATATATATATATATATATATATATATATATATATATATATATATATATATATATATATATATATATATATATATATATATATAGGGGAGGGAGGAGGGAGGACGAGGGAGGGAGGGAGACGAGGAACCATCATGGAAGGACAGGCCCCTGCACGGTATGTACCACCGGCAGATAGAGGAGGTGGCTGATATCCAGAAATCCTACCAGTGGCTGGACAAAGCTGGACTGAAAGACAGCACAGAAGCACTAATCATGGCAGCACAAGAACAAGCTCTGAGCACAAGATCCATAGAGGCTGGGGTCTATCACACCAGGCAAGACCCCAGGTGCAGGCTGTGTAAAGATGCCCCAGAGACAATCCAGCACATAACAGCAGGGTGCAAGATGCTAGCAGGCAAGGCATACATGGAACGCCATAACCAAGTGGCCGGCATAGTGTACAGGAACATCTGTGCCGAGTATAACCTGGAAGTCCCGAGGTCAAAATGGGAGATGCCCCCAAGGGTGGTGGAGAATGACCGAGCTAAGATCCTGTGGGACTTCCAGATACAGACGGACAAAATGGTGGTGGCTAACCAACCGGACATAGTGGTGGTAGACAAACAGAAGAAGACGGCCGTAGTGATCGATGTAGCGGTTCCGAATGACAGCAATATCAGGAAGAAGGAACACGAGAAGCTGGAGAAATACCAAGGGCTCAGAGAAGAGCTCGAGAGGATGTGGAGGGTGAAGGTAACGGTGGTCCCCGTGGTAATCGGAGCACTAGGTGCGGTGACTCCCAAGCTAGGCGAGTGGCTCCAGCAGATCCCGGGAACAACATCGGAGATCTCTGTCCAGAAGAGCGCAGTCCTGGGAACAGCTAAGATACTGCGCAGGACCCTCAAGCTCCCAGGCCTCTGGTAGAGGACCCGAGCTTGAAGGATAAACCGCCCGCAGGGGCGTGCTGGGTGTTTATATATATATATATATATATATATATATATATATATATATATATATATATATATATATATATATATATATATATATATATACATACATACATACATACATACATACATACATACATACATACATACACACACATATATATATATACATACGTATATATATATGTATGTATGTATGTATGTATATATATATATATATATATATATACACATACACACATATATATATATACGTATGTATATATATATGTGTGTGTATGTGTATATATATATGTGTGTGTATGTGTATATATATGTGTGTGTGTATGTATGTGTATATATATGTGTGTGTGTGTATGTATGTGTATATATATATGTGTGTGTATGTGTGTATATATATATGTGTGTGTATGTGTATATATATGTGTGTGTGTATGTATGTGTATATATATATGTGTGTGTATGTGTATATATATATGTGTGTGTATGTGTATATATATGTGTGTGTGTATGTGTATATATATATATGTATGTATATATGTGTGTGTGTGTGTGTGTGTGTGTGTGTGTGTGTGTGTGTGTGTGTGTGTGTAAAACAATACCATAATACTGATACTGACTTTGCGAGGCACACAAAATGTGCCTAGTCAGCAAGTTTAAATGTTTTTTAAAAAGTCCTAAAAGCTTGATCTGTGCTTTATCCCGTGATGCAGGTCATTGTAATCCAGTGCCAGAACTGAGGCAGTAAAACTTTCCATCCTTTCCCCCGTCTCCCCTGTACTCCTCCTTGAAGTCACTTCTCTCCTAGTTTATCAGTCCTTCGTGGCTGCTAACGAGGATCAGCATGAAAAAGCTGAAGTGCATTACAATCAAATAAGCCATCCCATCCCGAGGAGGCGAGACTGTTACGGTCTTTTTCTCTGCCGCCACACGCACACAGGCTGCCCTGTCTCCTGTAGCCTGCAGATGTCGCTGTTGAAGCACTTTGATCAGAATTTGAATCAAGGATACTTTCATGCAAATTGAGAAAATAGATTTTATAAATGATACTGAGACTTGAAAATGGTTTATTTGAGCCTTTACTGCTTTTTAATAATTATATTTTTGTCTTTCAAGAGACAGAGGAGCAACCTTCTCTATATTAATGGATCTTTAAAACCAATAAAAAGATTTGAATAATAATGAAACACATCACCCTGTGAAGCAATTGTCTGCTTCCTATCAGAACTTCAGTTTGCCAGTACCACATCAGACTCTGTTATTCATAGCAATAAAATGTATGGAGACTCTTTAGTAACTTTCTAACAGTTATCAAAATTAGTGCTACAAAGTGCTTTACAAAAACAAAATAAAATGCGACTGTAAAGACCTTAATAAAAACCATTTATAAAAAGCAGTTTTAAAATCTGTTTTAAATAGAGTCGTGTAAAGCTGAAGGTCAGCGTCAAGAATAAAACAGTGAGAGTCAATAGATGAGAATAAAAAAATAAATAAAAAGAGAAGAATATAACAGAAGCTAAACAGGCCTATAAAAAAAGTCAATATAACTTTCACAAATAAAGACCTAAGATTTGAAAAGGCTTGAAAATTCATTCAAAAGAAGACATAGACAAAGCCAAGAGTTCCCCATGTTCCTCACTGAGGAGCTCTAACAGCATGTCTTGTCTTGAAGCACGAAGTGGGAACAGTCAGAGGGTTCCTGCCTGGACCTGTGCTAGCATGGCAAGCTAGGAATATTAGCCAGAGGAAAGATACCTTAGAGACAGCTTTGAGCCATCATAACAAATGAAAGTCCTTCCTTAAACTGAATGTCTACACTGAAAAAAGTGATATTGTCTCCTTTTAAATATAGCATATTATATTTTGGTATATCTTTTCAATTCAAATGAGTAATTCCTGTCTACATATATAATTCGAGTAACTCCAGAATACATTCCCTGCGTTTTAATCCAATTAATTTTAGTTAATTAAATGTAGCTCAAAATGCTTAAGTATGTTTTTCATAGCCTCCTGCTGGGCCATTTTGCGCATGCGTTAGGACAGGCCACCATTTTGCACGCGGACTGAAGAAGCGGACTCTTTGTGTGCTGCAAGCGGGCTCAAGTTAATCGCACAACTTCATATAAAGGTGGTCTAGCTTCGGTAAGTAAACCTTTTACGGTCGTTTTTGTTTTATTTTTTTACCTCAGTCAAAGCATGTTGACTCTTTAAGACGTGTGCACATGGAGAAAGAAGTCTAAGTAGTTGTACACCTCTGAACTTTGTCATGAATTTGACTTAAGCTAGCTATGTGCTCTATTAGCTACTGCTCTATTAAAAGAGTAATTGTATTGATGCGTTAAAATGTCATATGTTTTTAGCTTAGTTCTTGTGGCACACTTTGTACTAACAAATTATGGAACGAGGCAATTTCTCTGTAGTTAGCTGTAAAGTTCACTGTACAGTCGCCTGCAGTTTTAAGTTGAGAAATCGTCCCTCCCGCCACAACATTGGCATTAAGGAATAGTCGGGCGGGGGAGGGGGCTTCTGAACGCACCTGCACAGTCAGGGGTGCAGTAGGAAATAAGTAGGATTGGCGTTGCACAACGTCTTTTGTGCAGAAAAAAATAATGGTTGTAAACTGTGGAGGAGAATAACTCAGTGGTTGCCAAAAATGTGAGATCAAAAGGCACTGAGAGTGATGTTTGTCAGAACTGAAATTAACTCAGAAAAGAAGTTGCTTCACTTGATAGAGCTGTTGAGTGCAAGACCTGTCAGCGGTCTGGTTTAGCATTTAAAGCCTCGCTACGTGCTTCCAAACCGCTGCATTTAATCTCAGAGAAAACTAACACAGAGAAGTAAAGCAAGTGTGTAAGTTCATCTCTTTATGTTTGCATAGTATTTCCATGTTGAGCTTAACAACCGATGTATGGAGCCACAGCTGGACTGGCTGTCGGAGTTTTGTATTGAGGGGGAAAGGAAGCGATTTGTTTTATACTTCAGCTAGAATGAAAAAAGACACAAAGCTGGAGTTATTCGGTGTCTTCATGCTGAACAGCTAAAACTTCTTCCCTCATTCTCCCCCCTCCCTCTCCTGTTGCTACTTCAATCATGAAACTGATCGATTATCAGGTGATCGGCTTTTCTGTCGCTAGTCTCTCTCATTTGTTAGTCACCCAGTTTGCGCTAGAAAGAGGAAAACGGCAGATAAACAACAGCAGCACGTTTAAGCTTGATAAGCTGTTGCTAGAATTTTTTTAATATTACTTCTAGTATCCGCTTATGTTTTCTGGAGCCACAGCCGTAATAGCTGCTGGTCATGATAGTTTGGATATGTGGTGAGAAGGAAACATGAAGGTGAAACCAGGAGAAGTTTTTACTGAATCATTAGAGCTGAACAGGTAATGAAGAAACAGGTTTACATTTTAGGTCACATGAATGAGTTGAAGGGAAGTTATGAACTGTTTATGAGAGACAAATAACACCAGGATCCTTTTCTATGTAGCTGACATCTGGTAACTGTGCAGGGGCGGATCTAGCAAAGTTTTGCCAGGGGGCCAGGTAGGGCATTAACAGGGAAAGGGAGACACAAAGACATAATTTTCTTTCTTATTCTCATTTAAAATGTCTAGCTTTTAATAAATAATTATTCTAAATCTTACTACCAAAGTGGTGATCTGGTTAAATGTATAGAGATCCATTATTGTATGTAGTAAATATTAAGTCTAATATATGCCCTAGTAATAGTAGTACATATAGCACTTTTTCCTTTGGGAAGGTACGCTGTCTGCGCTGTCTGCAACTGTATTGAAGAAAAATGTTGAATCAAATTATTATAGAAAAATAATTGATTTCTGTGCATTAAAGTAGATTACGTCAATTAAGCATTATCAGGCGAAGGGTGCGGGGTGGTTTCCTAATATTTTTGCTGGGAGTTGGCAGTCCTATTAGTTAGTTTAATATTTCTATGTACTGTTTAGAATACCTGAATAAGGAGGATGGTGTAAGTTTTTTAGGTTGATCAGTATTGCTGAAGTATAAAATATTTTGGGTGCAGTGTATTTTTTGCATACAGGTATAACAGAATAGCTTTAATGTTTTGTTTTTAAAACTGAGTATGAACTTATACAAAATGCAGCAAAATATTTATAAAAACAGTTTTATTTATTATAAAATACACTATATCGGATTCATATCGGCATCGGCAGATAATCAAATTTATGATATCGGTATCGGACATAAAAAAGTGGTATCGTGCCATCTGTAGTTTGCACAGAGGCACAAGTAAGATTTGTTTTGTTACAAGGGAGTATCATGAAGTAATGCACTAATGGCTTGGAAACGGTAATTGTTTGTCTTTCTAAAGTTTATTTTTTTTTATTTGTCTTCCTTTTCTGGCAGATTTTCTTCCCCTTATGTGTTACTGTTTATTCAAGAAGATGGTGTTATTTTGGTAAGTACATGCAAATTCCTTACATATTTATCACAACAGTATTTGTCACAGTATTGCAGGGACAAGTTTATCTATCTCATCTTAAGGGTTCTTGTGATTATTAATATTGATATTAATTAATATCAATTAATATATATGATTAAATTTCTTTTATCCAGGACAAAAGAAAAAAAAAACTTGCGAAAGTGAAATGAAAAACAGGAATTTAGTTCTTGTGAGTTAAGAGGATGCAGAGCATAGGGTTAGATGGAGGTGGATCATTCACTGTGGTGATCCCTGAAGGAAACAGCCAAGAGAAAAAGGATCAGATTGCAAAAAAAAATGTGGTTTGTTTGCATACATGAGTCTTTACGGTACCCACAGGACTCCTGAAGTATAAGTACTCTGAAGTTTGCAGAGCAATTTCAGAGATGTTTGGGGCTTACATGGCAAGCATGTTTTTAGTTGCACATCTAAATTTTCTCTGCTCTCTGTTGCTGATGGCAGAGTTCTGCCCCGCTGACCTCACAGGTGAGACACTCCCACCAGTGGACAAAGAGCACAGGAAAATGTGTTGCCAACCACCTGAAACAGACAAATATCTGCTTTTTAAAACCCTTTAAACCCGTTAAATGGACTGATGCCATTCATTTCTTCTTTGATTAACAGTAGTAACATCCTTCATGCACTGTATACTAACCCATATGATAATCATGCTTTATGAAGTGATGGCAATTGCATTGTAGCATTTAATGAAGAAATAACAAAATAATCATACCAATGATTAAGCACCAGTCTTCTTTTTTGTGTGTGTGTGTGTGTGTGTGTGTGTGTGTGTGTGTGTGTGTGTGTGAGATACAGGTAAATGCTGAATTCCAGTGTATTACAACACTTCAACTGGAGATGACCTTCGCGGCACAGTTAGACAGAATTACACCTCAGTTGATGACAGTTTTCCAGAAGAAGGGCGGTGTTTCTGGGCAGAAACTTGCCCACCACTTGCAGATCATGCAAGAGGTAAATCTGAATATTGCAAATTCTATTTGGATTTCTTTTGTCTTAAGTGGCAGGTCACTGGTGAGTCCAATAAGCCGTTTTAGGTGACCAGCCAAGCAATCTAAATTTTGAAATTTCATATATAAATTTTATTTACTATGTTTGAACTGACATATGATAAAATTTACTTATTGCGAATGTCAGACATTGTTCTTTTTTCCAAATTGGTTTAATCAGCAACTCTCTTTAAACAGGCTGAAAGTGATGTTAAAGTGAAAAGGGAAGCAGTTCTCAGGGCACTTTGCCTCTACCTTGGTGAAGAGGACGGAAGCCTTATTCGGGAGTTCTTTGTAAGTCATTTAAGTCATTGTAAGCAAGTCATCTATACACAC
Organism: Diplotaxodon limnothrissa; assembly: GCF_057381915.1. NCBI lineage: Eukaryota > Metazoa > Chordata > Actinopteri > Cichliformes > Cichlidae > Diplotaxodon > Diplotaxodon limnothrissa. The sequence goes on from NC_140597.1 coordinate 23,521,158, forward strand.
ACTTTTTAGATAGATATCTGTGTGTGTGTATTACACACACACACACACAAACGACTAGATTGGAATTTAATTGTAGAGTTAATTGTTTTTTCTTTTACCTTTTTATTAAATGTTTAGGACATTGAAGGAGATGATATCCAGAGAGACCTGAAGAAGCACACCATGGGCATTTATGTCATCAACAGGGAGGATGGACAAAATGGACATTATGATGACATTGGAATATTTGTTGAAGGGGAGATAGTCATGGACAACATTGGATCTCTGGCGCAAGCTTGTGCATTGATGCTTGGAGTAATCTATGCACTAAACCTAGCCTTCCCCAAGGAATTGAAGGACTATTATGAATTCATTTAGAAAGTGTTGATGGGATTCGATGGTGAAAAGCTCTCCCCCAAAGTCTTTGGGCTGAAGAACAAAATTGCTACTGGATAGGAAGATTTCTAAAATAACACATCAAGAGAATGCTGTTATGTAAATTACCAATGACTGGTGCTCTTGTGAATAGGAGTGAAACTCTTGTACAACCATCATTTGTTCTGTGTTATGTTTCGATTGAACATTTTAACTTTCAATAATGAATGTTTCACGTGTGGTACATTTGAGTAGCTTGAAGAGCAACTTTGTAATTATTCAGTTATAGCTGCTGCCCTGCGTATAATCAGTGTTAACTCAACCGGATAAAAAAAACAAAAAAAACCATTCATGATTACCACACTGCAGCACACTGGTAACACTTTAAAGACTATTAATTGTTTTGAAGCGAGTATGTTAGGTCAGAAAATATGTAAAACATTCAGAATCTTCAAGGAAGGACTAGAATGGAAAGACAGTGGTCAATAAGCAGTAAGGAAAACACAAGTTTAATTTTAAGTCTAATTACCTTATTAAAATGCAATTTCTAAATATGGATCGCAGAACAGCAGGTCTGAAACTGGTTAGTTTGTGGATGCATCAGTTTCTAATTGTGATACATTATACTGCTGGTAGTGTTTTATTCTTTTATGTAAGGAGTTTGTTTTTTTTTTTCTTTTTTAGAGGAAGAGAAACATTGGTTAACATTTCTCTTGTCTGTTGTTTCTGTTTTGTTTGAATACAGCTTTTTAAAGCTACTAGTTCATAGGCAAAAGTTTTGTAATTTGTATTATACAAATTGCAGCAATTTCCCTTAGAGATGTGGATTCTTATTCTGTTTGCAACGAATTTTGCATTAATAAATGATGTGAAAGAATGTTGTAGTTTTCATTATTGACGTTTTTAAAAACTACAAATCAGGGTAAGCAATATTTTTTTAAGTAAACTTAACTTAATTGAAATAGAGAGAAATTAACAATTTGATTGATTTGAATATAAGTTTGGGACATAAGTGTAAAGGAAACAAATTATTCTGGTACATTTAACACGACCTTAGTTGGACTTACTAATAATATTTGACTAAGACGTATCCACAACAGTTAAGTTAAAGTAGCTTAAAAATATATGTTGGTTTTACTCGCTTAAATTAAATTCAGTGTACTTAAAAAATATTTCTGGATTCAAACAAATTTATTTAGTTCAACCACTTGTCATAAAAAAATTGAGTAAATTGAACAAAACATTTTTTTCAGTGTAGTTGATGTTTTGTCACAGTATTGATGTTGGTCACTTTTTCTAGATGGGCTTTAATAGCTAAAAGTTGTGGCTTATGTTAGCTAATTGAGACAAAACAGCTAATCTCCTAATGCAGTGGCTAATCTTAGCTTGCTTCCTTGTAAAATAAATCATTTGTATCGAAATTCAATTTGTTCAACTTCTTTTTCATCTTTATGTGGAGAAAAAAAATTGAATGCATAAAATATGCTTCATGGTCTTCATTTAGCTTCATAAGTATTTGGACACTAACTTCACGCTGATCGTTTAATTTAAAATCCACTGTGGTATCAAAAAAGTCTTACTGTCCAAAGAATTCTGGACCTGACTGTCGGATTTAGGTCTTTCACCACTGTGGGAAACAGTGATGTGTTTTTACACTCCTTTACAGTGCCACTTTTTTATATAAAGTCATGCTTGTTGTTTTCTATCCCACATTTCAATGTTTTTGATGCACATAGAATTTGAAAATTATACATTTCAGTGCTGCATTCATAAACTTTAATCCTTATCAATCATCCTTATCACTTTGGTTGAGATCCATTTGAATGAGTTACTTTCAGTTATAAGTTAACATGTATGAACTGGATTGTCCTCCCATTCTGGCACACAGGTCAATAATCATAAATAATTACATGATATTTAGCCTTATTAAAACGCGATGCTAGAAGCTCACGCCAAACAGAGAACGCTATTACACGCACGCAAGCACGCACAAAATGCCCACTCCACAGTATTTGCTGTTCAGGGGGGAAAGCCCTGTAATCAGTCTCTCCACAGGATGGCAGTATGAGTCAGTGTGTACCCGCGCGTGTGTCTGCGTGTGTGTGTATGCGCTCCTGCGTGTGCGTGAATCTGCGTGGGAGTTCCTTCTTTCGCCATTCCGGGGTGTTGCCAGCTGCACGGCACCGCTTGCAGAGGCGTCCTGGAGAGGTAGAGCCTGCGCGTCTCTCCTCTCTCCAAGGCGTCTCTTCGGCCTCTTAACCTCCAGAGTCTACCCCCACCACCCCACCCCCCGACTCCACCAGCAGCAGCAGCACCACCACCACCACTGCTATACCAGCACCCCCTCACACACACCAACCCCCCTCCCGCCCCCTCTCAGAAAACAAATTCGGGATCCAAGCATGCCACAACAGCAGCTAGGTATCCGCCTATCCTCCCCCAAAGTCACCGCAGGCGCAGCAGCAGGCTTCCCCCGTCCGAGAGAGCACGGAGACTCCACCGAGTGATGCCACTACTGCAGCAAGAAAAGCACCCAGCAACCGCGCATACTGTCGACGCCTGCCGGAGGACCCGACACCACAATCTCGGCCCTTGACAGAAGAGAGAGCCCCCCCTTTCCCCAAACCCCTTCGGCTCTGTTCCCGTCCCGACTCCAGGATGTCCGACTGCAACGCAAGTCCCACCGACCGGGTGATCAAATGTAGGCATGTCAAACCCTGCACGGCCAGTGAGAGCTCCTCTGTGCCAATAATCTGCTGTAACTCATCGTTATTTTTTAGTTTGTTTTGTTTGTTTGTTTTTTTAATTTAATTTTATTCTGTTTGCATCCCTGCCGTTGCACCACTGTCTCTTATTCGCACGTGTTTTGCTCATCATTTATTATGACTATCATTATGGTTCTTTTTCCATAGCACCTAATTATTACAATAAAAACAGCATATTTTGGCTGGCGTGTCAGCATGCATGTGCCTCTGAACCATTCAGGGGAGGGAGGTGGTGATGGAGGTGGGGGGGGGGGGGGGGGGGGGAGTAAAGGGGGTGGGGGTATCCAGCACGGTACGCCATAATCAGGGTCTTCCCTCGTTATTCTATTAGAATTCACCCCCTCACCGTGGCATTACCCCCTTTCTAACTGAGGGGGGTGGAGAGGGGGGGGGGGGGGGGTGTCTCTTCCTCTATGTATAGCCAAAGCGTTTGCGCGACACCCCTGTGCTGCATGAGCTCCATACGCGTTCCACTCCTAGCGGTGGCTTCGCGTTACTGAATAATACCCCACAGAGGCACAGCCGGGAGAGTGATAAGAGGTAAAAGCAGGGAGGGAGATGAGCATCTTGTTCCAATGAAACATCAAGCGGTGTGACGATGACAGCGAAAGGCAGACATAAAGGTAAATAAATGTCGAGCGTACGACCCGCGATAGCCACCGTTCCGTGCTTCTGCTGTGGATGTGGGCATAGTGTCACGGGATGATGTTGCATGTATGCAACGGTGTAAGAAGAACGCGGGGGGTGAGGGGGGGTAGGATGCTGCTTGAAGGGGGCTCGCCATTCGGAAGGGGCTTTTTTCTTTTTCTTTTTTAGCTTTCTGTCATCGATGCTTGTGTGCTGCATATCTGACTGCACGTGATGCCTTCTCTGTGTTAGATGTGCCGAATTGTCCGTCCATATGTTGGCCTACATTATCTTCTATTTGTTTGTAAATCAAATCCGAGTCAAAATCAGATTATTGATTGGAACAGCAGGTAGGCGGACAACTTTGCCAGGCCGAGTGCGCACCGTCATCCCCCCTGTGAGTTTGGCGTACCGGCCGCTGATGTGTGTGCTTGTAACGTCTTGTAACGTTTAACCACCGGTGACCATGACATGGCTCGACCAGCTGTTGTAAACCCACGTTTTTATTAGTAGTATCGTTATTATCATTTTCAAACACGGCCCTGAGTGTCAGTGGGTGATTCTGCTAATCCCGTGCGTATCTTATTTCCACGTCTCCGTTAAGGTCTCCCTGGCTTCCCCCCACCTCCCTTCCACCCACCCATCCTCCTCTTGTTTCTCTTGAGTGTCAAATGAGAGACAAAATGGAGTTTATGGATGCCGAGCCGCGTATCCGACCCCCATCGCCCGATGAGTATGATGCACAACGCTCTAATGGTGTTGTTGCATCATTAGATTGTGGAATATTTGATGTGTTTTGAGTCTCTCCTTTTCCCCTTTTTTTGTTTGCTTTATGCGCGGGCGGCTATATGAGGAGGAGGGGGAGGCGAGGAGGGTCTCTTGCTTGGGTTGTGATCCGTGTGAGCTTGCACAGATTGTCGTGCTTATCGGGTCACAACGAGGCTGGGCATGGCAGCGATGCTTCCACGCACGCAGCCTGTCACATGCGACGATGCCCTCTCTGTCTCTCCCACTGGCTCCCCTTAATAAACTCGCAAGGTCTCTCTGCCGGAAGAAGAGGAGCTGACAGCTGGATGCGTCGCTCGGGCATGCCCCGGTATTCCGTGGTGCGTCGTGCTCAGAAGGGGTGGGGGGTGAGAGCTCTTGCAGATTTTTGCACGTAGGAATTTAGGGCTGCGTGTGCATATGTCTGTGCTGCACCTCTGTGGAAAAACTACATGGATGCAGCTGTGCAGGGAAACCTGGATCCTCTCTGACTGCCGCATCCATCCATTAATCCCATCAGCCCTCACCCTCAAGTTACCAGCTCCCCTCCATATGTGCAGAAGCCACATATCATTTTATATTCGCAGCTCTGCTTTGCATGTGTGTTGTAATGCAGTTAGGTCAACTGAGCTCTTTTGCCAGCAGCGGAATTATCTACATCTTCGTGCATCATCCATCTCACAGACCAACACACACTCATATGCATCTTCTGTCATAAACACACCGATCCATCAGCAAGGTGAGAATGCTGTAGAGTCAACAAAGCCACAGCAAGGATGGGAGCGTCGTCAAAGAGTGGGCATTTCTGGCAGATGGACTGTGCCCGGTAGTTCCCCACATTATAGATTTTTAGCAATGTTCAGCAGAGAGCATTGCACAGACATGGAACCAAAGGACGGAGGCATAAAGAGAGGAATGGACAAAGAGGCAGAGAGTGTGGGGGCGAGGTGAGGAAGAGAGGGAATGAGAAAATGTGACAAGGCCACGGAGGAGGTGAAGTAGCTGGGGTGAGAGAGAAGGAGGCACAGAGGGACACACAGAGAGAGAAAGGAAGGAGTAGTATTTCACACTGTTGAGTAGCAGAGCATCATCCTAATGGACTTTGCACACTCTTTGATTACTTAACCAACCCAATGCCCTCTCTGTGCATTTGTATGTATGCGTGGGTGTGTCTGTCACAAAAGGCTTATATTTGAATTGCATGTAATGCACACTATTTGAAGACAACACATGTTGAGAGTTTTGCAGAAACCCCTCTGTATGTACAGTAGAGCCATGTTGATGCTATTATAGTTTCAGCAGCATAATTTAGAAACTGTTGTCTCCTCTAGTGGTCACTGGTGACACAGGACAGTCTTATACCCACGAGTCAGTAGCTAGCAATCTTAAATATTCAAAATTTGAACTTTCATCTGTAAGTAGACCACTGACTTAATGCTATCATCAAATACTGCACTGAAATCATAGCTGCTGGGTGACGGTACGGACAGTGAGCTCATTCTTTGTGATGCTGGCTGTATTCTGGGGGGAGTTGTGAGGCTACAGAATGAATTGGAGACCCTTTAAGATGCCTCAAATGTAAAAAAAAAAAAAACACAAAACAAAAAACCTTTGCACAATAGGTTGGTACAATAGCTCAATAAAAATCGACAAGCTGGGCACCATTAAAGCACACAAGTGGTGCTAAAAAGCTTTCATGGGCACCAAGAGCAGATATATGTATAAAATGTGTAACAGTGTGTATTTTACCAAAGAAAGGGTTTAAAAAAGTGTAGCATGCTGCTAGGCTAACGCTTGGTTTAACAACACAAGAACAAAAAATAATGTACCTTTATGTGTAATGCTAAGTGCAGTGCTTCTGTTTTATTGATGCTTTTTTTATGGCAGAATTAATATAATTAGCCTGATGACTCATATTTATTATTGGTCAGCTAGTTTCAGGGCTCTGGTGTTGAGCGTGCTGGCTCACTTTCAGGGCTGACTGTGACACTTGTAGCTTAGAGCGCACCTGTTGAGAAAAATAGCCATTGGTGTTGTGGTTTGAACTGGAATCAGCAGCTAATGCTGTGAGAAAAAACAACATTAGTACCAAGTACCATGCAAACTTAAATGACCCTCATGTTTTCCCCCATTTCATCCAAACACCCCAAATATCTAGTCGTTGTGTGCTGAAAACAGCCCATCAGAACACAAATTAAAACACAAATACCCCTGAATGTGACTCTGCTGGGCTTTCGGTATCCTGCAGTCTGACAGCCCTTACTCATGGTGGATATTTTGGCTTGTCAAACACAGGGTGTGACTAATAAGATTAATCATGGCTATGTTTCATTTAAATGTCCCAGTGTCAGTGTCCTGGTAGCGTGCACTCTGCTGGCTCAGCTAAGTGAAACGGGGCCATCATTATTACAGATAGTTACAACTTTTCTCCTGAAGACAAGTTGAGGTGAATGATGTGAAAAGGTCTGCACCACTAGAGTAGTGACAGAAGAGAAAAATCAACACTTTCCTGTCACCGACCGTCCCAAGCGTACGTAATAACACTGCAAACTCAGTGGATGATACTGTTGTTGTGTCATTACATCTTTTTTAGCTCAGTTGTTACAGTTGTTACTTCCGCTCTGGGTCATGATTTACTCAGGATACTGTGCTAATATGCTAGGATGCATGCTGGCAGATCATACAGGGCAGGCCTTATTATTATTATCATTTTGCTGTCTAATATCTGGTCATATTTAAGGTAAAGAAAATATCATGTGCTGAACTGCATCCTCGCACTGGTTCAAAGTGCAAAGGTCAAATATGCCTGTTATAGCTCATGACCTTTTGAACAAATCGCTACATTTTTGAAGAGTACTCGCCAAAGCTGAGTGATCCAATATGCTCACATGCATATATGCATTCATACATGCATAAACCACACACAAACACACTCAAACTCACTTGCACACACACCACATCACCTCTAGCAAGGTTTGGGGCAAAGTTGGCATATTTCCTTTTGGTGTAACATACAATCCCATTCCTCTATGTGAAATGTGCGTGTGTGTCTGTGTGTGTGTGTCGGATTGTGGCATCACTGTTGTGAGCCAGGGGTCCTACCTTGACAGGTCTGTGTTTGCCCTGTGGGGAGGGTGGCAGGGCAAAGGCTATTTATAGAGGAGGTACTCCAGAGAGAGAGAGGGAGAGAGGGATTGTCTAATGAGGACAGGCTGTTAGGGGATGGGCCGTTGTTTCAGTGTGTGTGTGTGTGTGTGTGTGTGTGTGTGTGTGTGTGTGTGTACACAGATGGTCCATCATGTGTGAACTGTGCATTAATTGAACAACTTCAAACGTATCTTTAGCTGTCCCCCCCCACCACCTCCACCACCTTCAAAGACCCACGAATCCATGTTCCCTGATCTGGGTCAAAGATGGTAGAAACACACACGCACGCACGCACGCACACACATGTGAACAGATGCATCTCTCTCATACACCCCAATTTTTTCACTCCCTCTCTCTCTTTGCTGCTCTCATTCTTTAACCCCCCCCCCCCCCCCCCCGGTTTCTTACACCTTCATTTATTCATGTACAGACAGTAGACAGTAGGATTGAAACGATCCTGGGAGCTGTGTGTGTGTGTGTGTGCGATCACTTTAGATGAGGTCCTGGAGAGGGCAACACATCTAACATACAAACACGTACATATACAGGCGTGCAATCAGCTGTGTTTGATGTCACTGGATGAGCATCAGACGGTTACAGTCTGGGGAGGCTCAGCATTGCACAGTAATGAGTTCATTCATAGCCTGCACGTAACACGTATTTGCTGCTCTAATTATTGTGGATACAGCATTTTCACCTTGTCTTCGTATTAACTGGCTGCTTCCAAAAACAATTTGCTTCTCGCCTCGGTGATCTGACGCCCGGCCGATTAGGAGGCACGAGTTTGTTTTGTTTTATACCTCTTTAGTCATATTTTACAACATTTGGAGGAAAGACACAAACGAGGACAGATGGATCATGGGTGCCTTCTACCGTCATTTCTGCAATCTGTCTGTTCTCGCTTGCTGTCACTTCCTGCATCCTGCACCAGCCTGTCTGATCATGAATGGTGTCCCTGTGTTATTAAAACTGATGAAATAGTTCCCCGTAATTGACTTTAGCCATTAGGGACGATGCACACAAAACAATAGGATTCCGATCAGATTCTGCTCCAGTTAGGCTATTAGGCCAGCCCAAACAAATCTAGGAGATTTGGTTGACAGCTATGTCATAGATTTTTCTCTCAGGCTCCCCCTCAGTGCTCTGCAATGGGGAGATTTTTGGCTGAGCTGGCAGCTCTGGCGCCTAATAAATTCCACACCGGGGAGTTCAGCTGTGGAGAGTGGGCCAGAAGACGAAAACAGTACAAAGTGCATGAGGAAAAAAAGACGGAAAAGCTTTCACCTATTTGCTCATCTCGCGCCGTTCGGTCCGTCTCACCTCACACGCACGCTATGCATCACGCGAAGTGGACAGTTTTGGATGAATAACTTTTTCTTTTTTCACTCCACTCCAGAAAGTGGAGTTCACTGTATTTGTCATCTGTACTCAGACAGGGGACAGCTCAGACTGTACTTTCTGGAAGGAAAGTTCCCTCCCAAGGTTGAAACACTTGGCAGCATCACAAAGTGTTAAAATGCCTTAGAGCAGCATTTGGGAGAAATACTGCCAGCCGCCACTTCACTGAGGAAGTGTGGCCGCTGTGGTCTGAGCTCATGCGGACGTTAGAGACACACCATCTTTACTATGCCGATATCTGTGTGTGAGACGCTATTTTACTCAGTATTTCGTTGATGTATTCCTAATGACAACACACATTACATTAATATTAATGTGCCGGTTGTACCCAGCTGCCTGATATTTAACAGCAGGGCTTTTCCAAAGATGTTCGGAAGCCAAACTATTTAGACCTTCACACTGCTGAGAACTGAGAAAAATAGGAAATCATTAAAAGCATCCTACTTCATAGTTTGTTAGAGTGTGCCAGATTAGAGGCGCCAGGGGTAGCACATTTCTGTAATCAACATTTGTCTGTAGTCGTCTTAAATTCTGATATTAATCAAGCAGTTATCTTACTTGTGTTACATAATTTACTCAAGTCTTCCAGAAAAACGCGGGATATAAAAACAGTCATCTGACCTCAGGTGTCCTCCTTATAAGTATAAAGGCTTGCGCTGATGTTTGGGCATACATGGGCTTCATGTCATACTGCCACGATGCATTTATGTGCCAGTGCATGACAGGTGATGTTACCGTGAAAGGTTCATGATTAACTGATTAAGTACAGTTTTTTTGACACTGCACAGTATCCATTAGCAATTGACTAGGACGTCCTCAGTTTTAGTATTAAAGTTAAGACATATGCTTCGATTCTACATCCTGAAATGATTGATTTAGCCTAGCTTATTGTTTATCCCAGTCAATGTGATGCCATCAGAGTGCTTTGTAAGAGCTACTCTTATTGATAACGCTTTCCTTCTTTCTGTATATTACAGTATTCATCCATCCTATTTTATGTAAACAGCTTTAGCATTGTGCAAAGATTTTAGTCACTTTAGATGTGCAGACTCTTAAAGCCTCTCAGCCACACAGGCCTACAGACCAGTTGGGAAGCCCCTGGCAACCTGTGGTCACGAGGAAAAAACGTGTGTTCCCTGATCGGTTAGTGATTGTTGCTGACTGCTGCTAGGTGAACTCAGTTGTAAAGAGGGTGTTGCACCAAAAACCTCCTTGTTGTTGCTTTGTTTGCTAGCAGGTTGGCACGGTTTAGTTAGCTTATTATGATCTCCATTAACTACAGCAGTGCTGCAGCTATTCTTCCTGGGGTTCATCCAAGCAACACACTCTGACAGTGCATTACAAGAACTTACACAGAGTCTGTGTCTGCATGGAAAACACAGACTTGTCTGCAAACACTCACCATTTATTTTCTGAGTTGTAGTGAAACTGGAAAAAGGTGAATGGCAACCTATTTGCGTTGCACTAGTCAAAGTTGGTGAGTAGTCAGCAAGTATTTGCTTACTAGTCGGCGTCTTTCGTGCAAACTATGGGTGACAGCAGCAGTCTACTAGAGCCCAAGGCAATCACATGGAGGTTTCTGGTGCTCCACCATGTACTTCTTTGTAATCAATTTCATTTACCACTAACAACTCGCTAACCAGTTGAAGAATACACACTTCCCTAGTGACTAGTGGTTACCAGTCTCTAGGCTTGCATGAATGGAGATTTAACAATTGGTTTCATCGTGACTGCCCGCAACCTCCAGCAACCATTCACAAGTGATTGGGGAATACGACCAGTGGCTGCCAGATGGCTCTTTGCCATTGTTTCTCTGGCTGAGGCCTTCATCTTCACACCAAACAGTCTCACAACAGTTCAAGAAATAGTCATGAAGTGCAGTTATTTGTACTCTTGGAGACAAATTTTCTCTCTTTTGTGTACAAGCACAGAAGCAGTTCCTGCGACACATGGTGGGGAGGTTAGTGAACTACTAAATTTTATCTGTTGATTTGTCTCTAACACAGTAAAGCGCTTTTAAATTTATAGAGCAGTTGGAGGGTTGGTGGAAGCAAGTCACGTGCCACTCACACAAGAGACTGCGTTTCCAGTCCCATATGGAACTGATGACTTTCAAACTTTTATCCTCAAGTTGTGTTTAAATTCGCTGGCTGCCATTGCTTTCAGTTACTGTTTAGGTTGGCACCAGGGTCAGAAAAAGGATCATGTTTGGGGTAAAACATAAAGATTTTCAATTTTTTTTTAACTTCAAGAAATGCAATAGCAACAAAGGTGAGCTGACTGTAAATCAAAGTAAGCACAGTTTCTTTCCATTTACACGTTTGACTATTTAAAGTTTTGCCATGACATCGGAACCATAACACACAGTCAGAGCTGAAGGCATGAATTCTTTTATTTTAAATTGGTATTTGTGTTCGTCCATTGTACCTGAGGTAGTTTAAAGCTAATTTGCGTCTGCATTCCCTTGGCAGGTTACAAAAATGTTGCATAATAATAACTTGGTATGAAAGACCAAGTAAAACCATGAGGTGAGCATTTTAACAATAAATGCTAACACAAGCATTGTTGACTAAATTTAGCCAAAATTAATTTAAGAGTTTCCTGGGCTTTGTGGCTGAGGTGCTTGTCTTCAGAAAAAAGACGGTAAATCGCTGCTCCTCGTGGTCTCTGGTGAGAGTAGATAGGCCAGTTGCAATACACCACTTGAAATTATTCTGCGTATTGAACCTTCAGCACAAGATGTGACACAGAAATTTGTGGTCTTTTCTTGTCATCGCCATCAAATGACACATAATGAGCCTTTGTTAGGAACAAAAACATAATTTTCTCACACAGACTTGGAAAAATAATTTCCACCCCCGAAGTCCCTCCGGCAGGTAGCACAGTCAGCGTCATGTATGTGAGGGTCAAGCAGGGTTACAGAACATTCAGTTTAGCCGTTAATATTTAATTCGATGTCCTTCGGGATGAAATGGTTAATAATGAAAAGCTCAGCTGACAATGGACTAACTTGGAATTTAACTCAACCCTGAACTCCACTGGGCTTCAACATTTTTTGTTTTGCTTCCTGTATATTAAGAGTTCAAACTTTGAGTACCTAAAAAAATAATGCTCAAAATCTACTATGGGCTTTATATAAAAGATGGATGTAGATATTTTTGAGCCCAGAGTTTAGCACTATGGCCCCTTAGAGTGGCCAAGCTGTAACCAATTCCTCTCTGAAGTCAAACATTTTAAAATGGGACTGTTACTTTTTGTGTAAAATCTGTAGATTATGTACTACTAACAACATGAACATTATTCATCTTTGCATCCCAGCATATATTTTACCGTTGAATAACCCTCGGGTGGCGGTCCTTTTTCAACGTCTACTCATGGTTGAAAGTTAGTTCCATACCGAAAGTGGGAATGGCGCTGGTTCCAGGAGCTTCTTGAACATTGCCTGGATGCCAAGAGGCAGCAAGTGTTGAAGAATATTTGTTTTACCATCTCTTTATTGTTCAAAATGCACAAAATGTTCTCCGTAGAAAGGATGAAGAAAAAAAAAAGACACCTGTACAGTGACCTCAGGCTTTCAGGCCATTTCTTGTCCTGCTGAGCTATACATCTTCATCCTTGAATAGTAAAATCTCTGAGTCTGATGCTGACATCAGAGATAGGGAGGTGAAGTCACCCACAATTTTGATCTAAATGGCCAGAATTTGCTTAAAAGTACTGTTTACATTTTTTAAAAAGGCACTGGTAATAGTAGTGTGAGCACATGCAGAAGATGTGTGGCTTTCTGTTTACCATTTACATACCATATTAGACGTCACTGACAAATGCATTTAATTGCCCTAAATGCATTAACCTGATTGTTATTCAGCCTTTGTAAAAGATCATGTGACTCGACCTCTATTCTCCTGGAAACAGCGTCATCGTTTGCACTTCAATGTTTGCCCAGTTTTTTGTCTTGTAGCGTGGGAGATGATGTCAGGGTTTCATCCGTGTTTGGTGGGATGTGACAACAACTAGTGTTAGCATTTAGCATGAAGCACCTCAGAGCTACTAGCATAGCATAAAATTCTAATGAAATAAAAGGGAAAAATGGTAGATGGACTGTTTCGTATGTACCGTTTTTCTACTCGACTTGACAGCTCAAATCACACTTTTTTCTATGTTTACTTTCTGTCAAACATTCAGACTCCCACAAATACATCGGCAGCAACTTGGGGTTAGTATCTTGCTCAAGGATACACTGGCATGCTCCCTCCCAACCTGTTCTCACTTGATCCACTTTCTTTGTTCAATAAGATCCAGTATAGACTCGTATAAGACGTATGCAAATGCATGAGCCAGACCTATAGGATGATCTGATGGTCGGACTCCTGCAATGGTGTAATATACTGTATATTATGAGTGTACAGTAAGTCTTAAATGCATTTCCTCTGCCTTAATGTTCTCCTCCAGGCTTGCAAATTCATATGCATACTGCAGAAAGCTTTCCATTGTTACAAGCAGAAAATTGCTCTGAGACAGAAAAGCTGTACGGGCATGTTTCTCAGATTTGTATCAGAATCACTTTATTAAATCCAAACAAGGTCTCTTCGTAATTTACATCTGTCTGTCTTTAACCTCTGCACGTGCGCTCAGAGCTATAAGATTGGACTCAAATCTCCTAGCATTCCTCTTGAACTGTACACTCATCAAACGGTTTGCCATTGCCTGTGCCGAACCTCTTCTCGCCTCTATTCCCCAACTACCAAGTATAGTTTTCCCAAGTATAGTTCCTTTCCCAAGCTGTGTGTCTCTGCTGCTCTCTTCACTCTCTCCTACCTGCCCTACTTTCACACTGCTCTCACAATTTACGAGTTTCACACTCCGTCCCTCTCACTTCTACCCTCCTCTCCCTCCTCAGGCTCTCTCGCTGTTACACACATGCACACTTGAGGCCTCAGTTTTACCTTCAACCAGAAATATACATCCACAAATTGAGTTCATGTGTGTGCTTGAGTTTTAAAAGAGTACCGCAGCCCTTCTAACACTGTGCTGGCAGCTTTTTGTAATGACATGTTCCAGCCCGAGTACATTTTGTAGCACAGCTCAGAACAGTGCGGTGCTATATGCCGGTACAGGACGGTACACTGAAGGAGGAGGTTTATCCACATACTGCCAGAGCCCTGTTGTTTCCTTTTATAAATAAATATAATGTCACACAAATACCAGCATGCATGAGTAATTCCTTTTTGGGCTTATGTTCTCTGACAGCCTGGGGTGCACAAGGCTTTTAAAATATTAATCGCTCCTAACTTGTAATGCAAAAATGGTTTTAACATGTAAGAACCGCTGTTCTCAATCGATGGAAAGCAGACCCTTCAGCTTGGCAGCCTGAAGTGTCCTGGGATGTCTCAGCATGCTCTCCTGTGTTGTGTTCAATCTTAAGGTGTGTAAAAGTGTCATGGGGATGCAGTAGCAGTTATCTAGCAGCAGCCTGAGGTGACTTTAGATATTCTGGAACATCTAAATATGAATCAGGTAGATCTTTGTGTGTGCCGGGAGGGTTAACGTATTCAGGGTGTGTTGAGTTTTCGGCGGAACAAAAATCTCAACGTCACCTCTTTCTCCATGTTGATTAACAGCCACAAATGCAGGCTTTGTCAGCAACTGTTCGTGCGTTAACAGACATATTTTGACTAAAGTCACATTGTAATATATTTTATTGCAACGGCTCATTTAGCATTGGCTAAATGACGCCGATGTCTCAGCAATGACTACATTAAACCCTGCTAACTGGCTCTGTGTTTTTGCTGAGCTGCTTATACTGTGAAGAAAGAATGAAAACGCGCGGTCACATTAAAATGTAACGACAGACATCAGCGTGGAACCTCGCGGAGGAGACTGTGGCCTGTTAGAGCAGAAAGAAGAGAGCGAAGGAGCAAGAGGGAGAGGCGAGCGAAAACAGAAAAAAACAGAGAAGGGACAAGAGGAGAGAGTGCAAAACAGAGACAAAGTGACAGTGTGTGTGTGTGTGTGTGTGTGTGTGTGTGTGTGTGTGTGTGTGTGTGTGTGTGTGTGTGTGTGTGTGTGCGTGCGCATTCAGAGCCAGGCCTAGATTTTAGCGTGTGATCTAGGCCATTATCTGTGTTAGCACTGGTGGGGCTCAAACAGGCTCTGTGGATCCTTCATAACAATACCTTTTATGAGCTTGTGTGTGTGTGTGTGTGTGTGTGTGTGTGTGTGTGTGTGTGTGTGTGTGTGTGTGAGTGTGTGAGTGTGTGTGCACTGCCACTTATACACACTTGTGCAGTCGTGCATGTTAATGCCAGTGTGACATACATGATGTACAGATGCTCCTGCACCTCTGCCGGGTGCAGGAGCGTGCCACATAGTTTCTGCCTGTTTGCTAACAACAGGGCGTGTGTGCGCTTTTGTCAAGCGTGTCTTCATATATGTGTGCGTGTGTGTGTGTGTGTGTGTGCGCACGCCTTCTCACGTGCAGCTGTGTACTCTTGCTGTATCACCCTCATCGTCAGTCAACCCCCCTCTCCATTGGCACCCTGGGGGCCTTCATTATGTAAGAAAGACATTGCTGCAGAACAGAGGCAGCAGCCCTGATAACTGTGGCAGCCCCTACTTCAGTACAACCCGCTTAGGCCTCCATAACACACACACACACACACACACACACACACACACACACACACACACAACGCACACATGTACATACGCGCACACTGCAAGCCTGCAGCAGAGGTGTGATCAGGATAATGGTGAGGATTGGGGCTTCTGACAACTGTGGGCAAGCTTGTTGAAGTGTACAGGAAATATCAATAAATCATTTTCTGCATTGTAATACACAATCTCCTCTTTCCGGCTTCTTTCTCCCTCTCCCTGCATAATTTAACTCCCTTCCTTCCATCTCATCCCCCGCACTTTCTCCATCATCTCCACATTTCCATCTCCAGCGGTCCCCTTCCCCCTGGCCCATCGGCTGACCATGAAGGAGGTGTTTGACGCGGAGGGCCGGCCGCGAGTGGACCTGCTCAAAGCTCACCTCACAAAGGAAGGCCGTCTCGAGGAAGCCGTGGCCCTGCGCATCATCGATGAGGGCGCCGCCATCCTGCGCCAGGAGCGCACTATGTTGGATATTGAGGCGCCAGTCACGGGTAAGGAAGGGATTCAACGCACCAATTAGGAGATGGTAGAAAACAGTTGGAAAGCTAACGCGCTTTCTTGCAAGAGTTAGCCGCGCAAAGCGGTTTCCCCGCACAGGGAAGCTGATCAGGTCTCCAACTTTATATGAGACTTCGTGAGTATTGCAAAGTCTCTCTAGAAGAAAGTGTCTGCACTGGGCAGCCATGTTGAAAGACCTATGGAAAAGAAATCATTGCATTTTTTAAACAGCTCTTTCCCCCTGAAAGTTATACTCATTGCTGTTGCAGGAGTCCCAGGGTTATCTTATAATGTCTCTTGACAGCACTAAACGTGTTCCTTATATTTTGCTTTTTAAATTTATTTTACTGGAGTAGACCCCAACTGCCACTCCCACATCTTAACTTTTATTTATATGTTGGGAAAACTGCATTCAACTAAGATAAAGTCCATCACATGATTGATGAAGAACCTGTAAATTTCAGACCACCAATCAAGTTAGTTACATCTCCCACACTGTCTTCCACGATATACTCTTTGGCCTATATTTATTTTGTTGGGCTCTGATCTTTCGTGTTACTCTGTAAAATAACCTGAAATGCACTGTTACATAATTACCAGTTAACAATATAAACCTTAAGCTACAGTCCCACACGCCTACACAAATCCCCAACCTATTGAGGAAACACATATGATCTTTTTTTTCTGTTTGTGCATTAACATAAAGCTTAAACACAAAGCAAAGATGAAAACCAGCACAAAGAGAATTTAAAGCGATTCCGAATCCTGACCGCTCATCCCAGCTTGTTACCTGCTGAAGTTCAGGCTCTGGGTCAGTATACACTCAGCTTTATCATAACTCTGGGTTCTTGGATAGTTTTGTGTTAGCATGCTATCTCTAGAAAGAGCAGTATATGTAGACTGGCACACGAACATGTGACATTACTGCATTACTGAAAATTAAATGTAGCTCGAATTGAAAGGTGTAGCGTCTTTATACCATGGCTATGGTAGGTAACCCTACTCACTGTGGCCTCCAGACTATCATAAGCCAAAAAAGGTGTTCTTTACTATCGTTCACCTGTTTTAAATTGCAAAATGTCTACGTTTTATTTATTAAAAGCATCTGCAAGTCACCCATTGAGCAAAGCGACATCAAAATTAAAAAAAAGGCTACTTGTTTGTTAAAATGCAGGCATGAGTGACAAGCAGAATAGATCAGACATTTCACAGTGAGGAGACAGATAGCAGCAGTCTCACGGAGAGGCAGAGAAATAGAGCTGTGGAGCAAAAAGGCATAAAGATCAGTAATTATGTATTAATCAGAATCCATTCATTGATTCATTAATCTGCCATATGTATCTGCCACCCTTTTAATATGAACTGTTGTTCGGTCGCACTTCACTGAGAGACCCAATTGGCGCAACAGCTCGCTCTGGCTTGGGTAATAGCTGCATGTATTCCCCTCCCAGGGAAATGGTAAGAACTGAGTAGGATGCGGAGGAGAAGCCGGGGATCGAAATCGAGGGAGAGCAAAATAGAAAGAAAGTTTCTGAGACAATGACAGAGATGACAGACAAGCGGCCAGGCAGACGCAGACACTGGCAACCTATTGACTCTGCCTGGCTCGTGTACCTATGTGTCTGTGCTTCTGCGTGCTGCATTTATGCAAATGCGAGCGGTGTGATAATTCTGTGTGGGCTTGTTGTGCCCACGCAGTGTGGGAACATCGCTCAGCTTTCACAGGTACAGATCCCCAGGGACAAGGACAGATAGATGGGCAGATGGAGAGACAGTCAATCATAAGCAGCTTAGTGCAGAGGTTCTCTAACCTGTTTGTTCCCAACGAGCAACATATTGATCCCGCTTTCCTGGTTCCACTTCACCAGAGTCTGACTCAGAAACACACAAAAATTTCCTGAGAGTGTGCCGTGATTGGAAATGACTGTTACATTTCAGATACAAACTACAGCAAAATAGACTCACGTAGAAAGAGCTTTCACCAAAAATGCAATATAAAGGGGATACAAAGAATACTTCAGCACTTTGATGCCGTCTCAAAGTATGAGCTCTAAGACAGACAGACAGCTGGATGGCTAAAATCTGAACTGACAGGCTTTTAGGATGTCACACGAAGGCTTCTGGGAGAATACCGAGACAGCTCAGAGGAGGCAGGCAGGTACGGCTCAATTTCACTCATGACATTTCTCATTCCCAATTCCCAGTTCAAATTAAAGCAAATGCTTATAAGTAGTCACAAAAACAGACATTAACATGGCAAGCAGATGGAGAGACAGGCAGACGAAGGCGGTCAGACAGATGCAAAATGGCCATCGTAAAATGGCTGCAGAGGGGAACTATGACATCAACTAAAAGTGAAAGGAGAGACCAGACAGATGGCGAGGGAGGCGGATGGTAAGATGTATGCTGGCAGATCGTACGGGCAGACAGTCCTGAAGTCGTTCAAAATGTGAAGTCTTCAGCATGTGCAGCCTGATTTACTCCTGGAAGCAACTTGTAACAATTCAAAAGAGAAAGCTCACAAAAGCTTGCATACAATAAGATGATGCAAAGGTCAATCAAGAAAGCCAGATACAAACAAATCGGATTTACCCTGAACGTGATTGCACGTCGTCATGAATACATAAAATCCAGCATCGGGTGCGAAATTATAAGCTAATCCTCGCTATCTTGGTTAGTAAGGTGTGTTTAACTGATGTAAAAAAAACTGAACACAGAATTCTCAAGTCTGTTAATACAAATAACTCACAGTAACATATTCTAGATTTGCTAGCCTATGATCCACTGGTGGGTGTATCCCACCTCCCCCTTATCGTAGCCCACTCCCCATGACCTGGAGTTGGATATGCAGTTAAGAAAATAGATCAAAAACTGGACAGATGACCCAAAAAGCACAAAACTTCCAGCTCTGATTTCTGGTCTTTTTCAGGTAGTTTTTAAACAGACCTTGAAATGATCGAGTAGAATCTTTAAGGAGCTTTTAAAACACATTTTTGCTGTTTTTTCTATCCAAACAGATGAGTGGTGTTTCTAGATCAGCAGCCAGGACAGATATACCTCTGCAGATGCAAATCAGGCCATATGGAGCCACTGAAGCAAAGACGGTCCCATATTTTTGAGCTGAATTTGTTATGTGGGAGCTGAAAACTGCGGTGTTTATAATCCTGACACTGTTGTGTGCTGTTTCCACAGTGTGCGGAGATATCCACGGCCAGTTCTTCGACCTGATGAAGTTATTTGAAGTGGGAGGCTCTCCTGCGAACACGCGCTACCTCTTCCTAGGGGACTATGTGGACAGGGGGTACTTCAGTATTGAGGTGAGGAAGGATTGGGCACACTGTGTATACGTCTTATTTATAGTGCTGTGCATTCAGTTGGGAAAAAAACAACTATCCTTGTTGCTATGTATGCCAGATTAGTGTATGTGGTGTACATTGTATTGAAGTCTATTATGCACATTCCAGGGGCAAGGTGTATTTTGGTATTCAGTATTGCAGATGTACAAAAAGTACTTGAGATTAGCAGTGACACGATGCACTATATGTGTCTGACAAATGCACATATAAAGATGCAATTTAGAATTCGTGACCAGGGGGTCCTTGTTACTGAGATCAACTTTCATTCACTATGTGTTTCTACAGGACAGGCAACAATTTAAGGACAGCAAACGCTAACCAGAGTGTAGTTTGCTTCTTACTGTAAATATGCATGAAAGTTGGATGGAAACAGCACGGTATTCCAAGAGCTGTTTGAATATTTGATTCTTCAAAATGGATGAGGGCATCATAAAGAAATGTGTGATTACGTTATCCAGCAGAAATGTGGTACAGATGAGCAGACTGACTTGAATCCACAATATACAAGCGCGTGAATGTCTCAGCCTGTCAAGTCACCGTGGCATATGGGATATGTCGCTGACACGGAGTGAGTTTGGAGCAGAGGGAGCGATATTTAGGCCACCTTCCTAACACATCTGAAGGGCACATAAGGAGGAGACTAAATGTAGAACAGAGATGATGGTGTGTAAAGGTGAGAGAACATCCTCTGAGCCATTTGTAGGGTTTCCTAAGTGATAATAGTAAAAAAGCCAACGTGATAAATAAACACACATCCTGCTGTACTCTAATGACCAAACTGTTCAGCCCCAAAATTTGAGCTTAACTTTGATTCTAGGCAATATGACATAGTTTCAGATTAATGCTGCACATACAAGACAGTTTTACAGTTTTTCCTACTGATGAAGACCACCCTAATGGCCATTCATAGCACAACAATGTAATTAAGTAATAGACCAAAAACTTAAATGACAGTAAAGTTCCTGTTTTTCACCGTATGCTCTAGAAATGAGAAGTTTTACTTTACAATTTAAGCCTGAAGAGTCCAGCCTGTTCTCACTCCCAATGCGTAATATACCGACGATTTGTCATGTCCCGAGGCATTCCATGGGAACGCGGAAGGTGACCTTCCACGTTCCTATGTTGCGCGCCAGATTGTGGATGAAATCGAATAGAATTACACTCCCGCGGTAACACATGTTTCAGCTGTGTATTCCAGCCCTGACCCTAATCATAACCTTATTCTTAACGTTAACCACCACCTTAATCGTGAAGTGTTTTCCAAAACGATTTATGCAAAATTTATGTGCAGATTTAAAACCAAACGGCTCTCATGTTTCCTAATTTTTCCGAACTCGTAATATAGGGACGTGTTGGGTGGTCAAAAGCGTAATATACCAACGATTTGTCACCTAGCGTAAAATGTTACGCTTTGGGAGTGAGAACGTGTTGGAAGAGTCATACAGACAGATTTCTTTCATTTACTATAGCAGCATTTAGAAAAACTATTGGAATTGTACTTCTTCTTATATCATGAGATTATTCTGAGATTAAATGTGTACTTAAACTTCTGTACATTGATTAAAAAGGGGAGCTTGCCTTCATATCAAAGTGGGCTGTTTATGGCCTGCGATGTAAAATTAATTTGACATCTGCACTCTTTGAAAATCGAAATGCTGTTGCAGTTGTGTACCTGCTGAACTCAATTTCTCATGTTTTCTCTTCTTTTGGTGAATATTTAGTGTGTGTTGTACCTGTGGTCACTGAAAATCCTCTACCCAAAGACGCTCTTTCTTCTCCGGGGGAACCATGAATGTAGACATCTGACAGAATATTTCACCTTCAAACAAGAATGTGAGTTGGCTTTTCGTTACACGGCCCATTTTTCTTTTATTTTGGGATTGGTTCTTCCGCTCCTTTCACCCTCCGATGTTAAGCAGTGCTTATTTAGTTTTGATTATTAGTGGTTTGAACAGATCTTGTAAATCTCAGCTGACTGGAGAACATATTTTCAGTTTGGTTACAAACTTGGCGAAAAAATTAGCATGCTAACTGGTTCAGGATCATACATTTACAACTTACACTGCTCAGTTTACAGCTAAGAGTTTATTTGTGCTTGAATAACACCTAAACATGGTTTTTAAAAAAGAGGAAAAATCAGTAATTAGTCAGTATTTCCTATAGCAGGTATCATGTTTTGTTTTATTTTCAAAGCCAGGCGTTATTAGCTAAAGGTAGCTAGCTAGCTTAGTTAGCAGGGTGCAGCTAAAGATAGCACAGAGATATATACCTGCTAATTATGTAACATATTAATATAATACAACAATACCACTTTCTGAACTCATCTCAGAGTTGATGGAAAGAATACTAATAAAAATAACACAAAACATGCCACGACTTTTTTTTCTGTCAAACTAGCTAATATAAAGAAAACCAACACCTTTTCAATTACACAATTTAGCTGAACACCTATAGCAGGTAGTTAATGGCTGTCTTCCTACATAATTAGCTTTAGGGAGCAGTTTTTTTGCAGCAGGCTGTAAATGTTTTTAACATGTGTATCTGCAGTTTTGCACGTTCAGGTTGTCTTAAGTTTGCAACCCTAAATGTAGCTTCCAGGATTGCTATTGTAGGTGAAAAGCTGATTAGCCCTTACACGTTATACACGACTGCTGAGAGAATGACACCATGTAACACGCGTGCAAATCGTGTTGAGCTGTGCTGTGCTTTAGGTGGCGAAGCTCTGATTGGATCCGCTTTATTCCATTACCTGATAGTTTCACCTATGGAGTTAAATATTTTCTGCTGGATCTCTTCTCATCCTCCCCCTCACCATCCTTACTTTTCTGCCACTGGCATGTTGTGTCCGCCCTCTCTTTCTCTCCCTCCATCCTTTTGCTCTCTCCCCCAGTGTCTCCCTCTGTCTCTCTGACTCCTCCGTCAGCGAGCTTCAGCCTCCTGTCCGAGAGTGGGTGATTAGCAGCAAATTAATTTGGCCCTTAATGATTGGCTCAGGGACTTACTCCTCTGTGTCTGATTGGCCAAGGGACGAGGAAGCTAATTTCCCTTGGTGCTCATGGCGAATAGTGGTCGCCCTCAATTACCATCTGCTATGTGTGTGTGTGTGTGTGTGTGTGTGCAGCACGAGAGCATGTACTGTGACTGCATGCGTGTGCAAGTGTCTTCATAAATGTTTGAGAGTGTGGAAGGAGCTGGTGGACCGGCAATAATGAGCTCTTGCTCTACACAAGGCAGATGGAGAGGTTGACAAACATACTCCTCGCTGTCACACACACACACACACACACACACACACACACACACACACACACACACACACACACACACACACACAGAGGCTGGCTACTGTACGCTTGTACTCCACAAGACTGGCTTTGATTTGTGTACGTGTCGTTTCATGTCCTTACACTCTACCTTCTCTCTTCCCCAGTCATCTCCTCTCGTTCCTTCTTATAACCTCTCCTCCTTCTCCTGTCTCCTACCATCAGTCTTTCTCCTTCTCTCTTTAGCGTTCTTCTTTTCTCGCCTCCCTCCTCCTCTGCTGTCTAAAAACCATCCTCTTCTTCTTCTTCTTCTTCTTTTCCAATCTCCTTTCAGCTATTTTTAATCCCGCGGTTTTGATTTTATGTCAGATGCATTGTTACGCCCATGTGTGAAATGTACTTTAAAAGATGCCGTGTCTTGGATGTTGTTATTGATATTGCTGCCAATTCAAAGGAGTTTTTAATACACACAGACACACATACAAAAAAGAAGAAAAAAAGTGACATGTCTATGCTGCTTTGTGTTTATATTTGGGTCATTATTTAAAATGCTGTAATAGTGAGATTTGTGTTTTATTTTATTTTTTTTGTCTGGTATCTCTGAAGTGGCATTTCTAAAACACAATCCAACATCATCAGAGAGGAGAAAAACAGGTCATATGGGAGTGCTGGAGAAGAGCTGGCCCCATAAATTATTAACGCGTTGTGTGAAAATCCCACACGTTAGTGCCCTTGCACCCAAGTGAACCAAATGACGTGGTAACACTTTACGGGAAGGGTATTATCGTGAATTCATTCGTGATTTCATGCACGAAAAAGCGTCACTAATATGTGAAAAAAAACCCATGACTCATCAGGAAAGTGCATGAATTAACAGTATCTCATGCATGCCTTAATGCATGAACAATGCATTAATTAATACAACACCTAAGGTATTTCAGTCATCTTGATTCATGAGTTATTAACCGTGTGCACCGACAGACTTAAAAAGAAAACACTGAGCAGAGGCAGTGAGTGTGTGTTCACTGTCTCTGCTCAAATGTTCTAATCGTGGTTGACTAAGCAAAACGTCTTTATGACTTCGTCATGTTTGAGGGGCCTAAGGTAAAGTGGCGAGCTGGGTATTGCTTTATTAACATTGATGAATAACAAATGAAAGTTGAAGGAGATTTGTGAGCGGGAGACAAAGATAAAAGATGGTTAAAGCCACTTTTATGTCACCCATTGGTTTGTACACACTTTTTTGAAGGTTAACATTAGGTGGTGAAGACGTGGTGAAGACGTCATGGTTAAATAATTATTCTTGAAAATAATCAGAATTGGTCAGAATAGACATTCACTACCATTACTGCTTTTTTTGGTTATTAATTTATTGTTCTTTCTTTAAGGCACGCACACTGCAGTGTCATTCTTGGTCTGTTACACACAAACACAATTAAAGCTATTTACTGCACAAAGTAATGTATGATTTTATATATATGTACCATTACCACAGCGTGTTAGCAATCGTGTTTTTAGACTGATTCTGTCTGAAGCCTTCAGATTACTAACTTCTGTCCATGTAAAGGCTTGTTTGTTCTGCGTGCATCAGTCTCCCAGTGACAGGGACCGACTGTGCATTTGTAGCAATGGTGGCTATTCAAAGCATGTCAAAACACACTCAGGCGCTTCCTTTGTTTCAAGTCTTGAAATGTCTGTCTACTCCCCCAACCTGCAGGTAAGATCAAGTACTCAGAGCAGGTGTATGACTCCTGCATGGAGGCGTTTGATTGCCTGCCTCTGGCAGCCCTGATGAACCAGCAGTTCCTATGTGTGCATGGGGGGCTTTCACCAGAGATTCACACGCTGGACGACATCAAGAAGGTAAAATCAAAGACACACGAGCAGTTTTGAGTTATCACTGCTGTGATAACAAAACAATGATAACTTTTTTGACAAAAAGTGGTGTTTAATGACATTTTTTGTAGCTATGGGGTGAATGTTTTGTCTGTATACAGTAATATTTTTCACCTTATTTTACAGAATTTTCTATTTGTATTTATTTCTAAGTATTTGATAAGCAATGCTGACCATTGTGTAAATAAGGCATCAATCAGCTCTTAAAAAATAATGGTTAACTGTCTTTGAGAAGTACTAAAAAAAAAAAATTGCTGAAATGTAATGAAGAACTGAATCTGAATTCATTTTAAACCTTTTCCTGTTTAATCATTATGTAGTAATGCATAAAATGTATATAAAGTGATAAAACAGCCTTTTAAAAAACATTTGTAATAACTAAATTACAGAGCTGAAACCTACCAATCAGATTGAGAAAGTCTGGTTTGACAGTGTAGAAGTTGTCATATAGAAAAGCTTAAAGAAGCCAAAGCTAACTTCACGTATTGTTTACTAAAGGCCTACACAGAGCAAACAAAACAATGAAAAATAGAAAAAATATCCGTTTTGGTCATACCCTTTGTTATTCTGCATAACTAAATGAATTAGTTGTTGAATCAAATCACAGTGGAGAGAAGAATCTAGACCTTGTAAACCTAGCTTAGCAGTAGCTACAGCTTTGCCTTCAATTCAGGTGACAGGGTGTAGCTAAGTCAGGTGTTTAATGAATACATTATTTGTTCTTTTCTTTTCCTACTTACACAAAACAGTGATGCGTTATATTTGTTGTAACTAGGAAGTATAAATAATGATAGTAAGGAGATTTGGCCTAGAAAGCCATAGAAACACATTTATTTTGTAGACAATGCATTTAACCCTTGCATCTGCATTCCCAAAGACATGGTGTCACTTTATATTCAGCATCCTGGTATATATGTAAGTTCTGTTATAGAGAGTAATCAGCCTGCAAATGCACAAAAAGAAGAAAGATCAGCCTTCGTAACTGTCCACAGTTTGTTATTCATTCTCAGTTTCACCGTTTCTCCAGTTCCTGCTCTTTGCCTGTGCAGGATAAGGAATACAAGAGCAAGGAAAATTAATCATGCATGCAACATGAGATCGACCTATGTGCAGCACTCAGGCACATTCATTCAGCAGTCATAAACCAACTTTTATTTCAGCTTTTTAGCCTGCTCCGAGTGTGTTCATTAGAAACCATAAAATAACCCCTGTGTGTATACAGTTCACTGAGCTCCAGAGCACAAAGCCGCACACATGAACACAGAGACGCGAGAACACATACTTCCTCATCTAATGGCAGTGTTTCCATGGTGAATCTGCTGGTGTGACATCTTCTCCCTCCTGTGTGGTGGGGGTTGCCATGGAGATGCTCTGCTCTGACAGTATGTGTTTGTGTGTGTATGCTATGTGTTTGCTTTTCTTTCTCCCCTGATTTATCCTATATGTGTTGGAGGGTTGTTTACATGACTGAAAATGTCTTTCATGTAGAAAATCTCTGTTTCTGTAAGCTCACATTTCTATACTTCTGTGTGTGTGCGTGTTTTTTTTGTCCTAGTTGGACCGGTTCAAGGAGCCTCCGGCGTTTGGGCCCATGTGCGACCTGTTGTGGGCCGACCCCCTGGAAGACTTTGGCAATGAAAAGACCCAGGAGTACTTTGGCCACAACACGGTCAGAGGGTGCTCCTATTTCTACAGGTACAGGAGGGTAGAATTACTCCTCAAGGTGTTGTGACGGCAAAAAAAACATTACGTAAGAGCCCTGACATTTTATTTTTGAATGGGAATGAATATAGTATGGCAGCCTTGCAGCAGCAGATCCCTGTGCTTATGAAGCTCAAAGGCAGAGCTAAGAGCTGACCTGGTACTCCAACAAGCCAGTGTGGATGTAATATTCTGGGATGATGGTTCACAGCAGAGACAGTACTCTTTAAAATCACCACCTGAAAGAGAAAGAAGTTCTCACTCATGTCCCTGACTCCGGGTTTTCTCTTGGATAGGTCGATGTCTCTTTCTAAATGATCTGAGCGCCCTGTCGCTACCGTGCATGAGCAACGTGCGATGCTCACCTACAAATTAGAAATCTAATAAGTTTCAGGTCGACTTCAAGCTGCAGGTTTGGGATGTTGTTCCCGAGCAGAGAGAACGGGAGAGACGCCTCGTGTGCGCGTTTACACCACATCCGAGATCCACTAACGGTCGCTGGGATTTGTAGAAAATCTTGGCTACTTTACACACACATACGCACACCAAACACGCAGCACACACAGTTCCGTTTCAGCATGAAACGATATCCCACAATCCCCAGGGAGACTGCACGGTTCTGTTGCTATGACGACTGGCTACTCCTGCCAGATATGGAGTGATATTAAGATACAGTGAGAGAACGAGGGAGAGTAACATAGGAGGAGGGTGGCAGGGGGAAAAAGATGAGAAAGTAAGAATGGGGGGCATGTACAGACGAGGGGGAGACGGTGTTTAGAAATGGGTGTTGTGACATGTTCTCTGTGGCAAACACACCGATTTTCTATGTTTAGGAGACACAGCATCAATCAGCCAACTAGTGTACAGTCAGCACACCTCAGCACTGAGGCAGCCATAAGCCTGGCTCAGGCCTGTCACTCCTCACTGATGCCCCCTGCTGGTCTCAGTCAGACACTACCTTAGAAAACAAAAGCCTACTCATCACCCACTGCCAGACTTTAAATATCTGTTTTGTGGTTTACAGCAGCCTTGACATATGACTTGTTTGTTATGTAAAGTGTGTTTTACTGCATCTCTTTGAATAATTCTTCCCCTTCATGTTTCTTCCTTTGCCCTCACTTACTCTCACTTGTTGTCCCTCTCTCTCTGTCTCCAGTTATCCAGCAGTGTGCGAGTTCTTACAGACCAACAACTTGCTGTCAATCATCAGAGCGCACGAAGCACAGGATGCCGGGTGAGCTGACCGGCTGCTGCGGCTCATTCCTTTCTCTCAGCTTAAATGGGCACACCATTTCATTTAATGGCTTACCCTGACATTTCATGTTCTGAGCTGTTATTTTTCATTGTCGGGGAATTGGCACATTGCAGGAAAAGAGGCGGCGCAATTTTCACCCTGAAACTGTGTGATTAGCATTGTTAAGAGTTGGTCTGACTGAGAGTGCACCAACAGCCGGTGCAAGATTCAACCCTAACTAACTCAGCACAGGAAGTCAAAGAGGCTGCGTACACTTTGTACTAAAAGTCTGAATAAAATAGTGAAGGGAAAAAAATTGTGACCCAAAAATGCATTCCTGGCATCTATTATCTCACTGAAAATCCTCTAGATGTAATGCAGCAATTAAGGCAGCGCTGTGTTCTGTGTGTGTGCTGTTTGGTGAACCCATTAACAGTATTTGGTCTGTCATGCAGACAAGTAGTCTGGGTAATCATCCAGAGGTCTTAATGCACTTGTTATAGGATGGCCAAAAAACAAGCTATTTCAGTCGCCAGGCTTCTGCACCTGTGCAGAGTAGCTAATGTGGAGATAAAACATGCATTCATGGTCAAAAAAACAAAAAAGAGACTGTTCGATGAAGTAAGCAGCTGCAGTGTGGATACAAAATGAAGCAGCTTTCACCTGAGAACTTACAAAAGACATTGTATTCACTGCTGTCTCTATGAATTCTTTGATTGAATTCCTGAAGCCCTTGATTTGTGAATGTGCCGTTGCTGCATTATATTCTCCAACAATAGTGACAGCACAAAGAGAATAACGGCCAGCTCACTCAAAAAAAAAATCTAAGCTAGCTGCTACAGGAACTACCCTAAATGGTGAGTTTGTCTGGGAAAAATTGGTTTCTCTTCACTGAAGTTTAATAAGCAGTGAGAATCTAAAGCTGTAGCTCGGTGGATTTACAGCAGCACACTTTCCTGTCAATATTACCTGATGAAAATGTGTGTTGTTTATAGCGGCCTGACAATGAAAAAGGATTTTTTTCCCCTAAACCACACAAATCCTAAACAAAGGGGGGGAATCAAAACATAACATACAAATATTATCATTAAATTCACACAGAACGTGAACCACGCTCTCCTGGGTGAAATTGTTAGACCCACTCAGCCACCACAACCCAGAACAGTAAAGTTTTGTTTTGATAATTTGCATATCTATGCAGGCTTCCGATGCCCAGTAGCTTTTTCTGTTTTTTTACTTGTCATTTTCCTCTGCTATGCAAGGCAATCTGCTCTATTTCTGTTCTGTTAGTTTAAAAGAGTGTGGCTGTCTCACCTCTAACCATCCCCTGGCTGCTTTAGAAGACCTGCAAAGCAAATCTTTGTTTCTTTCATCCACAGCGCGGTGTCCTATTTGAGTGGCTATAACGTGGGCGGCTTGTTTGTCTCTCTTTCCTCAGGTACCGTATGTACAGGAAGAGTCAGACTACAGGTTTCCCCTCGCTCATCACCATCTTCTCCGCTCCAAACTACCTGGATGTCTACAACAACAAAGGTCTGACTGACGTGTGTTATCCAATTATTGTAGAGCAAACTGTTTGCGTTGTAAGACTTCTCAGGAAAATCTTTACATGTACGGATGGATGGAAACATTGTTACCTCCTAGAGGAGCAAGCTTTCAATAGGTTAATATCTGCTTCTGTGTGTGTGTGTGTGTGTGTGTGTGTGTGTGTGTGTGTGTGTGTGTGTGTGTGTGTGTGTGTGTGTGTGTGTGTGTCTAGCTGCGGTGCTAAAGTATGAGAACAATGTGATGAACATCCGTCAGTTCAACTGCTCCCCTCACCCCTACTGGTTGCCCAACTTCATGGACGTCTTTACATGGTCGCTGCCCTTTGTTGGAGAAAAAGGTACACCCCCCCCCCCCCCCCCCACACACACACACACACACACACACATTACATTACAAATACCATGGAAGAGCATGTTGAAGAGGAAGTGCAAAATCTTCCTCTTCCACGTGAAGATAATTTAGAAACCATTTAATTTTGAAAGTGAAAGTAAAGCTTCAGTTGAACTTCTCCAGTGAGAGAGCTCCTCTGCTCAGCTACTAACAGAGTTTGCACGGTATGCATGCGTAGTTTGGGATCCTGGTCCTTGCTGGTGTCTACTGGTCAATAGGGGAGTTGACTGGATGTCTGTGAGATTCTGAGACAGAAGGAGAAACTTAAAGTCTCTGAAGAGAATTCATGTATTCTCAAAGATCACCAGATTTGACTCGTTTGACCTGTTTGAAGGCAGGGACAACCCGCAGTGGGTGGACTGGCTTCCTCTATCTGTCCAGTGTAACTGTGGGCGGATGGCTTGTGAGGTTTAGAGGCTGCTGGCCTTTCAGGCAGAATATGGCTTCAAAACCAGCAAAGTGTGGCATCAGAATCTGGGCTTTATTTTATGGAATGTGTAAATATATACAGAGCAGCTGGGAGGAGGAGCTGCTGAAAGAAACCAGGGGACACGAGTGGTGCTAGATATGTCATACAACCTGGGACAGTGGCACCTCAAAACAAGGCCGACGACGGCTGGAACACATATTAATGTCAGTGAACAGGACGTCTCAGTTCATTTTTTTCACCAAGATAAGCTTCAGTATAGCGGATTTTTAGCATCAATTACAACCTTGTGACAAAAAACAGTTGTGTTGTTAATTCTGGTTGCAATCAATAAACATATATGTTTTCTCTGCAGTTTGAAATTGAGCTGAAGACGATATATGTTAATGGTTCCAGGTCAAACTGACCTGAGGGATACCAGTTTGATAAGCGATTAATAAAATGGATCGCTGATGTACAGTAACAGAGTGTGATTCTTGATATCTTCATCTTTGTCCACTCACAGCCCTCTAACGTCTTCACAGCTGGACATAGTTCAGCTCCGTCCTACTTACATAAAAAGATTTGTTCACATTTTTTCCCAGAAAACATTTTTATTTTTCACAGTAGACACTGAAACATGTCGTATCAAAGGGTGTTAAGGGGTAACAATCACACCGATGATGGCTCATGTTCCATTAAGGGATCGCGGAGAGCCGGTGTGAAGGTCTGCTGTCACATAGGTCGATAATTTACCGCTATTCATTGAAGGACACGATAATTACCCTGTCGTTAACATTTTGACTAGTACCTAAACTGCATGAACCAGTTGGCAGTTTTGTTGTCCTTTTATAGAAGCGTATCTGTGTCTGTTTGCCCTGCAGTGACTGAGATGCTGGTCAATGTTCTGAGCATCTGCTCTGACGACGAACTCATGAACGATGGAGACGAGATCTATGACGGTACGAAGCCGCCAGCATTGATTTTTTTAAGGGTAGCTAGCGTTCTTCTTTTCTTCTACGTATCAACTTTCAATAACGTTTCTGCTCCACTCACTTCCAGCCAGTGCAGCGGCAGCGAGGAAAGAGGTGATCAAAAACAAGATCCGAGCCATCGGGAAGATGGCCAAAATGTTCTCCGTTCTAAGGTGGGTCAATTTGCAGTTAAACATGCGTGTGCGCTTGCCTGCACATGCTCGGTTTGCCGCAACTTCTGCAGAAGCTGGCAGTCATCAGATCCTCACTTTTTAAAAGAGATTTTTCTAAAATCTGTCTTTTAAACCACAATCGTGTTTTTTTGCATGTTTGCAGGTGTGCAGTGTGTGAGGAAGTGTGTAATTCTTTCTCTTTATCACCTGCTGTCTTCTTTTACCCACACACATCTGTCACACACACACACACACACACACACACACACGCACACACACACACACACTGTCTCTGTTTCTCAGGGAGGAGAGTGAGAACGTCTTGACCCTGAAGGGACTGACCCCGACTGGCATGCTGCCCAGTGGCGTTCTCTCTGGGGGCAAACAGACCCTGCAGAGCGGTGAGCGTTTCATTCACTCACACACACATAAGCACACACACAGTCACATGCACACAAACTTAACCCCGAACTCATATATAGAAACACAATGCCACACAGACAGTTTGAGTATCTGCTTTGGAGCATCCTCCGGTTCCTCCATGCCCTCTCTCCTCTTCTCCTCCTCCTCCAGCTGTTTTTCTCCTCTCATCCTTCTGCCTCACTGACTCACTCCCTCTCTCCACCTCACCTCGCCAGCCCACTGGTTGCCTGTGTGTGCGAGTGTCAGAGAGAGTGTACGAGCGAGAGGCTGAGAACCTGAGAATGACACCAAAATACAGGGCAAATGCATGTGTGTGTGTGAACTAACAGCAGCTAATGCTAACACCAGGTGCCCTCTGAACCTGCTGTGGTCTCAGTGCTGCTCTGAGGGCTTTGCTTGTTTAAAACCTGAAACATGCCCCTTAGAAGGGGGTGTCTGGTAGTTGGGATATTTAATTAATGCTAATATTGAAATTATATGGATGTTACACATGATATTGATGATACAGAGTCTCTCACTTGTGTATATTTATCATGATGACATCTCCACAGAGCTCTAACGTGAATTTGGCCAACAGAATAGCATGAAGAAAATTTCACGTTCAGCTAAACAGATATTGGTCCAAGCTGGCCGTCAAAAACTGCAATCTTTCACTTCTGCCTTAGTTCATGGTGCTCGTCATAAATCGCATAATACCCGTCTGATCTCCCAGGCCAGCGTGAGGTCACGTTTTATGTTTTATGACTTCCTGTTTGATTTTTGGATCACCCCAAAGTTCTGCCTACACTGTTTTCCAACCAGAGATTGTTTGACAACATTTAGCTCAGCCTGTCGGAGCCTCCTCAGCAAGCGCTGCTCACCCATACGGCAAAGATGTTTACGCATATCTGCACAGAGCATGTTTCAGCCTTCACTTCGTTTTCCTTCTCCTCCTCCTTTCTTTGTACTCCATCTTTCTCTCGGACTCTGTCATCTCCTCTCTCTTCCTGTCCTCCTTTCTTTCTCTTCTTTTGCCCATCCTTCAGCTACCATTGAGGCCATTGAAGCTATCGAGACAGTTAAGGACGCCGAAGGTAAAATCCCACTCATTTCACTGTGTGGGCGCGTGTGTTATATGTGTGTGTGTGTGTGTGTGTGTGTGCGCGTACGGACGTGTGTGCAACATGGCTGCGCTCTCAGCCGCCCATGCTCATAAGGTCATAGATATTTCCTTAGACACGATGCACTCAGCTCTTCTGACTGCATCACCGCTCTCAACAAAGCTGCTGCATGCTGGAGCCACCACATTAAAGCACACAACATGCATAAACCTTTCTTTTTCATCCTCTTGGGAAACAGGAAACACATACAGCCATATATTTGCATTCTGTTCAGATGAAACACGCAGAGAATATTTTCTCCACACACACACATTTACAAGAAGAGCGGGAATGTGGGCGGGAGAGGATGTTGCAATGGAGGGCAGGGTCACCCAGACCTCCTCACGGACTGCAGTGTGTTAGTGTTTTTCTATAGTTTCCATAGATGCTGTAGTTCTGTAGAAGATGAGCATGCAATCAATCTGTTTCTCAACAACCTACAGCAGAACTCGGGCCAGATCAAAATTTGCAACATTTGCAATTCGCTGAAGAAACATTTACACTGATCTGCCACAAAACTCGTCTTTTTACTTAGCTTTCAGCCTCCTGCAGCGTATTCACGTGACCTAGATTCAGAATAAAAGTCTTTGCTTACACCAAGAGATGGCAAGAAGGCAAGCTAGTGTGGCTGAAACTTCTGCAAACCCAACTGCAAAAAGTTGGGTTTGGAATTATACAGATACAGTTTCACGCTCAAAACCTTTGCAAAGAAAAAAAGATTAATTTGGCATATGGATGCATTACATTCAGAGGCGGCTGCCAGGTCTGCCAGGTTCTTTTGAGCTCATGAACAGATTGTGGTCATGGATTGTCTTTTGTGTATCATGCCCGGCGTGCACAGGCCCAGTACTCGGCACGCTTCAGTTACCCATACTATTTTGTGTTTGTACCTTTAGTGCTGTCTTTGGCTTACCTGAAGTACAGACCATAATTTGTTTACCCAAATGAATTATGGGTATCGCCTGTGCTGTAGTTTTCTGTCATGTTATATATGATTTGTAGTTGGGTGTTAGACATGTGCTTTGTAGTACAGTGGCATCTGTGAGCAGCAGCATGTGTGACAGTTGTCTTGTGCCGTTGTTGAAGAGTTGGCGTTGGCCTCTCCAGACAGTCCTCCTTATTGGTACAGGAGCATCTGCTGGAACAGAGGTTTACCTGGTCTGGGGTGACAGCTACTACAACGAATCAACCTTAATGCTGGTCGATGTTTTGTCTAATTTAAAGACACACCGTTTAAAGACAACTGAAATAAAGCCAAGTCTACAGCCATGCTAGCTCTGTGAAATGCTTCCACTAGCATGCTAACAGGTTTACGAATGACAGAAGGAACACGCTGCTGAATTAATACGTTTAACTGAAGTCCAGATATGCGTGAATGACTGACTCTTCAGTGCGACAGAACAGACTGTGATAATTTGGATCTGGTGTACTGCTAATGTGTTTGTGTGCTTTGCTAACATTTGACGATTAGCAGTAAATACAAAGCAAAGCTAATGCTACGCGAGCATGAGCAAACATCTGACAAATAATAATAATATTAATAATAGTAATGGTGACTAACTCAAACATAAAACCCATTTAACAGATTTATCAGAGAACACACATAATAAATGTCCGTTCAGTCATTTCCTCATTTGCACCTTTAAAGCATTAGTGTCAGTTGGTATGAAGTTGTAACTCGGATGAAATAAAAACAAAAAGCAGATGCGCATGCTTTTGTTTCATAATGACTCTAAACACTGCTGACTCACCTGTACTGCTTCCCATAAAATTGCCATCTGATAATATCTTGCTGCTCTCTGGAAACCAACTGGTTTCACTTTTTCTTCTGTGTAAAGATTTATTGAAAAGCGCTATAAAAATCCTTTTGCATGGAGGTGCAATCAGCTCTATCTAACTCTCAGCAAATAAATATTCTTCCCAAAATGTTGAAGCACTTCCTGAAATATTTGTCAAGTCCAAAGCGGAGTAAAGAAAATCCTGGTGGTCACTATGACCTGACTAAAATTGGTGGAGTGCTTCTTTAAGATATCAATGCAAGGTTAAAGCTGCCCCCTTAGTCACAAACAAGGAGTACTCCCAAAGCCAAAAGGGAAGAACATGAGGGAAATGGAAAAATGTGACTACATGTCCTTACCTGTAAATTCTGTGAGCTCCTTCTGTATATGATGGTTTGAATGAACAGCTAACTGTCAGAAACTTGTCCCGAGGGGAAAAGACATCTTAAGGTCTTACGAAAGACCGATTGTGCTCATATTGTTTTTCTCATAACATCTTACCAACCACTTTACTCACTGCTAATCTAAGGTCAATGTCCAGATAAACACCGGTTCATGGGTGGCATAACATATATACGATATGATTTTGTTTATCCAAACCCCAGCTGACCTTCAGCTGAAGAGATTTAGATCAACATGATATAAATGTGGTTACTGGAGAAACTGAGAAAAGATTTACTTCCCAGGCCACACTCATGCTCCTTATCGGGGGGTTTGGATACACAAGAATTTGTGCAATTCTGTGTCAACTTTTAACTGTGCATGTATGTGTGCTTCTGCCTTGGTGTGTGTATGTGTGTGTCTCTGCAGCCATTCGAGGGTTCTCTCCGCAGCATCGGATCAGCAGTTTTGAGGAGGCCAAAGGTCTGGATCGGATCAATGAGAGGATGCCACCGCGTCGCGATGCCGTCAACAGCGTGGGCCTGTCGATGGGCCGCATGAACATGGGAGAGCCCAATGGGACCGACAGCAACAGCAATCTACAGTGATGGACGTACATGCCCACGTGCCCAGACACACACATCTACAGTTACCACACTGACCTGGTCCCATATTTCATATTATGTGTACATAGGCATATATACAGACAAGAAAAATGCATCACACACACAGACACACACACACACACAATATTTCCTTTACTAAATAGGTACAGACAACATAAAACCCAATGCAATTACATACACACATCCTGCCCCTTTTCCCGTCGCCATCAGCTGCTATTTAAAGGCATGAGCATACATGGACTTTACCACCAAAGGGTCAATCTCTTCTCTGAACTGATTGGCCCCATTTAGAGAACTACAACTCTCATGTACCTGCACAACCACAGGAAAAGAGTCTCCAAAAATACTCCCCATGCAAAGCACGAGCAGCTACTGTTTGCCTTGTACGGAGGGGGGTGGGGGGATTACCAGCGGGCTGACAGTGACAAGCCTGTGAAAGTGTGCTGTTTGTGATGGACGGGGTCAAGTTTAAGGGTTGGTGCAGACGGCAATCGGGGGGGGGGGGTATTTAAGTGTCATGTATGATTCTTTTTCCTGTTTGCATCCCCAAAACAGGAAGTGGAACCATTACCAATGCTGATTTTCCAAAGTGCGTGCACATGCTTTTAACGTGTTGGTCTCTGTATGGCTGTATTTCGAAAAAAAATGAAAAAGTGTTTACGTTTGCGAACACGAGCAGAGCCGAGCATCAGGCAACGGCGAGAATATGTTTTTGATGTGCAGTGTGGCGGCTTATCTGCCAGCGAGAGATGTGCGAAGATAATCTCAAGCTGCGGTCTAATCTGAGCCTCACCATCCTTTCCTCCTTTGGAGGAGAGTCCCATTTTGCTTTTGTAGCACCACACTGCAAGCATACGCCACTTGAAGTCAAGTGGCAGGAAACCCCTCTGCCTGCCCATCCACCCAAAAAAGAAACAAAGAAACCCCCTCGTGGCTCCAAATGTGACCCGGGATCATATTTGAAGTGTTTCTCCCACCTGTTGTGTGTAAATAGAATAAATAAGAGAGGTTTTATTGCACATCTTGATGCGTTTGGTCACAGGGTCTGCAAGATGCAGTCTATGGTAACGTGGGATGCCAAATGTACTGTATGTGAGGGAGACGCAGAGGTGGGGGAGGGGAGTTGAAATGTGAATTCAACACTCTATTCATTCTCTTTCTACATCCTCCTTTCTTCCCGAGTTGCTGTCTGCTAAAAAGACAGCAGTGACTGCCGGGAATCTCCGGCCTAATAAGCAGGAAACGATATTCCACTGAGGAAACACTCTTCTGGTGAAGGCAGAAGCCAAGACAACAAGAAGAAGTCCGAAGGGGGGGAAAGGGTCTTTGTAAAGCATTTATATTAAAGCATCAGTGCATGCAGAGTTAAGTTCTTTGATAATAATGTGAAGATTATATTTGTGCTCTGTGTTTCACTATAGTAGGATTTTCTTTTCTTCTTGTTTTTCTGGCTAATATAAATGAACTGAGGTATGATGAAACATTTATTTTGTACATAATGTTAAAAAAATTTTTTTGTATTCATTTTGCGTTCGATTTCATTGGGGGTTATTTTTGCCACCTTTTTTTCCTTCTTCTTTTTTCACGACCTGTGTTTCTGGTTTCTTTCGACGCTGTACAGAATGACGACTCACTTCTATTCAAAGTGTCAAGTCCACATTCTCTCCTCTCTTCTTTGTCGATGTACAGGAGTTGTTTTTAAATGATAAATATGAATAACGATAAACAAATATTAAACTAGCATCGATGAATGACCATTACTATATACAAAGGCACAGGCATTCAGGCAGCCAAAAGCATGATTGCATGGTTAAAATTTGCACTGTTCAAAGCAAAAAAGCAGCAGACACATTTTAACGGGAGGCGTGTTGCCGTCACAACTTAAAGGAAAAAAGTGTACTCTCTCTCTGATCATAATTCTTGATGATTCCTCTTGTTATTTGATGATATTTATGAGTCTATGATTATTATGATTCTATTTATTATGGACATTATTCTTAATATTAAGCTCTCTCTCTCTCTCTCTCTCTCTCTCTCTCTCTCTCTCTCTCTCTCTCTCTCTCTCTCTCTACTGGTTGCTCTTCATGTTGCGTTGCTCCTTGGTTGATCTTGTGCTTCTCTGGGAGAGGTGAACCCCCCTTGGGAGACCCTGTGCCATAGAAACTGTGCCACGGTTCTGACTTTCTCTGTCTCTTGTTCAATCTCTCTCTCTCTCTTTTCTCTCAGCTTTCTGTTTTGACTCCCCCGGTCACTAACACTGTAAGCATGCCCCATGGGACGATCCACTTTTTTACTCTTGAATAAAATATGCATGAACCTTTGGTATGGATACAGAGCCTTTATTTCCTTGTCACATGTTTCCTTACCAATATAATCACAGACACAAATTGCAATACAAAGGACTAACTCTGATGTTTTCAGAGTTTTTATCAGTTTTTAGCGTTAACTCGGTTTTCCTGGGTCTTTTCCCGTGTGTTTTGAATACATCTTCTTTTTTTTGGTACCGGTACTGGTTTTATTTTGTTGTATTTATCCGCAACACCTTAAAGGCCGGTCCGTTAAAATATTGTCGGACATAAACCAAAGATGCTTATAAACCAAAGATGTGAAGATATTTCACGTCTCATCCGAGAAGCTTCTTCAGTTCTAGGGTCAAATGGTGGAGAGTCCCAGATTTAAGCCCTGTGGGAGTGTGAAAACGGGTGTAAATCACAGAACTGAAGAAGCTTCTCGGATGAGAGGTGAAACGTCTTTAAGCAACTTAAAGAAGTCCAGATGCTTTTCTTTCCAAGCTCCTTAGACAACTAACTCTGATCAGAGCTGCATAGAGTTAGAGCACCTGTTCTGTGGGAAATGTGAAAGATGCCACACAACAGAGACATTTAAAGAGAAGTAGTTTAAGTAGTTAAGATCTGAGCAAAGATCAAGTCTTAACATGATATCAAATATACATTCGTTTAAATAAGACCCCCTTTAAACAAGCACTTTGGCGACAGTGGGAAGGAAAAACTCCCTTTTAACAGGAAGAAATCTCCAGCAGAACCAGGCTCAGGGAGGGGCGGGGCCATCTCTTTCAAAAGGTTGGAGGTGATGAGAGGAACAGAGCCAGACATTAATATTAGCTGATGATTAAGAGAGTGGGGCAAAAATACATAGAGAGGTTGGTGAAGAAGAAATAGTCAGTGCATCACAGGAAGCCCCAGCAACCTAGGCCTACAGCAACATAAGGGAGGATTGAGAGTGACCTGATCCAGCCCTAAATGTAGGTTTTATCAAAAACAAAGGTATTAAGCCTAATCTTAAAAATTGAGAGGGCATCTTTCTGTTGAATCCAAACTGGGAGTTGGTTTCACAGAAGAGGGGCCTGAAAGCTGAAGGCTCTGCCTCCCATTCTACTTTAGGAACAACAAGTAAGCCTGCAGTCTAAAGTGCTCCACTGGGTGACACAGTACTATGACATATTTAAGATAAGATGGGGCCTGATTATTCAAGACCTTGTATGTGATGAGAAGGACTCAAAATTAGAATCTAAATTGTACAGGGAGCTGATGAAAAGAAGTTAGTGTGGGAGAAATCTGCTCTCTCTTTCTAGTCCCTGTCAGTACTCTCGCTGCAGCGTTTTGGATCAACTGAAGGCTTTTCCAGGGAGTTTTTAGAACATCCTAATAATAAT
Source organism: Diplotaxodon limnothrissa (assembly GCF_057381915.1). Classification (NCBI taxonomy): domain Eukaryota; kingdom Metazoa; phylum Chordata; class Actinopteri; order Cichliformes; family Cichlidae; genus Diplotaxodon; species Diplotaxodon limnothrissa. Next base: position 23,560,327 of record NC_140597.1, read on the forward strand.
TCATTACAATAGTCCAGCCTACAAGTAATAAATGCATAAACCAGTTTTTCTGTATCACTCTAAAACAGAATATTTCTAATTTTAGAGACATTGCAACAAAACAACCCTGCATATTTGATTAATATGCACATTGAAGGACAGGATGGTCAAAAAATACCAAGATTCCTCACTGTGTTACTGAAGGCCAGGGTAATGCCATCAATGATGTAAACAGAATTGGTCCTAGCATGGAACCCTGTGGAACGCATAATAAACTGTAGTGTGAAGAGGGCTCTTTATTCACATAAACAAATTGGATATTAGATACATATCATTGCAGTGCAGTGTCTTTAATTCCTTTAATAAAATATTATGTGGTCGTCTGCTGCTTTACATGCTGTGCATTCAGAGATGCTCTCCTGCACAACTTGGTTTAATTGAATGAAATCTAAGTTACTGCATTTTTCCTATTAGCTCAAAGCAGACCATACTCTGGAAACCCTACAGATGGCTGTGTGAGAAAATCCCAGATCAACAGTTTCTGAAATAGTTGGACCAGCCCATCTGGCAACAACGTCTCAGAAGTCACTTTTCTTCCTCATTCTGATGCTCAGTTTGAACTTCAGAGATCGCCATGACCATGTCTGCATGCGTGAATTAGATTAAAACAAACTTTATTAACCCCTCGGGTGGGTTTCTCCGCATGTTGCAGAGGTAGAATACCAAATAAAGGGGAACGAGAGAGACTGAATATAAGCATAAATATAGCATATATACACTTTTATATAAATACAGAATATATAATAGGGATAAATATGAATACCAGTGAAATATAGTCTATGATGAAATGTAGATTGCACAGGTCTATTGCACATTTCAACTATTGTGAGTCTGTTGCACAGTGATTATTGCACAGTCGACTATAAAAAATATTGCACAATAAAAAGCACTACAGCTTAGTTGTTCCCGCCCTCCTTTGTCCTCCTGTTTCCCCTCCCCCTCCCCTCCAGCGAGGAGTTAAATAGTTGGATGGCATGTGGGACAAAGGAGTTTTTAAGTCTGTTGGTCTTAGACTTTGGGAGAAGCAACCTGTCGCTGAACAGACTCTTCTGGTTCCTTATGGCCGTATGCAGAGGATGCCCACCATTGTCCATAAGATATTTGTGCTAAGTAGCAGCTGATCAGTTGTGACAGAAAGCAGCTCACTTTGCTTTAAAGACAGAGAGTGTGAATGAATTGCACACACATATCCGACTAAGAAACTGTTACTGGTAAAGATTACTCCTGCTTAAAATGTCTAGTAATTTATGTTTAGGCCACATCCGAACTGAAACTCTCCCAAATGCAAACTTAATTAAATAAAAATTTGCATATGAGCAGAGTTTCCAGCATGCACTGTGCAGCAGTTAAACTCTTCGATGCGTCTTACACAGCACTCTTTGTTCTTCTTTCAGTTTTATGATTCTGTATGACAAAATTCACTAATACTATCAAAAGTATTTCCACATCTCTGTAGCTAACCATACATTTATGATACACGTTTACATGCTTCCTGTTTGTAAAGAGAAGTGATTCCCAACCACTGGTCTGTGAAAACCCGTTTTCATTTTTAACGTTGTTACCCTAAACCCTTTGAAGATGAATGTGGCCATTCTTGTGAAAAAGTAGAGTGCAAAGTTACCAGCTAAAGACAGGAAGTCAGCAAAGTGCACCCATACACTTACACAGACACCAGCTGATCAAGTCTAATTAACACACAAATAAAACACTTGAATTTCCTTCCTCAAAGCTCAAACATCACGGAAAGATTAGTTAGTAGAGTTAGCTGCTTACAAAGTCCCACAATATATTAAAAATATCATATTCTACTAAAAAATGCACCAACACCACACGCTGTATCACAACGAGTACGCCAAGCCGAAGAGCATTAAAGACAATCAGTTCCAATTTACTGGGAATAACCAAAGTAAAGCACCCAACTAACCAAGCCATGCTGACTATGACTCTGCTTTAGGAAGAAGAACAATATAATGTGCACTGGTTTAAAAGAAAGAACCAACGGACATTAAAAAGCCAAGCAAGACTTTTTTTGATCCCACAGCAGGAAAATTTGTGCGTTACCACAGCTCAGGTACAGATAGCAGGATGAGCACTTCAGTACTCATCTACAAGTACTTTATAGGAAGTGACAGCAAACAGTGATAACAGCAACCACTGTGTGCAGCATGCTTGCCTTGTTGGACTAATAAAGGTAAATAAATTCAGTTCAATTCAATGCTGTTGCAACATTTGAGTCATATAAAATGCTTCCAAGCTTTGAGACTTTTATGGACTAAATAGGAGTTAATGTTCACACATTCAGTTCAAGCTCAAGTTACCTCTCCCTCCCTCTCTCTCATGTATACGGTAGGTCTTTGCTTCACCCTCCCAGCAGCTGAACGAAGGAAACACAATGAAAGTTTTATTGGTGCAGAGCCAGAACTTCCTTGAGCGTATTAGCTCTCTACCCGTCTCTATTTTTTCACTTTCTCTCTCTCTTTCTTTGCCACTCACTCTTTACCTCTCTTTTACTGTGGTAGTGAGAATATTTACGTGAAATGAAAACTGAAATTCCTGTTATAGCATGAGGGGTGGAGACAGAGAGAGAGGAGAGGCACAAATAGAGCAGACAGAGGAAATCTCTCCAGTCTGGATCACAGCAGGCACATCAAGGTGAGTCCCTTCATTTGCATCTTTGTCTCTGTTGTAGTTTTATAACATACTAACAGACAAACTGCACTCTGTTACTTACCACAGCTGTCTTCAGTGTTCACACTGCAATGAAACGTGATTACAGACACGTGTAACGTTAAAGTAAAAGGCTGCAGCTTCTGTTTAGAGGGACTACATCAAATCAGCCAGCTAGCGGGCATATTAAGTGTACCTCATTGTGCTTTAACACTCTTCAGTAACACCTGTAACACTGAAGTGTTTTGGTGAGAATCTATATTGTCACACGGCATCATTTTTGCCCTTTGGCACTTCCCTTCTGCCTTTTATGATTGGTGCAGTGCTGTGATGGCTGTCAGGATACCAGTTTTGCCTTAACAGGAGAAGAAATTGCAAAACAAACCTGCGCATAACCAGTTTTTCAATAAGCAGGTTTCAGCTGCAGAGGGTTCCTGTGGAAAAATGAACCCCACCCCACCCTGTTGGTCTGATTTGTTTATGCTGAATGACTACAGTCCACCTGTTCACTTCTTCTGTAGGTAGATTCAAGCTTTTGTGTAACAGCTGATGGTGCTCACGTCTTTTAAAGTTATAGAAGTTAAACAAATTTGTGTTAAAAGGGTTCAAACCTCCAAACATCCACAACCATGCAATTTGTTACTCCTGATGATAAACTTTAATATTCCAGACCAGAAGTTAGACTTCAATAAAAGCTTGGGTGAACTGGCTCTACAGTATCTACTTTTCTGTAAGCTCTATCTTTTCCTTCCTGACAGATGCAGTGTCCTCGAGAACAGGATGCTCTAATCCCTCGGCCCCGTGGGGATTTACCTAAACTCTGTGCTGCGGTTACAGCTGCCGTAACTATAGGAGGCATGCTTTTATTCTCTCCTGAGAAGTTGCTTGGCTGGATTGCCATGGCAGTACTCATGCTGACTGGTGGCCCTTTGCTACATGGGCTCTGTCTGCTGGCAGAGGAGCTGATATATCATTCAAACACAAGGTGAGAGGAAAGGTGTTGTAATACATTAACTGTATATGAAAGATGGCAGTAGCTCCATAACATTACTGTTAGCCTCAAGTGGCCACTGAAGGAACTGCAGTTTTTGACTTTGCTTCATTTTCAGCGTCAGAAGTTACAACTGATTAAAGCAGTTTAAAACCATTCAGTATGCTTACTATCACTATATATAAAACAAGAGGCTTGGATCACAGTAACAACTTAGTATCTCCGAGTTCATTGATTTATTTCCACAAGCTGAGACTTTACTGTTCGTGAGTACTGTGTCACTTCTTAGGATGATTTTTTAGTAAAGATATTTCTTTCCACAACTGGTGGAGCTTAAAACTGACAAAAAACATGTTTGCTGCCAAATTATTGTTAGAGATACCGAGACAGCTTTTTTAAAGTAATAATTACTCTGTATAGCAGCAACACGTGTTAACGGGGCCAAATTTGCCCTTCTTCCTTCCATGTTCTGACCAGATATCGAGGACAAGGGATGCTAAGCCACATGCTCCCTGCCTGTGGTTTGGGGGGCAAGACCCTGCTCGCTGCTGGTGTGGCAAGCCTAATGCTGTACCTGGCTGGACATCATCTACCACACAAATGCAACATCTGGGAACTCCTTGTCCTTGTGTTTGTCCTTTACCCACTGTTGAAAGTCTCTGGAGTCCTGGTGAGGTTACAGACACGTCTTCATTGCACATCACTGTCTTTCTCTTACAGGGCTTTCAGCCTTTACTAATTATTAAGTATATTATGACAAATATAAAACTGTCACCAAAATGTGAAGAAGAACCACCATGAATTCATGTCTAAAACAAGTATTTTGTTGAAGCAATATCAATTAAAGCAATGTGTTTGTGTAATACCGAAATTTACCACAAGATGGTGCAGTTTTTGAACAAACAAGGGTGAGGTGCAGAGCTGTAATTACACAGGGATAGAATTGATGAGGCGATGGGAAAGCTAGGTTAAGAAGAGAGGTGACAATCAGCGAGCAGCAGTACAGCTTATACAGACTGAAAGTGTGGAGGACGTCAGGAGTGGGTGGTGACGTGTGGTGAGGTGTGGGGCAGGAATGGTAGATGGGTTCTAGGTTGGGAGCTGGGATTTTATTAGTTATTGGCTCTGAGCCCCTTCTTGTTTGCAGTGGTGATGGACAGGTTGAGAGACGAGGTTAGGCAGGAGTTTCTGTGGACTGTGAGGTTTAAACATATTACTGGTCTAGAGTGGGAGGCAGGTGGAAGAGAACCTACTGAGGTGGAGGTGTGCACTGGAGAGAAGATGACTGAAAAGAAAAAACAGAGTAAAGGAGTTTAAATACTTGAGGTTAGAAAGAAAACCGTCTGGACTTCTTTAAGTTGCTTGAAGATGTTTATCCTCTCATCCAAGAAGCTTCCTCAGTTCTAAGGTCAAATGTTGGGGAGTCCCAGATTTAGCCTATGTCCACACTAATACGTTTTCATTTGAAAATGCATCGTCTTCTTCCGTTTTGGCCTCCCATCCACACTGAGACGCCATTGTCATTCAAGGAAACTCTCCTAAGCAGATACATTTGAAAACGCCATTTTCGCGTTGCAGTGTAGACAGTGATGAAAACGATGACACATTTTAGTCATGTGATGCAGTCATGTGACCAATTAAACAAAGATAGCGGAGGGCATTATACAGCGTTTGTTTTGTTTGCTCTGGATTTTGACAGCCCTATTAAAGATTAATATCAGTCTGTACATGCTCCGGATAGCTTTTCTTCAAATTCTTTAATTCTCACTCGCTTTTTTGCAACTTTGTAGTTTTGTGTTACTCGCAGCAACAACTCCACCTCATTGTTATTCCATTTAAAAAACTCGGTGCTTTTCCTCGACATTTTGCCGCGACGTTTCAGAGAGCCGGAAAGTAAATAAGCAGCACACAGAAATGAGGCAGATTTCTCTTCTTGCGCTTCACACATGCGCAGTACTGAAACGTAAGCGATTTCGTCCGTTTCAATGTGGACGCACAACTCTGTGAAAATGACTGAAAACGATAGTGTGGACGGGGAGCATTTTCATTCGATAATGCCGTTTTCAAATTTATCCGGGCTAGTGTGGACGTAGCCTTAAGCCCTGTGGGAGTGTCCCCCCCCCAAGAGGGACAAAGGACCCCCTAATGATCCTCTACTAAAATCACACGAGCCAAGGTGTGAAAACGGTTGTAGATCACAATCAGCCAAGGTTTCAGGTGAACTCATTGTGAAACCTGGCCCAGGATGTGAGTGGGCATTAAGGCGTCTGGGAAGGGATCTCAAAACTGGATTATAGATGGCAGACATTTGGTGTCGTAAACCACGCCTCTGTTCAAAGAGGGTCGTTCATAGGACATAGTCATAGAAATCATAGTGGACACAGATGTTGCTGCTGTTCACATCATGTAGAAATAAAGCAACACTTGGGACATCCCAAAAAGACGCTGAACAAGTGGAACATCTGGGAATGGAAAATCAAGAAAAAGTCGTAAACAGGCTGCAACACAAATACAGCAGCACAACTCTTTACCACATTAACATGTCGAGGAAGTTGAGGATGCACTACACAAGTGCTGCTACCTCATTTCAAATGTTGTTCACACAGCACTCCTCAGTAAAGTAATTCATCCTTCCAAAGAAATCGAGTTCTCATGATGATGAATGTTCTCTCCTCTTGATCCAGCTGCCACTGTTGCACCCAGAGCTAAACTTACATTGCACACAGTCATTAATTAGCAGCACTTCTGGAATGTCCACCAGCCTGTCTATACTAGAAGACTTTCACTATGAACATAAACACGGAGCTACAGGCAGGTCTGCACTCGCCATGCTCAACAGTGCATGCAATCGTCCCAGCAGCAGTCTGTCTTTACATGCACTCAGACAGTGTGGGATCTCAAACATAAACTACCAGTCCCAAGTTTCGACACACCTTCTCATTTGATGCTTTTTCTTTATTTTCGTGACTCTTTACGTTGTACATTCTCACTGAAGGCATCAAAACTATGAATGAGCACATAAGGAATTATGTAGTAAACAAAAAAGTCTGAAATAACTCCAAACATGTTTTAAATGTTAGATTCTTAAAAATATCTGCCCTTTGCTTTGATTTTGCACATTCTTGGCATTCTCTCGATGAGCTCCATGAGGTCGTCAACTGAAAATTTTTCCAACAATCATGAAGGAGTTCAAAGGCATGCTGAGCACTTGTTGGCCTTTTTGCCTTCGCTCTGTGGTCCATTTAAATCATCAACGGTGTCACCAGTAGTTCACGGTAGGAACCGTGTATGTAGAGACCATCCGTTCACCTTTTCTGCATCTCACGGCGGCTGGAACCAAAGATTTGAATTTTGGACTCATCAGACCAAAGCACAAATGTCCACTGGTCTAATGTCCATTCCTTGTGTTTCTTGGTCCAAACACATCTCTTCTGCTTGTTGCTTTTCCTTAGTCATGGTTTCTTAGCAGCTATTTGACCATAAAGTCTCCTCTGAACAGTTGATGTAGAGATGTGTCTCCTACTGGAGCTCTGTGCGGAATTTATCTGGGCTTTAATCTGAGGCGGTGTTAACTTGAGATTTCTGAGGCTGGTGACTCGGATGAATTTATCCTCTTGGTCACTTGGTCTTCCTTTCCTGGGGTGGTCCAGTTTCATCATAGTGCTTGATGGTTTTTGCGACTGCACTTGGGGACACATTCAAAGTTTTAGCAATTTTCCGGACTGACTGACCTCCAGTCCTTAAAGTAATGATGGACTGTTGTTTCTCTTTACTTAGCTGGTTGGTTCTTAGTTCTAACTACTGTTAGAACTCATAATATGAACTCTAACAGTTGTCAAATAGGGCTGTCAGATGTGTACCAGCCTGACTTCTGCAGAACACACCTGATGGTCCCAACCCCATCAAGAAGGCAAGAAATTCCACAAATGGACCCTCACAAGGTGCACATGTGAAGTGAAAACCATTTTAGGTGAATACATCATGAAGCTCATTGAGAGAAGGCCAAACGTTTGCAGCGCTGTCAACAAAGCAAAGGCTGGCTACTTTCCAATTTTGTTGTAGTATTGTACTAAGTATGAATGAGCAATGATAATAAAGAGTTATCTTAACTTAAATACTTTCAGGAGAATTATCAATAATTCTTCTCTTTGCTACATATATCAATATATCTTGTTTCATATATTTGATGTCTTCAGTTTGTATCTACAATGTAGAAAGTAGTAAAGACAAAGAAAAACCATTAAATGAGAAAGTGTGTCCAAACGTTTGACTGGCAGGGTATTTGATTACATTTTAGTAGTTAAAGCCTTTACTGAGAATTCACCAACCTGACAATTTGATCTCAGTCAGAGCTCGGTGTGTGTTTGTGGCTCACAAAAAAAAACAGCTTTAAAGGACTACACTACAGAAAGACCAGTCCCTCCCCGGGGCTTTACCTGATTAAAACTGAAATGGCATTTCTTGAGTAAAAATAGACTCTAAACATGTCTTCATCAGCAACAATGACCACTGCGTTTTGCACAGATCTCTTTTGGTCCAGCTGACTGTGTCCCTCATGCTGAATTCAACCTAAAAATATATTTGTTCCACATGGAAAAGGGCAGCTTGGGTGAGAGGATGCCCTTTTCTTTCGCCTGGCACCTTCAGCAGGGTGTCAGGTGGCTCCTGAGCATAGGTGAAGTGTTGTGACATTGTTGCGGCTGTTTCTGTGGTTGGCATGCAGGGTCCGTCGGCGGTGGAGGTGTCAGACATCTGCGAGGGGAGGAAGAAGAACGTAGCCCACGGCCTTGCCTGGTCCTTCTACCTGGGATACCTGCGACTGGTGCTGCCACGTCAGTAACATGACAACATCTACAAACAAATCATGTTTTGCCCTCATGTGCTGTTAAATTCAGTGTGTGTCCATGTGTGCAGAGGTTTCTCCCTGTTAAAAGGGAGTTTTTCCTTCCCACTGTTGCCACAGACCTTGCTCTAAAGGGGTCACGTGAATGTTGGGGATTTCTCCGTTTTCTCTGTCTTCAGCTTACAATATAAAGAGCCTTGAGGCAACTGTTGTTGTGATTTATATAAATACAAGTGAATTGATTTAAATAAATTTATTAACCAGTTCAAGTTGAATCTATTAAGCTGCTAGACTCTGCCGTCTGTTCTTTTTGGCTCACAGGGTCACATTGCTACACTTTCTGCTCTATTCTAGAGATGGAGGATGAATGTGAATGAAGAGATCTGTTTCTGTGTTTGCGTGTCTATTCAGATTTGGAGCAGTCCATCGCAGGGTTTTGTGCCACACACCAGTTAAACAACACCAGTTGGGGTCGTGGCTCCAGGAAGCTCCTCATCCTCATCCCTCTCAATGCCAACATTTCCCATAAGCTGGAGGATGAGGATGAAAACATCCAATTCTATGACAACCTACCAAACAACGAGATTGACAGGGCAGGAGTCCGGGGGCGGGTCTACAAGCACAGTGTGTACCGCATAATGGATGAGAATAGGAAGGTATGCAAGCATAAAGTAACCCAGGCATAGTTTTGTTTGTTTTTTTACTTGATTAATGTGCGTCCGACTGGACTGAAGTCCATATTAAAAATGTTTGGTCAGTATTAAACAGCTGTAAACATCTCGTGCAGGAAATGAACTCAGCATCGGGGTTTTTTGCTGCAAGTGTGGGTTGAAAGACTCATGCTCATATTTTTCTCCTTTGATCAGATTTGCAAAGATTGCACAGTTTAAATACGACAGACAATGAGAGTCACAGCAAAGTGACAGACTCAAGGGCCTTTATCTCATAATTTGCTTCAGTATCTTAGAGAACATCAGCGTGCTGTGTATCCAACGTGTTTGATGCAAATCTAACACTGACTGTACTCACAAGCAATAGTTCAGTCAAAAGAAAGGAAGTTTGGGGCGACATGAAAGCATTTGGGGTTTCATTTAGGACTAAAAATAGCCACAGATAGCTCAAAGTGAATGGCTTTAATTTACTGCTGCAGACATTACATGGAATCATGTTATTTTTACATATATATGCATATATATTCAGTTTAGTGCATATTTAATATTCAAATAAACGTAAACTTGCAGGACGTGTTTGGTGTATGCTTTTATGAGTGTGAAGGGATCCGTGCTGCGAACCGTCCATGCTGAGTGGCCAAGTGCTAAAGTTGCTCTTTATGTTACTTTTGCTGTAGCTTTAACATCATGATCTTCCTCAGTGAAGCCAGGAAATCCTAACACCTTTACACTGTCTGCTGAGCTGATCTGATCATTGTGACATTATTTCACTGAATATTTATTTCTGGATTACGACATACTATAAAACAGACTCCTTATCATCTGATATTTCTTATACTTTGAAATAAAGAAGTAAAATAATCTACCTCACCTTTGACTATTTCCCTTCAATAGCACAGCATTGATACGACCTCCTGGTTAAACCAAAGAATCCACCGGTGGAGAGCTAGTTTGTGAAAGCGTAGTAACAGCACCATCTAGCTGTAAAACACGAGAATCAAACATATCTGAGAGGAGAGTGCTGCAAGCTTTTAAAGGATTATCTGTCCGGGAAATATATCTTTCCCTGAGTGTCTGTTTTTTGTTCATGTCTATGTGTGTTTGTGTGTCAACAGGTCCATGAGTGTGTGGTGGAGTATGCGACGCCTCTGCTGACGCTGTACAACATGTCCCAGGAGAGCAGCGCTGGTTTTGGGGAGCCTGAGCGCAGACAGCAGGTTCTGCTCTTCTTCAGGACCCTGCAGGACATCCTGGAGCATTCGCTGGAGTGTCGCAACCGCTACAAGCTCATCCTGCTCAATGGTAGTGTGTGTGTGTGTGTGTGTGTGTGTGTGTGTGTGTGTGTGTGTGAGAGAGAGAGAGAGAGAGAGAGAGAGGGGGGGGGACTTTGTACTCCCAGCATGACACAGGCTGCTTTTAGGAGGATTTTAGCTTTCAGCCTATCCACTTTCCCACAAAGATGTTGTGGCTGTTTTTAAAGGGGTTTTGTTGCTACACTGGAGTCTAAATGTGACACAGTATGAAGCTGAAATGAAATATGTAGGTCAGAGGATCAGTTTCAACTCTGGCCTCATGTGAACTCATATTTATCTTTCACTGTGTAGTTCTTCGATTGTTATAAAGCTGAAAACATGGAATTAACAACCAGATAATCTTCTTCTTCGTCTTCATCATTTTCTAGATGAGCAGGAGGATGATCCTCACTTCCTGTCCAAGGCCATCCTCAGACACTTGGAGCAGCAGGAGAGAGAGGAGTTCTGTCTTACACCAAATCCTCAGCAAGAGAGGGCACACCCATTTGTGGGCAATGCACATTCTAATAACGGTGATGTGATGAGCAGAGACCCCACGCTCATGATCAGCCTGGAGCAACCTCAGCCTCTGAGGGTACCCACGGAGGACACTTACTAAGTCAGCAGACAAAGATGAAGACCAGCGCTATGGAGGACCAGAAGGGCCACGTGCATCAAAATAAAGAATTTTGTGCTTCAATAATAAATTTGTCCAAATAATATGCATTTTATATTTAATTTTTTAATTATTTTAGTAATTTTAAAATTACTAAAATAATTTATTATTCAATCATTTCATTTAAAATAAAAACACTATTTATAAATCATTATTTCAAAATCCCAAATCTAATCTATTTGCTACGGTGGCTGGGAAGTGCAAAGCGCAACAAATTAAAAAACGGCAACAAATTAAAAATCCACAACAAATTAAAAAACGGCAACAAATTAAAAAACGGCAACAAATAAAAAATTCACAACAAATTAAAAAACCGCAACAAATTAAAAAACCGCAACAAATTAAAAATCCACAACAAATTAAAAAACCACAACAAATTAAAAATCCACAACAAATTAAAAATCCACAACAAATTAAAAAACCGCAACAAATTAAAAAACCGCAACAAATTAAAAATCCACAACAAATTAAAAAACCGCAACAAATTAAAAATCCTTGACGGAAAGGGATTGTCTGAAATACCGGAAGTGGAGAGTGATGTCACGAGAGGGGGCGTGGCCAGAATTTTTGGTTGAGGCGCCATGTTTCTGGGCCGAACAAAGCGCTAGCGAAAGAGGAGCGAAAGTACACGGATAACACCAGTTATGGTTCGTACTTGCTGTGCGGTCGGTTGTAAAGTTAGATCGCACGACCGGCAAGGGAATAAGGTTGAAAATGGTTTATCTTTTCATTCTTTCCCCACCTGGAAGCAACATGAGGCAGCTCATGTATCGGATGTTACCAAAAGAAGGCGTCTAGTCTGGATAGCAGCTGTGAGACCAGCTGATATCCAGTTCGATTCCATCTCCAAATATCTGTTGGTGTGCTCCAGACATTTTCATTCCGGTAAGTTATAGATATGTTCATATCACTCTTTATCGGTCTTTTAAGTCTGACATCACTAGCCGTGTCTTGGCTCAAACTCCCAAGAGCACCTGCAGGTCCATAAATCACACGATCACTGTGGCATCACTGAGTGTTGAAAAACTATCTAAAGTCTTTCATCTGTAATAAAATGATCAGCGTTCTGCTCTACCATGTGTAACAATTGAGTTTATCATCCAGGCATCCATGAAGACGAAATTAGCAGGAAGTTAGCTCGCTAGATTCCATCTAAATACAATATAGCATGTCCTAACTGAGGGATTTTGGAAACAAAGTCAAACGTACAGCTCTGCTATCACTTCCAACATAAATGAAGACAGAAAACTAAACAGCAGTGACGTTTGTAGGGTACTGAAGTTTGGCTAGCTGGTGTAAAACGATGTGCTACGTGACCGTTAGCGGCACAGCTATGTTAGCATAATATAAACACTAACTTTTTCCACTTAATAAAAGTTATCGTGAGGATTCTCGGTGGTCAGAAACAAATGTAATCGCATCGCAGGATGCTGTAAACGGACCAAACTCCAGCCAGGAGAACAACTGAGATAATCCATCCACAAGGATGAATAGGGTTAGTCATTCATATACTGCTGCATGGGCTGGGCTGTAGCTACATCGTAAGGTTTTAAAAACTGAGCTTTCAAATGATTAGTGGTGATAGAAGCAGTGGGAAGCCAACAGTGATCACTGACTGTTTTTAGGAGTTTTTTGAGATTAAATAGAAGACAATACAAAACATTAAACATGTTAACAACACAAAATCCATATTAAACGCAGACTACTTTAGGCCTGGAAGCAGGATTTGTCACGCCACCACTTAAAGACCAGATAGCCTATTAGTTTTCTTTTCGATGCACTCTGAGGTCATAGCAAATTAGAAAAAAAAACATCCTAATGAGTGATTTTGCAGAACTACGTGCTATTTATAGACTTGCTAATTATTTGGCATTATTGCAGCAGACCAGCCAATGAAATGGATGAAACATCGTGACTGGGTTCCAGCGCTACACAAGGGACCTGCTTCAAACATACCACCATGCCAATACTTCTTCCATGTGAGGGTGAAGAGGTGACCCTTCTGGATAAGATGGTGAAGGTTTGCTGCCGTTTTGATGAACAGTGTGGTAGTAAAACCAGGGGAAAATGAAACTTGCTCCTGTTAAATATTCTTAAGTCTTGTGCTGTATAAATAGCGGTAATTTTTCAGAAGATAAATTGAAGTAATTGATAGTAAATTAAGTAGTGTTAGTAGTGGGTGATATCGTGTAAATGCTGTCATGATTTTGTGTAAACATTTTGTCTTTTATAAACTATAAATGACATGGATTCTACATTGTAACTGATGTGATATTCTATAATAAAAAAGAGGCAAAAATTAGTTTGTTTCTTTATTGAACTTTTGAACAGTGGTACTCAGTCAGTACATATTCAGTAAATGCAAATTATTTACATGGCAGTGCACTTCAGGCATAAATCTAGACCCTTATATAAAACATTATGGGTCATTCCCACAACCCACAGCTTTACTGTGCTCCAGCAAAGTATCCAATAGCAGTGACAACTCCTCCACAGTAGCAGGTGGGATTTTTCTGTTTTGAGGACGGCTCCTTTTACCTTTCAATACGGATGGTCTGTTTATGTTTTGATCCAGAGCAGTTTTTGGGCAGCTGAAGAGGAGAAGTCTATCTTATGGCCAACCTCTGGCTGTATCTTGGTCATATTACCCAGCAAAACCCAGTATGCAGGTTCATCTGTAACAGCCCTTGTGCCACAGATCCGCATTGTTGCTTCTACTTTAAAAAGAAGAACACCGACATGGCTGCAGGTCTCCACGACTCCGGCCATACAGGTGCAGTGGGCGGCTTCAACCTTCCCTGTGATGCTCACAATGACCCATGGCTGCAATGCTGGTTCATTCAGTCTTTGAGAGTGCAGTACCTGAAACATACAAGTTACAAGTTAATTTAAAGACAAAGACTAATGAGCCAAGGCCAACATAAATGTGTTTTATCTACTTTCAAATCCATTTATCATAAATGTAACAAAATGTTTAGAAAGTTAGCACATACATGTAATTTTCCATTTTTTTATGTATCCATCTATAGAACGCTGCATGTTATATTCCAAATCTGCCTGTTCTCTTTCAGAAACCTGACTTCAGAAAATGAAACTAAAGTATGTAATCACTTTATGGAGAAAGCATAAAGTTTGACTTTAGGTGACAATTATGGACACGTAATATGATAAGGAGATTCTGCAGGTCATTAATCAATGTATTATAGTAAAAAATGTATTTTTGTGACACAGGACACAAACACGGAAGCAAGATATGTAATTAGGATTATTTCTAATAAATATGAATAAATAATTGCAATTTCTTTAACCACTGAGAATAACTAAATCCTTCAGAACAATGTCACATCAATGCACTCTACTCACTATGGCTACGTTCACACTACAGGTCTTAATGCTCAATTCCGATTTTTTTGTCTGCTTGTTCACACTACAAATAAAATGTGACAGCAAACACGCTCCTTTGTGAACCCTCAAAGTGGCCCACATATGCAAAAGCAGATGTCACACACAACACGCTCTGTTTAGACCCAGACCAAACAGTATTGTTTGACTGATGCCCCTTAAATATAAAGATTTGTTTCAGACTTTGCTTTAAATTATTTTGTTATTTACATATGGCCTAATAATTATCCTTATTGCCATTTTAGAGAGGAGCGGTGCTTCAAAGGATATGCAGATTTCTGTCAGAATCTGCAGATTATACAGTATAAGTAAAATGTTCATGTTGTCTTCCCAACAGTTTCACTAACATCTACACGGGATGGACACGAAGCGCCGTTGTTCCTGACCACCGAGAATCCTCACGATAACTTTTATTAAGTGGAAAAAGTTAGTGTTTATATTATGCTAACATAGCTGTGCCGCTAACGGTCACGTAGCACATCGTTTTACACCAGCTAGCCAAACTTCAGTACCCTACAAACGTCACTGCTGTTTAGTTTTCTGTCTTCATTTATGTTGGAAGTGATAGCAGAGCTGTACGTTTGACTTTGTTTCCAAAATCCCTCAGTTAGGACATGCTATATTGTATTTAGATGGAATCTAGCGAGCTAACTTCCTGCTAATTTCGTCTTCATGGATGCCTGGATGATAAACTCAATTGTTACACATGGTAGAGCAGAACGCTGATCATTTTATTACAGATGAAAGACTTTAGATAGTTTTTCAACACTCAGTGATGCCACAGTGATCGTGTGATTTATGGACCTGCAGGTGCTCTTGGGAGTTTGAGCCAAGACACGGCTAGTGATGTCAGACTTAAAAGACCGATAAAGAGTGATATGAACATATCTATAACTTACCGGAATGAAAATGTCTGGAGCACACCAACAGATATTTGGAGATGGAATCGAACTGGATATCAGCTGGTCTCACAGCTGCTATCCAGACTAGACGCCTTCTTTTGGTAACATCCGATACATGAGCTGCCTCATGTTGCTTCCAGGTGGGGAAAGAATGAAAAGATAAACCATTTTCAACCTTATTCCCTTGCCGGTCGTGCGATCTAACTTTACAACCGACCGCACAGCAAGTACGAACCATAACTGGTGTTATCCGTGTACTTTCGCTCCTCTTTCGCTAGCGCTTTGTTCGGCCCAGAAACATGGCGCCTCAACCAAAAATTCTGGCCACGCCCCCTCGTGACATCACTCTCCACTTCCGGTATTTCAGACAATCCCTTTCCGTCAAGGATTTTTAATTTGTTGCGGTTTTTTAATTTGTTGTGGATTTTTAATTTGTTGTGGATTTTTAATTTGTGGATTTTTAATTTGTTGCGGTTTTTTAATTTGTTGTGGATTTTTAATTTGTTGTGGTTTTTTAATTTGTTGTGAATTTTTAATTTGTTGTGAATTTTTAATTTGTTGCGGTTTTTTAATTTGTTGTGGATTTTTAATTTGTTGTGGTTTTTTAATTTGTTGCGAATTTTTAATTTGTTGCGGTTTTTTAATTTGTTGTGGATTTTTAATTTGTTGCGGTTTTTTAATTTGTTGCGGTTTTTTAATTTGTTGTGGATTTTTAATTTGTTGCCGTTTTTTAATTTGTTGCGCTTTGCACTTCCCAGCCACCGTAATTTGCTAATAAAATAGCGAATTCACGAGCTAACAGGAACGGGAAAAATGCAGGAAATGGAAAATGTCAGAAATAAATCTGTCTTATTT
Source organism: Diplotaxodon limnothrissa (assembly GCF_057381915.1). Classification (NCBI taxonomy): domain Eukaryota; kingdom Metazoa; phylum Chordata; class Actinopteri; order Cichliformes; family Cichlidae; genus Diplotaxodon; species Diplotaxodon limnothrissa. The sequence continues at coordinate 23,576,665 of NC_140597.1, forward strand.
AAATTGCATTTTAAAATTCTCTTTTTTAATGTGGAAATTGAAAATGGTTTTTGAAATGAGTTTTTTATTGGGAGTTTTTATTAAGTATTTATTAAAGGATTCATTTTGAAATATTGATTTTTATTTTAAATCTCCAAAAGTTGATTCTGTTCATCTGGACGTAGCGTTTTGTGGGAGAAACATTTCGTCACTCATCCAAGTGACTTCTTCAGTCTCAGCTGACTGCAAGTTTCCACAATCTTATAAACAGTACATTTGCATAATGACTGAAACCAGCCCACTGAGGGAACTTTGGAGGCTTTGGAGTTGACGTCACGCCGCAATGCATTGTGGGAGCGCGGCACCATTTTCGGGGTCTACGAATCAAAACAAACACAGTGTGTTGGAACGACGATTACAAGACGCTTAAAAGCAGCTCAAAAGAGAATGGACTGTATAGAGACCGATTGCGTCCAGAGGCAAAGCAGCTGTACTTGCAGAAAATAGCGTGCATTGGAAATGTGGACCCGTATGAAATACAGCCGTGGAGTAGAAACCCTGAAGACCAACCGCTATTGACGTAGCCTGATATATTTCATACTAGGGCTGGGCGATATATCGAGTTTTTTAAAAATATCGATATATTTTCATACGAGATATAAGATGTGACAATATCGTTTATATCGATATAGTCTATGTTACGTTGTGGAGCCGCAGGTTTGCCTCTCTTTCGTCCACTTTTGTCTCTACGAAACGTTACTCGGCCTCGCCTCTCCTTCACTGAACACAACTCCGCCTCCCCCATAGCTTCACCTGCAGGCAATGACAAGATGAAAGCGGAAAATCTCCGTTAGCGAGTTACCGCGGATCGCCCCGTGCGTGGGGCTGGACGGCGTCAACGTGTTAGCGAGCTAATCGCGCTAACGACATGCAGCCCGAAGGGGCTGCACGGCCTAAAATCCTTTCATTTTCTCAAAACTCGACAGTGCGCCTTATGTATGAATTCTGGTTGTGCTTACTGACCGCGAACCGATTTTATGTGGTGCACAGCGCTCAGCAATCTGTCAAAAAATGTTTTAATATGACTTTGCTAAGCTAAGGAGCTGCACCGCTTGATGGAGCCGCCTCGCGGAGTGATACGTACTGTGTGTGTATAAGGACCACAAATGGCACCTGTTCAGAGACGTGGTGCAGCTGTGAAATCTGTCTCTTTGTTATTATGCTCAGCTTCTATTAGTTTACATTTTGACTGCACAATTGTGAGCTTTTTGTTATGCACAAAAACAACATTGTTTTCTTTTATTTATGGACCATGATTATTTAATAAATGCTGATAATTTATTTATGAGTAATTTCTTCATGTACATCTACGCTGTATGTAAAGAAAATGCCCGTGTGACATCTGGGACACAGTGTGACTAAGAACTCTCTTTTTGTTCTTAACTTATGGCTTTTTAAAAAAAAATATTGAGATATATATCTTATATCGCCATGCAGCTAAAAAATATCGAGATATGAATTTTGGGTCATATCGCCCAGCCCTATTTCATACCTTATCTGTGGAGTCAGCGCGTACAAGTCTTCATTCAAACAAAGGTAAGTCAGCTCGAGTACTGCGTGTGAAATGCGTTTGATTTCCCTGCAAACAGTCAGATTAGTGCAGCATAAATTCATTCATGAGGGGAAATTACAGTGAGAACATGTGGAGGCTGTTAGGTGGAGTGAGTTCAGTGCATTGATGTGACATTGTCCTGAAGGATTTAGTTATTCTCTATGGTTAAAGAAATTGCAATATTAATGTTTATTATAAATAATTCTAATTATACATCTTGCTTCCATATTTGTATCTTGTGTCACTAAAAATACAGTTTATTTTAATTTTATACTTTGATCAATGACCTGCAGAATCTCCTTATCATATTAAGTGATTCATAATTGTCACTTTATGCTTTCTCCATCTTGAAAGTGATGACATCCTTGCATTACATGCTTTAGGTTCATTTTCTGCAGGCAGGTTTCTGACAGATCAGGCAGATTTACACTATAACATGCAGCGTTCTATAGATAGACACATAAAGAAATGAAAAATTACATGTATGTGCTGACTTTCTAGACACTTTGTTACATTTATGATAAAGTAGATAAAACACATTTACGTCGGCCATGGCTCGTTAGTTCTTGTCTTTAAATTAAATTTGTCTGTGTGTGTTTCAGGTCCTGCACTCTCAAAGACTGAATGAACCAGCATTGCAGCAACAGGTCATTGTGAGCACCACAGGGAAGGTTGAAGCTGCCCACTGCACCTGTATGGCCGGAGTCGCAGAGACCTGCAGCCATGTCGCTGCTCTTCTGTTTAATGTAGAAGCAACTATGTGGATCTGTGGCACAAGGACTGTTACAGATGAACCTGCATACTGGGTTTTGCCTGGTAATATGACCAAGATACAGCCAGAGGTTGGCCATAAGATAGACTTCTCCTCTTCAGCTGCCCAAAAAAAAGGCTCTTGATCAAAACATAAACAGACCATCTGTAGTGACAGGTAAAAGGAGCCGTCCTCAAAACAGAAAAATCCCACCTGCTACTGTGGAGGAGTTGTCACTGCTATAATGCTTAATGTTTTATCTAGGGGTCTAGATTTATGCCTGTTGTGCACTGCCGTGTAAATAATTTGCATTTACTGAAGATGTACTGACTGAGTCCCACTGTTCAAAAGTTGAATAAAGAAAAACTAATTTTTGCCTCTTTTTTTATTAAAACCACCTTATAGAACATCACATCAGTTACAGTGTAGAATCCATGTCATTTATAGTTTACAAATGACAAAATGTTTACACAAAATCACGAGTGTTTACATGATATCACCCACTACTAACATTACTTTATTTACTGTATCTTTTGAAAAAATATACCACTATTTATACAGCAAAAGACTTAAGAATATTTAACAGGAGCAGGTTTCATTTTTCACTGGTTTTATTATCACACTGTTCACCAAACGCAGCAAACCTTCACCATCTTATCCAGGAGGGTCACCTCTTCACCCTCACATGGAAGAAGTAATCTGATTGGCATGGGGGTATGTTTGCAGCAGGTCCCTTGTGTAGCGCTGGAACCCAGTCACGATGTTTCATCCATTTCATTGGCTGGTTTGCTGCAATAATGCCAAATAATTAGCAACTCTATAAATAGAAAGTAGTTCTGCAAAATCACTCAGTAGGATGTTTGTTCTAATTTGCTATGAGCTCAGAGCGCATCGAAAATAAAACTAATAGGCTATAAAGAGTGATGTGAACATATTTAGAACTTACCGGAATGAAAATGTCTGGAGCACCAACAGATATTTGGAGATGGAAGAGAACTGATATCAGCTGGTCTCACAGCTGCTCTCCAGGCTAGACGCCTTCCTTTGCTAACATCGATACACGAGCTGCCTCATGTCGCTTCCAGGTTGGGAAAGAATGAAAAGACAAACCCTTTTCAAGCTTATTCTCTTGCCGGTCGTGCGATCAAACATTGCAGCCGACCATACAGCAAGAACGAACCATGGCTATGCTTTCGCTCCTTTTTCACTTAGACCCCCAAAATGGCGGTTCGGGCCAAAATCCTTTCCACGCCCACCCCCGTGACATCACGCTCCAAAGCCCTGGGCTGGGAGGTCAGTTCCTTAATCTTAATTATGCAATTTTATTCTTGTGCCTTTATTTTAAATGAAATTATTAAATCACAAATTACTTTAGTAATGTTTAACGAAATAAAAAAAATATTAAATGGATTTCCTAATGCATATTTTATTGCACAATTCATTACTGAAGCACAAAATCCTTTATTTCGATGCTCGTGGCTCTTCGGGTCCTCCATGAGGCTTAACCTCCGTCACTGTGTGCTAACTCTGCAAAATGATCATTTCGTATATTCCCATACGAATATACGTATAGGATATTCATATATTATTTAAAATAACGGATTCAATTTATAGCTTGTTGGAGTTATATAGATTCTTTTTTCTTTTTTTTTACATTTTATTTTGAAAGTACTTTTTGTGCATCCACATTATAGAATAATTCAAATTCTCCAAGAATCGGCAGCAGCCTGTTGCGGGGCTATCACACAGAGACAGATAACCAATCACACTCAGGGGCTAATTTGGACTCACCAGTCAAAGTGTCGTCTGTGGACTGTGGGAGGAGAGAGGGAGAACGTGCAAACTCGCACACAAGTCTGGCTGTGGAGCGACAGCGCTAACCTCCACCACCCAATGCAAAGACAAATGGTGATTAAATGATCATTCAAAATAAACCAGTCTGGCATGATTCATTTGTTCCAGCTGTTAAAACTGTTAATTAAAATGTATAATTAATAATAATTTGAAACATGTTGAGATAATTAAAACAACTAGCGTGTTCTCAAATGTCAGGCTAGCACAGCCGTAAACATGAGACTTTTATTGTGAAGTTAAAAATTAACATTGTAAAAAGGATATTTCAGCATACAAAGGATCCAAAGGTGTTCGTTAAAGCAGTAGGAAAAGGTCAGCAGCTCCCCCTTAAATATGGCTAAAAACAGCCAAATTCAGCTCATCTGTGGGCTGCTACGCCTTCCATGAACGATCTGTAAAACTAGGAAAACGTTGATTTATCATCAAAATCTTTCTTTCATTTAGAAAATTATATCTGTGCTCTCACAACCAAACACAAAGGTTAATGTAGGTGTCCGAGTAAAAGTTCAAAGTGAATAGTAGTTGCAAAAGTCAGGTGGCGCATCAAAAAGAACTAGAATCATCTATCAGCCTTCTTAATTTATTTCAAAGATGCTAGTTTATGGAATAAATCCCTGCAGTTTTTTAAGCTGAAATTTTAATTACATTCATTCATTTACACTAAAACATGCTTGTGCAACCTGTTCATGTCTATGTACTAAACTCAATATTTAATCAATACAGCTTTACAAGATTTTTGTTAGGTGATATTCTGGAATAACTATCATAAATGGACACTGATAGTTAATCAACTGTGAATCAACACAGTAAACAATGAATGTAACAATAATGAATGTACTATTTCATAAATGGTTTTTAATAAAGGTTTAAAAAGGTTTTTGTAAAGGTGCAAATGATGTCTGTAAAATGATAAATCTGTAAACTTTATTTGGATTGCTATTATAAAGTTATTACGGTTTAACCGATGTTTATAATTCCAGTTAACATGCGTGCAGTACGATTGTGGACAATGTTGCTGGAAGTCACAAGACTGAAACTGCAGCTTTTCTTCTTTTTTATTTTATTGTTTAGTTTAGTTTTCCCGTCAGCTTTCCTTCTGCCTTTGCTGTCGGTTTAGCTTTGTTAACGCAGGAAAGTTATTATTGTGAAGTAAAATTAGAGTTAAGTCAAATTTGGGATTGTGATGATCAAACCCATGGCCTAAAAGTCCGTAACCCCTATGTATTTTTTTTTTATCTGAACACAATAACACACTTTAGTTTCCAATAAGTTTATTGATTGGTTTGGATACATTTGTTCTATTTTTAAGCGCACACATTTACTTTACTTATGTATTCATACCAGTTCATTATTTTGTTTGATCTTTGACTAACCGTTGCTTCTTCTGACTAACCTGCCATGGTGCCTGGGAGTTGGTGTTTTTGTACTTTATGATTATGTTTTGTTTAGTTACCCCTCGTGTGTCATAGTGGTCTGATCAGCCATTATCTATACCCTTGTGAGGCATTTCCTGTTTAGGTCAGTTATGTTTGTCTGGGCATTCATTTGCTCAGTTCTTTGCCTGAGTTTAGTTTTGTTTCTTTGACCTCTTGAGCTCAACATTTATTACTTTTGTAAATGTAATTTTGGGGTTAAATAAATGGAAACCCTATTTTTCTAATAATTTCTGTGACTCCTGCTTTTTTCAACTCGCTCCATCACAGGGTTGCATTATACTTGTAATATGTGTATCACATGACCAAAAGGACTACTGGGGAACTCTGAATACTTTAAAGTCTTGAGAATGAAGACTGGCTCATGGATCAGTGATGAAGCCTCGATTACAAGCACAGCATTTGAATGCTGTGCAAAAACACTATAAAAGCTGCCACATTTGTAGATATTATTATTATTATGTTCATAATCAGCACAGGTAGGTCCACTGGTATTTGGAAATTAACAAAGTCTTTATAATTGTGCCTCGGTACACCACCATCAAAGTTGGCACTTCAAGTGCCAACTTTCAGCTTCGATTTAAGAGGGTTTACAAAAAGTTCCACACATCTTTATTCACAGTCCAGCATTTTGATGGTGGTGTACCGAGGCGTGTGAGGCGAGGGGTTTAATAACAGCTGTGCCACGAGCTGAAATATTTTCACACGAAGTCAATTCACTAATATTAACTTTTAACTTCACATTTAGTAAACAGCCTGCTCTGTGTGTTTGCTTTGCCACAATGCGCTCATTCCTATCTATCCATCAGTGTGTCAGCTGATGTTAGCTGTGTGGGATGTTGTGTTGTTTTGCTCCTCTCAGGAAAACAGGTTGGACTTGCCTCATGCGTCTGTTTTAATCGAACAAAGAATTATAATCATTAAATATTAGCATACACAGTTACATTCAGTTACACTGCTGAATGAAACAACTTGTTAAAAGTATCTTCAGCTAAAAGTGATTTCTTTTCTCCAAAGCAGAAGCGTCTTCATATGAAGTGGTGTACATCGTATGAACTTCCATAAAACACACATTTTGTCTTGTTTTTAACTCCAGCTAAATATTACAAAATCAGCTAATAACATCATAATTCACTAGTTCCTATTATGTTGAATGCTTATCATCTTCAACACTGAATTCAAGTCTTTTTTCATATAATAACATCTGAATTATGTTTCCCTTAAACATGTATTTTCAGTGTTATGAGCATTAGGCCTTAATGTGGAGATTAATTCACATGAGAGCAACCAAAGACGACTGCTTTCCTTTGCAGATTTTTTCATCTGAAGGCCAAAAGGAAAAAAAAATTCCACTTTGTTACTTTTATGGGTTGTGGAACAATAACTTGTGTTTGCCTGTCGAGTCCACTTGATGCACGGTTTCATCTCCATTTTCTGCTCTTTTATCGATCTAAATATTACAAACCCCACAACTGTTCTGTGTTCATAATGCAGCACAATTGGATCAGATCCCCGTGGCTGTCGACTGATCTGATGCAACCTTGCGGAGCAGTTTCACCGGCTGCGCTCTCAGTCATGAGGTGTTTGTGAGTGCATGTGAAATGCAGATAAACAGGCTTGGTGCCAGACATCTTGTGACCGCTTCTTTTGTTTATACAGTCATTGAACACATCTTCCTCCTCTTCCCTCTTCTTTACTAAATACCATGACTTTACATGAACTCTTTTGAATTTTATACTTTTCCAGTTTTTCTCTTTTCCCTCATTTATATGTAGCCTTCTTTCCCCACTGCTGATAATAAATATGCCACAGACAGTGATCGTTTTAGAGGTCACACATTTAATCCAGAAGTTAATAAGTTAAAAAGTGCAGCAGGTAAAACATTTAAGAACCATGGCAGCAATAATAAAAGTATAATAAATAAACAAATAAGAAAAGAATAAGAAAAGTCACATTTACATTTACGTAGCAACACTTCCTTAGCACTAAATGAAAGGTGCTCTGTTTGCACATGATTTTTCCTCTGCTCACATTTCTGAATGCTCACAGGACGTTTTATAATTACAGCAGTGAGTCAGTAAGTGCTGTTCACTTTGAGAAGGATATGTTATATGAATCATTTAGTGTCACATGTACTCACACCTTGCAGCTTTTCTTAATATCTTAATAAAAGAACCAAAGGTAACACTTCATAATAGAGTTCACTAATAAACTTTATTTTAAGTTTAATGAATTACATATTGTATTATTGTTATGCTTTACATTAAGGTCCATACATTTATAGACAGTGATCCAAATCTTGTCTTTGTGCTTCTCTGCACCACCACAGTGGACTTAGCTTTCATTCAAGGAAAACAAAAGTTGGACTTTTTGGGAATTTTGAACATTTTCCTGCATTTTCAGAAGCTAAACAGTAGGGGCACTGGAAATGCCTGAAACTGAAGAGGGTGATCACAGAATTATTTCTCTGGCTATTAAAAGCAACAACCAGCCAAGTCCTGACAACACTCTGGAGGACACTGTCATCAAGAGATGCCTTGGTGAATGTAAGTGCAGAGGGTTTAAAACAGGTGCAAATCACCGGTTGCATGAGGCCATATCAGACTTGCGTATCAAAAATAATCTATGCATTTAAAATTGTGTTAGTTTGACAACTTAATCTGAGTCTCTGTTATTAAACCCCTCGCCTCACACACTACATGTGTGAAGTTTACTTTGGAAGTGACAAAACACAGAAAGCTTATTCTGAATAGTTGTGTAATTAAAACACACACACACACCACACTGGATGTCTTAAACAGTGAGTGTTGGTTTTACAGCACTGTCACTATACATTGCATTTCCTTGTCACCTCACAGTGTAGTTCCCCTGCATTTCCACAGAAAGACGCTTCCTTCTTAGTGGCGAGCCTCTGACTTGACGACAGCAGCTAGTCTGAACGTGACTGGCTGCCAGCTGTGACGTTTCACAGCAGGGAGATTTCCCAAGACCATGACTCAGGTGTGAGTCTTTAACCTGTAACCTACTGTTATCTGCTCTCACGTAACCTAAGTAGGTTGGACTTAAAGCAAGGAGCTATTTGGTGTCATGGAAACACTGTCCTTTGATTGGAGGATAAAGCTCCTTTCCCTCGCCAGATGAATGTGAATTTAAATGACTGGTGTGTATTAGACAGTCATTTGTGAGCAATGCATGATTTATGACGCCATCGTGTCTGGACTTGAAAACAACACTGTGGGATTCAGAGGAATCTTGTGTGCAGTTATAAGAGTTAGATGGATTGCTTAAACCTTTGGATCTGCAGCAGGCCACTTTTAGATAAATTCATGAGAACAATCCAAACCCAGAAGCCCAGATGTGTTAAATATGTATCTGACAAAAAAGGTAATTTTACTGCATATGAATAATAAACTACCACAAACCTATTAGCCCAATGGAAGATTTCTGTGTGAAAGCTGATGTGGTATTCAACTTGACACCACAAACACCCACTGTACTGACCTATATTTTCGTCACAGGCTAGTATATTTCCATGGCAGCCTGTATGCCATGTTCATTTATTAGTATTTTTTTTAGTACTAGTAGTTTTTTAAATCAGGTATTTAGAGCCTTCATTTACAGACACATGCTAATACAAATATTCTACTACAAATAAAGGTCCTGGAGCATGACTGAAGAAAAGTGAACTTTGTGTGTTTTCTACATTATATGACTTAAAATTTTTATAGATAATAAATGTTACTTCCCATATGGTTTTCTGGAAAAATAGGGAAATATAAATTATGTGGAAAATCCAAATATTCTCTGTTTTGATCTTGAGTTTTCAAAAATGATGTATCAACTGACTGTAAACCTTATTCAGCTTATTTACTATAATGAATGGTTGCCTGCCCACTATTTTTTTTTTTTTTTGATTATTTGCTACTTGAAAAAATATAAATTTACAAACCTTTCTCCAGGAAATCTAAAATTTTTGTATATTACAGGGTTATAAAAATAAATGTTAGAAAATGTCATAAAATGTTTTAAGAAAATACTCTTAAAATGTGTGGGAATGGAGTTAGAAAATGAACACAAATACATCAAAAATGGAATGTTTTTCATGAGGTAAACTGAAAGGAAAATTTAAAATGGAAAAACAAAGGTAAAAACAGGTAGTAAAAACACAATGTTAATTTAAGTCATTTTACTAATTTTGTCCATTATTTGATATATTTTGGTGCTTTTAATGTCATAATTGTTTTAATGTGTCATTTATCTTTTTTAAAATCTATTTAGTCTTTTATTAATATTATTTTGTAGGCTGAAACTTTCATAAATATATATAGTTAAAAACAACAGACGTGTACAAGGCACAAAATATTACAAGGTAGGACGATACATAAGTAAATATCTCCATTAAAAAAAAAGAATAATAAAACTAAATATTACACATAACTACTGAGCTTTTACACCAACTTTCTGCAATCTCCTCGTGCGTTGCGTGATCCGGAAATTTCTGGCTCAATCCACCAAGCCCCGCCCACACGTGCGATTGCTCAGCTGACGCAACTGACAGCTCGGGTATAAGACCTCCGCGCTCACAGACAGCAGCCGCTCAGCTCAACCAACTCGATACATGGAGAAGACACAGACCAAACGCTCGGAGGAGATACCGGTGCTTCACAAACAGGAATCAGGATGGTCTATAGCTCGGCTCTGGTCTTTGGACACCTCTTGTCGGAGGAAGAAAACGTCGTAGAGATGATAGGAAAGTGCTTTTGTCCGCTAAAGACAACAGGACAAAAGATGAGTTCATCCCGGCGGGGAAGCGTCGAGAGCTACGAAGAAAGCGAGAGCATTTCATCCTGTAAGTTGTTCATAAAGTTAGTGTTTTGTTTTTTTTATATACTTTTATCCAGTGTTTTTAAAAAAAGGCGAAGGTTCTTCCTTAAGGGCTCCTAGTCTAAGGACTCCTCTCTCTCTGGCTGGCAGAGCCTTCAAACACAGCTAATGCTATTTAATAAATATCAGTGGTCCAAAGTAAACCATGGAACCGGTTGGAAGTAACTAAACCTTCGCGCTAGAACAATGGGGCATTGAACTGGCAGTGCTCGTTCACAGGACACTCGTCTGATGCAAGCCCTTCAGCTTTTGGATCAGCTGATCACTTGCTGAGCTTTTCAGAGCGCTTCCTTGTTCGCTGCTGATGCAAAGCCTTTATTCTGGTGACGTACTATATTAATTGCAGCTTTCACGTGATTTAAAATCTGTCTAAAGTGAATTGATTCAAGGGTCTGACACTCAACGTTGCTAGTGTAGAGAAAAGAGGGACCCTTTGACGTGGATATTAAACTCTAATGAGATGGTGTGACTTGTTTCTCATTCTGACGCTGCTTTGTCTCTTTATTCAGTTGCTGACCTGGACGCCGGTCTGGAGCACGAACAGCGGCTTTTCCAGCAGGTTGTGACTCAGCAGATGGAGCGTCGCCTCACTGAGGCCAAGGCTTCCATCCTCAACTGCCAGGTGCTCCTGCTGCCTCGCCACATGACCACCAGGATTAGTCAGGATGTGGTGCGTGCCTCTGCTGATGAGCCCTGTGGGCTCCGGGGGGCCTCCATCAAGCTCTACATCGATGGCAAAGATGGCCTGAAGTACATCGGGAGCATCTTCCCCGATTCCAGCGTCACACCGACTTTCGAGCTATCTGTGGTCTTCAAGGCAGAAAGTGACAGCTGGCCGTCATTCAAGAACATCTTCGATGGCAACAAAGTTTTGAAGCTGAGACCAGAGTACCGGCTGGTCAAGAGGAAGCTCTACTCCTCTGCCAGTCCTGTTGTTCACGACTTCAACTAGGGGTGAAGATGAGACGCTAAACCATTACCCGTGTGTGGTTTTAACCATCAGCTACATGTAGTCTGCCATGCACTGGAACCTGATTGCCTTCCTGTAGTTTTTAAAGTGAGTTATTTATTTTTCTGTATGAAAGTCTGACAGGAGGCCCACTATTTTTCTTCTTTTTTATATTTATTTTTCGCTTTCCTCTATTCTGTAGTTGGTGACAGTATTTTTGCACCAGTATTTGAATGTAAAGATGTGTACACTGGAAGTGTGTCAGTACAGGATTGGGCAGGCCTCATTCCTGAAAGATGCCTCTTAATATACAGAATGCAAAATAAACTTTTTGCACAACTTCAGTGCTGTGTTTGCATGTTTCTTTTGAACACTGGGATCACACAGACCCTGTGATACCATCATAATTACAGACCCATTTACAGGTAATAGAAACTGTAAATAATCCCGTTCCTGATTACAATAAGCCTGAGGGCACAAAATGCAGTTACCAGGAAACTGTTCCCACAGAATGAATTCCCCTTGTCAAGTTAATCATTACTCAAATTCAAAGTGAAATGCTGCTTAAATCCCAAACTGATCCCTTACACGTTTAGATCAAATCTTTATTAACAAATTTACACAAATGTATCAGCTACCCAAACACAACTACATGAACCTTTTCCAGTACAAAACTTCACTCCTTGACACGCATTACAAAAATCTTTCCTGTGCTCTATGCACAGCCTACATCCTAAGTAATAAGTGGCAATGATTCAGCAACAATCTGTTAAAGCCCATTAAAAAACAACTGTTTTGTCAAACCACTGGTATTTAAAGCTGCTTCAAGGGCAACTTTGGGCCTTAGTGTATATTTCCTTGTAAAAGAAGGGCTTTGACATTTGAGGTCAACCTAATTAAATATTTTGTAGAGCCGGGTAATGTTTTGAAAGCCTTTTTTTGGTGCTGTTGATACCTCAGGTTAAGAGCTTGTTGCCAAACATCAGTGGCAGCCCTGCTCAGTGCTGAAAGTGTTACACTGAGTTTAACCTGTGGCTGAATTTTATCTATATTTATATAATTACCCTTATTATCAATTGTACTCAGAAGTACGATCAGTAGAAAAGTGAAGGATCTGCAGTTTAATGGGCTGAAACATGCACTGGTAGACAATGGCCAATAGATTGAATCAAATTAATTAAATTACTATTAATAGAAGACACAAACCACAATTTTGCAACCAAAAAGAAGATCAGAAATCTATTTTATGAAATATTTTAAGTAACTCTTATTTTACCATTATGCTTTAGCAGTGATCAAACTAACAGATTTCTTTGCTCGGGGTGGTGTCAGCCCAACATGCAGAACTAGAAGACTCGCTTTGAATTTGTGGAACTATACATCATGGTTGCTCATGTGGCCATCTTCGTTGTTGACGTCTGTTCAGCCCAAAGGGGCTGAGCATAATCGGGTGCCGGACGTATGCACGACTCAAAGTGATCAAATCTGCCAAGTAGAACTCATCTGGCCCGTTCCCATCTGATCCCAAACAAACTGTTGCTGGTGAAAGTATTGTTCTCTATCCACAAAGACCTTGTGTTGCAGCAGGGGCAAATTATGACCCCCGCTACCCGTGCTGGTGAAATTATTCTTGGGAAAATTGGTGCAACATCCCATGGCGCCCCATGAATGGGAGCGAAGAAAACACTGTACAGCTCTCTCAGACACACACACACTTATGGCCCTTAGTATAGGTGTGTGTGTGCACACAAAAACCAGGCACATGGAGACGGCACAGTCCTCTTCAGAAAACGACCAAAGTGACCAGAAAGCAATCAGCTGCAAGATTCGAAGAGCGGCTCTCAGCCCCCTCTTGCACTACTTCTTCATCTTGAGGTCGGCCTCCATGGCACTCCGCCGCCCCCTAGTGCCTCCATCCTGCAGCAGAGACACAAAGAAACGTGGAGAGAGAGAAAGAGCACGCTTAACGTAAAGGTGTACAGGTCAAAGGTCAGGCAGGCCCTGTGGCAGGCCTCCTTGTGTCATTGAGCTCCGTACAAAAACAGCACAATCCACCCTGGAAGGCATCGTTCCCCAAATGATGAACAGAAAATAATCATGAGCAAAATAAAAAGAAAACAAGGAGAAAAGAAACTGGAACATGCAGAGATGCTAACGCACATTAACGGAAAAACACAGGAAACTGGCATTAACCGAAGGTCGACGGAAGCTTGGGTGATGAAAGTTACCTGTGTGTGTGTGTGTGTGTGTGTGTGTGTGTGTGTGTGTGTGTGTGTGTGTGTGTGAGAGTGAGAGAGAGAGAGAGAGAGAGAGTGTGAGTGCGGGATGGGAAAAATCTTTGGTGCAAACAAAAATGTAAACGTTTATGAGGGTGATACAGACAGTATATGAGAGTGTCTGTTTGTGTGTGTGTGTGTGTGTGTGTGTGTGTGTGTGTGTGTGTGTGTGTGTGTGTGTGTGTGTGTGTGTGTGTGTGTGAGTGAGAGAGAGAGTGTGAGTGAGAGAGTGTGAGTGGGAGAGAGAGAGAGAAACTGCAAGGTAGAGGAAGAAGTCTTTCATTTCTATATCATCTGTATGGCACATCTATAGAGCACAGGATGGGCGTAGGCTCACGGCCCATCTCTTCTGCATTTAATCACTTCTACACTGCTGAGTAGTTGACACCACTTTAATAGCTCAGTGGTTTAGAGCAACAATCTCTTTGAATCTGCCGTCATAAGTCTTGGAAAACCTGACCGATTAGATTGGATCGCCACTATGAGGAATGGTTATTTCAACATGCTGTATATAAAAGATGGTCATTTTACATTAACCACTTGTTTACAAACAACCACTATGAAGCAATCTGATATTCTTATATCAGCATTTTTTGACACAAAACCCAAACAATTTCCTCACATTTGCTATGTGTTGTATGTTTTTACTCGTCTAAATCAGCCAGTTGCTGTGTTTGTGGTGCTATGCTAACAGGGTGGTTGAAGCATGCCCTCTGTTGGACAAACTATGTAACATTCACACTCATGGCTGTAGGGCGTTTCTCCAATCTCTTTTTAAATCTTAACTTATCAGCCAATAAAAATACACAAAAAAAGAATAACCATCCTGAGGGCAGTGCGCCAAGTTACAAGCTAAAACTAAAGCTGCTCCCATAAAACTGCATCACAGAAATACCTACTTATAAATACTATGTTAAAAACTGAAGCCAATTTTATGGATAATTAAATTAAAAGACTCTAAAAGGCACCAACACTATAAATGCAGATGACTTGAATTATCCATGCTGAGGCCTAACAGAGACCGAGCTGCTACAGTTGTCTCTGCTGGCGACTGGCTGTCTATCAAAGAGTCCACACCCACTTTTACTTAAACACGGTCTTTCAGACAGGGTAAATATTATATCAGAGACACCAAAAATATTTTTTTCTATTGGGCTGAAAAGTGATATCTGATTATCTGATGTAGAGTTGGTTATTTTAACATGGGAGTCAATGAGGATTGACTCACTTTTAAAGCCAGTCTCAAGTGGCTCTTAAAAGAACTGAAGGTTGTGTCTCTTTCCCCATTTATTTGTGAGAGCCACAGGATGTTGCTTGGTTATTTTACATTTAACATTTGATTTTATATTTGTTTTTTATTTTATTGAGTATTTCCCACCAGTCTGAAGTGCGAGTGAGTTCAACTAAAATTGGCCAGTTTAGGTTTGTAATATAGTTTGCAAGCTGACTTTTGCTCCTATCAATCTATATAGTTTTTATTTTCTGACTGGTCGTATTAGTCCACCTTTAATGACCTTCATGGCGTCTTGAATCCTTACTGTCCTCCAAAGCCGCTTCAGTAGAAATAAAGAGAAAGATCAGAGGTACAGACAGGTGTGTGCAGTGTGTAACACTGTGTATGTGTGTACATGTTAGCTTTGAGACAAGCGTGTACGGAGCTTGGCCTGACTCTGGTGAAACTTGAGCGAGAACCTGAATACTTACAAAAAGAGAGAGAAGGAAAGCAGGAGAGGCCATTGGGACACTGTCCTGTAGGAGGACAAACATCGGAGTGAGAAAGAGAGAGAAAGCACACACAGGCGTGAGAAAGCAAGTTTCATACAAGTCTGCGTCAAACACAGAGACACGCTCAGGAGATGGGGGTCCTGTTGACTTCAGAGCTGCACATACACAAACGCACATTTCTACACAACATCAAGACACACACACACAGTCTCTGAATGCAGTCTGGAAATATTAAGACTCAAGAGGACACAAGCAGGCACAAACAGAAGCAACGCAGAGGTGTGAGGACCTCTCACAAGCACCGCACCACAGTTTGCACAACTTGTTAAAGTTCTAAAACGGAGAAGTTGGACTTTGCTGTGTAGCAGTTAAACAAAACACTAAAAGTTTACTACATCTGTAGAAATATTTGTTAAATATATTCTGCAAAATGTATCTTTAAGTGTGGACTTTCCAAGAAAACATGACATCTTCCCAAAATGTGTTGTCTGAATGTTTCAAATTTCCACCATATCCTATTAGACACACACTCAAGCGTTCAAACAGGAGAAAGCAGGGTGCAGATAAAAGATGGATGTAGCCACTGTGACAACTGTGAATGCAAAGCCCAGTTGTAAAGCCTCAAGCGGAGCTTTTACGGCGTCATTTTATTATTTTGAAACCAAACATGACGAGCGAGGATTGGATCTGACTGACACATTCAGGGACGCTGCGTGCCACGCTACAGCTTTATCCTGTTTTTCACTCTTCATAAAATGAACCTCATGTTTTATTAAGACAGTCATCAGAAAAGTGTTTACTGAGGTAATAGATCAAAGGAGCTGAAGTGTCATTTTTCCACAGACAACCTTTTGTCACCCCCTGCTGGCGATAAGAAGAAATTAATGTTTAAGGCACTTCCACAATGACTCCATGTTTGAGAACAAGAGTGGAAGAAAAAGGTTAGCTAGGATGAAGTTACATCCATTTTTTATATGCAATGTATGGGAGAAAATAACACACACACACACACACACACACACACACACACACACACACACACACAGTAGGAGATGCAGAGAGAGAAACAGGAAACAGAGCAGAGGGTCAGAGATAGACTAGAGAGACAGCACCGGTGCAGCCAGCATGCAGGATGTGAAGCAGCTGGGAAGTCAAGATTAAGAAAGTGCACTTACAGCAATTAGAAGTGACAGTGCTGTGTAACAAAGTGAGCATGCCTAACTTGTATGATGCACATCAGTGCCGACCCTTTAATACATTGGCACTCTTAACTCCTTGTGTCCTAATCACACCACTGGTTTCTGGTACTTCACACCACACTGACACAGTACAGTAGCATCACTCTGGGATCGTAATGTGGAGACAGGATGAGGTGTATCGAGGTCAATTCTTCAATAAGTTCTTTTAGAAAACTAGTCCATTTGTCATATTCTATGTGACATAAATCAGAACTACACTGACTGCATGGTCACTTAAATGTGTGCTGAACCCACAGCTTCCTCAGGTTTCATATGCTGACAGTAAATAAAACAGCATGTCTGTCTGTGACATTTCACAGAGCATAACTGACACGTCAAAAACATTTAATGAATCCACTATTTATGTTTCTTCCACATAAGCGTGTATTTTCATCCAGTTTTGAAATGACTGCCAACCGCAGCATGATGGCACACTGAAATTATGGTCCTGATATACCAAACACATTTATCTACACCAATATAAAATGCCCTTAATAAAAAAAAACTTTATGACTCCATAAACTGGAAGTGCTATCTGTGGTTTACAAGAAACAGCCAGTTCTGGGACTGTGCACTTCCTGTAAATAATTAAAATGCATTAAACTTAGATTAGATTTCTCCACCTTCTCTTGGAGGCGGGCAGAGGGACTGTTCGCAGTAGCTTTGCAGGCATCATAAAACTCTAAATACCTGGAAGAACATTTATTGCACCGATCTAACAGGAGTCACAGCACTCAGTGTTGGAGAGAGGCAAGAGTTTACAGTGTAGTTACAAAACATCAGCACTGGCATGTGTGGAAACTTTCTTTTGCTTTTAATAAAGAACTCTGCTTCATCACAATCAGACTTGTCTGCTGCTCAACCCACCTTCTCGGCTGGCTCTCCTGGTTTACGATTTCCCTCCCTGCCTCGGAGGCTCTTGGCAGAGATGGCGCTCTCTGAGGTCTGCATGATGAGCTGGGTGGCCAGGAACTGCTGGACGTGCTCCAGGACGTCGCGCTGCATCTCCAGCGCCATGTGGTACACGTCGTGGTCCGACGAGTTGTACATGACGGCATTCTGAAACATCAGCATGATGTCGCGCTGGAACTCAGCGGTGGTACGGATAACACCGGACTCGATGTTCTTCTTTATGGCGGACAGGTCCATGGGTCTGCAGCAAGAAAGCAGCAGCAGTTAGTTTGTTTTGGTACTTTAGTTGAACAGTTAGGCTGCAACGATTTTTAGCTGAGCTTGTTTCAAAAATGAAGGGTGTGTGTGTGCGGTCTGACCTGTGTACAATGCTGTGGTAACCTGGAGCGATGTCATCTGACACAGGCTGTAGGAAGACGCTGGCGTACCTGAGAAACACAATATTAGCAAAAGTAAAACACCCGTTTCCTCTCAACAACGTGACCCGGGTTAATCTGTAGGATTCAAGCGAGTCTCTAACTTCTTTAACTGACTGGAAAAAGTCAAATGGTTTCATGCAAATGCGCTGCAGCATGTCCAACAATGTAGTTACTCATTCAGTCACACCAGCTCGATACAAAAAGCTGGAAATTGATGAAACTCACAATAATAAGACAAAAATAAATAAATCAAATGAAATTGATTTGAACTTACTGACCAAAAAAAACAAGACTTGAACAATTTATTGTTGAGCTCTGGTACAAAGCTCTACCTGTGATTGGCTGCAGCTCTCCACACCAGCATAATGGCTTTCTTCCAGATCTTCTGCGCCTGGACCGCCTCCTGGTCTTCGCCACATGTAGAGCTGACGCAGGAAAGAAGAGAGAGGCAGTCGGAGCAGAGTGGGAGAGAAAAGCAAAAAAAACAAAAGCATATACTGTTAGACTGTTAGCCCAATGAAAATGACAAAAGTCAGCTAAGTTTGATCCATTTTCAAAGAAAGATTTCCCCTAATATTTTTGTTAAGAAGAATAGCAGGGGTTATTTCAGGAGAAACAGACTCCTGGTTTTACTATTACTGGTAAAACCAGGGACAGGGTGAATATTTTTGCCTACGCCCTTTCTGGAAGAATAAGCACCTGGACACTTACAGCTGGGAAGAAGAGGCCGGGCTGCTGGCCAGTGAATCAGCAGTGTAGCGCTGGGAGGGCGGGCCGTATCCATCCTCACTCTCACTTGCTGCCCGATCCACCTCAGATAAATATGGACCCTCCCCCTCTCCACACTCGTCCTTCAGCTCCATCGCTTCTTCGGGGTCGCCCTCGCTCCCTGCCTCCTCCTCCTTCACCTCCTGGATTCAAGCACACAGAGTAAAATAACGGTTATTCTTGTTATCATATGCCGTCCACACATGTACGTAGCCTTAAATGTGTTACCTTGGACTCTTTCCCGGACACAGAGCTGTCCTCAGAGTCTGTGGGACAGAAACGAGGAGACAATGAGAAAACAGAAATGTGTGAGCATTTCCACTGTGGGTATAGATCGGTCCACAGTGGACCACGCACCTAAGCAAGGTGGGTTGGGCTCAGGCTGACTCCACTCCTCTCCTTCACTCTTCACTGTAGCTTCAGTGACTTCTTTGACCACGGGCCCCTCCTCTGCGACTTCACTTGCTGCTACACCATCATCAGAGGTGACAGAAGAAGTGACATCACTTCCCGTCACCTCAGGTCCTTCATAGTTTCCCTTAAGCGGTTCTTCCCTGTTAGTATCTGGCTGGTTTTGTGTCTCCTGGCTGGCAGGTGTCGGGGCTAATGTTGCGACCATATCCTGAGGTGTCTGTGGGGGGGCTGACTCTTGGATGGTGGGTGTGGGCTCTGAAGCTTTCAGCTCTTGGGTCTCCCAGGGGCCAGGTAGGGTGTGACCTTCTGACACGGCCTCTTCGCACAGAGAGAGAGCTGCTTCCACCGCAGCTGCATCCAAAGCCACAGGGTCATCGTCCTGGGATGATGATCAAAAAGATAAACCATTATGTTGTTTCAGTGTTTCCCCACACATGAACTTTACATGGGGAGCCAGGTTAGTGAAAGAGCGGGTATTAGACCTGCTGACTGTCAGAGCAGCAATGAAGTGTCTCCAATTAAAAAACAACAAACAAACAAAAAAAACAAGAGGAGTTCTTAAGCTAAACCCCAACCTACCGAAACTACCAGCGATAACTGTGGCCTCTTCCTCCTGACCTGTCAGACACATGTGACCTTACTGGGATCACTAGGCTCCTTCCAGTATGGCTCTCATACTGGTAGGAGTTCATTGACCACACTATGGTTGTGATCGTTACATCATGGGCCACATCCAGCCTACTTTGATCTTGAGACAGCTGTGAAACTCACCTTTCTGAGATGTCTTAATATTTGAAAAGGAAGTGCAATTTCAACAGCATGTCTTAAAGAAACGCTGATGTAGCAAATGAGAAAAATGTATTAACGCGACTCTTTGGGTTTAAATTGTAAGAAAAAAATGTGTAAAATTCCAGAAAGTTCTGGCAAAGTTTTTGTTAAGTCACAGAAAATATGTTTTAACTGTGGAACCACTAAAAACCACAGAAACCTCTACAGTGAAAACACAGGAACTTTTCTCTTATTTAATTGCTAAGCTATTACTTAAGTACTTTGGTGCAGTGTGAAAGGCCTCTTTAATTTACGCCCTCCTTCACATTTTCCAAAGCTGTCCAGTGGGCCGGACTGGAGTCTTTGCCTGGCCGCAGACTTTATGTTTGGCACCGGCTCTAGGGGTTGGGTGGGCCAAGTGAATTTTGAGATTTTACATTTTTTCCCCCCATCCAAAGGAATAAAGAAACCAATATACTACTGGAAAAAAATCCCCTTTTTCTTATTGTGAAAATTCAGTTGCTGTTAACGAGCGATTGTCAGTACTTCCTGTCTAGTGCTCTCCTGTAGGCAGTCTGTTCAGGTTGCTGCTGTGACAATCCTCAGTGTAGTTGTGCCATCTACAGGCAGTCCTTGTTCTGCTCTAGAGATTCTTCAGGGCCACTCTTAGCTAAATGTTTAGTCCAAGTCTGACAATGGGAACATAAAATATGGAAAATTTCATTCTTTGTTTTCCAATTAACACTAAATATTTTCTAAATCATATTTTCTTTGTATTAGTTTGTTTTTAGTGTCATTGCCTTAATCAACGACTAAAATACTTGATATTAAACCTACAAAATAAACTCTGCTCCTGGTCATATTAATCTCAAACGAATGCAGCCCCTACACAGTACGTACCTTCTCTTCAATGATGGCAATGATGTCTCCCACTGTCTCCAGGTCCAGTTCATCACCAATGTAAGACACAGCCACGAGGTCTTCTTCTACTAATCCCGTGTCCTCACCGAGCTCTGCCTTCACTGCGGCCTCCGCTTCCCCCTCTGTAAACCCGTGCAGGTGACGAAATAAGAACACAAGCATGCAACAAGAATCTTACTGCAAAGTTAAGACCCGTATCTCCCTCTTTGAACCAGGAAACAATGACTAAAATGCAACAACGCGGACGTGTGACTTTATTTAGAAACAGACTGTAGAAAAACAGGAAAAAAAGGAGGAGGAGAGACAAGCAAAAACGTTCCCCCAGACACCCCCAAGACATTTAGTGTTACTTTGAACATGCTCTGTCTATCTTAATTACAAGTAACCAGGAGTCACGATGCCCAGTTAGGTTTTGTTTAACCTGCTTTTTAAAATCAGGACATTTTTAGGAGCCCCATGAATGCAATCATTTCCCAGGACAGCAACCAGGCAAGCTGTAAAGAAAGTAGCTCCTGTGTAATGTGAAACTTAGTTAGGTGTGTTTACCTGTGATGATGTCATGGCCAGGTGGTAAGGCAGTGGCTGCCGTAGCAGTCTGTACGCCATTAGTTAGGCTTCCAGTGGAGTCGCCCTCTGCAACCTGACATCAGAAAAAACACAACAACAAAAACACCAAAGTGAGGTTTAATAAAAAATATCAGAGCATAAAAGAAGATTTAAAAGAATACTGATGTTAGAATATCACAATAAGGCTTTATTGCCCACTGAGTGGATCAAGTCCTACTTTCATTCTTTGAATGTTAGTATTAGAATAGGTATCAAAACTCAGTGGCTTAGCCAGGAATTTAAAAATACTCCAAATCGATTTGCACTTTACAGATGCATTTAAATGATTTGTTTTCACACATTGCTGGTTTTCAGGTATTTTACAGAACTGAGTCTAAAGCCTTTGAGCAAGACTCGCACAAAGGCTTTCATTGTAATTAGAGATGGACCGATCCGATATTACGTATCGGTATCGGTCCGATACTGACCTAAATTACTGGATCGGATATCGGAGAAAAATAAAAAATGTAATCCGATCCATTAAATATCACGAAAGCACCTCACAAAACTTGCAACACGCCGTAACTCACCTCAGAACGTTAGCACGTCTGAGCAGTATGCATCACGTGATAGAGCCGCTGTGGCATGCGGGACCTGTCGGTGCTCTGGATAGCATTTGGAGCTTCGCTAGCAACCCGGCATTTCATCTCCGACAAAGTTATCCCCGAGAGAAGTAAAGCAAGTGTGTAAGTCCATCTCTGAATGTTTGTAAAGCATTCCTGCGTTAAGCTTAACAAACGATATATGGAGCGACTGCCTCTTCTTGCTGCTACTTCAATCATGAAACTGCTTAACGATCAGCTGATCAGCTTTTCTGTCGCGAGTCCATCTCTCTGGTTTGCTTTTGGCCCACTTTGCACCAGAAAGAGGAAACCAGCGGCTGAACAACAGAAGCACGTTTAAGCTTGATCAGCTGTTGTTAGAATGTATTTAATATTACTTTCTACACCAGGATCTTTTTCTACGTAGCTGACGCTGGTAACTGTGCAGGGGCGGATCTAGCAAAGTTTAGCCAGGGGGGCCGATAGGGCATGAACAGGGAAAAGGGGGCACAAAGACATACTTTTCTTTCTTATTCTCATTTAAAATGTCGAGCTTTTAATAAATAATTATCTGACACCCAAAGTTTTAATTTGATGCAAAATGAATAGAAGTCCATTACTGTATATAGTAACTATTAAGTCTAATATATATACCCTAGTAAGCTATAGTACTCTTTACTTTGGGAAGGTACCATCTGTGCAGTCTGCAATTTTGTTGAAGAAAGATGTTGAATCTATTTAATATTTCTTGAAAAATAATTGATTTCTGTGCATTTTTTTCACACTGCATCAAATTAAGGTTGATTACGTCGATTAAGCATCATGAGGTGGAGCGTGAGGGGTGGTTCCCTATTTTTTATTTATTTATTTTTGTTGTTGCTGGGAGTTGGAACCCTATTAGTTAGGTTGCTTAATATTTATGCTAAGTACTCTTTAAAATACCAGAATAGGGAGGATGGTGTAGGTTTAAGTTTATTAGATTGATCAGTATTGCTGAACTATGAAACATTTTTTTTGCATACAGGTATAACAGAATAGCTTTAGTGTAGTTGTTGTTTTAAACTTGAGTATGAACTTATACAAAATGCAGCAAGATATTTAAAAAACAGTTTTGTTGATTAAAAAACACTATATCGGATTCATATCGGTATCGGCAGATATCCAAATTTATGATATCGGTATCGGTATCGGACATAAAAAAGTGGTATCGTGCCATCTCTAATTGTAATCACATCGTTTCTGGATGTTATGAGCCATGCTAAGTTGCCTCTCACCAGGCGAGGGCTGGCTGAGATGAGGTTGCCTTTTTTCAGCAGTTCTGACAGTAGAGGTGAGGGTGGCGGTGTGGCCTTCTGGGCTAGGAGCCTTTTCTGTGGCGAGTCATCGACTAGAACAGCGAGTCCACCATCTTTGGGCCCAGGTCCTGGAGGGTCTGCTGCTGGCAGAAACACTCCTACCCCCTGAGCCTGACAGACAGCAGAGAAGTCATTGAGACGGAGCGAGATGATCTTATTCCTCTGACTTGTAATGAGGCAAAAACTATAACCCCTGGGGCCGAATATACTCATGTTTAATGTTACTGTAGACGTCTCCATATTCACTGCAGTGAAAAATGGTTTATGTTGCTGTGAGCTTGGCTGAAATTTATCTCTTAACAGAAAACTGGGACTCTTATAAACTCATTTCCCTTCACCATCATTCTTCTATCCTGTGAGCTAAACAAGTATATATGGCAAACTAAGTGTTCTTACAACTGAGTGGGTGGTGGTTGTATCTTCAGAGACACCGGCTCCTGTATCCATGGGTGGAGTGGGCACTGAAGAGTCAGTCTGAGAATCCAGGTTTGGCGGGCTGGCACCCAGGGGAGACCGTAAAGTCACACTGGGCAGACGCTTGGGTGTGTTTTTCACTGCCTGGCGAGCTGCGATACAGACAGAAGACCAGAGTGGAGGTGAGCATGACAATTTTCAAACTCTCCTTAAAAACAAATCTGAAAAAAAGCAGCAGAGAAATCCTGAACATCATGTGAGAGGATCATCACTCCAACCCAAGCACTTGAGTGAAAGATGCTCTTGTCTTAGGAGAAGCTGAGAAACATTCCAAGAAGGACGAGAAGTTGCAATCTTCTGAGATATAGATGCATATACTCCTGCTTTATTACATCCTCTCAGTTGATTCTGATCTCACATCTATGTTACCCCTAAGGTTTTTTTTTAAGCTTCCCTCCCCTTCCTAAAAATATCAAACTATAAATTACAGCAAAGAATTTTTCTACTTCATCTTCATGATTCTCGGTTTGCAGATGGTCTAAACTCTATTTTCAAAACGTTTCCTCTATCCAACAACCTCAAATAGCCATAAAATGTAGAGTGCAATAGTCCAGGAGAAATAAAATGCCTGGCTACAGAGGACCTCTCATCATTTTTTAGAGTGCTATTGTTTTCAGACATCCTAATTCCCTTCTAGTATTGTCCACATAGCCAAAACCACAAGGGCTTTGCAACAGGTCGGCTACATGTGTGGGCCGAGGTTCGACGTGTGATTTGAATCTTCCTGGTTGTACGTGGATGTGAGAGATGGTCGTCTTTAATCTTAGCTTAGAGTTCGTGCCAACAAGGGAAATCTTTATGCTAAAAAAACCTGTAGGTACAAAATGAAGTTCTACCTTCACAAATCTGTCCCTTAGTTTACCAAGATCACAGGTTTCAGCTTCATATGGGAACTTTGTTTTTATATCAAATGACTCACTCGAATTTTAATAGTATGACATATATACTTAACTTCAAACTCTGACAGATCTTACCATAACATACAGACAATGACAATGGCAACACCCACCACAGAGCAACAAGTTTGCAACTAATTCTTCGCCTTTTCCTAAGAAATACATGCACCAGCCTTCGTAGAGTGAAAGTGAACCTAAACTACCTTGGTACGCCATTTCTGTGGCTTTCCTCTTCTGCTCTGCTTCCTCCTCGTCCTGCTTCTTCTTTCTAGGTAAGACAAATTTAAAAAAACAAACAAAAAAAATGAGCATTTTATGACAATATAACAGTTTGTATACAAAACTAAATGAGAGAACGCCCTCATTTATCTAAATAACCCACTCATCTACAGAGATACAGACATATACTTTTTTAATCCCACATTGGGGAAATTTACTTGTTACAGCAGCACAGACAGAAGAAAAATGTGAATAAGAGATATATTAGAAAACACACACACACACACACACACACACACACACATATATATATATATATATATAAATAAAAGAACAGTGTACAAAACATGTATAGTTGTTGGTTACTGGCAAACAGAGCAAAGTTTTACTGGCAGCGTTCTGCAAGATCTTTAACACACTGGAGTTGGTTGTGTGAAACAGCTATCATGGTAATCCACCCATTAGGTGGAAGCACTATCCCACAGATAAGATGCTTACAGTGTGATCTCTCCCCAAAGCTCTTTCAGCTGGGAGTCCATGTGACCCATCTGTATCAGATCCACCTCCTTCTTCAACTTCCTGTTGTGATTAAAACAAACAAAGCAAAAAGGGGTTAAAGTTCAGATATCAAAGTTGTCAAATGTTTTCCCTTTAAGAGTTTATGTACCTGTACTGCTCTTGTGTATCTCGTATAAGTTTTTTTAACTCCTCTATTCTCTCAGTGGTCAGCCTACGAACGATGACATCTTCGATGGTCTCGACCACCTCGCCCTTCTCACCGCGCTTACGCCTGGAACAGGAAAACACACATTTTGAGTCAACTCTCAAATTATTTTTAAAATGCATAATAATATTGTTTACTTTTTATATCTGCACACAGATATGTGTACACACTGTAATACTGACTTAGGGGCTTCAGTAGCTTCCAGCAGTTCTGAATATTGTGAGGCACAGTGCTGAGAAACAGAGAACAAATTATTCTTATAGGTGAGCAGAGGAGATCAGTCCAACTGCAGTTACACTCAAAAGACAATTTTCCTGAAGACTTATGGAAGTGAAGTGTGAGATAAATTCACAAAAGGAATATTTGTTATGCTCTCACCTTTTGTGAGAACCAGTCTGGTGGACGCCCAGGCTCTGCGAAAGGCTTGATGGCTCTACTTACACTTACCCTGGAACACAGAGAGTCTCCTCAGACTAAACTCAAGCATTAAGCAGATAATCTAACAATAACAAGCATTTTAAAAATAAAATAAAATAATATTATTTTGTCTTACGAACTGCCTTGCACTCACCTACTGCCAGTGTTTGAAACAGATTATGAGCACAGAACAATAACCACCATAAGGATCATTGTTAAGACACTCAATCTGATATATTCTAGTTCGATGGTTCATTTAGACAAAAACTGGTAATCTTAGGGAAAGCACAAACTGTTTGCAAACACTGATATCTTAAAAGAAATGGTACAAAACCCTCTGAAGATAATTTTCATATTATATGGCTCATTTTTAGGAGAACTGCAGAAAAATAGTGGTATATAATGATAGTAAATACAATTACAGTTATATTTATCAAACAAGATCCTTAAATCATTTTACATATCTTCTCCTTACAGCATTTCTCCAACACATTTAAAATATGAATATGAGGTCCCATGGGCAAACTAAATCTCTCACACACACACACACACACACACACACACACACACACACACACACACACACACACACACACACACACACACACACACACACACACACAAAAGTAGCTGAGCATATTTCTTTTTACCAGTTTTGGTCTCCGCTCCTCATAACAGAGGAGGCCAGGCACAATTTCTCCCTGACTGACCAGGGCTCCGTCGGCCCCACATTCAGTATCTTGTGTTCTGTTGGGGGGAAAGAAGAATTTATTACACGATTGACTGTTTTTCCTGCTACTTTGTTGCTACTAGCTAACAAGCCACAGGGTGCCCCAAACCCAAATGAATAATGGAGAGGGGTGCATCAGGAAGAGGATCTGACTTAAAATCATCACCAATCCAATCATGTGGCTCATTAGTAAGATCTGCATACTGGACTGGTCAGGAGCCCACAAACTGCAACCAGTGCTGCTGGCAAGCAGAGTACCAGTGGAAACTATGCCACTGATGAGTGAAGACAGATTAGAAGAAGGCCAAGGTTAGTGTGGCTAGAGTCAGTAACAGAGAAATTTTGGAGCGTGGAGGACAGAGCAGGGACTGGGAAAGGGAGATAGCTGACTGATTGGATATGACCAGAGGAAAGATAATAGATATACTGAACAAAGGACGCTGAAGATGGAGCTACAAGACAGAAAGAAAAGGGGAAGAACAGAGGGAAGATTCGTGGATGCAGTGGAGGAGGACTATGCAGAGGGTGGTGCGACAGAAGAGGATGTTAGGGGTTGGGTGAGATAGAGGCAGATGGTCCAGATGATCCACTGTGGTGACCCCTAAAAGGCACAGCTGAAAGAAGCTAATTGAAAACCTGTATTTTAGGGCAAAAGCAATGGCTCAAAAAGAGCCACATAAAATATGAGACATTCCGAAACAACTCAGTTAACTTCATTCTGCCACACAAGCTTCCATCCAAATTGCAAAAGCATCTGAGGGTAATCTCAGTAACTGAACATAAAATATATGGGGCTTGTGGTTACGTGTAGTAGTAGTTCTGCCACATTAGATTGTAACGTTATGGCTTTGTTATTACTAGCAATATTATCTGACTGCGTTTTGACAATTTTAATTGAGTAAAATCCCAATTAACATTATTTTTAATTGAGTGCTATTTTACGGAACTTTCTATCCCTGCTTACTTGGTCAAATACACACAAAAACATGTTAAAAAAAAACTAGTATTTTTTCTAAGAAGAACACTATCATCAGTCAGATGACGAATCAGTCTCTGCGGACTGTCTCAGTTTTTTTAATGGTTTGTTATTGTTTTTTCGCTAAGTACCACACATACGACGGTCCTGTTCTCGTACGGTCAATAAAAACCGTTCAGATCGTAATATGTTGAAAACGTTATTTTAAGTTTAAAAATATAAAAAAAACCAAGGGCAACGGCGTCAAATGAATGATTTAAACGTCTTTCGTTATTTAGCCAAGGTAGCTAGCTAATGCTACACTATTGATATTAGCTTGGGTATGCTAATATGATTACAGCAAAGCATTCCTCGCGTTTACTGGGGCGTGAATATAAGTTAAAACACACAACCCTATCAAGAGACGTATCACATACATTTCTAGAAAAAAACAACAACATACGCATTGCTAATATTTAATTTATAGCGTTAGCTTAGCATAGTCGATTAAGGGGGACACATTCGTGAGACACACACACACAGGTAAACACGGTGCAACGTTTTAGCAAGGTAAGGGGCTACAGGTTCTGGCTAAAATAATCTAGCTGCAAGGCTTGGAGTTTGTTTGCTATTACTACTGTCTATAAATGACGAGGAAAAACAGAAAGACTTGAAATATATTACTCACTGCCGATACCGCTCGCCATTGCTTTTGTGACGAGGCCTTGATCACAACTTCCGCCGGACAGGTTTCAACGGAACACACAGTAAAGTCAACCCAAGCGAGCGGAACAAATGGAAATTTGATTAAATAAATAAATAAATAAACGAAGCTTTAAAAACAGTGAGGGATACTAGGAGCTGTTTCATTACACTTAAGCAGAGTTGGAAATACTTCGTTACTGTAACGAAATACAAATACTCCGTTACTGTACTTACGTACAATTATCAGGTATCAGTACTTTACTTGAGTCGGTTTTTTTTCTGACAACTTTTTAATCATACTCCCTATATTTTTAAAATAGGCTCGTAACTCTTGTTACATACAGAGTAGTTAGACATATTCAGACACACAGAACCAATGCATAATGCATGGTATAGCACAGAACCATGTACATAATACACACACACACACACACACAATTGTCATTTGTTACTTGATGGTTCTTGTGGCTAACCTAACTACCCCTGCATAATTCAAATAAATGTAACTACTGATTGGGAGTTTGATCCTTGGCTGCTTTAGCCTATATCCCCAAAGTGTTCTTGGCCAAGATACTGAATCTAAGTTATTTCCAGCGTGATTATCAGAGTGTGAATGTTAGATAGAAAGCAATTAAGATGTATAAAAGGTGCTTGTGAAATACGTAAATTTACTAATCGAAATATTTTTCTCTTTGAAAAACTAAAAGTTCATGCCAAATTTTAGCCATACTTTCAGATCTCTGGCACTGCAATGGGAACCCAAATGGCCCCCAGTTTTGCCTGTCTTTTTGTTGGTCATCTGGAAGAACAAATTCTATATAATCACCAAAATAACCCTTATTTACCATTCATTGTATCTTGGAAACGTTATATAGATGACGTATTTCTACTCTGGAAAGGACCAGTCTCTATATTACTAGAGTTTGTAGAATTCCTTAATGGACACTTTGCAGGCTTACGTTTCACCCTCAATTACAGTACTGAAGAAATTAACTTTCTGGACATGAAAGTAACAAAAAAAGACAAATCTCTGTCCACATCTCTGTATTCTAAACCCACTGATCGGAATACATTATTACATGCTGCAAGTTTCCATCCGAACCACCTCAAAAAGAGCCTCCCTGTAAGCCAGTTGATTAGACTCAAGCGTATCTGTGAGACTCATGATGAATATAATGAGAGTAAAGAAGAGATGTTGAACAAATTCAAAGAAAGAAAGTATAAAGAGAACTGTTGAAGTTCTGCAGAAGAGAAGGTGAGTTCAGTAAGTAGGGATGTCTATTTAACAACCAAGAAATCTCCAAAACATAAACCCAACCTTATCTTCTGCACAACCTTTACGCCAAAAACCAGAACAATTAAAGAAATAATTCTAAAACATTGGCATATCCTTCAGAATGACCCAAACTTATTAGGTACCTTCAAAGAACCACCAATGATAACCTACAGGAGAGGAAGGAATATCAAAGATAGGCTTGTTAGAGCTTACCAGGACCCTATTACTCCAGATAAAATCCTGATAACCCATAACCTACATGGCAATTTCAAGTGTGGGGCATGCATTAATTGTCAATACACCAAAAATGTTAAATCATTCAAAGACCCTATAGGTGACAAAACCATTGCCATAAAGGGCTTTATCACATGCAGAACTAAAAATGTAATCTACATGATACAGTGCCCATGCAATAAAATATATATAGGAGAAACATCCCGCCCTCTTAAAGATCGAATTAACGAACACAGAAGCTCGATCAAGAGGAATGATTTAACCAGCCCTGTTGCAAGACACTTCAATAATAAACATCCAAATTCACCATTATTTTTCCTAGGCATTGAAGCCATTAAACTAAACCACTAAAAAGGTGGCAATATAAATTTTATCCGGAAAAAAAGAGAAGCATTTTGGATATTCCGTTTTAAGCGTCTGTACCCCAGAGGTATGAATGAGGATTTTTCATGAGTTTTTATGAACTACACCTTTTTTTTATTTATTATTTTTTATTTTTTTATTATTTTAACCAAAGGAGTAGTGTTCCAGACATCTCACTTTAAGTCCACATTTTAAGTCTAGATTTTACATTTTAGAGACATAAATAAGGATCTTTTAACAAATGTGTTCCCATGTTATGATGTAATCTTGTTTTCTAAATTCATATAGCGTAGTGGCAGCGGGAGGAATAAATGTCCATCAGGGAGGGGAGAGGGCAGCCGATGATCTTTTGTGCTGTCTTGACCACACTCTGAAGCCTCACTCTATCTGCTTTGGTGCAGCTGCCGTACCATACCATGATGCAGTAGGTTAGCAGGCTCTCAATGGACGAGCGGTAGAAGGTCAGCAGCAGGTTGGAGTTCAGCTTGTACTTCCTGAGGACTCTCAGGAAGTGCAGCCGCTGTTGGGCCTTCTTGATGACCGCTGAGATGTTTCCTGTCCAGGAGATGTCAGCAGAGATGAGGACACCAAGGAACCGGAAAGTGTGGACCCTCTCCACACACTCCCCGTTGATGTAGAGGGGGGCCAAGTCGGTGCTGTGTCTCCTGAAGTCAACAATGAGCTCTTTGGTTTTCTTAGTGTTCAGTGCCAGGTTGTTTTCTGAACACCATGCTGCCAGCTTCAGGACTTCCTCTCTGTACTCTGCCTCGTCTCCCTTCGAGATGAGTCCGACTACCGTGGTGTCATCAGCAAACTTGATGATGAGAGTGTTGTTGTGGGTCGAACTGCAGTCGTGGGTGTAGAGAGAATACAGGAGGGGGCTCAGCACACAGCCCTGTGGGGAGCCGGTGCTCAGTGTGCGAGTGGAGGAGAGATGAGGGCCGAGTCTTACAGTCTGGGGCCGGTTTGTGAGGAAATCCTTTATCCAGGCACATGTGAGAGGAGGGAGGCCAAGAGTGACCAGTTTGGTGATGAGGATGTCCGGGATGATTGTATTAAAGGCTGAGCTGTAGTCCACAAAGAGCATTTGGACGTAGCTTTGCCGTGCTCTAGGTGACTCAGCACAGCGTGGAGGGCTGTGGCGATGGCGTCTTCTGTGGATCTGTTTGCACGGTATGCAAACTGGTGGGGGTCGAATTCTGGGGGGAGGTAATCCTTGATGTGCTGAAGGACTAGTCTCTCAAAGCATTTCATGATTACCGGTGTGAGGGCCACAGGGCGGTAATCATTCAGGCTGGAGATGGGAGACTTCTTCGGCACTGGGATGATTGTGGCTGATCTTAGACAGGATGGGATGGCTGCCTGATCCAGTGAGAGGTTGAAGAGTCTGGTGAAGATGATGGTGTGCGCATGCTCTTAGTACCTTGCCAGGTACTCCATCTGGACCGGCCGCCTTCCTGGGGTTCACTGCTAGGAGCACACGTCTGACATCGTGCTCTGTTACAGTGAGTGGGGCGGTGCAGGAACCAGGTGAGGATGAGGATGGGAGCAGGGCTGAAGCAGATGAGTGTTGCTGTTGTGGTGTTTCAAAGCGGGCGAAGAAGCTGTTTATTTCCTCTGCCAGCTGCCCACTCGGGTTTTCTGTGTTCGCAGTACTGCCTCTGTGGTTGATGATGTCTTGCATTCCCTGCCACACCTCTCGTGTGTTGTTGCTGGACAGGTGGGACTCGATGTTCCTTTTGTGGTCTGACTTGGCTTTTTTAATCCCCCTTTTCAGGTCAGCTCGAGCAGCCCTGTACAGAGCTCTGTCACCTGACCTGAAGGCAGCATCACGGGCTTTGAGGAGTGAGCGGACCTCGCTGGTCATCCAGGGTTTTTGATTTGGGAAAACCCGAATGCTTTTGTCCACTGTCACATTTGCAGTACAGAACTTGATGTAGTCCAGTACTGATCCTGTAAATGTTTCTAGGTCCTGGTGTTCAAATATGTCCCAGTCTGTCTCTGTGAAGCAGTCCTGTAGTTTGGAGAGAGCATTTTCCGGCCAGGTTGTAACAGTCTTTGTGGTGGGCCTGGCACTGCGCCTGAGGGGGGTGTAGGCTGGGGAGAGCAGGAGGGAGAGATGGTCGGACTGACCGAGGTGGGGGAGGGGTATGGCTCTATATGCATGCTTGATGTTGGAGTAAACATGATCTAGAGTGTTTTCTCCTCTGGTGGGACATTTGACATACTGATAGAACTTTGGGAGTACAGTCTTTATGTTGGCCTTATTAAAGTCACCTGCAATTATGTGAACACCGTCCGGGTGGGCCCGCTGCTGTTCGTTAATGATGTTCAGCAGGATAGAGAGCGCCATGTTTACGTTGGCATCAGGTGGAATGTACACAGCCGTGATGATCACTAGTGTTAGCTCTCTCGGTAGAAAAATAATGGAATACAGGAATAAAAAAGCCCTGTGACACACTGTCAACCTGTCCAGGTCATGATCATGGTCATGATAATCCGATCGTGGATGTTAAAAGACTTCTTAATAAATGTTGTGAGGTTGACAATTTTGAGTTAACATTAAAAACTTTCTTTCCAAATGCATTGAAAAACCTTCTAGCTGTTGGTTTGCAAAGTTTGTGTGAGTGGCACGGTAGTGTAGTGGTTGGCACTGTTGTCTCACAGCAAATAGGTCCTGGGTTTGAGTCCAGCAATCCTTTTTTATGTGGTGTTTACATGCTTTCTCTGTGTCTGCCAGTATCCTATTCAAAGATCTGCATGGGGTTACGTTAATTTTACATTGGCCATAGGTGATAATAGATTGGTTTTCTCACCTTGTGGTAGGATCCAGCCCTTCCGCTACCCTGAATTATGCTTAAACGCCTTCAAAATGACTAAAAGCCCCAACTTACATCTTATACAATGCAAAATTCTTCGTAGAACACACTGTACAGGACAAAGGTTGTTCCAAATGGGCTTTACACACTCAAACATATGTACCTACTGCAAAGACAATTCTGCTGTTTAGAGGTTCTGGCAGAGGATATGTGAAGACTTATACACATGGTTTAGTTGCTGTATCCAAGGCTCACCTAAGCTGTGCATCTTAGGTGGCATAAGTGAACTAGATATGGAAGCAGATACATCACATATACTCCTTACTTCCTTATGCATCACTAAGAAAACACAGTTTCTGTATTAATCAAATCAATATAGAATTTTACTTCTAGATCACATTAATCTGGAGAGAATGTCTGCCTCCAAAAAACCAACTGGGTGAATTTCTTTCTCTCTGGTCCCCACTGATCAATTCCATTATTCAGTGAGGGTGGTTGACTGTAGACTGTAGCCCTGTTTCCTTGTATGCCTTATAGGCAGATGAGGGTGGTCTCTGGGACTATGGGTCTCTGGGACTTATATATAAGGGGCTCAGGATATTCTCTAAATAAAGGACGGCAATTTATATTTTCTCTATAATATTTACTTTGATTCATAATTTATAAAAATCACAGTAAATTGTAAACAGGTTCTTGATAGAATCCCTCAATTCATCCACTGCCTGAAAAATAACTTCCAAGTCAGCTTCCTCCTGATTGGCCGTCTCCCATAACATGGTTTGAACAGCTGGAGGTGGACCTTCTGTCGTGCCCTTAAAAACAATTCAAATTGGGGTCAAACACACATTTATTAGAAAGGACAATTAAACACAAGTGCTCTAGTTCATAGCTTGTTGCCTCATTTCTCAATGATGATAGTATCCTATAATCCTCTGCCCAGTGTGTGCACGCATCATGCATTGTAACCAGTAGAAAGCTACTTTTGGCTGCTTCCTTGTTGCATGGGGTCACCACAGCTGTGCATGATCGACTTGGCAGTTATCAAGCCGGGTGGCCTTCCAGACATAAATCAAAGGGGATTTGGATCTGCAGCAATCTCCGACCAAGCGACTGTAAACCAAGACACTATGCATGCATTTATGTAAACACTGACCACAAAAACTTAAAATCCAAGAAGCAAGCAGTCACACCACATTTAAATATTGGCAGTCTTTATTTCAACAAGACTAAAAATGTTGTTTAATATACATTTTCTCTTACACTTTAACATCTATCTCATCTTGTTTTTCCATAACATTTAGGA
This sequence comes from Diplotaxodon limnothrissa, assembly GCF_057381915.1. Classification (NCBI taxonomy): domain Eukaryota; kingdom Metazoa; phylum Chordata; class Actinopteri; order Cichliformes; family Cichlidae; genus Diplotaxodon; species Diplotaxodon limnothrissa. The sequence goes on from NC_140597.1 coordinate 23,611,186, forward strand.
GATACTCTGACAAGTAGAAATCTGGTGTACTTGTAGGGCCTCTTTTAGAGACATCTAAAACCGCTGCTTTTTATTTACACTCCCCCCCACCACTCTTTTCAGTCACTCACTCCATCCTCAGAGAGAGTCCTTTCTGTTCTTGTGGGCCAAAGGCATACATGGAAAGGTTTCAACAACAGTCCAACTTTAAAAGACACAAGACTGAACTCGCTCTGTGGACCGAATGGACGTCTTCCAGCAGCTGGACCAACTCCTGCCAGCTGGAAACGTTGCTGCCCTGGCCTGCAAGCACAGACATTTTTGTCACCGTCGTCAGCCTAAAACATTTCTTCCGTCTCTCCAAAAGTCGGGCTTCTTCACACTCCTCACACATGACACGAACACGTGCACGAGCCCTTGTGGAAATGTTGGTGGAACACAAGGGAGAAAAAACAGTAACCTAGAATTAAACTGGTCACCTGCAGAAGTAATGCCAAATCGAGCTGCTCAAGCACAGCTTTTTGATTTTAAATTAAGGCTTCAGTATTTCATACGGGTTGCATAGATGTTTCATCAAATCCTTCAAGGTCAGATCTTGATACGACGTCTTCGTCTGATGATTGCGGATGATAACTGATAACCTGAAGATGTCCCGTAAGCTCAAGATCAACCTGTTAATGTCAAAGCCAGACAACATGCAAAGGAATAAACTCCCATCTAATCACTTCATCCGTGCAGACTCGCATTAAAGCTGCAAATCTTTTCGCTATACTTTTACAAAAATGTATATTTCTGTCCACCTTAATCTGCACACTGAAACATTGTAGATGTTGCATTTTTGATAATGTGTAAGTTCTAAATGCATGTTTGAAATACATGGAATACATTAGTGCAGCAATGCTGCACGAGTCGGCATCGTTGTAGAGATGAGATGTTCAGGTAATGCAACTTAACAGACCCGATTATCAAATGAAAAGCTCCAAGAAAAAAACAAACAAAACAAAAAACAAAAAAAAAAACGTACATTGTGCTTGTCAGCTGGTAACAATATACTCAAACACCTCAGGGAATCTGAGCAGATAGATCATAAATCATCAACAACAGCCACTTTCTTTTCTTTTCCCAAAAACAAACAAAACAAAAAAAACGTAAGAAGATGCTAGTAATGTACCAAACATAAAAAAATAATCAGGCACCTTTCATTGCATTAATTTTGGTAGTAATTGTGAAAACACTTAACTTTGAGTTGAAATGATGAGAACCGTTCAGAATGAGTCCATTTATACTGACACAGGCCATTTAACGAGGTACAGCGTGTACTGTGGGACGGGGCCAGAAAAACAAAACAAAGGCCCCAAAACCTGTGCACACTGACCAGGGCGCACCCCTTATCTGTGCACACTGACCTCTTCCACCACCTACAACTACCAGTAAAATCCACTGTAGTACCTAATATATATCTTCATACCAAAAAAAAAAAGCTAAAAATCTCAACACCTCCTCAACATAAAACCCTGTATTAAAATAATCTTTTCTAGATTTCCATTTGGTTAAAACACTGACTTTTGTTCCTCTTGTCTTGTTTAATTAAAATGCTCCCAAAACGTGCATGTTGCCCTCTTTTCTTTCCAAACGTTAAGACTGTATAGAGTCAGATCTTCTGTGCCGATCTGAGCTTACAGTACCAAAAAAAAAGAAAAGAAAAGAAAAGAAAAGAAAAAAAGAGGGCATTTGGGACATGTCAGCTTTGCCTTCTAGGGGGTTTAATGGCAGGGGACATATCCAACTCTATCAGACACTCAACCTTATGGTCTAGATCACATTGACTCAGTAAGCACGAGGTATAACCTTACTATTGAATTGCTTAAGCTGAAAGAAGTTCAGTGAAATAATAATGAAGAAATTTAAAGTTAAGATGCGAAATGCTCGCAGCAAACGTACATTATGCGTGTTAGGGGCTTGCAGAGCACCCCGCAGACTCTTCCACAGAACGACGCCATCTTCAGGTCAAACATGAGCACCTGTGCTGTAAACTCTCACTGCATTTTTGAGACGAGCTGCCTCCAAAGCAAACCGAGCAAAACAAGTCTCAAAATGCTTCAGAATTTCTAGCCTTTGTAAAAGTATAAATGCACACAGGCACAAATATTCACAGTATGCACTTTTATAATGTGCAAAAAAATAAAAAAAAGCTTTGAATTAGTAATAAGACAGCGTCACGTGGGTTCTGTTTCTATTAGTCATGTTTTGTGACCGATAGAAAGACCAGCCTCAGAAATTTAAAGATGTGTCCCAACACAGGCACTCAGAGTTTGACCCAATATCTTTCTTAATGCTTAGATGTCAGATTTCAGTCATTGAAGAAGGCACAAAGTTAATCATGAGATTAAACTGCCAAAGTAAGTGTGAAATGCTGCAAGCACAACCAAAAAGTAGCTCGGAGAGAGCTGTCGGAGGGCAGGTTTATCTGGGCGACAAAGGTGGATCTCTTGGGAAGAAAAATCATACTGCTGTACACTGATGTCTTTAACAACATACGAACAAATAGTTAATAGTGAGGTTATTGTAATATTAAGAAGTTTCTTCCCCTCCCACCCCAACAGTGGACAGTCCAATGTCCTGAAGGCAGTCTTTTTGTTTTTTAAAGTCTCTCTGACAGTTTTCCCCTTCGTGCTGTTGCTCCTGGTCGTTCTCTTCCCTCTCCCTGTCCAGCCAGTTTTATCTCAAGCGGGAAACTAACAGGGCCAGGGCGAGCCCGCAGAGCGCCAGCGCCATGCTTCCCCGTGAGGTGACCCCAGCTGAGTTATTGCTTTGCACTGGATTAACCCGTGGTGATCCAGCCACTTCACTTCCACCCGCTGCTTTTCCACCCCGTTCTTTATCAGACGTTGGTGGAACAGAGAAGTACATGTCGCAGTTCGGACCGTCGCAACCGCTGCCGCTCTCATCTCCGCTGCCGTCATCATCTAGGGGGCAAAAAAAGACAAGCAGGTGAGACGTGCAGCTAGGAAACCGAGTCGCAAAAGCTGTGAAGCTCATTAACCGCTCTCACCGCTCTCTGCAGTAATGTCGACGCCGCTGTGTGCAGCTTTGAGCCGGCTCGTCATTTCCTTCAAAACTGCTATCTGACTGCGGATGACGATGTCTGGTTTTGTTATGTCCACGTCCACGTCCGGGTTTGATATCTGATTGGCCAGCCCGCTGCCAATGACATCTGATTCGTACCTGGTGGAATCAAGTCTGGCATTAGACTTTAAATTCAATAATTTACAAGCAATGCAGTAAAATTTAGATTCTCTCTTTGTGAAGTCTGCGCCTCTCACCTGCTTTTCGCTGTACCATTCCAGCACTCATCACCAGCTGCAATCCCCTCGCTTACACACACAGTCTCTGGCAACGTGGACCAGAACTTTTTGGCATGCTTCAATTTCTTTTTTACTTCAATTGTCTGTTTAGAACACACAAAAAGAAAAAGATCAAAAACAATTACTCAGAGTAAATGTGATATTCACTTCTTTGCCTTCTTAGTCCTCACCAGTCGATCTAAACTGGTTCCAGCAGCAGTGGTGGGTCTTGCTTCAGGACTGTAAGGGCGGAAGCGGCTGGTGAAGGTGGACTCTTTAACAGAACGTTTGGAACGAAAGCCGGCGCTTATTTTGGGCGTTCCACATCCTTGGAAAACCTGTCAGAGGAGGAACAAGAACAGAAATGTTTTACAGATGAAGACAAAATGATTAGCCACCCTGTGAAATGTTACGTTTTGGTCAAAAATGTCCTGAGTGCTTTTTTAACAATAGAAGGGATTTTCAACACAGCATTTCTAAACAAACTAGTTTCTTCAGAAAGCATAAATTATTTCTATTTGCCCACAATATAAGAATTATTTCAGACAAAAACAAACAAAATCATCAAGAAATGTAAAGACAGACACACAACGCAGAACACGCCTGGCAGCAGTGGGAAGCAAAAGACTAGAAAGAAAAATGGTGAGAGAACAACTGCCAAGACACCCGTGAATGACTTAGTCAAGTTTGAAATTGTAGTCTGAAGGAGACAATCACTATAGACCTGCACAGGAATGAGCTGCGAGGTTAGAGACCAGGAAAAACTTCTGCAGAAGAAACGCCTTCAAGCCAGACTGAGGTGTGCTAAGAACGACCTGGAGACAAATAATCCAGACTAGAAGAGCGTCCTTCGGTCAGAGGAGATAAAACTACAGCTCTTTAGCTGCAGACACTTTGCTGATGTTTGGAGAAAGTAGTGAGAGTTCTACAACTCAGAGGACAGCGTCCCCACAGAGGAACACAGTGGTGGGAGGATCATGATGGGTTGATGCTTCAGTGTGTCTGGAACTGGGAATCTCATCAAGGTGGAAGGAATCATGAAGAAAGAAGTTCATGTGAAGATTTTAAAAGAAAACCTCGAGCAGTCAGAAACCAACCTGGGTCTGAGTCGTCTCTTTATCTTCAAACACAACAACCTAAAACATGTCGCTCCTGGTGAAGACCTACCGCCAGAAGACCAAAGTGAACGTTACTGACCGGCCAGTGCAAAGCCCTGAATTGAATCCCACTGAAAATGGGAGGAGCTTCAGACATTCTCCAAAGAAGAATGAGCAAACAAAAGTTTGTTCAGGAGACGCGTTTGAGACTGGCTGAAAACTACCATAAACGACTGCAAGCTGTTATCCAGCAAAAAGAGTAAACGACTATTAGCATCCAGGAGGTAATTATTTTGACCCTGGTAGTTTTTGTGAAATCATTTTGTTTCTATATGCAAAGTAAAAATAATCTAAGCATTCAAAATAAAACAAAGATGTTCGGACAAGCTGTGCTAAAAAAAGTCCTTCCTCTGCACTTGGAAGGGAGGGCTAATAATTCCATCCTCATCTCTTTTTATTTTGTTTAATTTGAAAGGCGCTGAAATGAGACTCACCTTCTGCGACACCTGCATGCTGTTCTCCTGCATGTTCATAATGGCGTCTGAAATCTTCACATCAATGGGATCCATGACAGACTCGAAATTAAAGGGACCTTCGAGCCTCTCGGCGAGACTATGCATGGCATCTGAAAACCAAAACATAACAAGTTGAAATCAACACAGGGGAAAGCAATTACACGCTCCTACCACTAGGGAGAAGCACTCGCATTAGGGTGAGACATTTTTAACCAGTGAGATGAGCCATTAGTGTAGGGCAGGATCAAGCTGCAGCACAGCAAGGGGGCAACAGAAACCAGATGCCTCTGCAGACCGCAGCGGTGCCAGCAGCCAGAGATCGACACATGTAACGGTGATATAGTCAGAAACCATGTTTCTGGTCACAAGATCCATCATGCAGGATAAATATAAAGCACACAGTGAAGAACTGTGGATGTGTGCACCACCCTGAGTGTAATGTAACTGATCTGGGTCTGTTTGTACACAGCACAAGACTGCATTCATTCCAAGGGTCACCGCATGTACAGCCCCTCCCTCCCCCTTTTCTTAAACAACCTACTAAAGAATGAGGGACATGTTTGTACATGGTTTTCAACAATAAAACCGTTCCTATGTTAAATGTTTTTCTTCCAAAGCTGAACTGCAGTTTACCTCCTTTATTTACCCCGGGTCTATCATGTCACAAATCCCATTGCCACTCTGGTTTCATGCTCACAAGGAGAATAAGGGGTGCACGCTTAGATAAGAAAGTCGATGAAACTAATGATCTTTGAAGAAATATGAGTAAGCGGCAATGAACCCAGGAGCAGGAGGCTGCATAAATATACTCTGTTGCCAAATTAAACACTTTCAGCTATTATGGTTATAAGGCGGTGTAATCACGGGCAGGTTTCTGTTAAACAGTGGCTGCTAAAGGTGCCCTTGTTCGCATGTCGTCTGCTTACCGAGGAAGTTGTTCCACTCCGTGTCCAAGTCTGCCTGGTTAGCCAAACAGCCACGCATCACATTCAGACAGTAATTCTGGCAGGGTTTCAGGGCTACTTGGCCCGAGCAGTAGGGACAGTACAACATCTTCATGGCCGCTCGCACACAGCTGGGAGAGGCGCTGACCTGGAGTAGGCAGAGGGCAGTTAGTGGGCCGTTTTCATTACATCATAGCCGAAGCACTCACTCGACACCACCAGAGACACATTCTCATACTCTGAAAAAGCATGACCATTAATTGCATAAGCCAGATCCACAAAACAGTTTAATCTAATCGCCTATGAATCACTCAGTACAGTGGAAAAACAAGTCATACCAGAACAGTCAGAGTGGTTTATGTTACCAGACAGAGAGAAAGAGAACTACAGATCAGAGATGTACAGGACTACAAGGAAAACAAGTCTCGTTCTCGGCTGTTAGTTTTTCTCTTTGTTGAAACTGTGCTCCGTCACTTACCGTAGAAACTTTATTGGCCACCTCAGGCATGAGCGCCAGGCCACGCACAAAGGTGCGTGCGGCGATAAAGGACCTCGTTAACTGGATGCGGAGCTTGCGGGGCACGTCGCCGAACGGCTGCAGCTCCTCCGTATGTCGGCTGACGCAGTCCATGTAGGTGTCGCTGAACTCGTATTGCACGTTGACCAGCTGGAACATCCTCTCCAAAAGGTCGGCCCAGAATTCCGACAGCATGGAGTCCAAGTTGACGGCAGCGCTGCCGGACACGTAGTACTGGGTCAGGGACTGGAAGAAGTTCTTGAAAAGTGCCGAGTTCTGCACATACATCATCCCGTATGTTTTCACAAACATGCTGTCCAGCGAGATCTCTGCGTTTTTCAAAAGCTCGCGGAAAAACTCTGTGGAGATGTGAAAGAAAGGCCGGGTTAGTCTACAGCCTGCGGGTGACAAAGAACAAGAACAAACAGTGTCAGATTGTTTATATTTAAGTGTCTACAGGGAAGAGTTCAAGATGTCACGAAGAGAACATCTAAAGGAGCTCAGGGCTAAAGTTATGACTATCTGCCCAGTTGGACTTTTCCTGTTTTTTGTGACATTTTGAACTTACTGTTGTGTTCCTCTCTCAACATTTTAAAGGACTTTAGAGGCCCAAGTTTTCTTTCAGTACATTAAAAATTTTGCTGCCACCATTTGAAATCAGACTGACGTTACTCCCATTCACCTGTGCCCCACGCTTAGAACGAGCTTAAGCATAAAATCTTTAATGAAAGGCAAAAGGAATGTGTTAGGGGACAGTTGGAGACGAGGGGGTGAGCGCGGAGCATCAGCAGAGATGTCTCTCCACATCAGTGTGCTTCAGACTGACCACCATCAATGCCATTTTTCTGTTGTCACATTCCATTCGCCTTCCTTTCTGCCAGCTTCTCTTGGACTGTCCTTCAGAGACATTTTCAATAGGATTACGGAATAATGCGACCCCACAACCACCAGCAGTAGCAGCCCCTCCCAGCTACCGTATATGGACCTGTATGCACCCCCCTCCCACTACTATCCTACCAGCCCTGCATCTGCCTCCCTCCCCTGCTTTCACTTCATCAGTTCCTTCAGAGAGCTCTCTTCACTAGAGATGAGGAACAATGACCTACTTCATCCTGAGGAATGTCCATCACCCCCCTACCACCCCCCAAATAATCCAAGCCCCTTCTCCCAGACCCCACACCACCCTCCTTGCCCAATTTTCTTAATCTGAATAAAATGAGAATTCCACAGAGCCTCTGAAACATGTTTCACCTTCAGTCTCACACACACTCGCCCTTTTTATCCATTATCTGTGCCCCCCACCCCCCTCTCACAGACCTTCTGTCCCGTTGCAGTTTCTCGGGGTGCCCACTGCGTGGCTTTGAAATGTAAAGTTCCCATGCTCTCGCAGGGGGAGTCACTAAATGCTCTCTGCTACCAGTACACACACAAACACACTCTCGCACATTCACACTCACACAGAGGACCCGAGTAGTGCTGTCACTTCCACTTCAGACTGACACACTAAAAAGAAAAAATGAGATAGAGGAGGGGTAAGGGTGGCTTGGGGCGGGTTAAGTTGAGGGCTTTTTTTAAGAACTTCAAATCCCTACTGTGTCGCCAAGGATACCGGAAACACTGCAGCCCCTCCATTTACCTCCTCGCCATCACAAGTGCACGCGCACACACAGACACACACACAGAGCCAGGGGAGAGGGCACCAAGTTCCACGCTCCATTGACAGAGATTAAAACAAAATGGTCCACCCCCACCCCTGGAATGTCATAGTAGCCACACTGACATGAAAGTCAGTGAAAGGAGACTGAGGAGGTGAAGAAGAGGAGGAGGAGGAGGAGGTGGGAGAGGCATGAAGCACGAGGACAACCCTAAACTTCTCCGTTTCCTTTCTACAGTTAATTAGAGGAGTAATTCCTATATGCTAAACAGATAAGCTCCATTATGCGTCTGGACAAACCCACGGGTTTTTAAGAAGGGTGTGTGAGGGGTGGTGGCACAGTGGGGGCAGGGGTGGCGGGGATACGGAGGCTCTCTGGCCCAGGCTGAGGGGCCCAAGTATGAGCAGCATTACTCAGGCATCTTGCATTGTCATTAAAAACAATTTATGACACGCAGTCGTCTGCCAACAGGCCGAGGAGCTGAACGCTCCCTCTGGATTTCCCCATTAAAAATGTACCTGTCACTCAGCCAATGGTCTGAGAGAATCTGGGTGAAAGGTTACACATGAGAGTGTCAGCTGTAGGGAAATGTAAGGAAAAGGACGACTCCTGCTCGACTATCTGTCTTTCCCTTCCTGCACGCTCCCCCCCAGCTTGTCACTATTCCAACGTGCTGCAGAGAAAGCGCTAAATTACGAACAACGATCCTGGGCCCAATCCATCACAGGAACAGAGGAACTGACCGATCTCCTCCCACTTCCTCTTCCAAAAACTCCCCCCACTAGTGTCCCTATAAACTATGCTCCTCCCAATCCCAGCCCAGGCGGTAATTGCATCCTATTTGTGCCAATTAGTCGCCGAGCTTCTCCCTTTTCTTATGGTATGGGATTCTGTCCCTCCTGCTGCTGAGCTCGGTGCTCAGATGGATGTCGCTTGTATGTGTCTGGAGGCAATGGGGCCATAATCCAAGCGCTTAATTCCCAGACATGGAGTTGCTCTGCTGGACAGGGTCACTGCAGCAGGACAGGCTGAGGTCAGAATAAACACGCAGCGACGAGACACACAGAGAAAGAGAGAACTATTTCTGGCTCTGGTCTTAATTGGCCATGACTCTTCGCTCCAGGCGCATGATGAGAGCCTGCCCAATCACATACACTACTTCCTGAGTTTATTAGTGCGCGAGCGAACGCCTTCATGTGCAGCTGCGTTTGTGCACATGTGCGCACTCCTTGTGATGTCACGGCCGCTGCTGTCATTTCTCTGCAACAGTAAGCAGACCAATGAGCACTTCCTGTTCCCATTTCACTGGCTGTAAGCGCTTCCTTCGGTGGCGTCTTGATGTGACAAAAGGAAATAATAGGCCGGCAGCCTGAGCCGGTCACCACATTTGATGTGAGAGAGAGAGAGGGCCTGGCGATTTAGGTAGAAGAGAGCACAGCAGGGCTTTGTAAAGAGATCCCACATCTAACTGTTGAGAGACTGCAGCAACCTGCCTACAGTGATGATGAGGAGGGAGCACGCAGGGAAGAGGTTCATGGTCATCCGTAGAGCTGTGCCCTTCTGATAAACTGGACGTTCTTTTTGGGCGTTGCCAAGCTTTAGAATTTTTGCGCAAGCCAGTTGTTATGACTCCGTTAGAAAAACACTCCGTGCTGAATAATATCGGAAAAATTCCTAAACAAAACAATATTTATGCAATAGTTGATCGGTGGTGCTCTGGATGGATAAACTTGACATAAGGAGCCGAAGCCACAATTGTTCAGAAAGATTATTTTTACGAAATTGTGGTTCTGGTATCAGTCCCTCTAAAATCAAACACCGTGAACACTATTTTAATCTCAACGTTCCACTCTAAAGTTGAACCCTGTTACGGAAACAACATCTTCATTTGCTCGCACGCATCTCGGGTGTTGTTTTTAAACCTGGTTTGTGGTCGTTACTTAAACGTGACACTGACATTTCTGAAGCTGACCATTTGTTACAGGCTGTTTTTGTATATTATGGACGAGATGATTAAACGAGAAAATAATAATTTATAGATTTCTCAATAATGAGAACAGCCCTTAATATTGCCACTAAGCACCAGATGAGTTGTGCAAGACAAACAGGGTGGAGGACATGCATGCGTGAGAACTGAGCGCAGTGAATCACAAGCAGGACTTGGACACAGTGAAGAGAGATGGAACGAGAAAGAGCGGCAAAGAGAGGGGTTTTTGGGAGAGTGAGGCATAAGAAGGGGACAAAGGGCAGTAAGAAAGGAGAAAAAGATGGGCGGGACAGCTCGAGCAGCCACTGCATTCCAACACGTCACATTCCTCTTCACATCTGGCTGCAATACACATGCTCCCTGTTACTCACCATCCCTCGCTGCCTTTCACAGACACATAAGAGCTGACCCACATGTGTGCACACCAATGCAGAGCTATGCACATAACCTCCTTTAACAAGCAAGATTCCAATGCACCGGGAAACTAAAAATATTTTTTCTTCCCATGTTTTTCCACTCAGCCTGTTTGGGAATCCTCATCCTCCCCTCTATCCTATCATCGCAGGGCTGCAGTGGTGGCATGGTTTGGTGGTTGAAGGTATTCAGAGCTGCCCTGCTTCCTCTGTGAGTCAGCACTGTTGCATGTTCCCATGCGCTCTGGCCCTCAGCAGGGGAAACCTGATCCCAATATTTACAGGCATACACACATGTGCTCACACACAGAGGAACAGGAAGTATAGAGACGACTAAATCTGAAGATGTGTGTGGTCCGTCTGGAAGCACGCGTGTCTCTCTGGAGAAAGGGAAGCCTGTATTTCTTTTATTTTATTTTTTTACATTTCCTTCAGGGGGACGATGAGACAGGGAGCAGAGACATTGGGAGACAGGTGGACAGGCCAGAAGACACAGACTGGCTGTCTCTGCTATGAGCAGTGCGCTGGCAGGTGGGAGTGTCCATCAAAAGGGAAAAAAATAAAAATAAATAAAAGTGTAGCACAAATGCTGTGATGAGGAAACCAAAGCCAGTCTTACAACATAACCTGAAAAGCTGCATGTGTTTGTGAGCCAGTGTGTTTGCTTACTGTCAAAGTGGTCATGCCTCTGTTTGAAGGTGGATTGTAGGCTGGTGCTAAGCTTGGAGACGGGAGCTTTGATCTCCGTGTGGCTCTGCTGGCTTAGCTTCTCCTCCATCTCCACAGTGCAGCAGGAGTAGCCCTGCGGACACACTTTCAGGGGGACTCCTGGAACAGACGAGGGAGAACGTGCGTTAAATTTCCACGTCATCTGAGAAACATGCAAGTCAACACAAATTAACTCGAGGAACAAAATTTAAGATTCGATTATGATGCTGTTAATGTCACTGTAGCAGCAAGTAATGCAGATCAGTCATTGATTTCTTCCCTGGGATTCAGACCTTATGCTGAGAAATAACAGGTTCACCTCTCACCAAATCAAACGCACCCTGGCTGTTAAAGCCCCCTTAAATGCACTTAATTGCAGCTCAGAGGAGCCTTTAGCTGGCCGCTTTATAGAGCCCTGCTCTTATCCCGACACTCCCCTGTCTTGATGGATAGTTCAGTGCCAAAGCTTTCTCTGAGTGCTGTCCCTCCTAAACAGTGTTTAAGAGGAAACGATTAACTTTTCGCCCACACTGCAGGTAAGTGCGCTGACGTCAACCACAAGCACATGAATGGAGATAAACATATGTGCAAGCATGCTGGGCTGAGGAGTCTGAAAATGCTCTCCAAGTAATGTAAATTAGAAGGTTTTGGACTCCTTATTTCGGTGTAGGGCTGCCACAAACGATTATTTTGATAGTCGACTAGTCATCGATTATTTTTGCGATTAGTCGACTAATCAGATCATGCATCCACTGAACGTAAAACGTACAGCTTATTGCACCAGCACACATCTGCTCTTATATAACTATCATTAGCTTACAGCTTGAAGTGTTTAAGGTATGTGCTAACTAAAAATAAAGACAAGATGATAGTTTATTAAATTTTAATGAAATCTGCAGGTTGTTTCAGTGAAGTTTAATAAACTCATCTGTCTGCTCCTTGCTATCTAAAATATAACAGGACACTAGAGCCGGGCGATAGAACGATAATGATATGTATCGCGATATAACTTTTTCTCGATAGAAAAATTAAACTATCACGATAGACCTCGCCGCTCTTGTCCTCTTAAAAAAAAGAAAAAAAAGAAAAAAAAGAAAAAAAAAAGAACAGCCAATCCAAATTAAGTAGCGCAGAGCCACACAGCCGCAGCGTCACGTCACGTGATTTGTTACGTACAGCACAAGTGCCAAGCCGCACATGTGTATTTGTTTGGGAAGCAGCCAGCCACCGTACCGCCCGGGTAATGGAGGAAATGAGTGTGCCGACTAGAAAAATCAACCGAGCGTGACCGAAGAGAAAACAGATGATGGTTCCAATGCCGGAGAGATTGTCGAACAGAAGAGCCATAGAAGTTCCGTAGTGTGAAGGTATTTCGGCTATTTCAAGTCTGACAAAAAAACAGAGTAGCGTGCACTGTAAATTGTGCCGAAAGCAAGTCTGGAAATACAATAAACTGGTGCATGCGCTACGTCCACATGTACCCGGGCATTCTTGAAAACGCAGATTTTTCTATGCGTTTGCACCTTTCGTCCACACGTAAACGGCGTTTTTGGTCACTGAAAACGAAGATTTTCAAAAACTCCGGCCAGGGTGGATATTTTTGAAAACTTCGTTTTTGCATTTACGTGTGGACTAGAAAAACGGAGAAAACGCAGCGTCAGAGGTGTGCGCATTTTTTGACGTCACACTGTGCGCCACGTTATTGTTTCAGTGAAATGAATTCCTACAATACTGTTACTGTTAATTCTACTCTCTGCAGTGTTTAAATGCTTACATACACACACACACAGTTACTGTCCCTCCACACGTACGACTCGGTTCTGCTTCTATGCCCCAGCTTTGTTTGCTTTTTCCCACCGAGGCTTCTAGACTTCTGATTGGCCAACATTTCTGCACGGTTAGGAATCTAGCGCCACCTGCTGCTTTGGCATGTTCATAGCAGCGTTTTCCTTCATTTCTGCCTTTATGTGTGGACGGGATTATTTTTTTTAAAACGAAAACGGAAAATCTCAGTTTTCAAAAACACCCGTGTACGCCTCAGTCTCTGACTGGAAGCGCTGACTGGAAGCGCTAATTCATCATTCGGCTTTTGTCAGACTAAAGTAACTGTTAAAACTGTTTGAAAAGCTAAGCTATACAACAAGGAGAGATTGAGAATTTCCTTTTAGTTCTCAGTTTATTTGATATTGATAAAAGTTAGTCAGTTTTGTCTGTTCTTCTGTAACACAAACTAAGATTTATTTTTAGAATTAATATTTTGTTTCTAAGTGGAATTGACAATTTAGTCTGTTTCGTTTGTTCTATTTTGAAACTTAAACGCTTTAGCGGCTGCCTTTTGTGTAGTTTGCAATATTTGCCTTTATTTATCTGAAAAAGTCTCATGTTCCTTAAGTACATCTACCCTGTTGAACTTATTATGGGAAATAAATATTTAAATAAAAACAAGCTGCTGATTATTTCACATTTTACTTGTGAGCAACGGCACATTTAAATCTTACAAATATAGTTATTTGGCTTATATCGTGATGGATATCGTTATCGCCTGAAATGGGAAAAAAACATATCGTGATATGAAAAAATCTTATATCGCCCAGCTCTACAGGACACCGGAGTAAATTCTCAAGCATCTCACACTTCTGATAATCAGTTGTCTGCTTGACGTTTATTCAGCTGTGTAAAAACTATAACTTCAATCTAATCCAAACTGATTTACTCAGGAACAAATAAAATACTACAAAAAGCCAAACAATAACATTTGTAAGTTATCTAAGTGACTTATATTACATGTTTAACCTGAGTAGCGAAAGATGGCGGTGGGTTTGAAAACGATTTGCCGGGAGTCCGGCGTTCTCACGGGCTCTAGTGAGCCTTGCCCCCAGCTAGCTATCGAGCTAGTGGGTAACAGACGTCTCCGAAAACGTCGGAGCGATTTTGAAAATATGTGGTGTCCTGATAAACTGAGCAGATATTTGAAGTTTACACAGCTACATTCTCGCCTGAAAATATGTTAAACGTTTATTTTGTGACCCAGAAAGAATAATAAGAGTAATATTAAAACTAACTAGCTGCCGCCATTGTTGACAACTGCGCTGGGCCGTGCTATGAATTCTGGGACACAGCTTCTTCTTCGGGGTTTAATGGCAGCTGGCATCCTTGTACATGCAGTGCTGCCATCTTCTGTTTCAGTCCGTTATTACACTCTTAAATCCTACTACTTATTCCTGCGTCTTTTGGGATCTTACAAAGCTTCAAACGACGCATCGACTATTAAATCAGTCATCGACGATTTTAATAGTTGATGTAATCGTGACTAGTCGACCAATCGTGGCAGCCCTATTTTGGTGTGAACTGAAAGTGTATATATGCATAAGATTTCCATCAAGAGTAAGTGCCAAGTGATGCCTTCTTCAAGGCTCGTTATACTAGACAAGTGGTGTTCTTCTCCCCTAGAATCTCAGCACGAACAGCTGGGGTACAAAACTGACAGACATGGCTCTGAAAGATTGACTCGATTAAAAACAAAAACAAAACAGCAGCCTGTTCATCTCTGTTAAAACCCAAATACTGTGTCTGACAAAATGCGAACTGCCATAAGTCAGTTTACCATCCAATTAAAAGGAGGGTCAATGGAGGACGTATGCAAGCCGCAGCTGCAATAATGTTTTGTTTTAAATGTAGCTGTTGGAAACTGGGAGAACACAGGGATCCTTTCACTGGATCCCAGCACCAGCAGCCAGTTTAGTTTTCCCCACCAGCTTGTGCTGAACACGTTCCTGCTACTTGCAGGACTAGCATGTCATTCATGGACTGATGCTTTGGGATTATCAGCCACTCATTCAAAAAAATAAATACATAAAAATCCTGGATTAGTGTTTTCAGATTTCACCAAGTTCCCACATTACTGACACACTATTAATACTTTATACCCTCACAGTTATTCAAAAAGGTTATTATTGGTTTAAACATTTTATGACAAGTTGAGACTTTTCAACATAAAAAAACAAACAAACAAAAAACCCAAAACCCTGTACTTCCTTTAAGTGACACTAAAAGAACCGTATGTAAACCACATCTGGCCATTCCATTCACTAACATGTCCTGAATAACCCTGGCAAAGCTACCATAAGCTCATCTTTTGTTCCCGTCACTTTCAGCGCTGATAATCAGTTATTATTCACTTCCTTGTGTTACTCGTTTCTGTTACACTCAGGGAAGCTGCTCTGCTGCAGCTGAGGTTCTGCCTGTTGAAACTGGTTTGATTACATTAAAATCAAAGCATATGACTGGGATTTTTCCCCCGCCTTGTGTTATCTTCAAATGTTTAATGCGTTGCTATGACAACCCTGACAATGTGGATGTGTTTCTCTATGACATCTTGAGGCTGCTTTCATTACTGCTGTAAATGTAATAGAAGACGCCCATTGAATTCTATTAGCAAACAGGGCCCGACTTTTGGTGATTTTTCTTGGCAGCACAGCATAAAAAGATTGCAAACACACACACACACACACACACACACACACACACACACACACACACACACACACACACACACACACACACCAACCAAGATTTTCTTCAGCACAGTGAATCAAACATATCATAGTTCCTAGCATGTTTGAATAAGCACCTAGAACTTAAAAATAATGAAACTTAAGGGTCAGACGTGACTCTCAGCAGTGCAATGGTCTAAACGGGGCACCAGAGGGAGGGATGCACCCTGGCGCCATAAACTGGACGCCTCTGTCTGGGATCGAGTCCAAATAAGCCTCAAGTCACCCCTTCTCCTCAAACTCATCCCCCTTGTTCCTTTAAACATATGCACCTACCTCTCACACATACCCAGGCACAGTTGGCACCCCATACCTAAACATATTCACACATCACATCACCGCTCAACACATGGCTCTTTGTATGAGGAGCCTGATTGGAGGTACGCAGACACACACAAACACACACACACAGGCTGAACTTTTAGGTGAAACAACCATCCAGTCTCTCCTCGAGCAGGGCCCCCTGCTTGCCCACAGCGCAGGCGTACAATCAAAAGGGCTATATCCATGTGGAAAATAGACGTAGTTACCAAAGTACACAAATAAAAGTGAGATGGTCAATATTTCACAGGAATGTCTGTACAAATGTCACATTGTTAGCTCAAAGGATTAGGTCTCTGAAAACTGAAGAATCTTAGCTAATGCATACTTTGTGAAAACATTTTGGCAGCCAATTGCTCAAACCGCTGGGAGAGAAACGGCACCCGCTGGAACAAAAAGAGCGCGCAGCGAAAACGAACAGTTAGAGCTTATAAAAATCAACATCCCACTGACATGTTTCTGCCTCACCATTGCAGGGAAAAAAGGAAAAAGCTTTGTCAGTTGATGCATCAGTCATTTCTCCACCAGCACTAGCATGAATAGTCTTTGTGCGACGAGTTGCCTGATGGAGTTCCTTTGAGGGGCCTCCGTCATCCCCTCCAGTTTCCCCAAGTACTTTAAGATGTAATAAGACACAGTGACAGAGCATTGTTCAAGTGTCACTTAGAAGAGGAAAACTGCAATTTATGGCAGGGAAAACGAGAGAGTAGCATCTTGTAAACAAACATGCGACTGTGTCGTGGCATTCATGGGCTCTTTGCTGCCTCTCTGGCCTTTCCTTTGTGGCTGTTGAGGGGGGAGCGACCACCATCCCCTTTAAATGGCTCATAAAATAAGTCACTTCCCTTTGACATTGTCCTGCCTCTCAAACTTTGTTCTCAGAGGAAGGATGGTGGGGGAGGTGAAAACGCCTTACAGACAAAAACCAGATTAGACACCTCGCCACCCCCTCTGCCTGCCATCATGTGCCCCTGAACCAGACGGACCTCAAAGTGCCCCCCGCTGCCGCCTCGCCCGCCACCACCCTGCAGGCTTAACCAGCGAGGTCAGGGGTTAACAGCGACTCCTCTGAGAGAGGTCCTGTCCTCTGACCCCTCCTCTCCCTCCCTGTCCGCTAGCCAGCACATCCACCACACACACAGTTAGTCATGCCTCAAACCCCAATCACTCCAATAATAACGCTGCCAACACACATATCCCCCCAAACAAAAATTGTAAAAATCCTCACAAGTACAGGCAATTAAGAGACACGGAAACAGACAACATATAAAAAGGACTACTTAACGGGCACACACTACAATTGTTAAAACTGCAAAGAGAGGTGTGGAGGAGGCCACAGGGTGCAGCATGTCACGAACCATACACAGCACTCTGTCACTAATTGGAGCCTAGTCATCTGTGACTGAACCATAACACCGAGCTTTCACACGACCATCAACATTTGTAAATAATTAAAATGATAAATGCAGCTTAAAGCTCGTGTATATACACAAACACACACTTCAGTCCCAGTGGAATGCAGGTCGTTTGAGATGGCGAAAGCTGGGAAATCTCACTTCGAAACACCAAAAATGTGCGGGCGCCTTCCAAGTCGCTCTGATTTATGTGTGAATGCTCAATATATAAAACAAAAGATTCAAACATTCCCAGCCGAGTGAAGTACAAGAAAGAAAAATGAAAAACAACACCCGTGAATGCAAAGGTTCACTATTAATTCACATATTATGCTCGGTCCTGTAAAAGGGAGAGTGCTGCTAGTCTGCTGAGCGTTACTCACACACGTTGTTGTAAATTTGCACACCCTTCAGCCATAACATTCTCCTTTTGCTTCTCACCTCTGTCTGCGGTGCAATTTTCCCGAGGGGGTTAAGAGATTGGTGCCATTTGTTGGGAAACTTTCTTTTCTTGCGCCACATCCTGTCAGGCACAATCACGTGAACCAAACCTGCGGCGGAGCAGGTCGACGTCACCGCTCATTTAAAAAAGGTGTGATATTTTACGCACAAGCATGACGTTAAGGGCAGAATAAATTGTGGATTGATTTAAATGAGGAGAAAGAGATGAAAAAATAAGCAAACAGCTGCGCATATCCCTTCCAAAAACATAAAATCATAGCATTCCCCCCTCCAACTCATTCCCTTCTTAGATTCTTTCCTGTTGCAACATGTTGTCAAATCAGCCCGTTCTTTTTGTCTCCCTCTCTGCCTCCCTTTCATCTCCAAGAAGCCTAAAGTTGTCGTCTGTATCCGGGTTTTAAGAAATCCTTTGACTCATTCGCTCATTCGTCACTGATCCATTAGTTTTCTCAGCTAATGTAATGTTCAAAAGAATTCTAATAATTCTGCGCTTAATGCAGAACTAAATAACTCAGTACAGACTAAAAAATGCTTCGCTTTTTAAGTCAGCTTTCACTAATTACTTTGGGAAGCGAGTATTTCGAAATTACACCCTCACAGCTATGCAAAATGAGGGAATGAATGTTCTCTGTGCAGGGCTTAGCGATTCAGTGTCTGCCATGACATCAGTCTAGTGTTACTTTATCCCGTGATTTTTCACAGTACAGCTAGGATAAGTGCTTTTCAAGAAATTCTTTAACCAAGCCTTACTCAAACCTTGTTTACAGCTTGGAAAGGGGGGGGGGGGGGGGGGGGGGGGGGGGTTATAACAAACATTCACTGCCTGCTACTCAGTACAACCGCAGACTTGCTGAAGGGCATCATGCCAGCACTAGTTCAGGGAGGGAGGGGGAAGTGTCTCTGGTTCACTTTCCACATCCACATTTTCCTTGCTCCCTTCTGAGGAGTCAACCTACTCATGTCTGCAAGGTGACCATTACGTTAAAGTAATTACTGTTCAGATATCAACTTGAAAAGTGTGCCCCCTTTTTAAGCTTAAACACCACTACCATCACATTCAGCAACTGGGAAAAGAAGAAGAAAGAAAAAGAAGAACAAAGAAGAAGAAGAAAAGAAGAAGAAATAAAGCAACGTTAAACGCACACTCTAATATCTTGAATACATACTGAGCTTCAGCTGAATTACCGCAAAGGGAGAAAATGTTCAGCAACATTATGCTGTAAGCGGAAACCATTATTAGAGACTGGGCTGTTCATATGGAGATCATCAGGGCAGGGCGATATTTCCACCTACTCCTTTTCTACACTTCAGCCCTTACAAAAATAGAGTAATGACAAGTTTATGGCAGCTTTGGCCAAACCAATAATGCTTTTTGGGTCCCGCACCATTAGGGACGTCCAAGAGATTCTGAATGTGCTGGGAGGGGAATTCTGAGTCTGAAGTCACAAGCCTCAACAAAATGGTGGGTAGAAATGCTGCCCTGTATCCATTGTTTGTGAAGTTAAGAATAACCGAACCAACAAATTCTGCACTTGATGGACAAGAAACGATTGTTTAACGTGGTTCTACTCAAGCGGTGTCGTCAGCGCCTGCATAGAAGCAAAGCTAACGAACACAGCTGATCATAAGCTGTGTGTCAAGTCAAGTGTCTGCACAGAAATCCCGTCTGCTCTACAAACACAGCACAGCACCACTGACCCGGACATCTGCTCTAAAGAAGACACTACAACACATGCTGTAGAGCTGTGGCTCCTCACAGGGAGTGGCAGTTTTTGGAGACAGGCTCCAGCTAACCTATGACTCACTCACACTCACACACACACACACACACACAAACAGCTCTCGTAACTACCCTCTAGCTTGTAAAGGATGCAAGTGAAGTGGGCAATGGCTTTAAAAATTTAAGTTAAGCGGTAAAATCTTTTACGACGGTCATTTCAAACTTAAATCCAAACATCTGCAAAAACAGAAAACGTGCCTGGAACAAAAGGTTTTCCCTCAGCAGGATCACCATCTTCATGAAGTTTTTCATCCTAGACAAAAACTGCATGTGCTACAATACTTCTAGACCATACACTAAACTGCGTTTTGTTGATCCGTTACTGAATATGTCCAATAACAATGATAGTTGTCTCTATAGCAGGGCTGTAAACAATTATTATTTTTTAACTTTGAGGAATATTCGTGTAAGTTTTAGAGATTTGTTTTTCACCTTTATAGCAGGAAAAGAACCCAACAACCATCTCAGGCTGACTGCATGACATAACACTCAGCATCACACTGCAGGTTAGCTCATTGTTGCCAAGCATCGTCTGAAGGACCGCCTTCTTGTTCATCTTATTGGGAAGCTTTGATTTCACTCACAGCAGGTTAACAAGATGTCAAGTAACGACAACTCTGAGTCTGTTAGTCAGCTGACCATAAAGCGACCATCGTTCACATGATGAGTCAAGGCACCGATGTTGTTTCAGCCTTGGAGGTTAATGCAGACTACAGTCACAGAGGAAGTTGATCACTAGTGTCGAGCTTGGGAAACTCGAACACCGCCTGTGACGTGAAAGATTTACTCCACTTAGAACAATGTTCACCATCCATTTGTGAGGGAGGAAGTTGAGGTTTAGCGGAGTACTCTCTGGAGTGAATATTCAGAGCTATGCAGGCAGCCACAGAGCTTTGGATAATAACTGTGCAAAATAATGTTTCCTTAAATAAATCAAGAATTAAAATCTCTTCCACCGCACAGCTGTGAAAACACCAAACTGCCAAAATGTACTTGTCACGTGGCATCAGTGTGAGGAGGGGGAAAAAATAAAAATGTGGCTACTGCTGCGGTGCAAGAGCAAAAAAATCATTAAAATCCTAAAGTGCATCTACTGTTTTTTTTTTTAAGAAAACAAAAACAAAAGCAGTAGATGCCTCCTGCCATCTCAGCAGAAAAACAGAGCACGGCCCAGCTCCAATTTAGAGTGAAGAAATGTCACATTTAAGGCTTTATCTGCGCTAAAATCTGCAAGATTTTGTCCAGCTTGCGAGTTGTTCTCTTAATGGCTCTCAACCTAACAAACAAACCTCACACTAGGATCCATAAATCGGAGCCCTTCGCCACCAGAGTCCATTTCTGATTACTAAACCAGTCGGGGGCTCGGGCCAATTAAAACTCTCCATTTGTGAACATTCCAAAACGCTGTCATCCATGAACATTTACCCAGAAGCCCCTGGGGAGATTCCTCAACACTGCCCTGGCCTCTGGTTCGGCCTTTTTTTTTTCTTTTTTTTTTCTCCCCCTTCTCCCATCCCAGCCCTGCATCTCCGGCTTTGTCTCCCCACACAAAAGCTCCCTGCCTACACCACTTCCCAGGTCACTGCTTTGTCAGGACTTCAGCTCGCTTCTTAACTTCCCCAAGTGCATTTAACAAGTCAAACCAAATTCCAGCCGCTGTTCCGCAACTGCTCTGCAAGTTCACCTGCTGGACTTGAATCCCTGACCAATGCATGCAAAACAGCTATATGTTCTGATTAAAGACTGTGCATGTGGATTCAACGGGTTCAGGCATTAGTGCTTAAAATGCCCATTTTAAATTAAATGCTCTTAAATTAGAATAAAACGGTTCAACATTCGGCCCAGAAAGAAGCAGGTCAAACCACGGTCATAACTGCCCTGAAATTAGATTATAGACAGAAAGGTCAGGCCTCCAACACAACTGCGAGTTTAGCCTCCAACCACGAGGGCGCTTGAAGCCATAATTCATATTAACATAGTTATGGGGAATTCATAGTTCAAACAGAAGTGGTTTGGTTCAGGATATGATTTAGCTTGGGGTACTTTCATAGTGTGCGCCGCACAAACTTTCTGCAACATGTTTTACTTTCTGAAAACCTCCCGTCCATAAATCAGCCCCGGTTCAGTGGGGTGACTGCTACTCAGCTCCGCTTAGCCAGCTGGTTTTTGACGCATCTGTGTCAAGTAATGCACAGAGAACAGATTCGTACATAAAAGAAAAGACAACACTAAACACTTGCAAGTAAATCAAGAAACGTTCCTTCCTACCATCACTCTGCTGGGAATCTTCCTCAACAACTGCACCATCTATCAGCACGCGTTGGATTCACGTTAACAACTGGTCTAATCTTTTAACCTTCCCCACATCTATCTCTCAGGTGATGCTGCCTTTGATGAGCCGCAGATTTGAAGTATTAGACCCATGGCTTCAACTACAGATTCCACCTTGCCGCTTTAGTCTTTCAGTGTTTGCGTGTACACGCGTGCGAGGAAATGTGACGCAGTTACAGCGAGAGAGAGCGAGACTGTTACGCTGAAGATTTGCAGAGACAAGCAGACAGAGTTTGCAGACAAATGGAGAGAACAAGTTACAGCACAGTGTGATTATCACAAGGGAAGAGCAAGAGGGGGGGAGGAGGCACAAAAGACGTTCCTGGCTTGTCCCTATACACCAGCCCTCCATCTTTCCACTGACTCATGGCACACAAATGAAAACAGACTTTAAAGGAGAAGATGAAAAACACTCTTTACTTAACGCCAAGTGCTTTACCAGGGGACCCTGCGCAAACACTGTTGTGCTGTCAGAGAAATGGACTACCGTTAAGCTTGCAAATAGATGTGCTTCACACACAACGCATGAGAGCTATGCAGTAGAATATATGGAGAAAGCTTAAACCAGTTTGTGGCCTTTATGTGTGCCCTGTGCAAGTCGCAAAACCCAAATTAACACCCTGCCACTCAAAAAAATTCTAATTTTTCGAAACATACGAGGGCTCTTAAAAGACCTGACATGCAAACAATACATTTCATTGTTGGTAGTAAAACCCAACGAACCACTCCTAAGGACTGGGAGCTCTTTGACAATGTTTATAACAGACCTCAAAAAGCAGCTGAAGTCCACCAGATGTTGAGGCAGGACGGGGCCCGGCGAAGCCCCCCCAGGCAGAATGAGGTCAGGTACGAGATCACGTTTCTGGAAGCTCAAAGCTACAAGGGGGGGGGGGGCAACAAAGATTCTGATATACCTGTTGGGCCTTACGAAACTGGACACCCAACAGAGGCGTTGGGAAGAGAAGCACTCACTGCCGACTGTCAAAAGGAGCGGAAAGACTAAACCTTGGGGTACAATGCTTTAATGGTTCTCAGTCATGGATGGCTCAGTCTGTTCACGACGATGTGCACCGAATGGGTCGATAAATCAAAGCTACTTGCTGTTTCAGTCATTCACAATATTTCAACCACTGGCGCGCCGTCTCGCATTCCCACATAACGAGTAATTTTTCTGCCCACAAAGCACACACTGACCAAATGATTTGCAGCCATCACTTAGCAAAGCATTCGATCCTTTTATGTGTATGTTTTTTATCACGCTCCTTTACCCGGCCTCAACCAGAAGAACATCTGCCGCTGTCTCCTTCATCTTTTCAAAACCTACTTTTATCGTGGTGCAAACTTATCAAGTTCACAAAGCTATGTCGAGCAGCCAAAAATCTGACTATTGCTTTTTTTGGGGGATGTTTACGCAAGAAAAACAAGAGAGCTTTTTGATCTCAAACAATATAATTTATATGAAAATAAATCCAAGAGTGAGCAGCGCACAAGGAGAGAGAATGGGTAAATATTAGGAAACCTATTAAGCTAACTGCAGTTTGGAAAGTTGAGCTAAGTGACTGACTGCCATGTCAGTGGGAGTCTTGATGCAGGCCTTGGGAGTAATTAGCAAGGATTACAGCTCCTCTGGCCTGCACCCAGCACTGGGGTTTCAGCCCAAACACCCAGGCAAGTCCCTGGCTTCGCTCCCTCACAGCTTTCCCCAACCGCACAGGCCTCTGGTGGTCACACAAATCCTAATGACGATCATGACTATCAACACGGGGCATCAAGCCCGCTGGGGCTTCAGAGGAAATCAATTAACCTTGGTCGAGTTACACCTACATCTTAACCACACTCCACGCTACGTGGTAAGATGACTTGAGTGAGTGATTGGAGACACGATGCAACAGGCAAGGAGGTGGGGGGTGTCACACTCCACCCCTGCAGTTTGAGATCAGCGCTAGCGACCCTGTACCACACTCCTCACAGCTGGCCGGGTGTCACCAAGTGGTCAGCAAAACGGCAGCTCAAATATCAGGACAAAAAAAGTGGCAGAAGCAGCAGCTTAGAAGCCTGGAGTCAACTGGCAGAGACAGGCTGAGGTGGTGAGGGAGTAGCTGTGATAAAACAACCCAAAAGCATACAGAGCAGGTATTCAAGTGATCTGACAGCACACCAAAACTAGCCTAAAGTGCTTGTCTTGATACACAGACAACATTTTTGTGTGTTTCAGAGCAGATACTTCCTCAGCTTGTGGGTTTAAAAGCATCATTTCATGTCAAAGCCAAATTTTTAAACATATTTTCATACTGGGAGACGTCTTACTGGTGCCTCCCTAACCATCAGAAGCGTGTGCAAAGCTATAACAAGAAATGTGGCTTACTTTTGGCGTTCACATAATCAAACCCTTTCAGGTCAAGTGAACAACAGTGGTAAAAGGAGACTAGACAGGAGCTAGGTGGGCTGCAAGGCAGGAAAGTGCCAGTGAACCACTTCTGACTGAAGAAAAAGACTGACTGAAGAGAAAGAACAGGAAGGGGAGAAAAGGGAAAGACTAGCAGTGAAACAAAACCTCCCAGAGGAGCTGCAAAACAGCGAGCGGTGGGAGAAGAAAATGATCTGATGTGTCAGTCGGGAGAGAAGAGGCACAGTCGACTCTTTCGTTTTTTTTCTTTTTAAACAGCGAGCAAACAGGATGTGTTAACAAGGAGGGGGTTTTTTTCTTTTTTTTTGGGGGGGGGGGGGGGGGGGGGGGGGTGTCATCTCTCAAATCAAAATACGGAAAACCGCAAGGCCAGATCAGGATTCCCCACAGTTTGCATGAGGGCAAGAGCCGCCAAATCATACAGTTGTGTTCAACTGTGGCCTGCAGTGCCAAAAATGTACTGTGAGGCGCTTGTTTAAAACCTTGTATTGTGCTTGACAGGCACGTGCACTCAGAGGGATTTACTAAGCGGAGCAGGCTAGATGTCGACTTGTACACGGCCTATATGGCCAACCGAGGATGATTCACATGCATCCAGTTGCCTCCCTGGATTCAATGAGCCTGTGTCACACATTCCCAACCACTCTCTGGCTCCCGTCTAGCCCACCACTTGTGGATATTCAAGTGGACTCGGGTACAAAACTGTCCTGTCAGTCAAATCTCTCCCTTTCTCTGCATGCCTCAGTCAGTCCCTCCAGTGCTCTCTTTGTTGCCGTGTGTTCCCAGCTCCGGGACTCCTGTGTGCAGGTCTTGGTGGTCCGGTGTGGAATGTGGTGAGGAGGGGGGAGGCAGGCCGGCCCAAAAAGGGGGTAATCAATTGTTCCCACACAGAGCATCCACCCCCCACTGATCTGTCGCTCACTTGGCCATTTGGGGGTTGTGGGGACCAAAGCAAAGGATGCAAAGCGTTGGAATTAAGGACGTCGAGTCGACGCGCACACACACAGCTATTGAACTGATGCTACACTTGCAGCATACTAAATGAGCATAAGAGACAAACTTAACATTCCAGAGTTGTTGAAGGTGGTTCTTACCCAAAGACTAAAACAGGCCTGAATTCCCAAGATCCACGCAACAACAAAACCAGGTACTTTCGTCAGCACTCCCAAGCTGCTTCTGTGCTCAGCCTGAATATTTTTATACACTGTGATATGCTGATGTGCTTAGGAACGGGATACCATGAGAACCCCTGATCTCAGAGCTGCCACACCGCGATAGCAGGAAACTGATAAGAGCTGGCAGGCACCTGTAGCCACCCTCCCTTCCTCCTTTGGCCCCATCTGGGTGCTCAAACTCACAGCCGGGATAACACTTCCCCCCCAAACCCCTCACCGATTCACAAGACCTCATCCTCATGATATATAAACTCAATTATCCCCAAGGCGAGTCAAACAGTAAGGCAAAAGATGTTACAAATTCACTGCAGACAGCAATATTATGACTGCATTTGATCAGCAGCAACCAAAAGCTGCTGTCATGAACTTGAGCCCACATGATTTGGAACTCTTGTGTTCAGCATCAACGATTAGTCACAAATACAGAAGATCTTTACATCCTCATGCAACCAAATGAAGGCAACACACGTCAGTAATGAAGCCGGATGAATGCAATTCATTTTACAAATATTAGCCCTTAACTAAGCAGGGTTAATATTTGGGGGGGGGGGACTTCAATGCAGGACTGTTTATGTAATCCCAACCTGCACACATTTTCAAACTAATCATTCACATATTAATGTTTACGCAGCTTATTCCTCCTGGGGCAAAACAGCACACTTAACATAAGGTTTTTATTAGACTCACACCTAGATAGGTGTATAATGCATTTAAATTACTTTTTAGGCTCACCAAGTCTAGATCCAAGCAAGAATGTGGCTTTAAAGAGCTATAAGTGGTTCTTCGTAAATGCTATGAGTCAGACTTAGATGTGTGAATTTTCTGTTGGCTGTAACCACACCTATGGGTGGGCCTACAGACAGTTACTTGATTGGCACACCACCTGAATCCATCTGATCCCTCCATACCCGATTTAAAAATATATATAAATAAATAACTGAGACTTAAAAACATGTACTTCTCTAATGTACCATTCAGAAAAGAACAAATGAAGCATTTCACAGCAAATGCATCTTTCAAAGGATGCAGCCTGCAGTTCCATATGTGAGACCTGAAAGCCAAATAGCTATGTATTTATACGGCCTGCCTGAGCTTCTTCTGCCATGGGAGGAAAAACCTTTAATTAAGTAGACTACATTTCAATCAGTTGGGGACCTACAATATTCTCAAAGTAAACAAAAAAACATGTTGCCTCTGGGGGGGAAGGGTCTGAAAATCTAACAAAGCAAAGATTAAGGATTAAAAAAAGAACATTAAGACAAACACCTCCTTCTTAGCTAATGATGCTAATGTAAACTTGCTGTGAGCCGCCTTGTCTTCACTCCCAGCCTGCAGAGCCTCAAACAAAACTTCGTGTTTCACATTTGTTTTAATGTTTCACATTTTGCAGCCATGCCACAGAATATTTGTTGCATAGCCAATTTTCTTTGAATTCGCCCTTCCCTGCGTCATTGCCAACTAGCATCCAGACCACAATATAAAATATGTGTTCTGATTTTTTAACAATGTTTTCTAACAATGTTTAGAAAAATCCAACTTCCTATGTCTTACATTTTAAAACCAATTAATTCATTAACTCAATGTCTTGTGTCCCTGTGGGACCCTTGATGTTGCATTCCTCCAACTCTTTGCCATGCAAGAGATGCAAGGTCGGTTTCTACAAGCATTTTTGATGTTTGGACTGGTAACACTTTGCTATGAGAAGTCAGGTTTGTTGACTTTTGGCAATGCACACTGTGGCATGTGATTTTAACCATAGAAGACAAAAGTATAAGCAGGAACCTTTATTTTTTAGGGGGTGGGTGGGTGTTATATTTGACAGTGCCAACAAAACTTTTGCACTGACGTTTCCCACAGTTTCTTTTTCTTGGAAGCAATAACACTTTATAAAACTGTGGAAGTGATTCTTAATGACAACACTTGCCAGTTGGTTTTACGAGTCTGACCTTGAGACACTTGATGGGTTCGTTATTGGTTAATTATTACAAGCGCAAAATGCTGGGGCACTACTCTAGTGAGCAGAGCCACTCCAATATTGGTTGTTGCACCATAAAAACTTGCAGACCGTGTGTGTGCGCCACAGTTTCCTGCTCTTATCTTATCTGCAGAATGTCGCTGCAGCAGCACAACCTGCCATTTCCCCAAACTGTAATGATGTGGGGCGTGCTGCCACCAGCTAAGGGAGGGGGGTAGCCCTTACAATGTGAGACTGCAGAATGTCTCGAGCTTACTGAGAGGCCAACGCACTGAGGTCATGCACGCCTTAAGTTTCAGCCATAATGCACTGAGCTGATTATGAGCAGAGGATGTTCCGCGCACTGAAAGGAGGGAAAACGACCCTCCTTTCTTTGAACTCTGCTATTGTCTCATACCTGAAGCATGATATGAAGCCTGACAGCCAGAGTAAATCAAAACAGATTTACCCCCCCACTCTTTTAAATGAAGCGTGAAGTCTGACCCTGCTTTGGGTAGCCTTTTTGACATGGCCCAAACCACTAAAGAGATGGTCCTGTTACAGCTTTGCAGGAAATGCTGTTAACAATTTATCACAGTATCAAATACAACTGTAAAGGGAACTAAACTATTATTAGCAGATATAGTCAGACAGCAAAACCACCATTTACATCCTGTGCGATTACCAGCATTATTTATCTGTCATCATTAAGGGAGTAAATCGAATTTATTTCCCATTTCAGTGAAGTATCCAACCACGGGACATAAACAAATCATCATCCATAAGACAGGAACCTTGGAAATGGGGCTTGAACCGTTTTCACGTGAGTGGTAAACGACTGATACTATGGGATCAGAAAGGAATTTACCGAGTGAGCCTGCTCTTCCTCTGCACCACTTAATTCTGTCTACAGCAAAGCAGGGTTTCCATTTCAGTTTTACGGCATTAAAACATCTTTACTGAATCTCAAGTCTGGCTTCAGCTCAGGCTGACAGTAATTTTAATGGCAACAAACATTCATATCTCCGTGCTGCCAACAATAACACAAGATACTTGCGGTTACAAAAGGCAAGTTTTGAATCCCACCAATAGAGATTGAAAATGTGACGTCACTCAGGGGTAAACCCGCAAAGAATTCTGGGAACTCGTGGCAAGAGGTACTAGCGCACGCAGGCTTTCAATTGAAATCAGTTACACAGCGATAAAAAGAAACAAAAAATGGCAAGAAGCTGTTGTATTATTAACTGCAATAGCCGGTCGCATGACAGCCACGGAAAGCCGACGGGTAAAGAGATCGGTTGTTATCGGATTACGTCGTTGAAGAGAAATTGTTCGAGCCATGTTTCCGAAGTAACAAAGAGGCGACGGGTGGCCTGGATTGCAGCCATTCAAAGACAAAATAGTAAATTGTCCTGACACAATATTGCGTTTCGCTTCTGTTGTTGCCATGGTACACTGACAAAAACATATACTTTTATTCACAGGATAAAATAGTTGTTTTGTATCACTAATTGCCCAGTGCGATTACAGCATACAATATTATTGTCACTGCTACATTTCTGTGATGGGTACCAGAAATTATTTCTACTACTAATTAATTACCATTGAGCTCAAAGGTCCTATTAATAAACGGTTAACAAATGTGTATTTATGAAGACGATTTGTGAGACTGGTAAACTTATGATATGTACGATGGTCTTTACTTTCTACACGGTGCATTTCAAGGTCCTGTACCCATCCGTCGGTAAACTGTACCTGGGCTTGTTGCAGTGACCTGAAGTTACTAAACTTCACGAGTGTATGCACTCACTCCAAGAACCGTATGATTATAAATATGAGCGTGGTGAAGTTGGGCAGCACGCTAACGTATTTTGTCCCTCTGTGTGCTCGTAAGGATCTAACACTTTCACTGGTTTGATTTTTTTCCTCGTATCTTTTCTTTGACTTTTCATTAAGTCTGTCTTTGTACGGACCGGCATTGTTCTCCTTCGTTTTGTACATACCTTTTTGGGGGACAAAGAAAAAGCAAGAATTTATTGGAACCGAAGAATGGACGTTTGCGGTGCTGCAAATGCTTGCATTTGATGTAGGTACATGGATTGTTTTGCCACGAGTTACCGGCATGCAATGCGCGAAAGTCACGTGGTCTGTCAATCTCTATAAGACTCATATTCCACGAAACTGATTTGTGATGCACATATCGGAGGACGTAAACATTTCAAGAACTTGTCCTGTGACAACTGGCTGAGATTGTGCATCATTTTTAAAGCATGTCAACTTTGCCACACAGTAATAGTAAAACAGTTGCTTTATTCAGATTCAGTGTGGTGTGTGTGTGTGTGTGTGTGGGGGGGTCTCTATCATCTCAGTCTCTATCAGCGACAAAAAGCCGCTCATTGAGGTCAGCCCTGCCTAAAAACCCAGACATACACCAGCAAACTATTGTAAGGAAAAGCCACATGTGTGTATGTAGCACACAAACCTGGACAAGCTTTCATTCACATCCTTTCAAACCCAGGGATGCAAGACAATAAAATCTGACCGAGACAGACGTGTTGCGGTACTCCTAATGACATTTACTATCACAAAGACAGAAGCAAAAACCCCACACAAACCTTATTTAAAAAAAGACTGAGACTTGTGTGAAACTTGGGATCAAATTTCTGTCTCTTTGACAGCTACACCCAACTCAAATTCTAATGAGCCATTGTGGCCCCAAAATAAAAAAGCTGATCTGAACATCCTCTTAGTATGCAAACGAGAACTCATAAAGGGCTTTATGATAATAAAGAGAACATATGCACATTGGCTCACGTAGTCAGATGGAATAATGCTGTGAGCACTTCGCCAAAAACAGTTATCCAAGTTGTAAAAATAGCTTTTCTGCTAATTAAGCTCTTTATGAGGGCCAAAACCTACATATGTATTTTTTTCCCAAGTGGGAAACAAGACCTAAGCTTCCCCCCAGATGACTTACTTCTATACTGTCATACACCATGCTGAAGCCACTCCAAAACTGGCAAACCTAACTTCACCAAATGTTGCGTATTTATTTTAAGTGCCATTAAAATTAAAAGGAAATGAGTGGCAGTGAGGGGTGGGTGAAAGTATGCAGGGCACATAGGAATTTCAACCCCCCAACCCCTCCCCTTGTTACCCTCAAGGATTTACTGTAAACGCCCCCACCCCCCTCCTTCAAGGAAAGTTTCCATTGCTTGGGCTTATCTCATGATTAGCATCATTGATTTGCCTTTTTGCCTCTCTGATTATTAACATGTCTGCTTCCATTATTACTTAGCACTCTGCATCCTGTGACTGGTCTGGAGGTGGATTTGGGAGATAAACAAATAAAAAAATAATAATTCAGCCAAGCCTGGAGAGAAAGAAAAATCCATAAGCTCTTTTTTCCATAATGCAGAGGAATGTTTACTAAATCGCTGCCGGCGGCCTGTGCTTCACAGCCATGGGGGTCTCTACTGAGGAAGCTTGGAAATAAACATGGGCCTGGGTTCTTTCTGTGTGGAACAGAGCCTGTGTGTTGATTATAGCTCTTTATTGTTATGAATTACCTACAAGTATTTCCTAAATGATGACTCTGTTTACACACTGGAGCAGTGAAGTGTTGCCAGCAGCACTAAGCCAGAAGAATGCATTCCCAAATGTTTCATTGCTACTTAATAATTGAGGAAAAACACAGACCAAAAGAAAATGAAAAAAGCAGCATGTCAGTATGATTAACAACGCCTCTATATCAAATCTGGAATAAGCACTAAATGTCCATTTACAAAAGTGACCGTTTAATCATTTGCTGTAGAGGTTGTTATTTGTGGCAGTGTCAAAAAGCAGTTAGGTAGTTTTTGGCTAAAATGGAAAACATGGGTGTGATTAAAAGATGTCTAAATGTCAGGTTTGGATTGAAATATTGGAGTTAATTTCACAGATTTGAAGCTAAACTCTCTTCAAGCTAACTTTGCTAGCTTAAAAAGTTCTCTTAGCTAGGACCACCCGGAAACCTCTGCAAGACCCACCGGGGGTCCCCGCTCCCTACTTTAGAACCCATTGGGTTTTAAGGTTAAACTTGAGATATATTTGTATATACACATATAAATAAAAATGGGTCTCACCGTTGACTCCTTTGCTGGGGACGTCGTTAACGTTGAAGCCTTTGGAGCTGTAGGCAGCACGAACTTCATTACAGTTGTTCAACTTTTGCTCCTCAGTCCCCGACACCACAGCCACCGTCCACACGACACACAGCGCCAACAAACTCTTCATTTTGGGCCAGGCGAAGACAGAAAAATAAGAAGCCTAACAGCGAAAACCGCAAAAATGTTAAAGTCGCTCAGGTGTGAGTGTGTGCACGGCTAGGACAAAGTTTCAGCGAGTCCACGGTCGAGTTTCCTCATGGAGACGCGCTGATTTCTTCGGCTCAACAGATACTTCATTCACAGCAGCAGAGGCCGGGAGAGCAGAAAAGACACCGAAAAAACACCATTCACGTCGGACGTTTCACAACTACAGGTACGTGGGTTAAGTGTCGAGTTCCAGACTCAAATGAAAAACACACAAAGACGCGACAAAACAACGGGGTTAAAACATGAAAAAACTTTTTTTTTCTTTGAGACTGAAAGCAACAATCACAGTCTCACTACTGCTTCAGAGTTTCGACGAAAAGTAAAAACCACGGGAGGAGAGCAGGCTGTGGAAAGTTATCGGGAAAAATTTGGGTTTCTTCAGTCTTCTTCTCTTTTCTTTTCCGAATCGGAGGAGGCCGAGGGTTTCAGTGGGAGAGGACGCTGGACCGCTTGCAGGTTGTACTGGGATCCAGATGCGAGCAGAAAAAGCCCTGGTGGACACCCAGGAGTGAGAGCAAGTTCCGGGGGACAAAGACCTGGAGATCAGGAACACCAGGGGTGGAGCGTGGAGCAGGGGCTTCCAACCAACCCAGGAGCTCTCTCCCACTTTAATGTTTAGACTGGAGGAAGCCGCGCTTGAAAATCAGGACTGGAGCTGAGGGTGGAGCTACACGGTGGCATAACATGTGGGTATGACCTATTACTGGCCCACATGACATAAAGAAAAGACTCATTTAGATATGCAAAAGTGCTCAAAATCACAGATCTCTTTCACAGAAGATCCAAGTCTGACCTCTGCTTTGAGCAGGGATTTCTTATCAGTTTTTTTTCTTTTTTGCTGTTAGTGTTGAGATAAGAGTAGATAAAAGTCCTTGGAGTCAAACAGGCTTACACACACAGTCTTAACAGATATTAGTGACAATAAACCATTTTTATCTCTGTTTCTAGGCCACCCCAAGGACTTGAATGATAACCAGGACATTTTGTAACCACATCTTATCCAAGGTGGGGAAACAGAGACCAGTGTGAAGTCTTTTAAGTCTTCACCCAGATGCTTTTATTTGAGTCCAGTACATTAGAGTTTGTTTAAAATGGGTGGGTGAAACCGTGGCCAGTGTTTCTGTAACAAGGAGTCAAAAAAAATGACAGGGCCCGCTCCTTACACAAACACGATCAGGCTGTCCTGTGTTAGCAATGGGGCAGCTGTGCTTCGCACATCCAGCTGCCTGTCATATAGTGCTGTAAACAACAGTAAGCAGCTTGCTGGAAGCATGGTAGCAGGCTGTAGAGGTGGACTGAGATTGCACTCACATCTAATGGGAGATGTATAAATCAGTGAAAAGCAGATGCTCACTGAGATGAAATGAGGAAGAATGCTTTTTTTGTTTAGACAAAAAGCTGCTGGACATGCTTGAAATGATGCGTCCTCCTGTCATGTTTTAGTTTTTTAAGCTGCACTTTGTTGGCGTCTGTCTGCTGGTGTTGTCATGCTGTTCTTTGCCTCTGACCTTTGTCCATCTCGCAACGCCGGCAAGAAAAGAGGAAAGAAAAAAACAATCTGAGTTTATTTAGCACTGAAAAGATTAAGCATGTGAAAAATTCAAAGTGTCAACCTCTTAAAACACCAGAACCGTCAAAAAAGGAGAAAAATAATTCAATTCACAATCAGAAGCTGCACTATTTGCTCATTTTCAGCAAGGATGAGGTGCACTACAGTCTTTTTTATGCCAAAAGTAGCATTGACAAGATTTTTGTACCCCCTGCATTTAAAAATGCCCGGACTTGTGCACATGTCCGTTGGTTTGGGGAGGGTGCGGGGGGGTTAGCGATCAGCAAAATGACATTCCTCCTTTTGTGTCCACATTCCTCAGGCGGCTCCACTCATTCTGTGTGACTGCGGCTGCTGCAGGGGAAGCCAGGGGCTGCTGAGGAGCAGGAGAAGGAGGAGGATGCTGGAGCTGTGTGTGCATGGGAGAGCGTGGGCCCAGCGCTCCTCTCAGCGGGCCAACAAAAGGTAAGAAAATGGTCCAGTGCCATGGTAATTAGACGTGAATGAGCTTTGAGCAACATGACATGTCTCGGGCCTTTCTCTGCAGCGAAGGAATTTCAACATCCAGCTTGGTAAAAATTGGACTGGACTTTGGGGGGTGGGCGGGGATGTGGCCGTGCACTTTTGAGCACCTGAATTACATTGTTATTTTAATTTATATGCAGTGTTTAATGACCCCTCTGGCTCGTGAAGGTACACAAGCCCGAACATCTTTGTGTGGCCATGAAAAAAGGGCTGAAATACATATTCATAGGGGAGTCAATCACTCAGGCAGAAAATGCAACAATTCCTAATAGTCAGCAATTCTCACTGTTCCTGCTGACTAACATCACATTGACCTTTCACTCTCATAATGCAGGCTGTTCCAACATTGCCCCAATATTACCCTAAGAAAACACATGGACTCTGCATCTCAATGGGCCTGTATGCCCATTCTCCAGCCTCACATTAGCATTCAGAGTATACTCCCCCCCCCTCCCCCTCCATCCCGGGCTAGCTGCTGCTCTCTCTGCAGCCGGCGTTTGCTCATCTCCTTATAATCAGCCTCCCGTTTACATCTTAAAAGCTGCAGCTCAGGAGAGAAAGGCACAGCTGGATAATAATGGCGTTTTTATCTAGCACTGCCGAGCAGAGGGTGTGTGGGTGTGAAAAGTTACAGCAGAGAATCGGGGACACAGAAATGGGATTTTGAAGTGCGTTTGCTGTGACAGGCGTGTTATCTGCGGAGCTGTGAGTGATTGGCCTTGTTAGGGAAGAAGACAGGCTTTAATAATGGAGACGAAACACAAACACTTGGGACTAATGAACCCTGGTTCACTGCTGGTGTAACCGGTGTGATTCTGCGTTGTGTCTGATAAAAAAGGTAAAAGAAAGAAAGACCTCCAAGTAAATAATTTGCCCACTCCAGCTCCTCTCCCACAGGGGAATTGTAGAAAAAGGGCGTGGCATTTATTTTTACATTAAACATAAAATATGCATTTACACGTAACATATTTGACATAAGATAAAACAAAAACAACATGAAATCTGACATACCTGATAAAAAAGGTAAAAGAAAGAAAGACCTCCAAGTAAATAATTTGCCCACTCCAGCTCCTACGACCAAATACAGACAGTGGGGAAGAGGATTAGCTCAACCCACCACAGCTCCCAAGCTAGCAAGGAATACATATTCATGCTATCATTTATGGCGCCTAAAACACATTTATGACACACACATACTACACACTTATAACATCTTACAAAAACAGGCTCAATAATGACAATAACTGAATTAAAATCGCAATCATAAACATCAGGGTGGTTAAATATGAATTATGTGTGCTTTAAGGTGCTGGAAAGAAATGACACCCACCTCTCCCACAGGGGAATTGTAGAAAAAGGGGAGAGGCAAAAGGGGTACACTGTATTTATAGTATTGCACCAAAGAAGAAGAAAAGAATGAGGAGGGGCTCTAACTGATAATGAACACAACTACAGGCTTGGAGGTCCTAAAAGTCAGGTATAAAAGGAGAAGTTTGGGGGTTTAGAACATATTTTGTGTAATTATAACAATGTTATTTATGACTCTGTTACACTGGGTTGTGGATGAGTATAGCTACCTGGTTAAGTTAAGCTCAGGAGGTTAACAGACTGGGTCAATAGAGAGAAGCCCCACAGAGAGGGACAGCGAGGACAGTAGTTCATAATCTGCTGGGAGTGAAAAAATACAGATCCAAAGAAAAAACACATAATCCACGTGCTGCTTTAGGACTCAGAGCAACGAGTGCAGTCCAGAAACACATAAATTTCATGATTCATGACTCGCTTTGAAGTGGATCAGTAGCGAAAAGCACAGAAAGTAATATATATGCCTGGAACATTGTGTGTGCAATTTGTAATCGCAGCAGCGTGCCATCCATTTAATCCTTGTTTTTCATGGCATTTTAAGGATTATTCCATACCCAAAAAGCCAAATCTGTGAGTTGGAATCTTTCACTTCATGTTTTTGGGGTTGTTTTTCCACTTTCCTCCAACAACTTAGCATTGAGCTGTTGGTAGCTTTTAGTCCAAACATTTGCTCATTCTGCCATTACTCTCACGTAAAACAAGCCTGACAACCAAGTTAATCTGCAACTTAATTTTACTTAATTCATTCAGCCTGACACTACATCCATGTCAATCAGTTTATTCCTGGAAGGGGGTGTTTTCTTTTGCCTCAACTAATCACAAGTGAATGACTTTTGACCTGCCAACATAATGTTCAGTCAACAAAGAAGTCATGGGAGTGCTCGCCTGGAGCAGAAAGACACTTTTTAATGTTATTTGAGTTTATTAACAGTAGCAAACTAACATCCATCAAGTTCATCCATGCTTGTCCACACAGCAAGTGGTTCTTATATAGTGCTTTTCTACTCTACCTGACCACACCAAGCACTTTTTACATCTTGCTGCATTCTTTACCTATCTAACATTCACACACATTCATAGAAGCTAGAGTAGAACTGGAGGTTAGCATATTGTGACTGTGCAGACGGATGGAATAGCAAATCCATCAGATTCTTGGGTCTTAATGATAGAGCTGTGACACTAAAAAGTCTGCTAGCTTACACAGTCAGCATTTTTGCTAGCTCTACTTCTTATCCTTGTAGTAGCTCTATCCATTGTTCAAAGCACTTAAAGTGCCCACAC
This sequence comes from Diplotaxodon limnothrissa, assembly GCF_057381915.1. Lineage (NCBI taxonomy): Eukaryota > Metazoa > Chordata > Actinopteri > Cichliformes > Cichlidae > Diplotaxodon > Diplotaxodon limnothrissa. Next base: position 23,647,797 of record NC_140597.1, read on the forward strand.
ATTCATTCAGCACTTTTTATACTAAACGAGTGTGTAGTACTTTTCCTGTTACACTCATACCACTGAAATATGCTTAGTGTTAGCAGCTAAGCATATTTCCACCCCCTTCGTGTCTTAAACTTCATTTCTTGCTTCATTGCTAAATGCTTAGCTGAATACGCTAATGCTAATTGTGATGCTAATATCTTAGCTTAAAAACACATTGCCACAGGCACAAAACATCAAAACAGATTGAGTTTATTTTACAATGTATTTTCCCCATCAACATTCAATTGAGAGAAAAACAAACACATCATTATTTCTTATGACTCCTAGGTGGGACACTGGCCAGGGGTCTTGTAACTGGCCATAGGAGACAAAAATCAGGTGGCGCTAGTCAAATAATTTAGGCCTGCACTTTGTTTAGGCATTCCACTGCCAGGACCCTGGTAGTCGGCATGCTCGATCGCTGATATGACTTAGCTGTACACCTGTGCTTTTCCTGACATGACAAGTCAAACAGTGGGCCATGGGCAGACTCAGCACTTGCAGCTGTGGAGTCAGCTGTGTGGTAGCAGCAGCACCATGTTAAAAAACCAAACAAATGAAACAATAAGAATCTCACTTTTGCTTTTAACCCAAAAAGCACAGAAAAAAAGATTAAATACAGAGGCCATCCTTGGAAATGTATGAGACCAGTGCAACATAACAAAATTAATGTACACGTTTTTATACATATTTATATTTCACATTAATGATCGCTTTATGCACAGTGCTAAAGAGTAAGCTAGAAACTGCAGCAAGGCTTCACAATCCGGCCAATAATTAGTCCAGAAAAAACCAAAATGCCAGTATTGTAAATAAACACGTTAATGTAAACATGTCACCAACACAGAGAAACATACACCTGTACAGTTATCAGGCTGACTTTGGAGACTTATATTCGAATGATAGCCCTTGGATCCTTTTTTTTTAATTATAGGGCTGTTACTGTTTCTAAAAAAAAGTGCACCAGCTTTACAAAACAGAGCAAACAGTGATGGTGGGCGTGTGAAGGAAGCAGTCGGTAATAATTTAGCTATCACTACGACATAAACAATCAGAGAGAAGGGTGAGTAGTAGCAGAGCATTTTAAGGAACAGTGCATGTTTAAATAAGTGATTCATTGCATCATTCAGGGGGAAGGAGCTCACTAAAATTGACCAGATAAAGTCCAGCCCTGGCAGGAGGTCATGCTCTGCCACGAAGGAAAATGACAGCAGCTGATTTCGTCTTCTTCCAGTTTGTACCTGCTGGGCTGTGACTCAGTACAGACTGAGCGGGAGCATTTATTTATTTATTTTTTTAAAAGGCCCGTTGTGTGCTAGGTCCTTTATATGTCTAAAAATGAGTCTCTCCATCACTTTGTTACATTACATAAGAAGTGAGTGTGAGAACAGAGGTTAGGCAACAGGACGCAAAAGTTGAAATAACCATTGTGGCAGCGGACCAGTGGGCAACTTTCTTATTTACACAATGGCGTCTAATGTGCTTTAATAGGTTTGTTAAGAACACAGGTTGAACAGGTTCTTGTTCAGACAGATAAAGAGAAATGTAGCATTTTCTGTTGTTCATGCGTCCTCTGCTGAGCCACTAAACTTTATATCAGGAACAAGAATTCCAAAAAAAGGTTTGTCACATTCCACACATTTTGTACTGAATCCTAGAGGGAAGAGGTGATAGGAATGCATGGGTCAGTGGGGATAGACCGGGAACAGACTGAGCATCAAGGAGAGGATTGGAACTAGGTAGCTCCTCCACAGTGGAGCCGCGAGTGAGGAGACGCCTCCCATCCCAGCTGTAGCCAAACGAGGGGTTAACAGCTGCTCCTGGAAGGTGAAGTCATCCATTGCCAGGTTATCAGAAAGGTCTAAGGAGGGAGACAGACGGAGTCAGAGACGGAGGAGATGGACAGAAGATAATGAAGGAAGGTGAAAGAATGAAAAATATGAGCGAAGCAGGAAAAAGAAGAGGCAATTAGAAATAAAGGCTGCCACAAAAGCTGAAAAACACATGTCTGTCATCTTTCTGCATGATGTCTGACACAGCTGTAAAAACAATGTTACATTGGGAGAAACCCAAGCTGCTCATATAACCAGATGTTGCATGTTATTGTTGTAAACACGTGCTGAATCATACAGACATAAATTTTGCTGATAGCAAGTGCTGAAATGTGGTGAGATGCTGAAAAACAAAAAATTAAAGTGAAAAACCACAAAAGCCGCCTAAGGTCATGTCGAAAACTTAATGTGAATCATCTGTCACAATTTAACTGACATTTTAGTTAAAACAAGACTACGGCAACAACCCTTCATATTGTTGTTCTTCATATATACTGGTATTTTCCCTCACAACCATCTCTAGGGTTTACTGTAAACAGTAAAAAGGAGATAACACCCAGTGAGCAGCAGCTCTCTGGGTGTTCTGGGTGTCAGAGGAGAATGAGCAGACTGCTTCAGGCTGATAGGAAGTCAACAGTAACTCAAATATCCACTTGTTACAACCAAGGTATGCAGAAGGGCATCTCTGAACACAGAACACATCACAACACTTCAAGCAGAAGACCACACTGGTCTCACTTTCCTGTCATTTCCTGACAGGAAAACGAGGCTACAATTTACACAGATTCACAAAAACCAAACGATGAAAGGTTGGAAAAATGTTGTCGGTCTGATGAATCTCGATTAATGCTGTGATATTTGGATGGTAGGGTCAGAATTTGGTGTAAAGGACATGAACACATGGATCCATCCTGCCGTGTATCAACTGTTTATGTCAGTATCAGTACTCAGTTAGGTTCAGTATTTTCTGTTGGATTCTTCCAGCAGGATAATGCACATCATAAAAATCAAGTAATCTCAAACCGGTCTGTTGAACATGACAGTTAGCTCACTGTATCCAAATGGCCTTCACAGTCACTAGATCTCAGTCCAATAGAGCATCTTTTGGATGTGGTGGAATGGGAGATTTGCATCATGGATGTGCAGCTTAAAAAATTCTGCAGCAATTGTGTGAGGCTACCATGTCAAGATGGACCAAAATATCTGCGGCATAGAGTTTGAGTTGCTAATTCAGCTGTTTCTGCTGCTTCACACTTGGCAGCAAACTGTACAAGTGCAAGGTTGAGATTATCCACTAATGAAGCCAACAGAACCACATCTGCAAAATGCAGAGACGAAATCCTGCAGCCACCAAAGTGGAGACCTTCCGCCTCAGGACTTGAGAAATCGTCAGTATATTACGCCTCGGGAGTGAAAACGGGCTGGTCATCCGTCTGTGCTTTCTCTATGGGAGGCGTGCCAATGGGATGGACACAATCCTCAGATCGTTCCTTCTGCTGACCAACTATCCCCAGTTGAAGTCAGCACCAGTGTTACTAATTCTAGCCAAAAGAATAAAAACATACTTTTCATCAAATAAATCTACAGTGATGTTTTTTTCTCCCCTTTCTTCCAAAGGTAATTACTTATTATCTTCAAGGAAGTTGCATATTTCTACTTACTACATGTAAAAATGACTGAGTGCTTTACATGAGAAAAAAAGTTATATATAGCTTAAATATTCCTACCCAAAAAAGCAAAATGAGCCATCATCAGAAGCACATATGACAGTCATGTGAGTATAAAATGCATCTCAAAAATCTCATAAAATGGTTTAACTTTTACATGTTTACTAAATTTAATATATCCCAAAATTCTCTGCCACACAGAACAAACAATTGCTGTATTCAGACAGTCAATATTCAGTACTGTCAGAGAGAAATCACACAGATGAAGACACAGAATACAACCTGTAATTAGATTGTCTCATCAGTATCATGTGGCAACCAAATGAGCTGTAATGTTTTCCTCTCATCATTCTTCTTCTATGATTATGTTAATCTTCTGTCAAATGGTCTGCTCCCCCCCCCCCCCTTTTTTTTTTTTTTTTTTTTTTTTTTTACAGATCGTGAAATGTTATTATTGTGTATCAGTTACCATTTTAACCATCTGATATGCCCTTTTGGTTGTTTTGTTTTTTTACAAAGGTATATTGAAATGTAATCTCTCCCGTTATTGAGTGCTGCTTTGTTTTTCATTCAGCTTTTTGTTCTGGAAATGCAAACTTTTGTTTCCAGTAAGCAGAAAAAGGTGGAAAGTTGTCACCTTTTCTTATTGCTGCATTAACTCTTTCATGCAGACTGTGCATTTTTTCCCTTGAAGATGCACTGTCATTGCCAAGTAGCAGTTTTGTGCTCAGCACTGTATATGAACGTAGTGCTGATGAGAGCACAGGAAGTATGGTTGCTATGTTGTTGCTATGAGAATTCATACACACACACACACATATTATATATATATACGTATATACACACACATATATAAAGGAGAGAGTTGGCATATTTAGGAGAAAAACATTTGTGGAGATAAACTGGAATCTTTTTATTTATTTCATTATTTCTCATGTGAGATTAAAAATAAAATAATATAAAAAAAGAATATCTAGGTTCGTTTTGACCTTGAAAAAAGACTTTTTGTCCCTGCTGTTTTCTCAGTACCAGGGTGCCATCACAGGATTGTTGCCGCTGTATTTGTCATTGCTAAGCTAACCTGTATTTATATGTTTACTGGGGCAGAAACACATCTGTTAGCGGTTTAGCCTAGGAAATACCTGCTTACACACTTGAGCAACAATAAGTTACTGTGCTGTTATTGCTGTTAAATAAGTGATTAGGGTGAGGAAGTGATAGAAAGTATGCTATTAATTTTCATAATTTTTACAGGTCTGCAACCAAGCATAAATGTTTGAAAAAAAAAAAGTTAAAAAAAGAACAGATAACGCACCAGTGGGCAGTCAAGTGAAAAAGCCATCTGAGCCAGCGGGGATCAGTGTTCATTAACTGATGGATCCGGCTTCTAAAACACATCTGATGTGGCTTGGACCTTGGAGTCCATCAGAATCAGCTAACGCTCAGGGTTTATTGTATCGCACATGCACTGCGAGCGCACCAGGGATAATATGGAGAAAATTAGAGTTGTGCGAGGTTTATGCACTGTTTGCCTCTGGTGAAAGCTTCCATTTAAGGCATACTGTTATTTTTCACTTTCATCTCTCCCTCTGCAGATACTGTAATGATGCCCTGAGGCAACGCAGGTAACTCATTTGCTCCAATGGGGCTGCTTGGGGCTTAGTGTCACTATTTTGTGGATGTGAGTCAGAGAAAGATAATCTCTTTTCCTATTTTTCTCCATCTGTTTTGCGTGCTGCAGTGACTCCTTGGCTACCTGCTGCTCTGATGTTGCTTACTGCTCTCTTGCTGCACTGCATCCACATCTGTTTCCCCCCTGACACCGAGCAGATCACCCTCCCTTTGTGTGAAATATTCTGTGCTACTTTGTCTGGCAAAAAGCTGTGAGAAAGGCTGAAATATAAAGGGTGAGCTATTAGGGAGGCCAGGAGGATATCAGTAATAAAGCAGCAGTACAGTTAGGAATGCGAGCTATGAGTTGAGCCGCCCTCTGTTAAACCAGACACAAACACACACACATGTGCGCAGGTGGACTTCTGACATAGCTTCCTCCCACACACTCCTGATGGTTGTGCATACATTCTCATCCTGACACACACTCATACCGCACGGTCACATCTGAGCTCCTAAAAATAACACATTGCTCCTAATTGAATTAGCTGTCTCATCTGATCTGTGTACTGTTCCCCCTCACGGCAGCGATCCAGCAGGAGGAAGTGGCTGATCTGAGCCGCTGTGTGATCACAGGGAGCAGTCAGGAATCTGATGAAAGCTTCGCCCTGCTTTACTTGAGTAAAAACACAACAAACCGCCTAACTGTGTAGCGCCTCAGGCTCCTACACACTCAGGCACCATCTTGAACAGAGAAATACACTCCAGTTCAAGCATAAAAACGACTCCTAACTCAGCAGACAACTTACAAATAACCCGTTTCAAACTGCACCTTTAGCCACTTCGTTATTAGCAGCCTGTGGCAAAATCTTTTTTTTTTTTTTACATCAACAAGGTGATTCCCAAAGAGCTATTAGCTGACACCTTGGCATATCTTGACATTACGCACTTTGTGTCCTGAAGGAAATGAGAAGAAACCCTGACTAAGAGAGTCCTGGCTGTGTTGAAGAATAAACTTTCAAGCTCATTAGAATTGAATAAACTCTGTTGGCGCTTTACATATAGTCTACTTCCATGTATGTTTGCACACTTCCTATTGTTCTAGCAAAATGCAAAGAAATGAGTGGCTCAAGATTTTTGCACAGCACTGTAAATGCACTCCAGAGCTTCGAAATGCATCTCCTACAAATTTCTTTGCCGTTACGACATCATTTGAATGGCGGCCAGGGGACAATTGACTTTTTTTCCTCCTCCTGTGTCCTCTGACATGGCAGTGGGCAGGCATTCTCTGGGGCTCTGAAAGAACGATTTGTCACTGTCGACAGCGGCGCACTGTACTGCCGAGCCAATTAAGCTCAAGGTGCAATTTGATACAGCTTTTATATACACTGTGGGTAAGAGGGAGGGCAGGGTCTCGGGCGGGGTCTCGGGCGGGGGTGGTGGGGGGGCCGTTTGCATGCGCGTTTGCATTTGTGGAGTTGTGCGGGGATGATTGAGTGGGGTGTGTGCGCACGCCCGTCCCTATGTGTGGTTGTGAAAAAGCTGGAGACAAAGTGGGAGAGCATTGTGTTGGTGTTGCTTTACAGCGGCAATAATGCGAGTGAAAAAAAGGGAAAAATCTCAGGCTCTGAAAAAAATCCCTAAAGCCAGGGAGGGAGGGGAGAGAGAGGGCCTTTTCTTGCTAGTTTAAACACTTTGACATGAGCAGCACCACAGAGGGGCCTTGTTCTGCAGGATTTAAAAACAACCCAACGGGGACTGAACACTATGCAAACTTAGATCCCTTACACTCCTGCGCAGGGCTGGGACTAATAATATCCTGGTATAATTAGTGATGAACACCTGTGCCTGTGTGCAGCAAGTAAGTGAAAGTGACTGAGAGGAGAACACAGACACAAGTAATCCAGATTCTTTTCCCCCTTTTGAGGAGGAACCTGGACAGCGGACAGACAGGGACAATTAGGCAAATAGATGAATAACTCCTGGATATAAATAGAGCCACAGTCCAGACTGTGATTAATGTGACCAATGTGGGCCCTGGTGGCTTTCGGCAGAACACAGCCCCCCTCCTGCTCATCCATTCAGAGCCTCTGCAAAAAGACGCCACCTTGCTAGCGTACCCCTGCTACCTTTATCGTGGCCTTATGAGCTTGAGTTACGACCCAGGGGAGAGGTCAACAGTCCAACCATTGATTGGTAACGGTAAAGGCTCTGGGCTGCGAAGCAAGCACGGTAGTCACATGCAAGTTAACAAACGAGGTCGCATTCAGGGTTTAGCTTTATGTTTTCTTTAGTGACCGGTCCCTGGGAGGACAGACCAATATATCCAGGCGCTGCAGTATTTTAGCGTGGGAGCGGATGTTTGTTTGGATTCTCCTCACAGGTCAAACGGTGGCTGCAGTGTGTGTGTGTGCGTGCATGTGCATTAAGTGTGTCTGTTGTCTCTGTCTGTGCAAAAGGAGGACAGGGGGAAGACAGAGAGGGAGGGGAGTCTGGAGCGTTGTTTTCAGCAGCGCTCGGTGCCCGAGGCTCGTCCTTTACGCTTTGCAGTTGTCACAACAAGCAAACTATGTAGAAAAATTGCAACGGCGAGCAGAGAGAGACGCATTTCCCAGCACAGGTGAAGAGTACAGGTTGGAGAAAAAATAAATAAATCACACGAAATGCTGTCGGTAAAAAACGTTTTCTTAATTTAACTCATCTTAACGGAGTGGGTCCACACCAGTGGCTGAAGCGTTACTGTAACCCCTCCGGTGAGAGTGTGTGCCTTCATGGTGCAGTACAGTTTATTCAGTACATGTGTGCTATGCACAAAGGCCTTTTTTGGTCAGATAAGTATGTGGAATGTTAAGTCTCCAAACACAGGTGCTTCTTATGAAATGGAGGAGATGGTTTAGATTGCTGCTACATTGGCAGACGATGTGTGCGCATAACACATCTAAGCTGCTCAAATTTGATCTGGGTTTTGAAGATTCAACAGATTAAGTGATATTTTGGTTTCCAAGATAAAGCAAATATTTTATCCCTTGTCCCATTGCAGCAGAGCAAACTACTCGCTTGGATATTAAACTCAGCAAATTTAGAAATTGAATGGCCAGCATGTATATATGTATGTGTGTGTGTGTGTGTGTGTGTAGTCTTCTTTCAGTAGCCGCCCTTACAGCTGCAAAGACATGGGTTCTATAAAAACATAATAGGAGCTGCTCATTCGTTTGGCTTATCTGGAAGAGATTAACTGATAAGACAGTGCACTGTGATTATCGGCTCCTTGGTCACATTCTCAAACTCCGACACTTGGCCAGGGCGCTGAGTCCTGGGACACTGCTTGACTGAGAGCCGGGAGTGAAATGAGGGAGCGGTCCGGGATGCCTCTGTCGATGGGCTGGGAATGTGACCGTCTGCCTCCACACCCACAGGCCGACCACAGGGGCGCTCGGAGAGGCTGGGAATGTCGGGCCAAGAAAAACGGGACGCCCAGAGGCGGCCCTGGCGCTGGCCTTTGCAACGGCGCTGCTCTCTGAGCTACTCCGGCCTCCCAACTTCCACAACTCTGTTATTCTAGACAGAGGGACCCTCCCACACAAAGGGCAAGAGAGCAAGACAGAGAGACACGATGCCAAAGAGGGCCGGGGACATGAAAACACAGATGATGGCGTTTTAATTGCTTTTGAAAAACAAAGGTGCACAATTGATTAAAAAATGCGAGAAGACGTTGCTTGAGTGAATCTGCAAAAGTTCCCCGTTGCTCCGATGGGAGAGGAATACACCCTCCTGTTGACCGGGGAAAACCGACCCATCACAGGCACTCTCTCAACTGCGGCTTGTGGAACAAATGCAAGTCAACAGTTATTAATTAACATGGTCAACGAAGGGCGGTGCTGTCACCGAGGGAATGACCAGCATGCTGCACCCATTACCCTCTCCCCTGCACCATCCAAATTAAATTTACTCCAGTGTATTTATAGTCTCCGCCTCCCGAAGCAGCTAATATGATCACAGAAAGGAGTAAAAGACCTAGCTTGAATAGAAATAAAAGCTTTGAGCAGGGACGTAAATTTTAACCGAGAATTCCTTGCAGTGCTGACGCTGCGAGGGCGGAAAGTGTGCGCACTAGCGAGAGAGGTAAAAACCATAACAAATCAAACATACAAAGAGTTGTCTGTGAAGGTTCTCAGTCATCCAGGTCATCGTAGTCAAAGGAGCTTGCAAAGAAAAGCGTCTGGACTTCTTTAAGTTGCTTGAAGACGTTTCACCTCTCATCCGAGACTTTCCACCATTTGACCTTAGAACTGAAGAAGCTTCTCGGATGAGAGGTGAAACGTCTTCAAGCAACTTAAAGAAGTCCAGACGCTTTTCTTTGCAAGCTCCTTTGAATACAAAGAGTTGATTCTGTACTCAGGGCGAAGAGCTCATTCAGGGCAGGGGGGGGGGAGCGCTTCTGTGTACAGAGAAGGGCTGTGAACCCTCTAAGAGGTCAGTCCTGAGGCGGGGTCAGAGGTTGGCAGGGTGCACCGTTTGAGACTGCTTCTGAAAAGACTGGACAATGGCAGTTCTTATTGGAACAAGCGAGAGACTGGCATAGAACGACAGAGACACGAGAGAGAGAATCAAGTTAGTGGGTAGCTGATGGGTCAGCATTTGACCCAAGGGGCATCCTGGGCCTCGTCCTGGTCAAGCTGCCTCCAACAAGCACATTTTTTGGATTCTGTCTTTATCTTCTTATAATAAAGGAAGCCGACAAAAACATGTTTACATTCTTTTCCTGGGTCCGGCAATCAGTAATGGAAATGGTGCTGGTAGATTCTGATATGTTTGTTGTTTAGATGTCCTCACTGACTAACCAGCCGAATTGTCCCCACATTCCTGTCATAGAAAAAAGCCAGACTACAAATACAGCCAGGAGTGACAACTTGGCTGGTCTGACTGCACACACAGAGAGCTCCTGCAGCGCAGTTTCACTATCTGTCTGAGCCCTTTTTAGTGGTTAGCCTGCGGTTTCCTGCAGCAGCTCCGAGTGTAGTGACAGCAGGACTGTTCACTGTGTCGTCGAGTTACTTTCACGAACAGCCTGGAAGGAGAGAGTGAGAGCAGGCCAGAGGGAGGGGAATGGATGGAGGGAAAATTTAAAAAACGCAGGTGAGATTAGAGGGTTAACGTGTGAATTGCAAACCTCCCAAACTCTCAGCCGAGCTTTTAAGACATTCCCCACAAAATGGCTTCTGTGTGTCACTGTGGCGGCGAGCAGCAGAGCTGCGGACCTCGAGAATGGTCCCGCTGTGTGCAGAGTGTTTGTGGACTGTGGCTGAGCTGATGGACACGACCCAGGAACAGGCCTGGAATCAATTTAGTGCGTCCAGAAAGTGCCTGTGAATGTAAATAAAGCTCTTGAGCAAACAAACGCTTTTCCAAGAGGCACACACAAACACGGAGAAATGCAAAAGGCCTACAAAATGAATCAAATGCTGGTGGGCCCCCTTCAAGTACATGATGAGAACCCAGCTCTGAGCCCTTGTATCCACATAAATTAAAACCAGGACTCTTCTTCCTGCCTTCTGGCTAATTTGGAGTGTTTTATCCCTGAACTGATCTGAGATAACACCATGACAGAAGCCCAACGACAATAAGAAGACAACATCATCCCCCTGTTCCTCTCCCCCCTCTTTTTCTGCTCCATTTCCATCTTCCCCTCTTACTGCCACCTCATTCAGCTCAGGAACTGGGGACACACAAGGCCTTGTAATCAGCCCCAAGAAGAACAAGACTGGGAAACTATGACTCTTACTAGCCAAGCCTGTTTACACAGATGGTGGCAAGCTTCATTATTTTTGTGAGGGGTGTGGAAGGAGGAGGATTGGCTGAATTTACAGAGGTTGTTTATAAGCTCAAAGAGGGATGGACACGGAGAACATTGGGTCAGAACATTTCCAGTGTGTTGCACATTATCAGCCCCCTCAACTACACAGCCTTTCAACAGTTCCTCTACCCCAAGGATTTCACGCTGTCATCAGTTTAAGACTTCTCCAGAAATTTTATATACCCACTCCGGCAAACAGTTAGTACTTTGAAATCATTTATCATGTGAAGCCTACACAGATTTGGGCTGGTAAACAGTCATCATTGTGTCAGACAAGGACGAAAGCAGCAGGCACTCTGTCCAAATCTCTTTTCTGAATGAAGATTTTGATTTGCAGTAATCCTGCAGATCACATCATTTTAATCTATGCATTTTATTTATATGTATTTATTTAAATACATATATTTTAGGTACATACGTGGTCAAAACAACCTGCTGAAGTTCAAAGTGAGCATTAGAATGGGGAGGAAAAGTGACACTTTGGACAGTCCATGGTTGTTGGTGCCAGGTGAAGCTGCTCTGAGTATTTCAGAATCTACTGATCTACTGGGATTTTATCTCCATCTCTAGGGTTTCAGAGAACAGTTGTAAATAAAGAAAACATCCAGCTAGCTGCAGTTGTCAGGGTGAAATGCTTTGTTGATGCAAGAGGTCAGAGGAGAATGGCCAGACTACTTTGATATGACAGGAAGGCAACAGAAGCTCAAATCTCTGCTCATTAAAACAAAGGTGTGCAGAAGAGCACCTCTGAATGCACAACGTGACCGCACTGGGTGCCACTGCAGAATTTGTTGTAAACATGAAAAGATGGATCCATCCTGCTGTGTGTGAAGCTGTGGCGATTACTTTAATGTCCTACTTTGGGACCATTAGTACCGACTGAGTATCAACGAAACGCAACAGCCTTCCTGAGTATTGTTGCTGACCATGTCCATCCCTTTATGACCACAGTGCACCCATCTGCTGATGACTGCTTCCACCAGGCTACTCATCATGTCACAAAGCTGAAATCACCTCAAACTGGTTTCTTGACATGTACTCATGTCGTGTGAGAATGGGAGATTCACGTCATTGATGTGCCGCAAACAAATTTGCAGGAACTCTGATGTCATTATGTATTTTAATACGGACAAAAGCTCCACAGTGTAACCACCAACTGACCCATTTATCTATCTCAGGGGTGAGCAACTCCAGGCCTCGAGGGCCGGCGTCCTGCAGGTTTTAGATCTCACCCTGGGTCAACACACCTGAATCAAATGATTAGTTCATTACCAGGCCTCTGGAGAACTTCAAGACATGTTGGGGAGGTCATTTAGCCATTTAAATCAGCTGTGTTGGATTAAGGACACATCTAAAACCTGCAGGACACTGGCCGTCGAGGCCTGGATTGACCACCTGTGATCTATCTAAATACCTTTGCAGGTATTTGAAAAAGGAAACAAACCATTTGCAAGGTTGAGAGATTACGAGTATCACTTTTAGAGAATACAGTGCTAATAATGAAATGTCCAAAACATTACAGTAACCACCTCCTTTAACAGCAACTTTGTGGTTCACTGACAGATATATTATCACATTTTCTTCGTACTTAATTAGTTCTGAACTCCTTATAGAGGTAAACACTTCAGATCTGGCATCGTATTGATAACCTGGGTAATAACTGTTGGCACATTTGGCACTCAAATTCAAACTAGTCTCGGCATCTAATAGTTTGTCCAATCACCACACAGAGCTCACAGTATTTGACTTCATTTCAATGTTTTTCTTTAATCGTTTTTCACCTCCTGTTACCCAACATGTTTTTACAATTTTTTTTTTCAAAAAATAATTTTAGAAAGAAAAACGTTGAATGAAATGTGTAAAAAGACAACTTAATGCTGATCGATGCACGGGCCAAGGAGTGAAGTGTGTTTTTTCTGCCTGCCACGTGGGCATGCAGGCACCTGCACGCTTCCTCTCACATGTGCACCGTCTGAGCCCGTCTCTTTCTCATCCTGGCCTGTGGCACCGAGCCTCCCTGGCTGGCAACCATATGTTGATGACTCTTCATGAGTACAGTAGCGCTGACGATCAGCTCTATGAAATTACACGAAGCTTGAAGAAGAAGGAAATTGCTTATACGGTGGATGCATCCGGTGCTGTTAATGTAAACTGTGTCCGCTGTGATGAAGACATGTGCAAACACTGTTGTGGAAGACAGGCACCGTGTGACTCACCTATCAGGTGCAGAAGGGTCAGAGGTCACAGCTGCAGTTAATTAACATACCATGCTGGAGCACTGACAGCACGTTAGGCTGTTAATTTGACCCACATACAGAATAAAGAATGTTTAGGTTTCCCAGTGTATCAGCCTTTACAGTTATCAAAGGTGTTTTTGTCTCTTTGTGTTCGTTCCCCACATTCTCTCATCACCTTCTTCGCTCTTTTACTCACTCCTTTGTTCCAGCCGCAAAATTTGTAGCAGACCTGAAAGGTGAGCCGAGCCCAGCCTCTCATCGTAAGCCGCGTGTTTCACATTACAGGAATATTTCCACTTTGTATTTTGCTAACCTCTGGCGCTGATAAAAAAGATCCAGAGCTCCCAAAGGAACGGCTTTCCTTCGGGGCGCTTATAGTGAGCGAATGTCTGAGCTCAGGAACATAACAAGAGGTCTATTCACGTGGCTGCTGATGAGCATAGCGAGCAAAAGCCCGTCCAGCTCAGCAAGAAAACACACGAGGCAGGGATCTGAGCTGCTGAGCCAAAGCAGAGCACACTGTTTGCTTGCAGACTACCGAATGTTTCCAAACTGCATCAAAAAGCCATTTTCGCAGGTTGTTTAGTAGTAGTCCACTTAGCGCCACAAAAAAAAACAAAAAACAACCCTTTTATTAAAGGGAATTAAAATTGTGTGATTATCTTAGCCACTTCTCTGGATTAATCACTCGTTTTCCCACTGTGTACTGACTGGACCATGAAATATTACCTTGATCCTACTGGGAGTTATCTGCTGTATTTCACTGGGCTTCCACACTGAGCTGGAAACAGATGATTCCCTCACTGCCAGCTTTTCACAATTAAATTTTTTCTTCAAATTTTAAGACTTTATGCAGTAAATGAGTGTGTATTAGCAGATGTTTTTGTGAAGTTTTTTAGCACCAGGTGGAAACAGGAGAAAAATATGTGTGGCTCAGGCAATGAAGAGAGGCTTTGAGAGGAATCTGTGAGCAGGTTTTTGCAGAGATGGCGGCACATCCTTTGTTTCTCATAGAGGCCATACAGTCAGAGGCCAGGTGTGCATGAAAGCACAGAAACACAGGTGAGCCCTCATCATAAAGGTAAAGACACGCCATATAGAATCACATTTTACTGGACTACAACAAAGCTAGAGACAACTCCATCTGTTCACAAACACACATCTATTCATAGGTACAGTACTGTGCAAAGACTTCCATCGTTCCTTCATATTTTCCTTCCAAGGAGCCTCTTTCTAGTCATTTTAAAGTCGTCTTTCAACATTTCTTCAGTCCGTTACTTGTACCTGACCATTTTCAGAAGAATGACTTTTGTTTTGTTTTGTTTTGCTTGGTTGTTAAGACACTTTACACTGACTTAGGATTCAGTCAAGCATAAAAAAGGAGCTTAACTCAAGAGATGAACCAGCTTAATGTCTACACATAACAGTATAAAACTATATTTCTAAAGAGCTATTAGCTGAAAACTTCATGGTGTTGTGCAGTTTGTCCTTCAAAAGTTTGAGGAAACAGGACAAGTGGAGGATAAAAGAAGTAGTATCAGGCCTAAAAACTGTCTGCAGCCTATAAAAAGTATCTGAACACATATGACACAGGATGTGAGAGATGGATCCAGTCCTTGTAGTAAAACATTAGGTAGTTATGGCAGAACTTAATATCTTACTTTGTGGTAAAGCACGGTGGAGGCTCTGTCACGATACAGCCTACTTAAGGCCCAGAACCTGGTTGCTGTTGCTCAGATTGGGAGGTTGGTGGTTCGATCCCTGGCTCCCCCAGTTTGCATGCCAAAGATACTAACTCTGAGTTGAACTCCGATGCACCCATCGGAGTATGAATGCGTATGAATGACAGAAAGCACTGAAAGTATAGATAACAGTGCTTGTGTCATGGGTGAATGTGTTGTATACAGCGCTTTGAGTACTCCAGGAGAGTAGAAAAGCGCTATAAGAATGAGTCTATTTACCAACCACATTTCAATAAATCTCCCTGTAAATCCAGTGATCATAAAAATGTATCCACAACCCTGCTAATGCAACATTTGCATCATTAAATGATTCGCAAATTTAATGCTGTTTTCTTTTTTTAACACCACCTCAGGTCATGGCATAGAGATTCTTTGGTGTGTAATTTGCAACCAGTTTGGTTCAGGAGGTATGGAGGTGGGGCAGGTGGTGGTGGGGTGTCCCTGTCCTGGAATAGCTCCGGGACTGGAATGTTCTGGGGAATGTGTAGCGCGAAGGTTTGATTGGCTCGGGAGGAGAAGCGTGTCGGTCTGCGTATGTGTTGTCAGAAGGTTATGGAATCTGCGCAGAGAGTCGGTGAGGAGAGATCCGTCGTTACCGTTTGGTAACAGCCTCGCTCTGGTCACCAGGCTGACAGCTGACTACGTTGGTGGCTTAGCCCTGCCTGTCTGCACCTTGTTGTTGTGGCTTCGGTCACCTTTCCCCACGGCCTGTGTGGGTATGCGTGTGTGTCACACCACTGATCGCTTACCAGGCTTTGTGAAATCCGATCTGCCTCGTCCATCTCAGACCAGCAGAGCACAGACAAGCAGGCCATTAGGCCCCTCTGCTCTGCAGGTTAACCTTTGAACTCCAGTCCCCCATTTGACCAGAATGGACTGAGAGGCCGTGTGGGGTCAGCATTTTGCTAGGTCATCACAGGCTATCAGCAGCTATCTGCGCATCTGCCAATAAGCACCGACTTCTCAAGGTCTACAAACATTACTGACTTGCATAGAGGCCGGTGCAAACAGGCTTTCAGGTGGTTGCAAACACACACTGATGCACACATACCTAATCTAGAAATATACTGCAGTGAAGCAGAGCTGCACAGAGAGGCTGACAGGAGTGTTTAAGAGAGGGCATCAGGCTCTCACGCTGGAAGCGATGGCCCTGCAGGATTCCTGTGTGAACCCTGGGTTCCTGCTCTCGCTCCCTGCCCGGCAAACCCAAATCTCTGCCACAACATCCCAGACAGGAGGACTACTCCCACTGCTGTGTTTGCTCAGCTGCGCTGGCTTTGTATCAGTGTATCGAACCCTCTTGTTTCTGCTCCCTGGGTGTTTTCTCCCTCTTCTTCTGTTTGGTTTTTTTTCTTCCAACTGTTTGTGGCCTTTTTTTTGTTCTCTGTTTGTCTTTCACAGCGTGCATCTGACGTTTTTCACAAGATTGACGGCAGGTCACGAGGTGGAGGTGAGGCAGCTACCTGCGGAAGTCTCATGTCTCCTGCCACATAGTGTCACGTTGGTGTCAACATGCACAGCAGTCACGTAAACCACCTCTCTGCTTTGGACTGCGATTGCTCTGACTCGCTGCAAAAGAGGCCAGATCTGTTAATCTGGTTAGTGGGCACAAACATAAACAACTAAACAACCTTTTTCTTCTTCCTTTTACAGCCTGGCTCATAAATACAAGTTAAGCTGATTTTGATTCGTGAGCATGGATACAGCATCACTTAAAACCACACAAATTAAAGTCCATATCGTGTGCGTCTAACCTGCAAAGATGCGTAATCGCTTGCGTCGTGGCGGCGGGCCCAGCCCAGACACCCCCGCGCACTCGTCCTCGTCGTCGCAGTCGCCACTCTCAAATTCCTCCTCCCCCTCTTCGCTCCACCCGTTCGCTCCTGCTCCACGAGACCGGGCTCTCCAGCGCTTCTCAGACACCGTCACAATCTGCAGCAACTGTGGGACAAACAGGAAGCGGTTAAAGGTAATCATGTGAAAAAAATGCACCCTCAGCCTCTCCGTGAGTCACTCTGCGGCTGCGGAGTGGGCCTGCGCACATTAAAAGTTTAACAAAGCTGTGAAAATAAATAAGGGGTGTCTCTTGATCTGAGTGTGTAGCATGTGATTATAACAGGGTGAGGGGAATTCCAGGGAAAAAAGAAAAAAGTCGGCGAGATCTAAAAAAGGTTGGTATTTACCAAACGTGTATGACAATCACCAGGCAGGAAAAACAGTTTTGTTATCGGTGCCAGTTTTGTTATTTTTGTCCAAACGTGATTCATTCAAAGGGCTGCGGCTTTTGCTCCATGTAATTTGCCGGTCGAAAAAGAAACTGGGGTAAGCAGACTGGTGTGATTGTGTTGTTACTGGCAAACATCATTGTCTTGAGTGGTTGTCTCAGGGCAACAAGGATAACACCACATAACACACTCCACCCGGGTGGACATCAAGGCCCCCCCCTCCCCCGGCAACTAAAAATACACAGCTAGATGTGAGATTAGGAGAAATGATGTTTGCAATATTTTTGGAGCATTTTAGCTTGAAAAGAAGATAAAATCCAGCAGATGGATCAATACGACATCAAAGCAAGATGGTAAAAGACAAACATGCACCACAAGCTCGAGTAAGTGTGCGACAGAAATGTGATTTTCAGCATAGCCTTTATCCAGTTTGGCCTCTGGGCTGGAAAAGCAGTGGCTGTGTGACTTAGACAATTTACAGAAGCTCATAATGAGTTCTGCAACACATTCCTTAACTTCTTCCTTTGTTTGGGAGAAATGTGGGAAACTCATCAACTCATAAATCATATAAAAAAAAAATACCCTGGAGCTGTTAAGCTATTTCATTAACGATGTTTAAATTCCAGTCGACCTAGTATAATAAAAATACATCAAGTTTTACACGTTTAATAACTTAAACTGAATGAAACATCCTTGAAAAACCTCATTCAGTTCCCATCTTACATTCGTGCGTGAAAAAAAATGCGTGTGAGAGCTTGGAGACAACGTACACGGTCGCACTCTGACCATCGTTCAGGCTTCATGACATCACACGTGATTGAGAGCCTCGCCAGAGGAACAGATGTGCTAAATTCCAGCCGCCTGCCCTCTCTGGCAGTGTCCTCTCATCTCGCCGCTCAAGCTCCTCCTTGTTTGTTTTTTATTGATTTCCTTCCTATTTGTGTGCGTCAGCATGCATATTTTGCTGTTGTTTCTAGTTGTCTTTGGGAGAAAATTGGGTTCATATGGGCCTCGTCTCAGGTCAGCTGCGACGTCTGTCTGGGCCCAGACTCGTGTGTGTGAGTTTGTGTGCGCGCGATAGAGAGCGGAGGTATAAAAAGCCCAAGCTAATCACAGAATTACGTCAGTCGGAAGATAAACAACCCTTTTCCCTTCGGCTCCATATACAAGCCAGTCAATCTGGCTTTTACAAGTGACATAAACTCTAAATTTTGGAGCGGGAACACACATTACCCTGTTCCCAGCACAGCCAACCAACAAACCTCCATTCATTTAGCAACATTGAGGCCATACACTGATGATGACCACAACATTTTTAAAAGCCTGGTCACTTGGACCGAGGGACGGACAAACAGTAACTCACAGACATCGGATCCACAGGAATATTTTAGCTTCTTTTTGAGGCTGTGCAGCGAAGCACCACCTGCTGACAAAGCTGAGCTCTCATGAAAACACCCCGTTATCTTCCACAAGTACACTCTCCACATCGTGAATGGAACTTTAATGTACTGAACTGTGTTAAAGAGACATATGTGTTTGCCTGCAGAGCCCTCCACAGATTTACCGAGCTGGGCCCGAAATTCCTTCTAACGACTTGTATCCTGGCAACTTGTCCAGACTCAGGCACGGGAGGGGCAAACCTTGTTAAAAGGCAAACAGACACTTGTAAAGCAGGGAGAGAATGAGGTGGCTCGGGGTATTTTAGAGCAAAACCTAAAAAAAGGAATGAGGAGAGGAGGGAAAACCACTGATGTCAACAGCCGTGTTTGGAGTTTACTGCCATGAGCAGATCTTCACCTTCCAGTATACATACAAACTCGCATAAACAGACACTGTGACGTCTGCTTTACTACATCCTGACGGTAGATGACACAGGGCTAAGTGTTTACAGTCGTGCAGGATCTGCAGCTTGGTGGGGCTTTGAGCTCAGCGCTAATGTGTCGGCAGGCTAATATCCTCACAATAACAGTGCTGACACACCGGTGTTTGTCAGGTTTCATGTTTACCATCTTAGTTTGGCATGTCAGCTAATGTCACAATCAATTTGTTTAAAAGAATAAATGTTTTGGGTGAATGACCGAGTTGAATCACTTAAAAGCTCTTAGTCAGCTGCGAGCAAACATGCGGGATATATTCAGTCACTGAATGAGTAATTCAGTTCATTATCCTAACACGGAGGTAGCTGGGAGTTAACGCTATACAATCAATGGCCTGCTTCCTCAAACAGAAAACCACACAAAAGCAAACACGCACCTTCAAGTTTAATGTTGTGAAAAAGTCAGACGATCCCACCGATCTCTTAGATGAAATGGTCAACTTTACAGCAGAATTTAAAATGTTTACAGCCTGCTATAAAGAATAAATATTTTTGTCTTATACCCAGTTTTCTCCTTCGTAAAGATACATTTAGTCATTTTTTGAAGTTTATTCAATGGAAAAAAATGTGGGACTCATAAATATACATTGATTAGTGTGTAATTATTATCTTCCAACAAACTGATGAAGTCTCATAGACTGCAGGGCGCCGCCATGTTGCCCTGCCATCTTGAATGCCATGGCTGAGATGGATATCACCGTTCCCCCAACCTCGTTTTATGTTTGTGGCAGGAGAACCACCAACTTATAGATGCTTGCACTCAGTGGAGGCAAGTTTTAATTCATGCCTGGACCTTCAGACTCAGACATGGTGTGTTATAATCTGAAATGGGTCCCCTTCACCAATCAAGCAAAAATGCGAACGAAAGAGACAACAAGCAACTTAATAAAATGTCATCCTCGTCTTCAAGCATTATGCCCCGAACTGAAGTTAGAGCTCTAACACACCAGTATCCAACAATCCACAACAAAGAAATTCAGGAAAAAAAGTAGCATCCTCACTAAATCACCTCAGTATCGCTGTCATCAGACAGATGTGAGCTTCTCAGACTCATCAACCTACATTGGACTCCTTTCACCAGGTGCCAACGAGGCCAGTGGCTGCTATTGGACGAGTAATAAATATAATGAAAAACATGTAAACATGCTAGCTGGATATATGCAAAGCAACACATGTAAAAATTTTAAAACACAAAATCAATAGCAGTTTAAACCTGGTGTGTCATCTGGTGGGTGTGACCCATCTAGTGCGCGCCTACACCACCAGCAACCGCCGCTGCTTGTGGATCAATGAAAAGCTGACCTGAGTCTGTAAGTCCCTTCCTGCTAGTACATAGTGTCTTTGTAGCGCCACACATCAACAGAGCACCCTTTGGACTCAGGCGGAGCTACAGGGGGATTGGAGGAGATCTGACCCCTGGCAGTGGTGCGTGAACATGCCCTCATGGCCGCGAACCAGATCCCCAGCTATGGGTAGTTAGCACCACTGCCTTGTGGTTGTGTCGGGAGTGACAAAGACCAAAATCCAGAATGGAGTCTCAAAGTTGGTTGGATGACTTTCTTGTCACTGTCAGGAAGCTCCTGCATCCTCCCGCCGTTCCAAATATATCCTGGCACTGGATCCAGAAGTCCCCCTCACTTTAACCCAAATCACACACACACAAGTCACAACTTCCAGCAAAAAGTCATCATCCTCATGGCAACCGATGGATTACACTGTAAAATGTGCGGTGCAGCTGCAGCATGAAAACTGAGGGAACATCGTACATTTGTTTGCTGAACACACGATAAATGTACATTTTGAACCTTGAAACAATAAGGCATTTATGATTCACCTCAGCTTCAGAGCTCTGATCAGTTCAGAGAACACTGTTATTTTTCTGAGGAATTATTTTAATTAAAACATTTCTCTGGATTTTGAACAGAAAAAAGTGCTGTGCACATCACAACGATTGACATTCTAGGATTAATTGTTTTGTCTTAAACCACTGTATTGGATAAATCAATATTTAGCCCTGGTCATGGAGCACAATTAAAATGTCAAAGAAATAACAATTCATTCTGATGAAGACATGAATGCTGTTATTGTCATTGTACAGCTAGAGGGCACCACAAAAGTCACTGTGGATTAAATATTTAGAGACCACAAATATGCCAGCCGACCAAGTAAGTCTAGAAATATTTTGCCGAGCACGAGAAACCTGCCAGTGACACCAGAGGCAGTTTACAGGAATAGTTCTCACGGGTATTACTGCTAACCTTCATGACAGTTTGATAACTGTTAAGATAAAGTAGTAGACAAACCAACTAACCGACCAACATTGTCTCAGAGCTAATCTTTTTTTTTAAGATGTTGATTAAAATCTAGTTTCATGCACACATTTGAGTGAAGAGCATATGAGCTGTACATGGAGAACGCATGAAAACGGTTTTGGAGAATTAAAAAAAGAAACTGTATATACAGGCATGGCACTGACCC
Source organism: Diplotaxodon limnothrissa (assembly GCF_057381915.1). Lineage (NCBI taxonomy): Eukaryota > Metazoa > Chordata > Actinopteri > Cichliformes > Cichlidae > Diplotaxodon > Diplotaxodon limnothrissa. The sequence continues at coordinate 23,669,346 of NC_140597.1, forward strand.
TTCTCCACAGCGGTACAGAGGGGAGGATGACAGGGCAGTAGCTCTGTGGCAGGGCGCTGTGGATTCTGCCCACTGGCTACCCGCCTCTGCCGCGGCTGCGGTAGCATGTAGGGGTGGGGTGGATGTTTGTATCGAAAGTGACGCTGCGCTTTTGGCATGGCAAAGCCGCTGCGTGATACGCCAAGAGCATCCAGATTTACCACAAGAGGAGAAACCTCAAGCAGCTCTGAACTGGAATCTTCTGCAATTATAAAAAAAGAGAAAAGAAAAACCAAAGCAAGAGGAAGCAGGGAGGAAGCAAATAAAAGGGACTTTTTTTTTTCGAGAAATGTTCGGCATGTTTTCCATTACGAGAGGAAATCTCTCGCTCTCCTCTTCTCTGTTTCATGAGTAGCATCGGGAGCTGGCTCCCACAGACAGCTGGACACAGGGAACATGTAATCAGCTCGACCATAGGCATCCCGCACGCCACAGGGTTCACCTCCCTTTAACACAAAAGTGCAAGTCACACCAAGGAAACATGGGCTCAAAGGCTGCACACAAAGCCCAAACATGTGGCAGATTGCTCAATGCAGGCCAGCCCAGACAGAGACACAGAAACCACAAGTCTGTCACTGCCTCCCACACATGACATGAACTCCACACAGGGTCACTGCTCGACACGACAGCTGCAGCTGAGCCTCAGAGCCTCTGGCTGACCTCCGCTGATAGAAATCAACCTGCGCTCGCTGATCATCAGCTGTGGTCTGCTCGAGCTGGCACCGAGATCTTGGATCACATTTTCCCATAAGTCACAGAAATTTTCAGAATGTAGGAAGAGCCTGGTTGAATGGGTGATAGTCAAAAATGGAGAGGATGAGTAAAAAAGGAAAAGTGCATGGAATTTTTTTTATCAGTGTCTGTGATTGGGATCTGGGCCTGTGTTATGTCCTCCTCTACATGCACAGGACTTGTCTGGACATGCTGCTATGTGACTCGGCCCAGATGGAATCTGTAGGACTGAATGTTTCTATCAGTGCTTCAACACATTTACATCACGCCTGCAAATCTAATCTACAGAATTCAAGGATTCGGTTTCCAAACAGACTACCTCCCATAAGTTAAAAAAAGAAAGTTCCTCAGTGTTTAATTGTTCTGACCTGAAGGAAATCAGTGACACAGTGATGAAATTAGCTGACCTGATTTAAGGAGTTTCAGTCCTGCTTTTTTAAAGTAGCTTTGCATGACTCACAATTAAAAATAATCCTTATTTACCTGATACCTGTGTGAAACAAACAGTTTTAGCTCCTCTCCCTTTGTGGGAGCTTTTTGCTCCACAGACTCTGTCGTCCTCCTCCACCTTACAAAGCTTTTCAGTGTCTGATGAGCTGCAGGAAAAGTATTTCATCAATAAGCAGCGCTGGTAGAAGGCTAAGTTCACAGGAATGAGGACGTGCTGGGTACTGAAGCAGGGGTTTTCCTGGAATAAAACAGACCTATAATTAACAAATAATAAAAATGGTCACAAATGCAGTAGTGTGCAAAAGTCTTGAGCCACTCTTCATGTGATGTAATTTTCATCCAGGCTTTCTAGTTGTTCCTTTGGACACTGGCAGCTTTATTTCACACATTTTCAGTCCAGTCCTTGCACCTAACCAGGACTTTTCTGTTTAGCTGCTTAACAGTGACCTATAAATCATTCAAGCATGAAAAATGGCACCTAAGAAGTCCTGTATGCACATATAGCAGACAATTTACAAATAACTAATTTTAAATTGAATCTTTAGGCACTTTGTTACTAGTGGCCTGTCACAAAAATAAATAATGCGTTCCCATTTCTTTACAAAGATTAAAAAAATCACGCAGTTTAACAGACAAAGTGGCACGAACCAAAAAAGGCGATTCCCAAAGAGCCATTTATTGTAAATGTACATGCATATCTCAGCACGGTGTGCAGTGTATCCGTAAAGGCTATGAGGAAAAAGAACAAGTGGAGTACAAAAGAAGTGACAGGCCTAAAAAACAAGTACAGCAGATGAACAGTATCTGAGACTCATGTCTTTAAGAAACAGGAAAAAAAATCAGGAAGGACCTGAGAGAGGGCTGTGGTGGGGCGTGGTCTGCGGTGCCGTGCATACGCACCTGCACGGCATCCGCAATCACGCCCGCCGTGTTAAAACACGGGGACTCAGGGGTTGGTGGGGGGTTGTGGTGGTGTGATGCAAATATTAAATAAAGATGGCTCAAAACATGGATCTGTGGTCCCGTCGTGCCTTAATTCCACCACAAGGGCCTAAAGACACCGAATGAAACACTATCAGCCATGGATTGGCCTCCCCAGATCCCAGACCTCAGCATTATTGAAGCAGTGTGGGATCATTTTGACAGAGGATGGAACAAACGGCTGAAACATCCAAAGAACAGATTTGAATGTCCTTTAAGAAGCCTGGAGAACTGATCACAGAGCTACATAAGAAAGTTGAGGCTGTGTTAAAGAATAAAGGTGGTCACGTGAAGCTCATTCAAACTTCACAAACTCTGTTTTTTATGCTGCATGTTTTGATAAATCATTCAACCTCGCATTTCTCTAGCAAGATAGAAAGAAATGAGTGGTGGCTCGAGACCTTTGCACGGCCCTGTATTTTCCACACAATGCTGCTGATTTGTCTTTGAAGACCAAAACATCTTTGGTACATGTCACAACCCTTTGATGTGGAGTCTGACTCACACACATGCTCCAAACTGATGCTGATGTTGCCCCATGTCTGCTGAGTGTGTGAGTTGGAAAATATTTGCTAAAATATTACCCACAATTCTCCTCAGGTTGGAAACAATTGTTTTGATGGACATGTGGAATGCTTTCAAGCAGTCTGGCCACATGTTCTAAACTTTCCCATCTTTATTTAGAAGTGAAACCAACCTCAGAGTGAACCTCAAGTGTCGGTAATAACCCCTTCTTCCACTGCACAAAGCTACAAAAACGGATGTTTGCATCATGCCTTTGTTTCTCTGACTAACCTGAAGTTCTGTTTACAGCCTGTCTAATTGTCAGATTGTATGCATGTGTTAGCCTCTCAGCCTCCTTCTAAGCGATGCTTGCCATAGAAGTGGCTTGAGGAGTATAATTCTGTTATAACTAACAGAAATAGTGTCCTGAACTAAGAAAATCAGACCCAGATTACAAGACATTTCTCCTGTACCTTCCAGGCCCTGGTTAAAAATAGTTTGCGACACTCTGGTATTGATATCAGAGCGCCTCTAGCACAAAAAAGGTACAGCACACTTTTAAAGCAAGCGTGCAGGTCATTGTGTCAGACAAAGCCTTTCCATCGCGCACTGTTTTTCTTGATAAACGAAGGAAATGGACTTTCCTTGCATTTAATGTGCACATGTCCCGTGAGCTGCTGTGTTTCTGTCACGCTGGCAGATATCCCTGTTCGGAGCTCGTAGCCTGGGGAGAAACGGCATGAGAGTGGAAATAAATGAGGCACATCATGGGAGAGTAGAGACAGATAGACAGACAGATGGAGGAATGACAGGAGGCACTTTCCACAGAGTGAGTCATGGATAGCTCCTCAGCGGGGCGGAGCGGCGTTTGGGTCAGCGCAGCCTGCTTCGCATTCCCACCCGCTCTCCTCGAGTCGTTACTCAACTTTTATTGAATGTGAAATGTAAAGAGAGGAGGAGGAGGAGGACCAGCGCTGTCTCATTCTCCTCTGTTTCTTCTCCCCTCACCCTCCTGTCTTTCCCTATCTGTCCACGCTCGAGCGTGTCACGCAACAGGAGCTCAGCCTCAGACGGTTAATGCAGACAAAATTAATTTCCTGATGTTCATTCCAGTCGGACACAGAACACGCAGGAGGAAAAAAAAAGAAGCGGCTCTCCGGTCCGGCATGAAACTGGGAGTGTTTGTGCTCCACCTTAGCCCGTAACTCTATTTCCAGACCTCTCAGTTTGGACTGAATCCTGAACGCATGTTTAGATGATGTTGCAGAGGGAGCTTAAACTGTTGGTGTTTAAGAATAGAAGAATGTTGTTTTCCAACACGCTGGGCTCAGATCGAGGCGGCGCATGAACGCAGGGGGTTAACTCCCTTTAGTATTAAATATATCTGGTATGACAGCAATTTTCAATCTTTTTTTGAGGGTAACCAAATGAAAATATCGACTTATGTCTGTGAATGTGCCTGATTGTCTCTATGGGGTTTAATAGTTTAAAAAGTCTCATTCCTGCTCAGGCTGCTGGTTGCTAAATCTGATTACACCCCGTCAGACAATCTCTTTTTGTCCAGTGCTTTCCAGAGTCATGTGTTGCTCAGAAATCCTCCATTTCAACATCAGCAGACTGTCACTGCATGTTCCATGATCACACCTAGTTGGAATCGGTGGATGATCACTGGGGCAAGTGGGTAAGAAAGAGTGGAGGAGCTATGCTTGTGTGTGAGCGGCAATCAGCTGATGTGCTGTAGGCTTAGCTTAGCTTCTAGCCTAAGCACATAGAGAACTGAAGGTGCTGGAAAGAATGAAAGAGAAACGTAAAAACCGCTAACCACAGAGATAAATAGGGGTCTTGCGATATGAGAAGACGGGGAGCATGAGAGGGGATGATAAAATTTGGGAGTGCTGACATTTTGACGGGTCTAGAGAGGAGCCTCAACTGAGCTGTAACCACCCACTCCGCCCTGAGCACTGCTGTCCCAAACAAAAGGCGCAGGATGAACGGGGAGGTCTATGACCCTCGCGGATAAGACCCTATGATGACCTAGCAGAAACAGGAAACAGGAAGTGTGACCCGTGACCTCTACGGGGAGGTATCCTGTTACACAGCAACATATGACTGTGCCCAGCGACAGAGAGTGTGAGAACGCAGCAGGAAGACTCAGCTGTCCGATTCCCTGACAGTTCAACGAAAAGTCAAGAATCAGCAAAGAAAAGTTAGCACGAAAAAGACAAACAAACAAACAAACAAACAAGCAAGCAAGCCCTCAGCTCAGAGTCACAGGTAAAAAATAGGAAAATACCCCTCACCGGTGTTCCTGCTCAGCAAGGCGAGTGCCCGCCTTGTGCTGCGGGGTTTTTATAAGCCGGCTGTGTGATAATTACACCCACTGGGGTGGTAGTAGTGTGGGAGCGAAGGGGGTGGCATGGGCCTCAGGATTGATTGAGGGTTTGGGGAGGGGGCAAAGATGGAGGGAGAGGTGGAGGTATGGAGGTAAGGAGGAACGGGTGGCAGTGGTAGAAAGGATGGTTGGGACTCATTAGCAGGCAGACTAATTGGGAGGAAAAGGCCCCTCACATGCTCTGTCTGACCTCACAGTCAGCAGGGGAGAAAGCCTGGGGTGGGAGAATGGTGTGTGAGTGTGTGTGTAATCTGTTGGTTGGATTTGTCAAGTTAAGGAACCACAACTGCTCAAATCCTAAACTTACCATGAATTCCTAAGTCTCCGGAAAACGAAAGGATAACACGCATGTACGGTGCGCTAACAGGGGTACACAAACGCCCTGCAGCCCCTTCAGAGGTTTACACCAGGTGTCACACATCATTTAAAGCACCCCTCGTGAGCTCGTACCCGCTCACAAATATTAGCATCCCCTCTTTCCTCTCTGCTGTACATGAAAAAAAAGAAAATAAAAAAAGACGAGGAGGGCGAGAGGACAAAGCCCTGAGGGGATACATAAAAAAAAAAAACCCCGCTTCAAAACCCTCTCAGTCAATAACATCAAACAGAAGTCAGTCTCTTTGACTGGAGTACGTGTAATGACTAGGTTAGCAAGTTTACAAAACAGCAGGCCTAGTAGACACCCATAGTGTGCATTAGTCCTAAGTTAAAGGCCACTGCACACATCTCTACAGTAGTATTCAGTAAAGGGTTTCTTATTTATATATTCCTGCTATATGAGCTTCGACGTGTCCGTAATTAATTACTACCACTGTGCACAGTGACTCAGGACGAGTGTTTCTGTGAGTTATGATATTAAAGAGTGCATTCTGCGCAAACATGCACTAGGTGTCAAGCGCACGCCGCCCAGGCTCTGGTGGCTCGGAGGAAGTGAGACTGCGTGATGGAATTTGTGGCGCTTGGGATCTGGTTTATTTTCCACCCTGGATTCCTGTCCTACCTGCAGGATTTTCCCAGGTTCTGGCTTCAATTAGTCTGGGAAGCTGCGAGCAGAAGAGAGGTGGGTGTGGGGAAGAGGGAGGGGGGGGTCTTGGGGTTTTAGGGGGGGGATAGAAGGTGGGGGCTGGAGGAGCGAAGGGCGACAGCGCTGCAGTCTGTCACACACAACTCAGCACAGCTGGGGAGATGGAAAGAAGTGAAACGAACAGGGAGGGATAGAGACGGATGGAAGTAAAAGCTAAAATGTTCAAATAGCTGAAAATGAAAGCTTTGGCTGGCAATGTGAAGAAGTTATTTTTCAAATTACAGAGCAATTATAACAGTGTCAGATCAAACAGCTGTGTTTTAATGAAACTGACTCATAAAAGATGCATTCCAAATTTAAGCTCTCCAAAGAGTGTCGTGTAGCCAGAAAAGGGGGGCTGTCAGAAGAATCCCAGGAGGTCTGACCCTCCAAATGGCAAACTCATCTGACAAATGAAACGCTCTGTAATCAAAGACCAATCACATAATTGCTCTATTTTGCCACTAGCTCAACCATCTCCTGCCAGATTAGTTGTTCAGAGGAGAAACTTGATACTCTGGGAAGTTAAACAGATGTTCAGAAAAAACAACAAAAAAAACAAACTAATCCCCCCAGAACAAGAACACATCATCAATATAATATGTTCTAATTTAGGAGCGCTAACGCCCCTACGTCCCCTGCGCGCAAGAACTTCACGAAAAACGAAAGTGTTAATGCGGAGTCACGTTCACACAGTCCACTTCTCAGCAAGAAAACCAGGAAGAATCGCCAGTCTGGCATCAAAAGAATATCTCAAACCTGACGTCAGAGCCGGGGAGAGAGCGAGCTCGAGCACTCTCGTCTTTATCAGCTCATATTGCATATACAGACAGGACCTCACACGGGAATTTGTTACACACAGTGTTTGCATGCACAAAAATGTCCGTGGCTCCTCACAGTCCCGCACTGTTTAAAGATTCCAAGTCGGGAAGCAATAACTGAAGGAGAAAGCCATTTCTCCTCATCCATTTATAGTGTGCGGCTCACTTTAAACTTGGCTACGGCTCAGTCATGACATCAACTGGTTCAGGCGTGAGAAAACGCTGTTTTATAAGCTGAGGCGACCGGCTCTGAATTTTTTCCTCTTCTTATTGTGTTTAGTTTAGCCTCACAGAGGCACAAAGGCAAGGGGTCCCCTGCCAAACTGTCTCTGTATCTGCTGATACTTTGATCAACACTGACAACGTGAGAAATGACACATTTCCGCCGCATAGTTGCATTTCACGGGGCCATCGTCACGGAGCACTTAAGAGTCGAGGAATGAAACATCAGAGGGATTAAAGTTGGAAGGAAGTCGATTTTTTGAGGGGTCCCACGTTCCCTCTCGCTCTTGGAGAATGTATATTTTACGACACAGTCTTACATACTATGGTCTGGGACCGATTCACTGTTTGAAAGTGGGTCAGTAAGACCTGGAAGAACCGCTGATCATGTTCGCTGCTCCAGCCAAAAGGAGAATAATGTTCATTCAAATGGAAAATGTGCACAGGAGAAAAAGAGCCTTATAGGATTTGCAGAGGACTGTATGCAAGCGACCCCTGTCCAGCATGCAGAGCTGAATGCATATCCAGGACTTACATGTGCACATTCATCTGAGCACGATCGTCTGTGAATACTGCAGGTTTTAATCAACATGGCACTCCGCTGTTTGCCTTCCTGGACCATTACACAACATTACTATCTCACCGTTGGCCTGTCCTCATACACTTTGCATATAAACAGGGCAGATGAAAGTAATTATCTGTGAGCCATGGCCCCACTCTTTCATATCACATGGTTAATTAGTTGCTTTTAGCCCTGCATCATCTGGAACTGTCGGTCTTTCAACTGGCGGGGAGGCGGAGACCTTGTAAAACTGCTTTTAACTGAACAACATCACTTTCTCCAGTGCCCTCGGTGGTTGTTTACAATATGCAAGCGGAGAGCAGGACCATGAAATGCGGTGTATACTCAATAAACATTTAGCAGGATTAGAAAGTATGTTTAGGGCTGTGCCTCTCTGTTGAAGAGCGACTTGATCCTTCCCTGTTGGCAGGTATCCTTTCAAACATATTAGCATTGTAGCTCTGGGTATGGTTATGCTGCCAAGTCACTTGGTACACAACTTGGTTTCAGATTTGAAATTTGGCAAATTGTTATTCTTGGCTTCCCAAAGGAAGGATCCCACTGAGTCTGGCAACTGTTTTTAATTAGCAGGTAAAAGTATGTATGCATTCATGTGTTTCGTTAGGTATGTCGAAGGACTTTGACGATCCCCTTCTTTTTCTTCTAGCTCAACCAGGGGGTTAACATTTGTGGCTGGGAGTAAAGTCTGGCCCCTAATGGACGGACAATTCTATGCAGTCTGTGAAAACTTGAATACATTGCAAGTAGCAGCCAGGCATTGCTAATCATTGATCATTAACTGATAATCAGCAAGTGTGAGCAGTTTGGTTTTTGCAGTTTCCTGGTCTGAAGCGTTCAGATATGTGGACAGTCCAGCAAATTCACCCCTGAACAAGTCTGGCCTGTTTGGAAGGGTTGCCAGGAGAAAGCCTCCTCTCTCCAAAAAGAGCATGACAGCATGGTTTATATTTGCAAAGCTCCATCTGAACAAAACACAGGACTTCTGGAACAATGTTGTTTGGACACACGAGACCAAAGTGCAGATGTTTGACCGTAGTGCACAGCGCCATGTTTGGAGAAAAGCGAACAGAGCACATCTCTTACCAACTGTCAAGAACAGTGGTGGAGGGGTCAGAGTTTGTGCTGGGTTTGCAGCCACAGTATTCTAGAAATTAAGCCCATTATTAACATCACTCTACCAGTTTATTGGTTGAGCTCCCATACTAACATGCCACCCCCCCCCACAGTGGCAATAATAAACATTAGATCTATTACCATGTTAACAACAACGTCAGGTAAATGGACATTGTGCAGATTAGCAGTTTTATTGTGTCTCAGAGCTCCAACTAAAGCAAAAGTAATTTTATTTTTATGAAAACGAATTAGTTTCATATGTTTTGATAAGAGATGTTACAAGAAAATTACAAATTACTATCAAGATAAACTCGGTGAGTCATCTTCCCCTAAAATTCCAATACTTTAAACTTCTCAGTGGGCTGATTTACAGCAGGACTGTTGCAGCAGATTGCACAACATTACAAGGTGTTCCTGTCATTTTGCACGCCCAAGTATAATGGTGATAGGATTACACTAATATTTTTAAAACCAATTTCTGCAACAAAAGGGGGGAGGGAAAGCATGGCTGTGAGCCATGAACAGTTTTACTGCACATGAAATATGCAATCAAGTGCAGTCATTCTTTTGTCAGATGTTAATCCAGGCCATTGAAGTTAAGACCTGAAGGGAAGGGGAGCCGAAGCAGAAACACGCTTGACTCTGCTGCACGGTCATCAGATATGAGACTAAAAGCTCCCTTGCGAATGGTCAATCTGCATAAATATTAACCGATTGTGTAAACAGAAGAAAAACCCCATAAATGTCCACATGTTTGCCACATCATCAGTGCAACATGCGAGCCAATTAGAAATGGAAATTAGGTTACTGAGAACATATGACTTGACTGAGTTCATGCTTCCAAGGGATTGTCTCAATATCTATAACACAATGAGCTCAGTCATTTCACTAAACTGCATTTTCTTGCAAAATCTCATCAAAAGCCTATCAGGATGGTAAACAGTCTGCACTGCAGCAGCTCTGCTTGTAATCATATGGCTACAATTGTTTATCTGTGCCGATGCAGGAAGTTTTGAAAGACTTATTACATTAAAGGGTATGTCCTGTGTTTTTAAGCTTACAGGATAATTCAGGTTTATTACAGCTTGGCTTTTATTTTGGTCATTTTGGCTCTCACTCCTACTTATAATAATAGTGTACAAAATTCCTCCAAAGAAGGCTGAAAGGGCAAAAAATGCACAGTCAGGTGATCACACTGATTTTACACTGAAATTATTACACAAAACATCCATCCTGGTCTCTGCACTTAGGGATTATTATTGACATTTTATGCTTTCTTTGCGTTTTAGCACCAAATAAAATGGTTAAACAGTTTTTCTTTCCCCAGTGAATGTCAGGAACTTTCTCTGGTGAGTCCAACGTCTTCACAGCTCACAGAAAAGATGGCCAAAGCTATAAAAAAAATAAGACCCACATTTTTAGGAATGAGCGTTTAAACTGCCCAACGTATGTAGAGCCAGGATGAATCAGGTATGGTGGCGTTTGAAGGCAGCAGGAGGCGTCTGACACATATGAATGAAGTAATACTGTGGAAGTAAATGATAGAATTAGTTTCAACCCACAGCCCTCTCAATTTTGTTTTTTCTTGAGGCTCTCTGGTTGTCAGCGGGGAGTGCAGAAGGGTCCGGAGCTACTTCTTAGATCTCCCAGGTTCCCTTTTAAACAGGGGAATCCACCTTGACAGGGCTACAACATCCTAAAGCTCAAACAGACTCGTGTTAACATGCACACATATGTGTGTATGCATGCGGGAGGGGGCGAGGGGTAGTCAGCTAGAAGTGTTGACAGCTACAAATGCAACCACCAAGAATCAGGAAGTGCCAGCAGATCTGTGGGCTGATACGTGAGTTCGATCCTGCATCTCTGAACAAAGCCAGCCTGCCCCGACCGTGGTTTACATGCCAGCGGAAGTGGTGGGAAAAAAACAAGGGCTTCGGCCTTGATGACAGCTGGGCCTTTTGTGAATGGAGGACACGCATCCTTTCATATTCTGGCTGCCATGCGGGAGAATTTGTGTCCAGGAAGAGCTTTTTTTAAAAACAGTTTCCAGTCACAAGTGTTTTGCTGTGTTTTAAAAGGGCAAAATAGTAAACAAAACATCCTTATTTAAAATCTTTACTTGGCTTGTGCTGACCCCCACAGGAGCTGCAGAGCAGGGCCTCCAGCAGCTTGGGAATCAGTGTCCAACTGTGAGCCAAGAAGCAGAGCTAATGGGAGAGTGGACTATCCCACCTCTGCAGAGCCGGAGCTATAACCATGAAGGAAATAAAAGAGCACAGCTCACCTGGTTGATGTGTTTGAGTTTGTCTATGATCTGGCTGATGACCGGCTCAGGCGGCTTGTTGCTCCTGGACTCGGAGCTGGGGTGCAGTCGTTTTAGGCCGGGCCCAGGATATCTGAAAGGACGGGAAGAAAATGCTTAAATAAGCCTTATGTTTATGAAACTCTGAAGAGCTTCAGTGACTTCAGGCTAAGCTACCTTTGTGGAAGACACAAACAGGGATTTATCACCATCTAGTGTTGATAAGAGGAATCTCAGGTCTTCTGGATTTTAGTTTCCTGAGCTAAAAAACTCATTTGTCAATGAGCTCTGACCAAAGAACCAACTTTTCCCTCAATGGAGAAGCTACAGCTACAAAACCAGAGGCGGGTTGATATTTATCCAAGATCTGCTGTTTAAAGACAGCTTAATGCTGTTAATGTAGTTATAAAGGCTGCAATTCATCACTCATCACACGCTAACTCTGAACATCTGCCTTTAAGAGGCAGGCTGTTACATTACCACCTTCTTTGACATTTTTAAGTGTTTCAAGGGTGCCGAAAACATCCCCAAAGATCTTGAACTATCATGTAAAGTTTGGCTGCTGATTAATTTCATGCACATTATCTGCTCAGTTAGTAGCTTTTTAATCATCTGAAGTTAATGAGAGAACATTAGCAGAGATGTATTTTTGCCCTGCTTTAGCTGTGAGGGTATATTTAGGTAGAAGCAGCACACAGGCAGGCTCTTACATGCATAAATGTACGACTGAGGAAGTGCTGCTCTGTTTACACTTGTGTACACTATGAAGAGGAGGAGCTGGGATGTCTGAAAGGTAGATTTCTTCACAGCTGTTCTTTCATGTTGAGACTTTCCTGCAGGTGTGTTTTTTTTTTTTCACTTCTGACAGTCCCAAGGGTTTAACCCCTTCCTCACCGCACGCTCGGAAGGATGAGACCGGCTAATTCTGCTTGACTGAGACGAGCACGTTTAGGTGAACCTGAATCAGACATCTCTCTCAGGTGCCGCAGTGGATGTCACGCTGCAGCGTAAATGTCGTCTGCCGTGTTGTTGTAAATGTTTGAAAAGATGAAGGACGAACTATTTTAGAGGAAGTAGATTAGCGAGAGCGAAAAAGGGGCCTTGAAAAAAGAATCTGTGCACATGTGTGTGTTTGTGTGTAAAGTATGAGGTCATCCTTTGTTCTCTCTCTTTTAAACAGCCCTGTGGGCACACTCCCCCAACACACACTCACACACACACTCACACACACACACACACCTATGAGCTGCCGTCTCTTTTCATCAGTCTTTCATTCTCCTCCAAGTCAGACTTTTCATTAAACTCAAATTACATTTCCCCAGTTATTTATTCTTCTTATTATCCATGATCTCATCCCTTCTTCGCTGCTAATTATCACATGAATAATGGAAAAACGTGTGATCACTTAAGCAGAGGAAAAGAGGAAATATGGTTAAGAGGAGGGAGGATTAGGACGGGGAGATTTTGAGTGACGATAAGAAGCCGAGGCAGGTTAGTGTTTCACATGATAAGTGCCTGTCAGATAATTTTACCACAATATAATTTAGCGTGTCTCACCGTTAAACCGTTTTTCACCGCCGATAGTCTCAGTTGTCGACTCTCGGCTCGTTATCCAATCCTGCTTGTGTTATTGTTCGCTGCCAGCAGAGCTGATCACATCGCCTCATGCTTGCGATAACTTAATCTAATGTAACACCAATTACCACGCTGCCATTAGGTCCAGTGTGAGGCTGCCATCTCTCGCAGCAAAATAACCCGCAGAAGTAGAAGAACACGTCCTACTACAAGCCACATTCACACACACACGTTTATACAAACACCTTTTTCTGTGCCTAAGAATCTTGTCTAACACACACAAACACAGACACACACGTGATTATTAACACTGTTCCTTTGTTTTAATGTCGCACTGAGAAAACACAAAATTCAGAGTTCATACAAACAGCTGTGATGGAGCAGCGGGTGGGTGAACTTAAGTCTCATTAAAGTGGGCGCATTATGCTCTATACATTTATTTTTGGAGCGCTGCATGATTCTAACTTCAACATAATCCTCATTATTCTTTAATACTCAATCCTTCCCTTTCCTTTAAACTAAATTAAGCCAGATTTCTTCCAACTGGCTGACCCCTTGTAAATGTCAAGTTTGAACAGCAGGTGGGCGGAGTTGCTTACTTTACATCATCAGTAGCTCCGCTCTTCTGTACTAATGTATCATTAAAATGGTGGTAAAAACTGACACAATTATGCACTCGTTTTATTCATCCTAGCTGCCGTAGCAACAGTACAACGCAGCAGGTTTCAAAAAGCGGTGCACGACCGGCAGAAAGTGCTGCAAGCGACAGTCTGACGTTAACTTTGTCATACGGTGCCGTTCACATGGCAGGTACAAACGTTCTTAAAGCCTTAGCTTTTATTGTACATATGCTGAAATCATTGAACCACTGACCATTTGTAATATGAGCATCCACCTCAGTAACAGCATATTCACATGGGAGACTCTAAGGGAGAGGATAATGGTTCTCTTTTAATGGCTCCTTGAAACGACTTATCTCGATTCTTGGCCAGTCTGCACTGGTCCAGGTTGAACTTTCTCAGAAATTGTTGATGGATTGCCGTAAAATTTGGTTTTGCTACCCTACATGCAAAGACGAAACATGACACTGACTATGAAGCTCGTGTTGCCTTAACTTTAGACCATGAGGTTAATGTTTGAGGGTGGGGTGAAATTGTTCTAGCTGACGGAGGTACTAAATCATTTGCTTTAAATCAACTGTGACTGAAAAAACATATATACAGATATGCATTATTGTGTATGATGTCTTTGGGGCCACAGTAATTCTTACATGTACCACATCACATCAGCTGTCATGAATTCAGTCGAGTCTGTCAGAGTGTGACAAACCATTTCTGCTTTTTATTGACCCAGTTTGGCACTAATGGCATTTCTTCCTTGTAAAGAAAAGTTGGGGACTCTGATTACACAATTAGATTAAATCTGCTGAGGGAATTCATGTTTTCCTCAGAAAGAATGGAAATACCTTTGGTGATGCTTCAACTTTCTTCACCTCTTTAAGTAGAACCAGTTTTTAAAAATAAATTTGATACAAGCTTAAAACTCTGAACTTTCCCATTAGGCTCTGTTATTCTTTAAGTGTCTATATATCTAAATAGCATTGCCGCTGGCAGAGTGTTAGCATAAAGAGTCGTATCTGACTCAACTCAAGGCCTCACAAGACATTTAGCATAGCATGTGCTGTAGGCTCTCAGACAACTATAATTTAACACAATGCTAAAGGATGACAGTGGGCACGGAGCATGTGGCAGCCACTGAGGCTGAAAACAGAGTTGAAGCCCCAAAAACTGCAGTTCCTTTAGTGGCCACTTGAATCCGGCTCCCATCCATGTGGATTTAGGCTTACAGTTGGGCTGTGACCTAGAACTCGACTCCACCTATCTGTGTTATACTGCTGGTGCCTGTTGCAGCAAGTGTCTGTGCTTCACGGGTGCAGCTTGCTAGCTAAGCTGGCTAGGGACAGCTAACTCGCTAACTTAGCACTCTATCTTTATGTCCTTTCTCCTGTTTTCATCTCACTCTACCTCCTTCACTACATCCATGAATCTTCTCTGAGGTCTTCTTCTTTTCCTCCTGTCTGGAAGCTCCATCTTCAACACCTTTTCTCCAGTATATCCCTCCTCTGCACATGTTCAAACCTTCCCAGCTTGATAGTCTCATTTCTACTGCTGTCCATTCTGGTCACTCCCATCTCCAAACCATACATTGCATCAGGTCTCACTACCACCTTGTAAACCTTAACTTTCAGTCTTGCTGCTATCCTTCTGGACCACATTTGCTTATTTCTGGCTGCAAAAATCAACATGGCAGCAGCTGAAACTCTTTAAATATGATATCTGCTGACCTCCTCTCAGTCTCCATCGTCACAATCCCCAAAATGAAACATTCACGGTCGACACCGAATCTTATCTTTGAATCAATTATCACACACACATGAATTTACACTGTCAGTAGATCCAAAAGAGGAATGTTTTGAGTTGATACGGCGTTACGTTTTTATCACAGTTAGCACGGTAACACTCTTTGATGTGGTGAAAAGTGTTCCTCCTCTGATCTGGCTTCCAGGTGTGATGGTAAACAGAGCCCGATAACAGGCGCCTCATTTAGCTCCACAGATCACTCCTCAAGTATCAGAGACATTCAGCACCCGACCCCTCCAGTGCTTATCCTCCCCACCCACCCGGTCTAAATTTATCTGCATGAGACAATGCACTGAATGAATGCCACATTTGGCTCTGAAGAAGGTCCTATCTCAGGAGATAATGGAAGATGATCCAGAACAAATCTCGAAGTGAAAATGCACCAGAGTGAATCTGCAGACATATGCCCTCGCAGGTGACATGGAGAATTGCTTGCCGCGAGACACTGCAATCTCTCCATCATTTTGTCTCCTGTTCCTGCCTCCCCTGCACCTTCCTGTCGCACTGCTTGGTCCAGCTTGTAATCATCCCCTCAGGACAGCTCTGCCCCCTTGCCAGCCTGATATCTCCTCCTCAGACTCGGGTTCTTTTTTTTTATATCTTTGTGCAAGAAGTACTGAACTTATTCTCCTTCATCCTTGGGAACTTAAAACATCCCCCAGTGCTTTTATACTAGAATTTGTGCATCTACACTGATTTAATTCCACACATGATTTAAAAGCCTAAAAATCCTATGATATCTGTAACTATGTGAGCCAAATTGAAATCGGGGCCAGCTGACGGTGCAGGCGGAAAGAGCGCTGAGAGTTGTGATGTGTGAAGCCAAAGGACAGGGGTGAAATGAAATATTGTGGAAACCGAATGCTGTTCTGCGGGGTGCACAGGAGACGCTGGATGAAGGAGGAGAGAGCGATCGAAACGGCAATTAACTAAGCGAGAAGAAGGTGACAGTGTTCCTGACATTAATAACATCCCATAGAGCCAAAGTCAAGATTTACACTCGCACTCAGTGGGTGAGACGGTGGGAGTGGGGGGGCCTTGTGGGAAGCTCATCAGCTCTGGGAAAACTTGCCCTTCAGTTCACCTACACTCCTAGATGTGAAGCTAGAGGGCTGGGAATTCAAGAATGGGAGCAAAGTGTTTGCATAAGCGATCATTTAGAGAGAGCCAATAAACTGTGAAGTGCTGATTCGCAGTCTGCAAACAAAAACCAGACCCCCGCCTTACCTGTCTGTCATCTCCTGCCCGTTCCAGCAGAGGGAGTGGTTCACTGGAGCAGGCTCGCGGCTGCATAAGGCCTCCCCGAGACCACTATAAAAGGAGCTGAAGCCTCTCAGGCTGGTTATGAAGTCCCTGAAACACAAAGGCAAAGAATACAAACGTCAGTTAACACCATTGTTAGTGAGCGGAGAAGAAAACAGCAGCGAAAGGAGGCAGGGAAAGTGCAAGAGAGGGAATTCAGCTTGATAGCAGCGAAAGCAACTCGATTAGATCCCCCTGGAGAAGGAGAGAATAAAAGAGGCCAAAATGAGCAGTGTCTCTATTCCTAATTGACATTAATCTGGCCATTGTGCTGCTGAGGCCAGCAGCCCCCGCTGGGCGTCATTACACTGTTCATTTAAGCCTGTTACTGCATCAGAAGTGCTAAAAAAAAATACTCAAGCGGAGAGAGACCGAGCCAAAGCATCGCGCGCAAGCAGGAGCGGACCTGTCGACAGCGTCAGGGGCAATATTTGTCTGTCAGGGAAAAATATTGCCCCCATGGCACCCTGGAGAGACAGAGAATCGCTTCATCATAGGAAGAGGTCTTGTCCTGGCGCCCGATTTCCTCACCTGCGGAGGTCTGCCAACGTCTCGTCGGGGTCCGAGGATGACGGCTGAGCCCCACGGGCTGCGGCGGCCGGAGGCTGGGACGGAGGGGATCCGACAGAGCGAGAGGCCCGCTGAGGAGTTTGTCCGCACATCCCGCTCACCTGCCCAAGAGAGAGAGGAGATTAGAAAGGAAGATCTCACTTCTCCCCAGAACCTCTTCATCACCACTTATGTGGCACTGTATCCACTTCCTGCTCCTAAAAGCCTCTTCATTCAAGCAGCGGTGACACTGCAGACGGTACGAGCCTGTCAGTACCAAACTGCCGGCCTTACTCAGCTGAGCGCCTCTGCAAATTGTCATCTGTTTGGAATTGTTTATTTTTGGGAGGGATGAAAGCACCGGGATTTGCATAACAAACAAGTCATTGTATCCTCTGCCAGCCATGTTCGAATTTGTAATCATAACACTCCAAAAAAAAAAAAAAAACCCCTCCAGCCTCTCATTTTGCTGCTTCTTTCCTGTATAAATGCCATTGTGTTTCACACGAGAGACAACATAACAATAATAAATAAGGAGTCCTTCTCTGTCTCTCAGAGATAACGGACCTGGCACATTCTTTTCAGGTGCAATAAAAATGCAAATGGCTGTTAATGTTTAGCTTGTGGTTTAATGATTTGCCGGTGGTTTAATTTCCCTGGGGAATACTGGCCGGGCTTAATTCTGCCATGTAATGTTAACAGCTAATTGTGCCCAGCTCCCCTTTAAGTGAAAAGGCTGGCATCACTGCCGCTGAATACTGATGGGATCCGATAGAGCAGCGACGGACATCTTCATCTGGAGCTAACCGAGGCCACATAACACACACACACACACACACACACACACACACACACACACACACACACACACACACACACACACACACACACAGAGAAATGCATGCATGCACACAGATCTTTTCAGCATAAACAAAAATGAATCATTTCATGCAATGATTCATTTTTGCATAATGCACCTAATCCCATTAACATGATAAACACACACGCCTACATAATATACTCTTTGCAAGCACTTGCATATCTTACAACAGCGCATGCGCTCATTTATCGCACGCGTGCTGACACACTGAAATGCTGATCGGCTGCAACACGGAACCATCAGGGTTAATCAATACAGCCTTGTCATCCAAGGATGGTGTTAGAGACTCACACACACACACACACACACACACTCCTGACAGTCACAGATGGCTGAGTTCTCCTGCACTAGGCATTTACAACACACAGCTTCCCTGACTAGCCATCTTCCCTACCGTGTGCTTAAGGGGATATAACACACACACACACACACACACACACACACACACACACACACACACACACACACACACACACACACTCCTGACAGTCACAGATGGCTGAGTTCTCCTGCACTAGGCATTTACCAACACACAGCTTCCCTGACTAGCCATCTTCCCTACCGTGTGCTTAAGGGGATATAACACACACACACACACACACACACACACACACACACACACACACACACACACACACACACACACACCTATTTGAGCTCATTGCTTCTCCCACCCCACTCTCTCCTTCCACATCTTCCTCTCGTGCGATACTTTTGTTCTCGTGTGCCTGGAGCAATTGCCGGTGCTTCCACGGGCCATGATTAATGTGATCGGAGCTGCGTTTCTCCTTTTTGTTTGAGCATTCTCGGGAAGCCGTAGGGAAGTTGTGGCACAAGGGAGAGGACTGATTCAGCACGCACGCCAACATAGCCCCACCCCATCCCCGCCGATTGTTTTCCGGATTCTTCAAGGAAGGGGCTCAATACTTGAAATGTGCAATTCACTTGTATTTTTATTTTTTATTCCTATTTATTCTATTTATCCCCTTTGTATATTTTATTTATATTTGTCTCTGTATTTATATATGTGTGTGTGTGTGTGTGTGTGTGTGTGTGTGTGTGTGTGTGTGTGTGTGTGTGTGTGTGTGTGTGTGTGTGTGTGTGTGTGTGTGTGTGTGTATATATATATATATATATAACAGTTCTGTAACTGTAACTTTGGTCGTTGCTGTGCTTTTTTTGGAAGTCGAATTTCCCAGAGGAACCCACCCGAGGGATTAATAAAGTTCTATCTTATCTTATCTTATCTTATCATTAGTGGGGTATTAATATTACCCAGGGCTCGACTAACACAACCAACAGGAGAGTCTGCAGATAAAGTCTGCCTCAGCGGGACAGCTCAGAAATATCTGCACACTTTTATCTGCACCGGGCAGCCTGTGCCTTTCTCTCAGAGGAAGAGAGGGGTGCTGGCGGCCAGTAGTACGAGTCACACAAACCTCGCAGCCCACACTTGGTTGCACTGGCACACCTGCATTTTGGGCTCAGCATGTGCAAACATGGTGTAGAGATGCACCGCAAACAAATCAATGGAATTGCACACAGCGCTGGGACTAATGTGAGATCGGGCTTTTGCTTTCATTATGATCGCGAGGAGTTTTTAATAAGCAAACGGTTTCAGGAGCAAAGACGATACTATCAGTGTTATAGGATGGCACGATGCCACGCACAGCTGTAACAACATACTGGAGAAAATTTAGTGAGTAATGCTCGTGCTCCAGAGAAGTCAAGGCTCAGGGGACAGACTGAGTCAGCACTCAGCCCCCATCCTCCTCCTGTCACCAGCATAGAAACTAACTTTTGCTGAAATACACACTGTACACAGAAAAAGAAAATCTGGATTGTCTATAAATTCATGCTTTTATGTCATCTTTGCATTATTGTAATGCCCTTTTTAAAGAGGTATCAATCATAAATCAATGAATAGACTTCAAACTGTTCAGGATGCGGCGTCAAGGTCAGTTTTAACGAGTCTACGATGGCTGCTCGTTTGTTTCAGAATTGATTTTAAGATTTTACTGACTCCTTTTAAAGCCCTTCACGGCCTGGCTCCAGAGTGCACACTAGAGCTGCTGTTCTTGTGCCGACCTGTGTGCAGCCTGAGATCCCGCTAACTGTTCCAGCCTCACGTTTAAAGATAAATGGCGATCGAGCGTTTTCTGTTTGGGCTCCTCGATTGTTGAACGACCTGCCAGACTCACTCTGGCCTACTTGGTCAGTGGCTTCTTTTAAATCACTATTAGAAACCTATTTATAATGCAGGGCCTTCTCATAAATTTGATGATAGATTTTATGTCCTTGACATGCTCAGCTTACCTTTGTTTTTGTTTGTTCAACTTTTTATTCATTATTAGGGAGTCACATTGATTTTTATATGTTACACTTGCATGGGCTTTTTAAATTGATATGCAAATTTTCATTTTTAATAATTCATTTCTATTTTTGTATAAACTTTATGAAGAAATTGGCTAAATAGTGTAGCTGTCACGTTCCTGCGTCTGTTGACCCAGCGTTTCAAGTTTTAGTTTTTTTGGATGTTGATGTTTATGTTTAAGTTCCTTAAGTTAGCTTCATTTGTTTATTAGATTTCCCCTTGTGTTTTCTACCCCTGTATTTAAGCTTCCCTCACCCTTTATGTGTTTCATGCTGTGTGTCCTATGTTATCACATTCGTGTTGTCATGTCTGCATTCCACTCTGTTTCCTGTTTTATTGTGAAAGTCCTTGTCCTATGTGCAGTGTGTCTAGTTTTGCTTCCCCTTGTCCATGTTCCATGTATCTTTGTATCCACACCAAGTTTCATGGTTTGGTATTTTTATGTTTATCTTCAGTTTCCCCAGTTTAGGTTATTGTTTAGCTTCACCTCTGACTTTTGTTTTGTAATCTTTTCCCAGCCTTAATAAATGGCTCGCTTTCTGTTAAGTTTTCTTCCACGTTCCTTAGTGTCTGCATTTTGGGTCCTCTTCGTCACTCCATACTGTCACAATAGTGGTTTACACTTTTATCCAACCTAAGTAAAAGATTCCTGGTTTGATGCCAGGAGGAAACACAAATTCCTTTGGAATTATGTCAGGAAGGGCATCTGGAAAGGAGCTGAAATTAGCAGTTTTTTGTTTTTAATTTAAGGAAGTAAACTTTTTTAGATTAAGAATGTCAGAGACAAATAACATTAACTTTCTTTTAACCCTAGGAACCTCTCACTGCGAGCCAACAGTGCTAAACATGCTTTGTTGTCAATTTAATTTATGTCTTTACATGAAAATATCTGGTTTCAAATGAATCTCCTTTTGTTCAACACAGAGGAAATCATGCGTGCTCAGTGAACACATCATCAAATCAAATCAATTTATTTATATAGCACTTTTCACAGGATAAATACCACAAAGTGCTTCACAGTAATATAAAACAGAAATGCATAAAATAAATTAATAATCAAACACACAGCACAAGTCTGTGCTGTGTGTTTATTTGTGCTGTGCTGTGTCATTTATTTAGCCAATCTAAATAAATGAGTCTTAAGCTGATTTTTAAAAGAATAAATACAATCAAGGCAACGTAATGATGGAGGGAGAGCATCCCACAACCTGGGGGCCACCGCTCTAAAAGATCTATCACCTCTGGTCTTAAAACGAGTTTGTGGGACTCCCAACAGCCTTTGATTAGATGATCTCAGGCTGCGAGATCATCATCGCTATCATCTGAGTTATCATAACAAATGTTTCCAGATTAACAAGAAAACTATTTCCTCTCTATTTTAATCTTATTTAATCAATTTTTATTATTATTTTTACCGTCATCGAGTCTTTCGGGCTGAAAGATATTGTCGGACTTGGGTTTGATTCAAAAGTTTTGCTTGCGTCAGTCTTTGCTGGCTGACTCACAACCACAGCCAAAGATCTGAAGTCGCTGTGATTTAAAGTGGCTGTGATTAA
Source organism: Diplotaxodon limnothrissa (assembly GCF_057381915.1). NCBI lineage: Eukaryota > Metazoa > Chordata > Actinopteri > Cichliformes > Cichlidae > Diplotaxodon > Diplotaxodon limnothrissa. Next base: position 23,691,204 of record NC_140597.1, read on the forward strand.
CCGTAGCTGTGGTTACTATTAGAGCGCATTTAAAATCCTTTTCTCTTAGCAAACTATTTCAACTTGTGGAGTTCAGGTGTTACAATATTAATTGTGGCTCCTGAACCATGAGTGCAGCTCACTACACATGCACGTTAGTGTTTCTTTCACTGGCCCCGACCTTGGTTTATACACAGACAACAGACTTCAAATAAGATAACTCATTTTTCATTGGCACATTATAAACCAATTGACGTATCTTTTATAACTGTGAGGTCTCTCTTAATAAATTCATGGCTACAAGGTTGTAGGATTAGGTGTCTTTAAGGCTACGTTCACACTGCAGGTGAAAGCGCATCAAATCCGACTTTTTTGACCCTATGCGACCCATATCCGATCATGCTATGACAGTGTGAACGGCGCAAATCCGATATTTTCAAATCCGATCTGGGTCACTTTCGTATGTGGTACTGAATCCGATACATATCCGATGTTTTAGAAAGCGACTGCTGTGTGAACGGTCAGGTCGCATTAAATCCGCCTTTTACGTCACCGACACAAGACTGAAGCCAATTATCAGCGCCAGAGAAGACATCGCGAACGCTTCCTGGCCATCCAGTGTAGATGTCAGTGAAACTGTTGGGAAGACAACGTTGGAGAAACGTGAACATTTTATTTGTACTGTATAATCTGCAGATTCTGACAGAAATCTGCAACCATCCTTTGAAGCACCGCTCCTCTCTAAAACAGCAATAAGGATCATTATTAGGTTATCTACATTATTATGTAAATAACAAAATAACTTAAAGCAAAAATTGGGAAACGTGAAGTCCGAAGTCTTTATATTAACGGCCATCTGTCAAACAATATTGTTTGCTCTGGGTCTAAACACACCGCGTTGTGTGTGACGTCTTCTTTTGCGCATGCGGCCGCTTTGAGCGTTCACACTAGAGCGCGTTTGCTTTCGCATTTTATTTGTAGTGTGAACACGCAGACAAAAAATCGGATTTGATCAAAAAATCGGAATTGAGCATTAAGACCTGCAGTGTGAACGTAGCCTTAGTTTGTGACTATTACCCACATGTTCCCAGACCATATCACAACCATAACGTGCTAACGTGCACAAAATTCAACGATTGAGAGCTTATTAGGTGCCTGTTTTTTTTTTCTGAGAATGAAAACAGCCCGTCAGCTCACATTGGTTCTTATCTGTATATATCTGGTCAGAGGCTTGGATTTTATGAAGGAAGAGCTTTACAGTGAAGCAATTGCTCACACGGTAACGCTGATGTTTATCAGGCTCTGTGTTTGAAATGAGTATGACAGAAGCAACCTAATGGCTTCGGGGGGGAAATGTATTGTTATGCTTGCATTTTATTTAGGAAAAACATGTACTGAGGCTTTTTTTAACAGATTTGTCAGGAACGAAGCTTTTCCTCTTTACACTGCAGTCACACCTGAGATCGTCCTTTAACTGATCTGGTTTCTTTCCAGCACAGAAAAAAACGTATTTTTGTCAAACATGTTCAAGTTACAATTACAACAGACGTGAGCAAGCAAATCCTTCACAGCATAAGCATGCCCATGTTGACCCTGTGCTTGCATGAACTGTTAGAGAGGGGCATCGTTTAACCCGTCCTGCCAGCTGGTGTCATTTTCTCCCTCTCTCTTGAGCTAACGTTGCGTAGTTTTATGTGAGTGTAGGTTTCATTCGACATATTAAATGGTGATTAGACACTCCACTTTAGAGCTCAACTGACATTGGATTTTTTCAGACCAATAACAATTTTCTGATATGCTTTCTTGTAGACACGTGAAATATAAGCAGATTTCCCCTAACATTTGTTATGTGTAATTATTTACTAGAATAATACAACAATTCATTTTAAAATTAATTTTGTTTTATTGTCACTAATACATGGTTGAAGAGTATTTCTCCTGTCTTACTTTAACTTTTTAGTTTTTTTGCTTATTGGTCAATATAAATGCTGATACTATGGTGGCCCTGAGAGGCCAAATGCACTGCAACTTAAGAAAACACCACATAGGAAAACAAAAAACAAAAATGGAAACAGGAAAAGTAAAACAAAAATAGAAAAAAATAAAACAGAAATAGAAAAAATGAAAACAGAAATAGGAAAAAAGATTTCCAAAAGCGCAAGGGAAGTGTTTCTGGGGAGAAAATAACCCGACGGACCAGTTGCAGGAACCAAAATGTGCTAAGAGTTGCGCTGGGAGACACAGAAGTGGAGGATCTATCGGTTTTGTGAGGAAAGAAAAGATGAGAGGTAAGTGTGTTAGCCTAACTATTAGCCTAAAAATCCGTCATCAGTATTATATGAATCATCAGATTAAAAAATACTTACCTAGCATGTTTTGGTTCCTGCAACTGGTCCGTCAGGTTATTGTCTCCCCAGAAACACTTCCCTTGTGCTTTTGGAAATCTCTTTTTTCCTATTTCCGTTGTGTTTTGTGTGCTTTTGCAGCGTTTTTCTTAATGCTGGTGTTTTCTTAAGTTGCAGTCCGTTTGGACTCTCAGGGCCACTGTACGATACGGACATATCAGCAAATGTCTAATATTAGACTGATATATTGGTCGGGCTCTACTTAATTTCTTGCATTTTGATGAACTTTTATTAATTTACAGTGAACTGTTAGTACGTAGATTTTGACATTATTTTATAGTGGAAATGTATAAAAAAAATCATCACTTTTCTATTATTATTAATTATTCTTTATTATTGTCAGATTTTCTCATTTCTGTCTGATATCACTGTTGTGATCTCAGGAGGATTTCAGTAGCTCACGTGTGTTTCCAGAAAATGTTATGATCACATTCAAAAGAATTTTCAAAAACATGTCACAGGTCCGTGTTTCTCTGTTGTAGTGATCAATGTTAGGAATTACATAAAGCTCCGCTGTATGCCCGAGGCTGACTTATTAGCTTGATTCGCTAGCACAGCAAAACCTTAACCACTTAAAACATGATCCATTTTGAGATTTCTGAGAAGAGAAAGCATCCTACTATTGAACCTCTTCTTATTTTTTCTCTCCTTAATGGTTATCAGCCATTATACCAGAGGAGATGCTCTAAAGCTAACTGAGCTCATAAATCTCCCGCACGCCCTGTGACATCTACACTCGTGCTATCTTAGCATCACTCCTGCTCCTGACTCCTGTTTCTCGCTCTCACTGTAATGTGTGCCGTATAAATATCTACAGATATCTTTCAAAGGTGAAGCATCATTTTAAAAGTTCCAGCATGCTGACCTATTGGTGAAATTGCCCACATATACTGTCTGTGTTGCATTTTTTTAAACTTTTTTTCAAATTAGCTGAGCTACTCCACAGTCTACCCTCTGGCAGTTCCAGAGGTACCCCAGGGGGTACATGTACCCTCTGGTTGGGACTTTCTGAGCCAGAGGTGAAGTGTGGGAAATGTGAGCAGTAATGTAAAGCGCACATGGACCAGTGAACACAGAAATCCCGTAGCAAAACTATCAGTGCTAAAAACACACAAGTGACTAAACGCTGAGCTGAAAGGAGGATGTTAATGTCTAAAACAGATAATGTACAGCTGACAGTTTAATTTAAAATGAAACTTGTTTGTGAATCACGCGTATGGAGACACTCTTTGGAAAAATGGATTTCACACTCCTCACTCACTGTGCTACTATTCCTGAAGCATTCGGAGACTGTGAAAAGCTATTAAAGCATGATGTATTTTTGATTTTATCAACACTGTCCCAATGCAGATCAAGGGGGGGGGGGGGTGTAAATCCTGATGTTTTATTCAAGTAAGATGGAAAACAAGTCCAAGAAATGTGATAGATGCCCCCTGCAACGAGGAGCTAATTGCCTGCATGGGGAAAGCATTTGATAAATGGCTCTTTAGTGAGAAGGATGTTGTTCAAATTGAAATTTGTATCCATATTATAAATAATTATACAACATACAAGTGATGACCAGAAAGGGAATTAGACTTAAAAGCCGAGTTGGTTTTGATTAATTTTTAAATTAGAGAATTAGTCATTTGTTATTAAAGCTCAGCTAAACAAACAAAAGCCTGCACAGGACCCGCCGCTGTTTCTGTCATTTCTTATTCATCTTTATCTTCTTCCTCCTTTTTATTTCTCTGAAATCCAGCCACCCAGAGTCATATAATAAAGAGTTTTGAAAATAAAGAGTATTAACTGTGGACAGTCTCTTAATTCTTTTCATGTATGCACATCAAGCACCCCGGCATCACCATTCGGTTGGAGTTAAACTATTGAACCATGTGCCTAGTTTTCAAAAACGAGGTACTGTTGGACTCCTTGGATCAAGCAGAGTTCAAAGCATTTCCATCACATTTTATCTCATGAAAAAAGAAAAAAAAAATCATAATTTTTCTTCCCAATCTTTAGAAAAACCAGCACAGAGATCTTCAGAGCAAGCCTCATAAATGTCTCATTAAAGTTATCAAATCGATTTTTGAGCCACACACAGCCAATCACAATCACAGTGAAAAGTGGCAGACATGAAATGAGGTCACAATCAAAGCCGTTCTGCAGTTTAGCAAAAGCAAACTTTGTATTGCTAGATCAAAAAAACAAAAAACGTCACTACTTGGAGGGTGCTGCAATAACTGGAAAGGTGTTAATTAGCTGGAAGTAATTCTTGTATCTGGTCAAATTGATTGATGTGACCTCCCCTTTGAATCAAAAAGGCCACAATTTTTTAACAACTGATCTTTAAGTCTCACAAAAACTATCAGACGGATTTTAGATTTTCAAAGCCATTTATCTGTTACAGCCAATCAATGACAACAGATGAGCCTCCAAACAGAATATGAGATTTGATGTTTTAACCCTAAACGCAGTGTCTGTAGGCACTTCTGCATAATCTGACCACTGCTCAGGTCATTGCAATAAGCAAGAACACACAGAAGATTTCCTATCAGAGCTTCCAGCCACGGCTTTGGTCTGATGCAATCTACAAGTTCAACTTGTGTGGAAAAAACATTGTTTTAATGAAAGTCAGTGGAACATTTTAATGTTTGTCAAACTTGACTGGTACTCTGCACACAATTCATTTAATTCAACTAGTAGTTAAAACAGCTCAAAATAGTTCAGACATGTTCCAACATGGCTGACCAGTAGCACAAGAAGAATTTTAGTTCAACTGCTGGGCTTCCTTATCATGGCTTACAGATACACACTCTCTAGCCTCTTTATTAGGTATGCCTGTTTGACTGCTTATTAATACAAAGATCTAATCAGCCAATAACATGAGAGCACATCAGTGGATTTAAGATGACCTGCTGAAGTTCAAACTGAGCATCAGAAGCGTTTACAGACAATGGTCTGAAAAACAAAATTTCCAGTGAGCCGCAGTTTCTGGCTGAAAATGTCTTGTTGATGTCAGAGCTCAGAGGAGAATAGATAGAATGCGGTGAGGCTTGTATGCTCTTCTGCATTCCCTGCTGTATGCAGAAGAGCTTCTAAACAACAAACTTTGAAGCAGATGGGCTTCAGCTGCAGAGGACCACAGCAGATGCCAATCGTTTCAGCTAAGAACAGGAAACTAAGAGTATAGTTCACACAGGCTCACCAAACAACAGAAGACTGGGAAAACACTGCAACATCTGACTGGTATGGTCAGATGTTGGCAGAAACAGCATAAAAGCATGGATCCATCCTACCTTGTGTTAATGTTCAGGTTGGTAGAGGTATAATGGTGTGGGCCACATTTTCATGGCAGACTTTAAGTCCCGTAGTACCAGCTGACCATCTTTTAAATGCCACAGCCTACTACAGTATTGTTGCTGATCTTGTCGTTATGCATAGTATCTCCTGATGGCTGCTCCCAGCAGGATTTCACAGCATATCACAAAACTCAAATCATATCAACCTGGTTTCTTCAGCATTACGGTGACTTCACTGTACTCAGATGGCCTCCACAGTCACAGATCTCAAGCCAACAGAGCACCTTTGGGATGTGGTGGAACAGGAGATTTGCATCGTGAACGTGCAGCTGACAAATCTGCAGTGTGATGCTGTCATGTTAGTATGGACCAAAATCCACCACCTGTGGTGTGAAGATTTAAAGCAACCCTGGTATTAGTAAGATGTATCTAAAGAAGGGGCTGGTGAGTGATAAAAATCTATCATAATTTACAGTGTTAAGCTACAGAATGATCCCTCTGGGACCTTTAAACATCCCAAATCATCTTCTATAATTTGCATTGAACAGTTAAACATGACTTTTATTAATTATGCATCAATTAAATATTTAAACACGACTAGATAAATAACTAAGAAATAGCTGATAAATTAGAAATATGTTGGAGCGTTTGGAAATCTGATTGGCTGGATGCTGGCTCTGATGGTATCAACGGTTTCAGAGCTGGCTGCGCTTCCCGTTTCTCTGCAGTAGTTTCGCACTTGTTCGAACGGATTAATAGGCAATAAAAATGCAGCGAAGATTTAATTCGTTTTCTTGTTTTCTCGCTGAAGCAACAGTTTGGATGTGATTTGATCTGCCTCTGATATGTGTGAGCACAATGGGAAAGCCACCAAATAAAGACAGCTGATGAAAAGAGTGTGTTATTGACAAAAACTGCAACAGGCACACAAAGAGCTATTTGATATTAGACTTAAAACTAAGCACCCAGCTGCATTGAGTGTATAACAACACATAAGTCATGTACTCCGCAGTATATCTCCTCTAATCTTGGTCAGATCCATCATATTTCTGTCTCAACCTACTTCCCGTCTTCATTTTCAGCCGAGGGGTCGAGGGGTGATGGATGTCTCCTCCACACTCTCCTGTCCTCCTTCCCCTTGGGCTTGCTCTTCACACACTTCCCCCCTCCCACTCTATTCTTTCGTCTCTCCGTCTCTTTGTCCCCTCTTTCTCTCCTTTCTTTCTCCTCGGTAACTGGTAAAAATAGAGCTTCATAAATCATGCATCGTCTTTCACAGCAGTGCGTAAAAAAAAAAAGAGAGGAAAAGAAATAAATGGGGGGGGGGATGTTGAGGATGAGATGTGGAGACGGAGGTGGATGACATCAAACTCCAGGAGAAGGGTGGGAAGTTGACAGGGGAATAGATTGGAGCTGCAGGGCTCTTGGCTGCCCTCTCCGTCTCTCTGAACATTGGCTGATTCACGCTGGAGTTGGAGGAAATGAATGTTAACATGCCAAGGAGTGGGCTGGCGGACGATGAGTGGTCATCTCGCCAGCAGAGTTACATGTTTCAAGCTCGCAGAGCGGAGAAGAGATGTCTCTCTCGCACCTTGAGGACTCTCTTACTCAGATAGGGTCGATCCGTCTGTCGCCCTTAGTAACAGGGGTCTGCACTCTGACTGGCGGGAAGGTTAAGTGCGAGATCGCTACGACAACTGCACCACATGTAGAATCACATGAAACCCCAAAACAAGGCACGGTAGATCCATTAGGCTGTTGTACAAAATATTGTATCACGAGAATATTACTTAAGGGTTCCTCTTAGTGAAAAAATCACCACGGCTGTGATTTTTTTAAAAAGATTAGAAATCAAAGTTATTTGATAACGCAGCTGCAGCGAGTTTTATTTGATCATGTTAAAAACATGGCTGTAAGCTGCCATAACCCCCCACCATTATAAGATGATGAAATGTTTGGGAGAACCCCAGTAAGAGTGCAGAGTCCATGCTCCAAGTTTGGTGCCAGCAGATGAAAAACTTCCTGTTAGGCCATCTGGTGTTGATTTCAACTGGCTGTAACAGACACATGCTGTATAAACATCTAAAATCAATCTGATAACTTTGGTGAGAATTGGTCTGAGGATTCATCTGCGCTATTTTAGGCAAAATGATTACTGCACTGCCAAATAATCGCCACATAATGTAAATATTTCCTCTGTAAATGAAGCGCCCAAATCCATGACCCACAGATCAAAGCATTACTGTGATATGAACTCACTTCCTGTTTGGTATCCCTGCAAATGATTTTGATAGGCTGTGGTGGACAATCAATCTATCCCCAACAAGTCACCATTTAATTCAGGTTACATTTTTGACAGCTCTGCCAACAGTTTTAGTTTCCATGACGAATAAACATTTCTGAAAATTCAAATTTTTCCATCTGTTTCATTTATAGTGAAAACTGGGCTTCAAAGGTACATCATATCTGAAAATCCATCCAAACAATCATGTTGCCGTTTACATCCACGCTTTATGTCCACGATTTACTTTCAACCTTTTAAATTGCTGTCACCTCGTCATCATGTGATCTTGTGGCAAAATTTGTAATTAAAGAAATAGTGCATGCATTTGTTTTTGTTTTGTGGGGTGACAATAAAAAAGTTAGTGTAATGACCACAAAACGGTCATCTTTAACTACCTTGAAGAAATTCCATCAAGATTTTAAAAAGAACCGCACAGCTGGTTAGACAACATGAAACCAGTCCCTGCAGCCACAGCTGTCTCTGGGTGTCACCATGTTTGTCACCTGCCTGCAATTCTGTATATTCTTCTCATTTAAAAAACTTTTTTACTGCTTCTCGCTTTTTCTCTTATCATTCTTCTTATAGCTGATGTTCTACATGTTACCAAACAGGATAAACTATAAAGCTGCTTGTTGGTTGTTGGGAGGGAGCTTTTTCACCATAGGGCTCATTTTCATGTTCAAGAAACCAGTTTGGGATTGTTTGAGTTTTGTGATATGGTGCATAGGCCCATCAGAAGATGGGTACACTGACGTCATAAAAGGATAGACGAGGTCAGCAACAATAATCAGGAAGAATGTGGTATTTTAATGGTGCTTAACTGATACTAAGGCAGCCAAAGTATGCCAAGAAAATATCGCCTGTGCTATTAAACCACCAGGCGAAGGCTGAACCGCTGATACAAGGCAGGATAGATCCATGCTTTTATGTTTCATGCCAAAGTTTGACCCTACCACCCGGATGTAGCAACAGAAAAAAAATATCTCAAACACACACACAGAAGAAAGTGAGCTTTCCCCCACAAGTCAGTGATTCATAGATGCAGCCACACCCTCACACTGCAGAGTAAGTGAGGTCAACCTGTGCGTTAATAAATGATGGGTTCAGAGTGAAAACCTGGTCACTGTGGGGATTCAGGGTGTGAGAGTGAAAAGTTCAGCAGATATCCAGGAGAAAAAGCACATCCAGCTCTGTAACCCCAGCAGAAAGGGCCTTTCATATTTCATAAGCAGTTCTGTCTGACTTCGCATGTGGGCTAAGAACCAACTTGATGGTTTTATTGCAGTTAACGCTACACATAACGGGTCACCGCTGCTGAGAAGTGAGAGACAAGTTTCAGAGAGACGTGCTGGGAGCATCTGTCTGATACGTGCTAGTCTTCATCCCTCTCTTGCCTGCTTGTTGCTTCTCCTTTTAATGCAGTTCCACCCAAAGTGCATTTTTGCTTTGGATGTGGAGAAGTAATGTGTTGCAGCCTGCTGTCTTAGGCAGAAGAAACGTCTCAGCCTGTCTTCTTCAGCACCGAACGCTGAAAAAGGATGTGACTCAGCGGGTCTAATGTGGTTACAAGCATACATACTATCAGTGTGATACTACAGCGGGAGGTGTCACCAAATCTCTGCTCGCACGATTAGAGATTTAGTGAAATCAAAGGTGAAAAAAATATGTAGACTCTCACATTACTGCTATAGGTATACCAAGAGTTCAGGTAAAATTAAAACACTATAGAATAATATAAATGAATCATTTGCAGTCTTTTAATGTGCGCAGAAGGAAAGTGGGTCGGCTCAGTGAGAGGACTGCAGTGATTATGCGCTATAGGCCAGAAAACAAGCAAATAAACAACATTCAGAGAAATTTATTCAAATCATCTCGAAACTGAAAATCCAGATAAACAAGGTTATCAAGTGTTTTCGTCTCATGGCCACAACTGAGGTGATATTTGTAGCTGTGTTCTCTTCCAACCTGCTGAGATCAAAATGAGATGATTGCTGCCTTGATTAGCAACATCTCATCTCGTAGTGTTCAAAGCAGCAACTAGGGCTGCTCGATTATGGCAAAAATGATAATCACGATTATTTTCACTGAAATTGAGATCTCGATTATTTGACGATATTTATTTAACAATAACAATGTATTGAATAATGACTTTAAAGATTGTCAAAAAATAATATAAAATAGTGTGCAAATACTGATAACAGTGCAAATGTTCGCAATATAAAAAATAAATGAAAAATATAAACATCTATGTTTAGTGAACTTTGCAGTGTTGCTCTGTGGTGCAGCTACGACACTGTAGCAAAGTTTACACTCTATGTCTACTTGATCCACGTCAGACTCCGCGAACCCATAATGTTTCCACACCACTGAAGTTTTTTTACCTCGTTTGGTACCGGGCCGCGAGAGTTGAGGCTCAGGTGTGAAATGTATAGTTTTCAGGGTTTTTATCGGTTTTCAGCGTTATTTTGTTATCGTTTTTATCGTTAACTCAGTTTTCCTCGGTATTTTCACATGTGTTATGAATAAATCTCATTTTTTTCGGTACCGGTACTAGTATTATTTTGTTGTATTTATCCGCGACACCTTAAAGGCCGGTCCATGAAAATATTGTCGGGCATAAACCGGTCCGTGGCGCAAAAAAGGCTGGGGACCGCTGCTCTTAATTGTTGTGTGCGCTCGATTTGCCACACGGAGCAGTGCGAGAGTAAAGCAGGAGGGAGGGGCTAATAATCGGCTCAGTCATTTTTAATGATCGTTGAAAGCCCAGATCGTAATCGTGATTAAAATTCGATTAATTGAGCAGCCCTAGCAGCAAGTATTGTAAGCTGCTGGGACCTTTCTGGTAGGGTTTCAGATGAAAGACCAGACTTCTAGCAGGTTGTAACTTCAACAACAGAGCCCCCATACTGCAGACCTTTAACATTTAAATAGGCAGCAGCATGCGGGGCTGGAAAGCTAAACCAACAAGCGAAAAAATAAATAAAAGGCCCTGTGCGTGGTTTTTATCAGGCCTGCAGCAAATTTCATATTCGAGTGATGACTCGAAGAAAGTTTTATTGGGAATACAAACAAATGCAGACGGAGAAAGTAACATTGCATTTGCAGAGGGATGATAAATACCAAGCTCAAATCACATTTGATGACCATAAAGCAGGTCCAAGTTGTGACATCGCTCTGGATTTATTCCTCTTCAGTTTAAAAGCACATCTTACAGTGTGTACGTGTGTTAGTGTACGGGACTCACCAGGGTGTTCAGGTGGCTGCGGGTATTCACGGCGTGTTTGAGAGCCAGTTTAATCATTGTGGGCAGTCTAAGAACAACAGCCTCCATATCCTGCTCTCCCCTCATGGCACCAGCCAACTTCCCCAGTCCATCTATATAGCTCCTCCAATGAGGCTGCACTTCTGCAGCTCCCCCCAGGCAGTTGTGCATCACTGCTTGACAGAAGCCTCTGCAGGCCGGCGGCCCCAGCATGCCCTGGCAGTGCGGGCAGTACCACAGCCTCAGCAGGGACCGGCTGCACTCTCGGCCGGGCCGCAGATGGTCTGTGGTGTTGACGACCTCGATGCCCAGGTTCAGCGCCTGCAGGAAGACTCGTGTGGCCAGGAGGGAGCGAGAGAGTCGAGTCATCATCAGTTTAGGATAAGGACCAAATGCTCCCGAGTCCTTCCAAGCTCCTCTTACACACTCCTCGGACACTGAGGTGCCACTGCCTCCCAGCAGGCGGCGGTACGTGAGCGGAAAGAGGCGGCCGTATAGCACCGCCACCATGTGGTCAACTGTGGAGTCCGAGCCAAGGATGTAAAGCGACATGTCCAGGAACAGCTGCCCCACAGAGCTCTGGGCACCGCTCGCAAGAGTCGGGAACTCTGACTTCAGCATCGTCAGGGTGGAGTTACGTCCGTGGCGCAGCACCAGGTCAAAGGCCTCTGCAAGAAAGAGTGAGACAGGGTGACAGTCAGGCCATCTTCTGAAAGCTCAAAAATTTCATTCAGTCACGCCTTAATAATCACTACAATTACCTCAAAGTTCTCAGCAAACAGGCATCAGCTTAACTCAAAAACATGAAACATGCAAACAGAAGCTTTCCCCCAAACAAAGATCCTATCCTTAACGATCAAAGCCAGGGAAAACTTCCCACGCGCAGCCTCGCGTTCCCTTTTTCCCACTTTTTCTCCATTTGTTGTTTTCCTCTAATGTGCTCACACACACTCTGAGGAAAAGCACGAACACATGCGTGTTATTACAGTAACGGGTGATGGCTTCAAACGAGCTTCTCCAATAGATAAACAGTGAGATTCTGGCTTTGACCTTTCCACAGTACAAAGCAACGGTCTGTAAAAAGCTCACAGAATCGTAAAAAGACACCAGCAACGTCAATATATTAGTCAAGTGTGAGAGGCATGGCCGTAAGGATGTCTGTGAGGAGAAAAGCATTCAAAACCTGCAGGAGGGAGTGGAGCAGGGGCCACTGTGAGAAGAGAAAATAATCAGTGGCGTTTCAAGGCACAAAGTGAAGTCTTATCAACAAGGTGGCACAAGAAGCGGGAGCTCCATCATCGACCCAGTTGCAAAATGAGTGAGGACCCGACAACAGAGGGGATTTAAAGCTCCATTACTGAACTTAGCAGGGGAGCCGGGACTCAGTGAAATGAAGCTTTGGACGGGAGAATAGCGTGAGATCCCGAAATCCCATTTATACCACGGCTAGTCCACTATATCACTTTGTTGGGAGTGACTGCCGCAAATGCTTTGTGAGGAGCAGAGGAAAAACAGTGGTTTAGGGAACATTAGAGGAAGTTATTGGTTTATGTGCTACAACAAATAGCCATTTCATCTTTGTTATTCGTTTTTCCCTGCTTGGATAGTTTAATTTGTTTTTCTTCATGCCTCTCTGAGGTCAGTGAAGCCTATGCGGAGCTTTGGCGTTGAGAAACAATTTAACTCCTCTGTTTTTAGGACATAATGTGACTTTCTGTGTATGCGTAAACAAATCCACATGAGGATATAAATACATATATATGAGATGTTTCACTATGATTGAAATGAATTCTGTAAACTAAGTAAACTCTCACAGAGGAATAAACACATTCGTTCCTCAAATTAAACATTCACAGTGTTTTTGTTTATCTGAGGTTATATTTACCTCGTTTTAAGATTTTTATTATCATCCGATATGTAAAACCTTAGAAACGAGTGCAATTTCTTCTTCCCATGTTTAGTAGGACTCGAAACACAGCAGCTAATGCATAAATGCAAGCAGGCCCGAAGTGATCCAGCTTTGCTATTTGTGGTGTGAAGTGAGGTGAAAACACACTGATATGAGCTGCAAATGTTTCAATTTGAGGCTCAGCGATTTCAATTTATTAATTTACAGAAACTTATTTTGAAGAAAAAAACAAGAAGAAATTGATTCTCTGTCAAAGTCTCAGATCAAAGGATAAACAAATATAGCACAACCAGATTGTGGTTTACTTGCTAGCACGAATGAATGTCTGCAGCGCACTTATTTGCCCTTTTATGGCAACCAAACTGCACACTAGCAGGCAGATCAGAGCATATTATTATTAATAATTTGACACTAAATCCACCTTTTTGTGTTGTTGAATTGCTGCTGAATCATTTTAATCTTTCTGGTCCCGGTTTATCGTGTTCATTGCGGCACAAGGTATTTGCCTTTGTACGGGGAAAATTAAGCTCAGCTCTGGAAATAACAGGAAATATTAGAACATTTTTTGATGTTGCATAGCTTCACTGCCATGTTTCAAGGTTGTAAGCCTGAGTTTAAAAGTTGGTTTTCAACTTTAAAATGCTGAAAGTGTTGAAATATGCTGCCTTAACTGGCTAAAGAGAATCCTGTGAAGTAACGACCCTGTAAGTAGCCAGCTTTAGTTAATAAAATACTGAACCTGTTTAAGCAAACTTTATCATAGGCTGGAGTAAACTGCAGCTTTAGGGTCTAATGTGTATGTAAGCAGCCTGCTCGCTCAGCAGAACAGTCGCTGGCTGCCTAAAGGTTAAGAAAAGCATTGGAGGATGTTCAGGAGCAGCGCACATCTGTTTGGTTTTTCACTCTACGGCTGTCCTGCTGTGTCTGTGAAGCACTTCCCTCTGTGATCAGTGAAGAGGCAGATGTGCAGATTGCCAGCTGAGACAAGGAGACAGACTGAAAGGAGGGAAAACAAACCCACACACACACACACACGGTTACACACAGAACTCGCAGATGAGCACAGAAAGTTTTCAACAAGCAGATATTTGGTTATCGATTGAAAAGTGGAGGCAGTGAGAAAATGTATCCAGCTCACAAAGCGGTTTCTAAAAAAAATCCACCCACATCAAACCCTGAAATTCAGCCGCTACCTGTAGCATCTCTCACGCCGTAAAGAGGAGAGCCACTTTGCGATGGTAAAGAGAAATACTAGAGGGCTCTTCATAAATGCAATTCAATGGCTCTGAGTAGCCGGGGTCATAGCATGAACCATTGCGAGCCCATTTCCTGCAAATGCTCCTCACGTTCTTTCAGCGGTGAAAGCCTGGACGGGATCAGGTATCCTTTAATGGAGGGGAATGGGGCCGTATGTCGGGGACCTGTGACACGCCGGATACAAGTGTACGAGGTCAAGAGCACGCATTACAAGAGCAGGAGCCCAGAGCAGCATATTAGGTCACGCTTAAAATTAGCAGTAACATTCATTTTGTGAGCGTCAGGGATGGAGGCAGAAGGCTGCTGGAAAGCTGTTTCTCCTGAGACTGAAGGCCTTTTACTGACAGACCACCTGTTTACTCCAAGGCATCTGGGCATCTCATCTTTCTCAGGCCTTGAAATGCTCATGTCGGATTGACTAAATGCGGTCCAGTAAACCTCTACTATGCGAATTTCTCATAATATCTGGTTTCTGTGCATTTCAAGCCATTAATCCCAAATTAAGCAGCGATCAAGTATCACACATTTCATGTTATTAGTAAAATAAGTCTGATAAATCTGCGGCACAATGAGGTAAATTCTTTCTGACATCTAAAGCCTTTAAGTGACTGCAGCTCTGACATAAAACAGGCGCTCCCGTAATCTATGAAGGGCCTGTCAAATAAGCATATTTGATGTTCAGGAGCCCATCAGTCTCCACGTTACGTATAAGTACATAAATCTGCGGCTCATAACGTACCAGGCTTGGCTGACCGTTGCCTGTGGTTGACACGCTGCGAAGGCAAAGACATGCACCGTGCTGCCTCATCAATCAGCGGCCCATACACCCATTATCCCCTGAGAGGAAAACATCAATAAATTACCCAGCCAATGAGACTAATCCATTTGGCTGATGGAGTTTCACCTCTAGCTGCCATGGAGACGGATGGAGGAGTCGCTGCCACCTGGTCCCGTTAACAAAGCCGTACCTGTCCGGGACGCAGACAGAGGACTGGCGGGGGTGCCACGGTGACACTTTTGATGTAAGGTGATTGGGCTTCTAAAGGGGGCCGGTGATGATCCAACTGTCTTATCATGTGTCTGTGGGTGCACCAAGCACGTGCGCAGGCTGACTCTAACAGACACCTCCCAGCAGCGTCGACGTTCAGTCGTGATTTTATGAGCTACAACAAAGCAGCATCTGTTCACTGACTGTAAACAGTGCGCTGCATTTTCCAGGCACGTTTCACTCAGAGCACTCTGCACTCAGGTAACCTGAGACCTGCTCCACCTGACAGCCCTTTTTTCCCCCTTGCGGGATTGTTGTACGTTTGCATCTGCTCGGGGCTTTACGGGACGGCGGCAGAGAGGCAGAGCGGGGCGGGGCCGGCTGATTCCAGGAACAAAGCAGGCAGGATGCTGGTAAGGCCTTGATAACATCACCAGCAGACCATGAGGGCCAATGGACAGCGGGGTAGAAATGAGAGGTGTATTAGGTTACTCCATCTGTTAGGGAGCACCTCATCGAACACACAAACACACACACGCACGTGCCCACACGCAGCCGCGCACAATGCAATCAGAGCACTCAGCAGCAGCCAGGTGGTGACAGCGAGGGCGAACATTTGGCGGACCATAGTGGGATGGCAAGGTGTAAGTCAGGTGTAAGGACACTCATACACACACACGCTAACAGATTTTTCTTTGTGTTCATTTAACTGCTGCCCTGTGAGCGTCCAGCTAATGTTTCCTCCCAGCTAGGCAGTAAAATAAACAAAATTCATACACTGCTTTTATTACTCGTAGTCTGTTTCTAATAAGAAAACAACTCGAGAGGTTTGTTTTGGGGGGTTTTTTCTCCAAAAACTCATACAGTCCACTCGGATCCACTGAAAAAAATATACAGCACTTTTACTTCTGTGTATATTTTTTGAAAATGTGGTTTATTATTTCAGGATAATCTTCAAGTCGTTATCTGTTCTACATTAATTGAAGGTTAAAATCTAGGTAGCAGTCCCAAGCTGCGCTGGATAAAAACACACAAACAGAACTTTACTTCTAAAGTTCTGAGACAGTTAAAAGATATTTTTCATAATTTGATGCATTAATGAAAAAATAGTTCTCAAATATTTCTATTTCAGTAAAAAAAATTGGCAAAATTTGTCATCTCTCATTTCTTTTTTGTTATTTATTTGAGGAGCCTGAGCTTCAGCCAGCAATAGTTCTCCAGGGTTTCTGACGCTCTTTCCAAGTTTTTCTTTGGATGTTGGCTCCTTTTTGACTGACTGATAGTGTTCCAGGATTACACTTATTGCATTGTCAGTGAGTTTGGGATCATTACCATGCTAAAAAATGAAGCCGTTGCCAATCTGATGCTTTCCAGATTTTATAACATGGTCGATCAAAATCTGGTCGATCACTTTTCTGTGTTCATAATTCTATCAGTTTTGACAAGATCAGTGCAGAAGTGCAGCCCAAACCATGACAGAGCCTCTGCTGTGTTTTACAGACCTCTCTTCTGACTTCCTCCATTCATACTGACGACTATTTCAAAATTAAAATTACGCATGTGGTTCTGTGGGCCAGGCAGGTTAGGACACACAGAACAGGATTTGAACTAAACAGCAGCTTTACTGCTGAACTCAAGCAAAATACAAAATACACAAAAACTCAGACAGGGCGAAAGAAAGCTAGGAGAGCTCAGGCTGTGTTGAAGAATAAAGGTGGTCATACCAAATATTGACTTCCAAGCTTCTGCTGCTGCTGTCACAGTCGGGGCGCACTGCATAGCTCATCTTTGTGTGCCGTCCTTCTGCTGCAATGTAACACTGGGTATGAGCCACTAGAGAAAACAGATCCATGTGCCTCTCACAGGGTGGCTGGTTTGAAAAGCTGAAGGTGACATTGTATGAATAGATGAAATGAAGTTTTCCACCATACAGCAGGGCCAACTCTGTTTGGGCCTAACATACTGTACTTTCCATTGATGTATCCACAGCACAGGATGCAGACTGTTTATAGCATTCGGTTTATAGCAGCATGTGTATTTGCAAGGGGCTGACAATCAGAAAGAAGATGACTAAAAGGCAGGAGAGCCATACTGGCTTGTTTCAGACAGAGGAACTGCAGGGGCTTCACAGTGGCTCAGTATAAGATAAATAATAATCACTTTAAACAGTGAAGCCTGCCAAGCTACGCTAATAGAGTTCAGATGATGAGCACAATGAAGGATGAAAACATTCACAAGCATGAAGAAATGTAAAGCTTGATGTTTATGTACATATATGCATATGTACATATGATATGCATAGACTCTACATCCCCAAATTTTTGTTCATAATTACCAGCCATGTTTGCTTACTTAGTGTACATTCAGTATTTTTCTCCACGCCCACCTGCAAAGACTTTGTCCTCTATTAAACAGGTCTCACAGTTTGAGAACCACCAAGCTAGGTCAGGCATAGAAGTCACTGGTTTGAAAATAAGCTGGCAAGTATCAGACTTTATTTTTACCTGGTTGGCTGAGAGTTGGAAAGCAGCCATGGTGATGTATGGCAGCCACGGTTTTTTAATACATTGTAAAATGCAATTGCCTGAATTCACAAAGAGCAGCAGAGGTCTGCTCATCAAACAGCACAACAACAAAGAAAACTGATTCACTGGAGCTCAGAGCACAAAATATTTTTAATAATTTTTAATGCAAAAGATTTTTTCCACACTTACCAAGTTCCATTTAAGCTCTGGTTAATTTGCTAAGAATATCAACTTTATTGCAAAAAAGGACAAATATCTAAAGCGGCTTTGGGATAATTAGTGGAAAACTATTTACTTACTGTGACAGCTACAAAAAGAAAGCAGTTGTGAAGGATTAAGATGAGTGTATATTCCCACTCAGTTTATCATACCTGTTGGCTTTATTCCCCACAGGTGCCACTGCTGGGGAATAAAGCCGCGGCTGATGGGTGCAGACGACAACGGTTAAAACGTGAAATGTGTTTCGAATTCAATTTGGAGCGTTTTTTCTCCATTCATCGTGGGTTGTTTTTTTTTAAACGTGGGTCGTGGAGCGTAGACTGTTTTTCACCTTCAGAAGTGGGGCCAATGCCATAAAAAAATCTGCAATAAAAGTAACATCTGTGTGTGCTTTGTGCCTGCCTCCTTTTTGACAGCTCAGCCAAATATCATTAGAACTATCCAAGTATAAGAAACACATCATCTCATTGACTGGAAAACATATCCAAGAGCAATAAACCACATCCACGATTACTTCTTCTTATACCATCAAAATCTATAACAGGAAGCATTAGACACACAGAGATAGAAATTGCTGTTCCTGGGTGATACAGATACGCCAGCAGCCAGTTTTTCTTTCCTCCCGTGCTTCCATATTTCTGCTTGTCACCATTGACTCCATTGATCTCTGGCACTGGCCTCCAATGCAGAGGTCAAAGTTGAGCCGTGCTGTATCTCTAACCGGCAAACAGGCGCTGTCAGAGGACACGGTGTGCAGCAGAATAGAGGACACGGCGAGGTGGGAAGGACGCGAGGGCAAAAGTGAAGTGGAAAAACACAACTGAGAGCTGGAGGGGAGGTAGAGGAGGAGGAGGAGGAGGAGGGGGTTCAGTGAATGGTGCCAGAACGTGTGGAGAGAAACATTCAGCGAGGCGAGCTTTGAAGCTCCATTCAAAGGCATCTGGAGTCAAGCAGTGCCAGAGCTGTGAGACACGTCGCACTCCTCTCGCCAAAACTCAGCCACGGGTGAGAGAGACCTGACACCCCAATCAAACGCTCGCCTCGCAGACAAAATACACATCGGACCCCGAGGAATCCTACCACTCAGAAAAGTGATACTTGAGTGAAAGGCTATTCCAATAATGGATTCATTTCCAGTGCACAGACCGAGACGCAGAGACAGGACACACATACACAACCCAACACACAAACATAGGCGTTATTGCTCTCTGGGGCTGCCGTTCAAGGCCGCGGATAAAAAGCCCGCAGCCCGTCCGTCCACATCTGATCGAAGATGAGAGAGGTCACGACTAACGCAGCGCGAGCACTCCACTCCAAATTAAGCATCCGAGCTCTATTAATCCAATATGCATCTCTAAGTAGATCCTGTGGTTCGTGATGAATGCACTCCTACTCATTCACCCTCATGCTAGTTTTCATGCTTGCGCCGCATTACGCCCATGCATCGGCTTAATGCTGAACAGCTCAATTTCAAACAGAGACAAATGTTATAGAGGGAATATTTGCGTTGCCATTTCACGATGCGCTCGCAGTAATAAAAGATGAGATTCGTGATCCCCTTGTTCTTTTTTTTTGATGTCGGGCTTATGACACATAAAAGGAGAAGCGGACTGAAGTGAAGAGAACTTATGAGGAGAAGCAGCAAGTGTTTTTGAAGTTCTGAAGCAGATGGGTGCACAGTGTGAGGGGAAATAGTGAGGCTGCATGAGAGGAGGCTTCCTTAATTATAAAACCCAGACTAATAACTTTCGGTGGATTAAAAATAATAATAATAAAGTTAAAACACGTCAGGTTTTAACCTGACACGTGTTGGAGGCTCTGACACTTTACAGTCCTGTTGCTCGAGCTATCATGAAGTCCCACTCTAACCTTCTGTATGTGTGTGTGAACAAATGAGATGAGGTTTTTTTAATTATTACAAGCTGAATTTAATAAAAGATTAAAGGCCAGGTCATTGCCACTTTAATAATTAATTGTGGCTCGTCTATATGTGGAACATTCTCCCTGAAAATAATGATGCACCTTGCACGATGCCACTATTATAGTGTCAGGACTGCCTGAAGACGACTTATTCCCATCCTTTGTCATGAGATCAAATGGACTTTGAGTGTGTGTGTTAGCGTGTGATCGTGTTTGTAATTGACTGCCTCAAGCCATGTGGGTTGAAGGACACCGATGACAGTTTCATTACAGAGCCGCAGAGTGCAGTGTGAGGAGTGTTTCTTCTCCCGGTTTGTCAACGTGGGTTCAGATGTGACTCAAAACACTGAATCAGTGTGAGGTGTGTTTGATTGCCCAACAATGATTAACTTTGAGGGAAAAATGGCTGCAACATTTTTTTTTTTTTGCAGGAGGAGTGTAAAATCTCACTTTTGAGAGAAGATGGGTGGCCTCGAGGATAAGGAACATGCTGACAGACTTTGATATAGGACATGGAAATATGGAGCTTTTTAGCAGAAACAATTTAGCACAAAAAAGTGGTGGAGGAAGAAAAGGCACAAGCTGGGCTTCTTGCAGGTCTTCACATTCAAGAAGGAAAGGAAATGTTGGACCCTGCAGCTCAGAAACAGCAGCTCAGCTTATCGATATAGTTGTCACCGAGGTGGGAGGTATCACAGCTAAAATACACAGTCGAGGGTGGGGTGCGCAGAGGTCATGGAAGTGCAGAGAAAATATCAGCAGGAAATAGCCAAAGGCTACAGATTTATGCTGATTTAACAACAGTGTTTGAAAGATCCGCTGAGAAGCTTCCACTAAAATTGAGATAGCTTTCAGAGGAAAGATAAAGAGTTTTGAGAAAAAAGGAGGCAGCTGTGTCAAAAGAAATGTTTGGGAGCGGCAACAAGTCAAAGAGCAAAGAAGACGACGCCTCACAAAGCCAGACTTCAGAGGATGACAGAGAATGCATCAGTGCATCGCTGTTCATGTGTAAACTGGAGGAACTCCAGATCGTGGTGACGACAACAATGGATGCCAGGAAAAACAAAGGAAGGTGAATGAGCTAAGACAGCATTTTGAGAGGCTCATTTAAAAATCATAAAGCCGCTGCTTATTCTCCTGCTCTGAGACAAATTCGGTTTACACGCAGTCTCAATAGAGTTCACGACATTCATTCTCTTCGCAGCCCATGTTTTTGGCAGTATATGCACACATTTAGCTGCCTGCTTTCAATTCTAAGAAAATACTCATGTTCTTCGGGTGTTTTCTTCTTACTTGATGGAAAAGTGACATATTTAACCCTTTAGAGAAACTGTGATGCAAGAACCAAGTTAACAGTGTAATCTAAAAAGAAGTTGCTAAAGCAAGCTGTTAAAAAATACAGTATAGAAATACCAAGAGAACAAAGCAGGGCAGGAGAATCAGTCGGTTATGCTTTTATTTGAAAAATCCAAAGTACAGGTGAATGTGTCGGGGCCTCGGTCGGGGAATACACGCTTAGGCTGGCGTGACTGACCTAGCGATCAATTTCACAGCAACCACTCGCAACCAGTGGGACAACACTAATTTTTCCCCAGCGACAGGTGGTTGCTACGCGGTGGCCAATCGAACAGGTCTCTGCACCTGTTCGAAAACTAAACGATGATTCTCAGCAGCACTGCAGCGCTCACAGCATCGGTGCAGCATCAGCCGTCGGCAAACATGATGATAATAAAGTTTTTAGTGAAATAAGTGAAATTCTGTTGAGCTTTGTCTGCTGAATGTGTCAGCGAGAGAACAAACCAGGTTATATGTCAAAATGTGAACACAACTCGCAACAAGTGTGCTTCAATGTATTTCATCCCACACAGGCAGCTCAGAGGCAAGAAGCCAGGCTTTTGTTTGGTTGCTGCTGAAAACCGTGGAAGCAGAAAAGATGGAGAGATAGAAACAATCTGCCAACAGCTTTGTTTCCAGCACCACAACCTTCTCCCACTGGACTCTGGCCATTTCATCCTGGTGGAGAA
This sequence comes from Diplotaxodon limnothrissa, assembly GCF_057381915.1. NCBI lineage: Eukaryota > Metazoa > Chordata > Actinopteri > Cichliformes > Cichlidae > Diplotaxodon > Diplotaxodon limnothrissa. The sequence continues at coordinate 23,713,257 of NC_140597.1, forward strand.
ACGCCTGACTTTACAGAACTTTGATTGTTGTGAAATAACAGCAGGCAAGCTAACCTTGGACGCTCATGTTTCCCAAATTTTCAGCTAAGCCTTCACTAAAGATAAAGTATGGGATTTTCTTCAAGACACCAACACTCATTGAGCTCGTCTGTATTATTGGGTCAGGTGCTTCTCCTTCACTCTATGGAGTCTCTGTGGGCTTTGGGTCAGTCGATTTGGCTAGCAGTAGTTTTGGGCAGATGCTAAATCCTGCTGGAAAAGAAAATCAGTATAAACTCTGTCAGCAGATGGAAGCTTGACCTGCTCTACACTCTTTGGGTAGGTGACTGGGCTGACTTTAGGCTCGATAAAGCAAAGTGGACACTAGTAGAGGACATGGCCGACTTCAGAAACTTCACTGGACTTCAAAGACCTCAGATTCTTGATACTCCTGATACTTTTCACTCTTCCTCCAGAATCTGAGCATTGACCATTTCCAAAATTCAAAGTTCTCTTTAGCCCTGGTAATAAAACTTTCTGGAGACCACACACACACACACACACACACACACACACACACACACACACACACACACACACACAATCTCTAGAAGATGAGAGGAGCCAGTTTTCTCGGTTGTCTGAGGTCTGTTGTTTATCCTTTCTGCTGATATTTTTCCAAATATATCCTTCTCATCACCTTGCTAAATTTAAAAGGAACATTGCACGCCACACACCATGAATGACGATTTTCACCAGATGCAATGTTGTAGTCAATTACGGCAGCAAAACACATTTGAACGTCCCGGAAAAAGGCTTTAACCAGATTGTGATGTCTGTTGCTGAAATGATGTTTGGGGTACTAAGCCTAATGCATATTTCAGATGTTAAAACACAACTCAGGGGTCTCTGCTCTGTTGTTTTCCTGATTTAGTGCCAATTATGCTTATTAGTTTTAATAACCCAGATAGGCTTTTATGCCCTTTATCAATCCGAATGTGATGGTTTATTATAATTTGCAAACCGCCGTGTCATCGTGCTTAAGAAAATAATTGCTTCAGATTAAAAAGGGCTTATAGGCAACAATCCGACTGTTTGAGATCCGAATCCTTCTTCCTCTTTGGTCAAGAGATTAATTGTTTCTGTCTCTTGTTTCACAAACTGGCATAATCCCCAAATCTCAGGACATCTGGTGCACTCGTAGGAGGAGACTGCAGGGGCTTTTTTTTTAAGCTCATTTATTGGGAATCATGCAGTGTCAATATTTTTGATGTGCTGTGGTAAAGCGGTAATGGAAAATAAATACGTTGTTGCATCACGTCAAACAGCACAGCAGCTGGAACCAATGTGGCGGTGATAGCAGGAAAATAGGGTCCGCTTTGATGTCTGGTAGTCCTTCAGTCAGACGCTGGTCAGTGATGTTGATTCAAGTTTCACATTGAGACTGAACTGTGGAAACCTGTAAACTGTTAATGTATTGATGACTATCCTGAGTTTATAGTCTAAACAATATTCCTGCAGTTTTATTTGATGTGCACTTGAGCGTTTTAAACAGTTACATTAGGAGAAAAAGTTCATTTTTTTGTAATTTAATTCAAAAAGGTAAACTTTCATGTTTTACTTTCATTCTATAAATCATATTACAGACAAAGTGAAATATTTTAAAACCTTTTCTGTCCTATTCTTGATGATGGCTGATAGCTAAAATGCAGTATCTCACTTTATAATAATACTCAAACATCACAGATCTCACAGTGAAGTCTAGGTCACTGCACACAACCACCGTCGTCGGGATAACTGCAGACTTGACAGTTGTCCAAATGATGCTCATCGACACCCCCTTCACAAAGAAGGAAAGGCACAGAAGGTCATTGCTGTGAAGGCTGGCTGTTTACAGAGTGCTGCATATTACTGCGAAATTAAAAACGTGAAAATGTGGGAGGAAAAAGATGCACAAGCAGCGGGAATAACTGCAGACCTGGGAGGATTTTCAAGAAAAGTTCATCAAGGACTTTTTAGAGCTTCAGAAGCGGTGGACTGAGGCTGGTGACGTTCAGAGACGTCGCCGGGAAAGATTAGCAGCTACGTGCTGCTAGTCCATTGCACTTGATTAACTGATCATCAGCAAGTGCAAGCATCTCCATTAAAGCAGAAGTTTTTGCAGTTTGCTGGTCTGGTATAATCAAAATGCCACAATCTTTGTAACAGGACGTCCCAGCAAATTTACAACAATATCAGACTCTGCTCAAACACGGTGGTGGAGGGGCTTGCTTTGTAGCCACAGGACCTGTGCACCTTACAGCCACTGAGTTGACCATGAACTCCTCACATGTGACGCCATGTGTCCAACAGGTGGGTCATGCAACAATTGCAATGTTCCAGTCAAAGTCCAGACTTCAACCCGACTGAAATGCTGTGGCCGGACCTTAAGAGAGCAGTGAATGACTAAATACCGGAAAACTTTAATGAACTGAAGCAATGTTGGAAAGAGTAGCCGGCCAAAATTCCTCCAAACAGATGTGAGAGACCAATAAAGTCATACAGAAAAAGCTGGTACGCTACTGAATCGTGGGGTATAATGAGTTTTTCACAGGACTGCATAGAGTCCTGTGAAAACTGTAAACATAGATAGAATCTGTATAAACATAAATAACACCAGAATATTCTTCTGAACCTAATTTTATTATTTTTTGGTAATTATGTGCCATAAACATTATAAAGCATCTCTTGCAGGAAAACATGCAATTAGCAGCTCCTGTTTGCTCCTAAATGAATCGCCCCAAGCTCCATTATAGTTTATTCCCATTTGGAATATAATCTGTATTTTATTTTATATTACAACTATCTGCCTAAATATTTTTTTTACATGCCCCGTTAAAGAACCAATAGCCCACCTGGGTGGGAAACACTGTTGCGTGAAATAAGCCAGCTGTTTCTAAGGACTCGCAGTCATTTCTGCAAAGCTAGGGTAATAACTTCCGACGTGAGGCTTGGTACTAACGCGCTCCCTCTCAGAAAGTAACGCTGAAGAAAAATCCGACAGCTCTTCTTAAAAACATGGACTTACATTTCACTGTCTGGGTTACGGGTTACGTCATCACAGCTGCTCTGCGAGTCTTGCTGCTGTGTAAACCGTCAATGTGATTGTTGGCAAACATTATGTAAATAAGCCTCCGCCACTTCCTCCCACAATTTTGTGACTTTGCACCAAGCGGTGCTTGAATTTGCATCTGTGACTGCTTACGTTTTTCCTTGTCTTAGTGATGTGGCTTAACTATACGAAAGAGCAATCCTAAAAAACCTACTAAAAATGTCCTTTTCCTCCTTTACCAGGACTAGAGTAACACTCCAGGCTGACTATAAGCCAGTTTCCCTCTCCTACCTGTCATATAAGAGACTTGAGTCTCATACACTGTAGTTTCTGAGTTGCGTTTGCCACGCTGAGTTTATTGGTAAACAAGCACCTAATTAAGTGATGCTGCAACGGTGTACGGTACTTCTCAACCTGTGCTACTATAAATAGGTGAGAGTTAGGAAAGGGTATTGTACATGACGGGGGGAAAACTTTGTTGTTTGTGTGAGAAACGAGATGAAAGACATACGCCTATGCCGCCTGAATGGCTGAGACACACCTCACCCTCCTCGATCCTCCCCAGTCTCCCCTCCTCTTCTTCACTGCTTCCTCACACATGCAGCTTTCTCATCCCACAAGCAGAACAGGACTCCCTTGTCTGTGCCCTCACACACACACACACACACACACACACACACACACACACACACACACACACGCACACTTGTTAAGGCTGATCCCAGTTTTGCACGGTGCATGCCTCAGCCACCAGCACACAAATGAGACACGCGGAGGCACAAATAGGGCTCACAAACACTCACAAGCAGCCTGACAAGTGGTTTCATCAAAGGCCGACGCATACACACACACATGCATGCATCCACGCTGTGCAGTTTTCTCCTCTGTCTGTCTTTGCTTTCCTTTTTGTCTCCATTACGTAGAGCTGCGCTAACCTTCTGCACCAATCTCCACCTGGCCAACCACCCCCCTCCACATCCCTCCCAGCCCCTCCTACACCAGCCCTCATCCATCTACAGTAAAAAAGATGTCTGCAGCAGGGTAAAAAAATGAATGTGACAATATTCTTGGGGCAGAAACAATGGGGAGAGTCCCCAGGCTGAGCAATGTTAGGTTATTTATCTCCAGGTAAAGATGTGTCTCTTCCCTACTATTCCTCCCCCATTCCTAATCCTATACTCCCACAGCCCCAGAGCTCCTCTTCAGCCACCTCACTACCTCCGTCTCCTCCTCTGAGAATCACCTCAGCAATCCACGCGTTACACTCTGAACCTCTGAAACCGGCGAAACTGCAACACTTTTAATTTTTAATCAGGGCCTCAGTCAGCAGGGACCGGGCTCTTTTACGCTCCCCTTCTCCCACCACCTTAGTCTCACCTTCACTTCTGCCCTCTCTCTTACTCGTGCTCGCCTACGCGCCCCGTCCCTCGTGTCTCTCCTCCCAAAGTCACGGTGATGAATGGGCAAGCGCTGCCATCTCTGTGCCCACCAGCAAGAGGTAGAGGCCGGCTAACGCGGCTCAGACGCTCTCGGGGATCACAGGCAGCGAGGAGAGTAATTAATCCAGTAGGATGGGAGGCAGGGTTGCAGGACATACTGCGAGCTTCAGGACACTGTGTGTGTGTGTTCATGTGTGTGTGTGTGTTTCAACGTAAATTATTGGAAACAGAGGATAGAAACTCCAGAGTTTTTGTTTTCTGATATATGTGTAGAACTCGGGGTGATGTGTTTCAGAGAACAAGGTTAGGCTGGTGTGCGTTTGTGTGTTTGTGGGTAGATGAGCTCCCTAAATAAACACCACTTGGGTGCAGACTGGAGGAGCCAGAGGCGGCACATACAAGACTGTCCTTGAACTGCAGGGTCAAACATACTAAAACGAACACACACACACACACACACACACACACACACACACACACACACACACACACACAGACGAAAACACCAACACAAATCACGTCTACAATGATATTCAACATCAGCGAGGATGGAGCTGCGGGGAGCTTTTCTACAACTGTGAAGGGGGGGTGGCTGCGAACCATTATTTCAGCTCCTTTGTTTGAATAAATCCATTGTCTGTGCCGCTTCTCAGAATAATCACTAAACACTAATTGTCTGCAGACGCGAGAGAGGACTCAGCTCCCAAATTACATTGCATTTACCTTGATAAGAGAGTCTCAGAGACAAACCGCAAGGTAAAAGAAAAATGTGTCAGGGCTGGACGTATAAACAGGTGTGTTCTCCGTCAAAGATCCATGTTAATTGGGCCAATCCATTACCCGCTTTGACATGCTTAATGTTTCGGGGGATGACCGATTAGGGCAGCGCAGAGCACTGTACACGGGCGCCTGGCTGGTTTCCTCTGGTCCATGGCGTCTAACCAGAGGCTACAGCTCCATGCATCATTAGTCCTAGGCTAGCCGGCATACCGATCACATGTCCCCATAGCCTAATGAGATAACTGAGGGGAAATGGAGTGCTGTAGAGCTGCTCTCTTAGTGTGCGGTCTCTCAGGTTTTTGCGTGCAGCTATGGCTGAGCCTGGCGCGATTACGGCACAAATGACGCTCAAAAGGAACAAAGCGGGAAATGTTAGATTTTGCAGGAAACATGACAAACACGTAGTGGGTGTGTGAGGGCACAAAGGGGAGGGAGGGGTCAGTGACAGCACAGGTGTTTGTAGGGAATGGAAACGACTCAGATGCTTCCTGTCAGGCTTTTAACTGTTGGGCAGCACACAGCCGCTCAGTCAGTAAGAGACGCAACATCTTCTGTTAAAGAAAATGAAAGTCAAATTTAAGAGCCGGCACAAGCTGCTCTTTTTAGATGTTCAAGCCTGTGCAGAAGTCGTCAGCCACTCCACTTTTGTTTTTTTGCTAAGAAAATAGGAAATAAGTGCAATGATTTATTGAAATGTTTAAGCACATAGTATATGAGGGGCAAAAACAGAGTTTTTACAGTTCCAGTGAGCTTTAAAGTCAATGTGATGTGACCACTTTCTTCAGCACAGCCTGAGCTCTCTTTGGCAACTTTCTTGTCATTTCTTTAAGTAGATTTCAGGATGGCTCTAATAGAAATGCCCTTCTTTAGATATTGGCAGCCCTTTGTTCCGTTCTCTGTCAAGATAAGATCGCACACTGGTTCAATGACGTTGTGGTCCGAGCTGCCAGGAAGTCAGTCTATGACCGATTGAGCTCTATTGTTTTGCTTTTACTGCTTTGGCAGTTGTTACATCCCTGGCCTGGGGATAACCTGGACATAAATTTTTTTTATTATTATCTCTTTCATTGAGACAGCAGTTGAACATAACTATGCCCTTTGACACTTTCTTTGCTGTCACATTTTTAACTTATAATTAAAAAATAAAGAAAAAAAGAAGAGGGAGAAAAAAAAAGAAAAAAAGGAACTTGGGTTAGGAGGCAGCAGGGCAGGGAGGCTTACATAATACTCTTATACAAAATCACACCTCACAGGCTTAACATAGTCTGTCCATTTAGACCATATTCCGTAGAAGGAATCCCTCTGAAGTTTAAGAGAAAATGACACTTTTTCCATCGTATAGATCTCTTGCACAGAATGTATCCAGTCTTCCATCGTTGGTGGTTCAGGCTTAAGCCATCTTCTCGTAAGAGGCTTTTTACTTGCGGCCAGTAGGATATACAGGAGTCTTCTGTCGTTGGAATTCAGTTTATCCACTGGTACATTGCACAAAAAAAGTGCAGTCAAAAGTTGAAGGAAAAACAAATGAAAAAACATTTTGTAAATGATCATGGATTAGAGACCAATACTGGCGAATAACTTTACAGTCCCAAAAGATGTGGAAACGGTTGGCTGCGTCTCCCCCACATCTCCAACATTTATCACCAAGTCCTCGATATCTTTGTTGAGCAGGGGTAATGAAAAATCTCATGATGCTTTTCCAGCAAAATTCCTGCCAAACATTAGACCCAGTGGTAGCCCACTGTATCTTGCATGCGTGAGCCCAACACTTCTCTGTAATTGACAAATTACCCTCCTTTTCCCACTTCGCTTTAATATACACAGTGCTGTCGTTTTTACACCGCAGGATGCTGGGATATAATTTGGAAATAATTTTACTTTGCGCTCCAGATTTGGTTAGTAATAATAATGTTTCTACATATTGTAATTCGTTTAGGTTCACTTTTAAGTTTTGATTAAAATAATTTCTGACCTGTAGATATCTAAAAAAGTCATCTGACCCTAAGTCATGTTTACTCCTTAAAGATTCAAAGCTTTGAAATGCTCCCTTATGGACAAATGAATAATAATTAGTTATACCTTTTGAAATCCAGTTTTTGAATCTATTATCATATTGATTTTGAGGATTTGGAAGCAACAAGCAGAGAGGACTATACATAAAATAAAGAATCCTCTTAATGGACAAATAGAAACAGAACTGGGGAAAATTTAACTATGCTTCCAGAATTACAACAGAAAACTTTACTCCCAACCCTTTGTAGATATTGTCAATACTTTCCTGTCTGGTCTAAAGTTGCAAGGTGTGACAGAGGAACAAAATAAAATGCTGTTGTCCACAATAACTAAAGAAGAAATTTACTTGGCAATTAAAAGACTAAAGGGAGGGAAAATGGCAGGGCCAGATGGTTCGGCCCAGAATGGTATAAAATAATGCAGGATCGTTTGACTCCCACCATGATAAAGACATTTAATTGGGTAATGGAAAAGAAAACTATCCCTTCTTCATGGAGGGAAGCAATAATTTCCATTATACCAAAAGAAGGAAAAGATAAACTAGAATATAGTAACTATCGCCCAATCAGTGTATTGAATATTGAATACAAGTTGTTTACATCTATTATCTCTAAGAGACTAGAAATGATATTATCAGTGAGATGGTCCTTTTTATACAAAGTGCTTGAGAAGTTTAATTTTGATAAATCTATAATTGATATTATTTCAGGGCTGTACAACAAACCAACAGCTAAAATCAAAATCAGTGGAGACCTCACCGAACCATTTATATTGGAATGAGGGACACGACAGGGTTGCTGCATTTCACCGCTGCTTTTTGCTTTGTTTATAGAACCATTAAGTCAGTGGATCAGGCAGAGACAGGATATAACAGGAGTAAGAACGCCAGGAGGGGAACAGAAATTAGCATTATTTGCTGACGACTTACTTTTAACATTATCCTACCCCTCACAGGCACTCCCCCAAATCATGGAAGCACTATCAGAGTATGGTTCTTTATCGGGATATAAGGTCAATGTAAATAAAACGCAGGTATTAAATTTAAACTATAAACCACCAGTCGAAATTAAGAATCGCTATAAATGGAAATGGGATGCAGATAGCATTAGGTATTTAGGGGTGGTAATACATCGTGACTTCACCAAAACGCTCAATGCCAACTATGCCCCGCTAAATGAATCTATAAAATCAGACATACAAAGATGGAACACTATTCCGTTTCTGGACCTACACTCCAGGATTGAATCAGTCAGATTAAATATTCTTCCCCGACTGCTGTATTTGTTTCAGTCTTTACCGATTGCCATACCACAAAAACAGTTTGCGGCATGGGATAGAACATTGTCAAAATACATCTGGAACGGGAAAAAAGCTAGAGTTAAATATAAAACGCTCCAATTAAAGAAAGAAAAGGGAGGTCGTGGGCTTCCCTGTCTACGAGAATATTATTGTGCAGCTCAGCTAAGACCACTGATTTGTCTCTGTTGTCCAGACTACACCGCCGGATGGAAAGATGTTGAAGGAACAATAGTAAAAGAAATACCAGTTTCAGCTTTAATATCGGACATAAAATTGCAGAATAAAATACATATGGCAGATAAACCTATACTACAAATAATGATATCTGCTTGGAAAGAAGTAATAAAAATTGGTGGTTTGGAAAATGCCTCTAAGGTTTTAAGATGGTGTGCACATGATTCAGATTTTAAACCTGGACATAATTTGATGCACAATTCTTCCCACTCCCAAGAAAGTGAGAACACTTCAAGATGCTAAACAGCATTTGGCTGACTTCAGAGTTGAGCAGTTCCCCGAACAACAAACAAAAAACCTCTAGTGATCCTTATTTCTCTCTAACAGAAAATAAAAGGCAAGCAAATCACAATTCTCTAAGCTTTACTTCCAACCACAAAATAGGAGAAAACTGATTTATAAAAAAATGCCTTCTAACTCCTACTAAACTATCACAAGGTGCTCAGTATGTACAGCGTAAATGTACTTACGAATTACTACTGCAAAAAGCTCTCAGCTAACAGCACAGAGGGCAAAATAACCAACTTAGCTCTCAAGATTTATTTTTTAACTTCTAATCAGGCTTCTTGCACAAACACTCAAAATCATCTGGCAAACTAACTGCTGGCTCTGTGGTGGGTGCAGAGGAGGCACGGAGAGTGATGAGGTGGCTGTCTGCTGAAGGTTAAGAGGCAACTGTCTGTCTAGTGATCCAATCCACACACAACTTATTGAACAGCTTCTTCAAACCACCTTTTGTCAGTCTCCACTTGTGTCAGCAACAGTGATGGGAATAATTTCTATCGTTACAACGCTGTTATCATTGCTAACATGAAAATGCGTCACTGTTTTTCAACACACAGAGGGTTAAAGCTGTCTTCTTCTTACCGGGAGCTAGTGGGGCGAAACAATCGCACGAGTCCTGCTAATTGGCTGAGGAAGCATAAAGTAGTCATGGTAAACCAATCACATGACCAATTTAAGCTGTCATAGCAACAAGATGCTATAAACCAGTTTTCAAATTGTGTTGAAAGTCCACGAGATTTGTGACGTTTAGCATGTCTGGAGTGTGTAGCTAGTGTGTTGTGTAGTGGATAGTTTAGTGTTGTGTGTCAGAACAATGAGGGGACTGGTGAATGTCACAGTTGCTGCCAAAAAGCAACCAAAGGCAGATTACAGCGTAAACTCTGTCTCCAGGTAGAAAACAGGATGATACACCTCGTGCTGTCAGGCCTGCAGTTATCAGGTTTTCAATGTTCTCCTTTGTCTTATAGTGGACAGGAACTACTTTTTGGAGCGGCACAAATAATTTGTGTTTCAACTTATTTGATGCAGGAACACCTGATTGTTCTGTAAATAGTTTGAAATGGTTATAAAAAAACACCTTGGCTGCATTTTTAGGTAAATAGCTGCAAATAACTTTGTGGTTTGCAAAAGTTGTGCATAGGTTTTTAAAATTTACAATTTATATTTGCATTTCAAGTTATGAAAATGATTCGTTAAACATGTTTGTGGTTGTTACAGTAAAAAATCTAACCTTTTTCTACTCAGATTTTATGTTTTTTGTCTGATTTTATATCAATTGTGTTAATACAGTATGTCAAAATGAAAAAATAGATGTAAATTCAGACATGTGAGGTTGTGCTGAAAAGAATGATACCAAACAAGGCAAGATAAATAGTTGTTAAAGGTGAAATGCAGAGATAAAATCAAAAGTAGTCAAAAATGGCCAATTATACAGTGGACCCCAGAGGGTTAAACGTTTTAGTAATGCAATAGTTACTCTTTCTAGTAATTAGTTACTTTTAGAACATTGTAACTCAGGTTCTAACGCTGGAATGATTTAAAGTCTGATGGTACTTTTTCGGCATTCATAATTGCATCAATTTTGACAAGATCTCCAACACCACTGACTGAAATGCAGCCCAAACCATGACAGAGCCTCCACCGTGTTTTACAGATGGCTGCACACACTTGCTGTCGTCCCTTTCCTCTGACAGCAACTTGAACCGTAATCTTGAAACCTGGATTCATCACTCCATCAGACCTGTTGCCTGGATTTTAAATCCAGTTCTTGTGTAATTTGGCATCACCTCAGCCCTTCTCCATGTTTCCTTTCCTTATGAATGATTTCTTGACAGCCACCTTTCCACTATCCTCTGAAAATAGTCAGATACATGGACTGGACTGAAAATGAGTCAAAAAGCAGCCAGTGTAGTCCAAAGAAAAGCCTGGAGAACTATTGTTAAAGACCACTTTAGAATGATTTTTATTTTAGCACACAAAGCTGAACACATTTATAAAATGACCTAATTATGGAATTACATATATGAAACACTTGCCAGAGTCAGTGGGATTTATGCTCTGGGAACAATGGATGTGCCAAATTTCATGGAACGCTGTCCAACAGTAGAGAGACTGGTAAATGGTGGACAGAAGGACTCACCAACAAACAAACATTGCCAGCATGGCTAAAAACCGTTTCTGCCATTTTCTTCAATTCTCGCAACATGAGGCAGTTAGTCAGCAGCGGGATTCATCAAGCATTGCTTGCTGGCTGTCCTGAAATCAGGTAGAAGTAGGTGTCGAGCTGCAGCCCACATAACGTGACCCATTTTTTTCCAAAAGGAGGAGCAATCAGCAGCATAGCCGAGGGGTGCCAGAGACAGGGAGCACACATGCAGTCCCAGAAGACAGACAGCGATACAGCACAGGAAATACAATCATCCATGAGCCAAGAGGCTAAATGTAAGATTCAGCAACAGTGCAGCAGAGGAGTTAAGTCCTTTTAAAGTCCAACCAGCAAACCCCCCACTCACTTCTAAATGTGTTTGAGCTGCTGGAAAATTTCATCAAAGATACTTGTACACCTATTGAGAGGAATTGTTGATGCATCACAAAATATTATAGCTGCAGAATTGAGGATTTTCCTTGGGTTTAATCTGTCTTGAGACTTCTATTCCATCTGCAATTACCGGACTTCTGCGTAGCGAATACATAGCTGCTGGTTTCTAGTAAAGCGAGATGAGAGCGTCAAATGGAGAGACTGGATGAAAGAGGAGAGTGGAGCGAGGATGAATGGAGATGAGAGGTCACAGCGGAGGAGAGCACACTGACAGATATGGAAATTAAGTCAAGAGGGAGACAGAGATACGAACTTTTCCTTCACTTCCTCTTTGTATTTACCCTTCAAAAAAAGAGAGTGAGACCTAATAAAACATTTATCATTCCAGGAAAGAGCTTTAATGTCAAAGACATTAAAGAGCGGAAAAGAGGAAGAGAAAGTTGAAAAGAAAGCGTGAGAGAGAAGGATTCCCAGAGTGGATGATGGTGGTGAAAGATGGAGTAGTGTCGGGGCTCAGGGAGGCAGGGGACAAGAAATCAGAGGTACAGGTGTGACAGGAAGTAAGTGGCAGATAACAGTGGAAGCTAAAAGGGTTGCATTACACAGAGTCTAAAGATGAGCAGGAGCTCTGACAAAGAGACACCAAACTTAAATCTACAAACATTTGAGTCCAAAAGCTTGAAAGGAAGGATCCACAGGCCTGCAAATGATTAAAAGAACCTCTTTTTTTTTGTTCCAACACAAACTTGGGGTGAAATACTAATAAATTTAATTAATTCATAAATTTGGCGTGCATTTTTTTATTCTTTTGCTATTCATTGTTTTTAACCAAGTAACAAAAAGTGCTCCACTATCCAGGTTTCCATGTTGTTCACTTCCATTTAATATCCATGTGAATTACCACAGTCTGTATATAAAAGATGGATGTAGCCACAGTTATTTACCTACTCGTTATTGAAGTCCTGTTAGAAAAAGGCTCTGAAGTTACCAAACAGCTTGATTGACACATCGTTAGCCAAAGAGCTCAACTTGTATTATCCTTCTTTCTGAAAAATAACTAGCATTTGGGCCCATGAAGTAATCAGGAAAAATGTTTACTGATGTTCACATGCAAGAGTAGCAAAGGCTACAAAAAATCTTTCTGCAACCAGACAAGTCGCCCCCTGCTGACCATCAAAAGGAAATCAGGTTTAAGGCAACACCATTTATATTAGAACCTTATAGTTCTAATGAAGTTAACGCCAGGTCTCTCTTTTCATTGTTCAGTAAAACTACAAAACCTCCAGACACATTCCCCTCCCACATGTATTCTGTTGATTTTTGCAATTCTCTTATCTCTTTTTTCACTTGTAAAATCTCTGATATTCACCGTCAACTTAACTTTTTAGGAGCTTCTGACTCTGAAGTACACTTCCTGTTTCCCCCACTGTCTTCCTGTCAGTTATTTTATTGTCAGCTATACTCTTCCCTCCATAACTGATGTATCTAATCTTATTAAAAAATCTAAGTCATCCCCCTGTCAACTTGACCCTCTCCTCACTGTGTTAGTTAAAGTCTGTCTTCCCTTGTTAGCACCACTCATAACCATTATTATTCATTCCTCCCTGAACACTGGAATTGTTCCTGAAGCACTGAAAAATGCTTCTGTTATTCCAATTCTCAAAAAGCCTGGTGCAGACCCCAATAACTTTGATAATCTTCGCCCTATATCAAATCTCCCCTTTATTTCAAAAATTCTCGAAAAAGTTGTCGCCGCCCAGCTTCATTTACATCTCAATAACCATAATCTCTATGAACAATTTCAATCTGGTTTCCGCCCCAATCATAGCACAGAAACTGCTCTGTTAAGGATTACCAATGACCTTCTGATGGCAGCTGATTCTGGTCTCCTATCCATCCTCATCCTTCTTGAGCTTAGTGCAGCGTTTGATACCATGGATAGCATCCATTGGCATTACTGTTATGCCGATGACACCCAGCTCTACATTTCTTCTAAACCCAGTGCATCCCTCCCACCTACCTCCCTCTCAAACTGTCTTATTGAGATTAGATCCTGGTTCTCCTCCAATTTTCTCAAACTTAACAGTAATAAAACTGAAGTTTTACTTGTTGCTACACCATCTATCTTAACCAAATCCAACAGCTTTTCCATTAACATTGAAAATTCTCCTACCCTTCCCTCCCCTCAGGTTAAGAGTTTGGGTGTCCTACTTGATAATGCTCTTTCATTCCAGTCTCACATTAATTACATAACCCGGTCTGCTTACTTCCATTTACGTAATATTAACCGACTCCGTCCCTTCCTTACTCCCCATGCTGCTGCCATCCTTGTCCATAGTCTTATTATGTCCCGTATTGATTACTGTAATTCCCTCCTATTTGGTCTCCCTAAAAGGTCCCTTCATAAACTCCAACTTCTTCAAAATTCTGCAGCTCGGGTCATAACTTGCACTCCGTCAAGAGCTCATATTACCTCAGTTCTTCAGCAGCTTCACTGGTTGCCTGTAGAAGACAGGATAAATTTTAAAATCGTACTTCTTACATACAAGTGTATCTATAAATCTGCTCCTTCATATTTGTGTGACCTGCTCCATATCACCACTGTTTCCTGCCCTCTCAGATCATCATCTGCTATTCATCTTACTGTTCCGTCCTCACGCCTTGTCACTATGGGGAACAGAGCTTTCAGTCGCTCTGCTCCTCGGCTCTGGAACTCTCTTCCTCCACCCATAAGAAATATTGACTCCCTTTCCGTATTTAAGTCACAGCTCAAAACACATCGGTTTAAACTGGTTTATTCACTTTAGTGCTGATTTTATCTGTTGTCAAGCTCTGTTTTGCAATTTTAACTTATTTTATGTATTTTATGATTATTGTTCCTTTTATTAATTTTGTTCTTTGTAAGGTGACCTTGGGTTTCTGAAAGGCGACCTCAAATAAAATGCATTATTATTATTATTATATACAGTCTATGTCAGCGGTGGGCAACTCCAGGCCTCGAGGCCCGGTGTCCTGCAGGTTTTAGATGTGTCCTTGATCCAACACAGCTGATTTAAATGGCTAAATGACCTCCCCAACATGTCTTGAAGTTCTCCAGAGGCCTGGTAATGAACTAATCATTTGATTCAGGTGTGTTGACCCAGGGTGAGATCTAAAACCTGCAGGACACCGGCCCTCGAGGCCTGGAGTTGCCCACCCCTGGTCTATGTGAATCACAGATGCACCTTACAAACCAAGCTAGCTAGCCAGCTGATAACACTTAGCCACGGTCATCTTTTACAGTTCTTTATAGTGCTAACATATATAACTATGGGCTAGAATCAGCCCACTGCAGACATGCCTCCCACACTACACATATAAAAAAACTCACATTTGTGCTACTGTCTAAGTTAAGACAGCAGCTATTTTTATCAACTGTTCTTGGTCTGTTTTCATTGGATGGTTTATTAAATGTAACCATAAAAAAGGTAACAATTGGGAGGTGTTGTTTTGTAAGTCACACTGACATGGAGCCACTGATCATTCCCTGAAACTTGTCTGAATCTCTTACAGAAATGTGGACTTTTTTCTCCATATGCTTTTCTTTGATTTACAGTTCTGAAAACAAGCTGTTCTAGTTCACAAAGAATGATTGTAAAAGTCTGAGCTTATTAAAGAAATGTTTGTGGATTTAGTTTAAGTGCTTGTCTTCCCTGAAAAATGCGTCTGAAGTGGCAATGAGAAGGGAAGACAGCGAGTAGCTGACAGAGAAATTTAAAAAAAAAAATTATGCAGAGACGTAAAAATAAAAGCGAAGCCGACAAAGAGGCAGAAAACAGACCGAGGAATTAATGAAAATGAAATGTGACGGTGTAAGAGAAACCTCGTGGATGTTCTCAATCAGCTGAACAAACAGATGAGCAGACTGAACACAAACAAGCCAAAAGATTTGTCCTCAGCCACACAATTCTGAAGGTGTTTCACACAAACAAATCTCACTACAACCCCACACGAGAAAGACTAAACATACTGATTAGCAGCAGTACAGTGTGCATGCAGAGTGTCACTTATAAAATAAAATCAGTTCACCTGAGTGTCAACGCTCGTATTATTTCCTGTTATCGTGAAAAGTGATCACAGCATCTATGTCAGGTTGTTGCGCACACTCCTGCAGTACATGTGTTGCTCACTGCTGAAGAGCGACACGTACACGTACTTGCTGTCACTTATTACAGGTATGAAAGGCCTGCTGACACCAGATGAACTTTGCTTTTCAAAACGAAAGAAAAAACATCAAAGAGAAAGAACAAAGCTTGATGTTTCATATATTAGGCTTAAAGCTAGAGCGGATATTTGAGCTTCAGTTATTTGGTTACATATTGTCTTACCAAAGGTTACAGTTACAGTTTGACATTTTGGGATTTGATAAGTTGGGCAAACACTGTGCAATTTTTTTCAGTCGCGTTATTCAGCTCCTGCTCAAACTGTACGATTGACTCGCAGAGGTTAGAAGTTCGTAGGTCACGATGCAGGGTCTCACACTAAACGGCCCGATGCTCTGATGCGACCTGAGTGCTCACACTGTGCGTCCATAACATGAAGGTTATAACACAAAACCTGTCTTTCACTCACACAGACACGCACACCACCACCATCAACTTTGCTAAATTGCTAATGAAAAACATTGATCAGACAGCTGTGATTGAGCAGCAATGTAGATCCAACTATTTTCACGGTTGTTGCAGTCGCGATCATTTTGTGAGGCCACATCGAAAAGGCTCAGGTGAGCCAAAGTTCTACAAGTTGTGCCTTCATCGCTTGTGTCCAGATCACGCGCTGCACTGCTGTGCTACTCCGTTTTTCACTTTGCGCAGTGTGAGAGGCTGCGGTTACACCCTCACGACGGTCGACAGGATTTCAAACAGGTTTGATTTTCTTACGACCAAACGACTGATGATCGGGAGCTGGTCGTGAGGTGTTAATCGCTTCTCAACGTATACTACACGATGCACGACACACGATGAAGGCGAAACTCGGGCCAATCCCCAAAACGGTCGCAAGGCTGAAAAATCGGCTCAAAATGGGCCAAAGATCGCACAGTGTAAAGCCAGCAGAAGTACTGACATTCACTTACAGTTATAGCTAGACTGATTTCTTCTGTCTGTAAAGACAGAGTCATCATGCTCTGAGGTAAGCTGGAGAAATAGCTACAGATATTTTTTTCTATGTAATTCTGTCAAAACCTAACTACACCTCAAGATTCAGTGGCTAGTAAAACCACCATTAGCAGCAATAACTTCACATCGTTGTGAAGGATTTCTGGCTCACTCGTCTTTACAATGTTGCTTTACTTTACCGAGGTGTTCACTTTGGCACAGCTCTCTCCAGGTTTCACCACAGCATTTCAATCGCGTTCAGGTGTCAACACTTTGATTATTTGGTTTTTCAGTCATTCTGTTGCAGATTTGCTGCTGTGTTTGGGGCTGTTGTCCTGTTGCATGACCCAATTTAAAGTTTTAGCAGTCTCAGATCTGATTCTAGAATACTTTAATATACAGACGAGTTCATGGTGGACTCCATAACTGCAGGGTCCCCAGGTCCTTTGTCTGCAAAGCCCAAATCATCACCCCTGCACCACTGTCCTTATAGCTGCTGTGGGTGTTTGTGTTGCTCTGCAGCATTGCTTTTACCAAATAAGGTTGCACGTGCATTAAGGCCGAACATGTGCACTCTGATCTTGTTTGGGCGTTGTTTCAGAAGTCTTGTGGTTTGTTCAGGGACACATTTGCAACCTAACCCGTGCTGCCTGGCAAACCCTCCAAACAAATACTGTGTGTTAACCCACAATGCTACAATCTTCAGTTAATCAATTGCATTTGATTAGAAACACCTAGCTGCTAGTAACCCTCTTACTTCCTGTGAATACACTAATGATGTACTAAGGATGTACACAGGACTACAGCCTGGCTCTTCACATCTTTTTGTCTTCTTATATTTCAGTTCCTAAATATAAAACGTGATTGGAGCATCACATAAATAAATATGTAAAACAGTTGTTTTACGCTGTCATGTTGTTGCTCTGTGCAGACTGCAATTAAGTTGATAATATCTGGTGGGTTTCTGCTTAGTGCTGCTGTTGTGTGAAACTAAGGTGTCAGCTTTTAACAAGTTAGGAAGGTAATGTCTTCAGTTTTGGAGTCATTATTTTCAGCTTATCTGCTGTTCTTGTTAATGTTTTAGGAGAAGCTGGAGATTTATCGCGGTTTTAAAGGCAACTCAAATCAAATTCAAACATGGAGCTACTTGGTTTTCACAAGCCAGCAATTTTGTTTAATTTATTTTTTTTACACATCTATGCCATGTGTTTTATCAATTTGAACACAGTTTTTGGTAAAGCTGTTTAATTGGGTTGATATAATGCTTAGTCGAATAAAAACAAATAATCCAAGAGAAGAAAAAACTTCACAGCATCACAGCATGACAGATCAGGTGCTGATTATGTAAATCAATGTTTGTCCACCTGGTCATTAAGAGCGCTCCCATCTGTTCCTTGAAGTCTGGTCTCTAATGAACTACAGCCGCATCACGCTGAATATGAAAATATGAAAGACAAATAAGTGTGATGCAATTTTACTGAGCGTGTTGTGTTACGGAACAAACACTGTGAAAGTACAAATGCTGAAAGTACAAAAGTCAAGGATAAATAAATAGTGTGTCATTGAAGTCAGCCAGAGCAGATTCGGCCCCGTGAACGAATAGAATAGAAAGACATTCACTGCTCCTCACGTAGACAGCTTCGTCTCACACACCAGTCAATTGACTTTTTAAGAAATCATCAAAGGAAACGACTCCAACAGAGAGAGAAACACAACAAATGTGCTGTGCTTAACACGCTCGGTGCATCTTTCACAACTCAGCAGTCTGACTGAGCTGTAAGGTTTTTTATTAAGGGTTTGTACAATTTTACCTTAATAATGAGAGTAATTAGCACACTTGTGGTAACCCGACTGGTCATTTCTGATGGTAAACAACTCAATACACTGCAACTTCCATGGCTAAAAAATGAAGCCAACAGGAAGTGCTGTTAGCTGATAACTTGTCCAAATGCAATCATCTGGCTCAAAACAAAAAAAACAAATATGGCAGCAACCAAAATGCTAATGTTCAGGCTTTAAAATGTCTACAGACAAATGGGTGGGCCTGCAGTGGCTACCAGTTTAGGGTTTTTAACACTAATGCCTATATTTGTGAATTCAAAATCAAATATATTGGCAGATTTTTTGTTTCTTTCAGAAACATGCAACATAAGCAGATTTCCCGAATATGCCTTATGTGTGATTATCACACACAGGGAGAACATGCAAAGTCCACACAAAAAGACCCCGGCCTGATGGTGGATCAGGACATTCTTGCTGTGAGGCAACAGTGCTAAACACCGTGCCACCATTAAAACAACAGTGCAATTTAAAAAAATTTAAACTTGTTTTATTATCACAACAAGTCGTGGCTCACTCGTTTACACCCTCAGTACAGCAGATAACACGTCGGTTTCGTCGCACAACACCGACTGACACGGGATGAAAGGCGAGCATAAAAACATCATTAGCTTGTTGTTGTTTTTGTGGCGTTGCAGAGTGACAGTGGACGAACTATGTAAAGTCTACACTCATGACATGGCTGTTTCTTCTGTAATTTTTTTCATTTATCTGCCAGCCGATATATTCAAAATGCTAATATATCGTCAAATAGCTCCTGTAATATGGACCCAAAGATATATGAGTCGGGGTCTACAGTCTCTTGTATATTGGAGTAGTCGGCTGTAAGTAGTGAATGTGAGTGTGAGTGGCTACTGCAATAGACTGAATGGCTCCGTCCTCATCACGACCCTGCACTGGATATACAAAAGAAAACAGACGGATGGATGGACAGTATAGTTTGAAAATATAAGGATATGGAGTGTACCATCACGTTACACATACTTTTATTGAAACGACAGTCTCCTGTTTCAACAGAGGGGATAGGACGCTGTAAGAATACGCTGTGCCCCGCTCATCTGCTTTGTGTTTTTCCCAATCCCAGTGAGCATACGCAACAACGAAAGCATGCTGTAAATACATCCGCTGGACAATGACTCGCAAACACGCAGGCACAGACAGACGCCTTTGTGCTGCGCTTTCTGTGTTGCTGTGGAAATTTCAAGCGACAAGATAATCCAAACACCTGTAAACAGAAGTAATTCTGACACCAAAGCATTATGTGATTCCAGCACAAGTAGCAGAGCAGGATGAATGAGTTTAGAATTTAAGCTTACGCTTTATTGCATTTTTCTTTAATTAAAACAGGATTGGAGTGCATGAATTACATCACTGTTACAAATCTGTTTGTGTACTGCTGAGCTGAAACCATCACACTGCTGTGTCTTGATTTTTTTTCTAAAGCTCTTTGAGGCCCTTCACGCATTTGCTCCGTATGTTTCTAATAAAGCACACATTGAAACGCCTACAGTGATGTGCCACACAGAAAAAGAAGCAGGCATCACACACCAGTGACAGATTGGGGTTAGTGTTTAGGGACTGATGTGCAGACTGGAGAAGCCGGGGATCGAACTACCAACTTTCCAGTTAGCAGCCTGCTCTGCCTCCTGAGCCAAAGCTGCTTCATTTAAGATTAAACATGCTTTTTAATTTCAAAGTTTTTAAAAGGTTATTTAAATATTCTTTAAGAATAATTAGTAATAATTACAAAAACTGATTACTAATAATACATTTGTCTCTGGGGTTTTGTAACCTGGATAAAATCTCCCAGAATCATTTAACAGAAAAAAAAGGAAAGACATGAAGCTGGGCTCCCTCTTCCAGGGTGGACAGAGAGGTGGTTTGTGTTTAAAAAGGATGTTTTAAGATAAATCCAGACTTGGCCCGTGGCTGTGCAAGATCACAGAGTCTTTAATCCCCTATGAGCCTGATGACACTATGAAACCTGGAGGCCAGAGTCAAACTAAAGTTCTGACTGATGACTAAAGGATGTTAGTGTTGGAGACACTGTAAATCCAGCCATAGTAAAGTGGCAGAGTCTACGTGCTGAAAATACCTCCAGCACTGTCAGCTTTGCATTTAGCTCACAGCATAGCAACAAGGTTTTCTTTTCACAGGCTAACACATAAACACGTTCTTGTTCTTGGTATAAAACATCTTGTATGTCAGCTCTGAATCCTACCAGCTAAAATAGGAATATTGATATGGTGTCAGCGAAGTAAACTTTTCTTTTCTCTCTGTTTTGCTTCCAATCCAGACAAGTGAGAGTTTGTGCCAGACTTAATTCTGTTTGTTATGCCATGTAATATCTCCTTGGCTTCATTTTCCAGGCTCAGAGGTTACCTTCTGTACCGGAGCTACAGACCATTTTAATCTAAGCTCGACAGTCACTTTACTAGACTTCCCACTCCCTAGTTCCCCCTTTTTCCTTCAGAACAGCCTTCATTTTTCATAGCACACATTCAGCAAGGTGCTGGAAATATCAGAGATTTATCAGACGCACATCCATCCACTCTCCAATTACGCCACAGCCCAAAAGTACTCTATTGGATTTAGATCTGGTGACTGTGGAGGCCATTAGAGTACAATGGACTCATTGTCATTTTTAAGTATGCACTTTGAGAAGATCTGAGGTTGATCACATGGTGTGTAATCCTGGTGTGCTGCACCAGCAGCAGCCTGAACTTCTGCTGCAAGACAGAATGGATCCACGCTTCGAGATTCTGACCCCACCATCTGAATGTTGCAGCAGGTATTTTCTATTACCCAACTATGGTGCGCCCATGTGAAGTGTAGCTTCAGTTTCCTGCTCTTAGCTGACATGAGTGGCAACCAGTTTGGTAAGCCAATATGCTGCAAAGCATGTTCATGCCATAGGGTCTGCCGTGGTCATTTACATCCTCGTTTCATTTCAAAAACACACATTCAAATGTATTTGATGATTTACTTCCTCTACTGATCTGGTCATATACATATTACTCCTATTTAAAAACAAACCACCTCGAACCACTATATTTTCATCCACTTTAATAACACTTCATTGGAAGCAGTATATTTCCACCTGGCCAGAATTCAATAGCACTCTTTCCAGCTCTGATCACAGGCTCACAGAGCAGACTTAAGAGTCTGACAGCCTCTGGGCCTTAGCCACAAGAGCCGAAGTTCAAGTCTCACTGGGGGGTCCCGTCACATTTCTGCCTGCGTTAAGTAGCTCAGGCAGTGTCTGGACTATATGCATATATGTGCTCCCGCACACATACACACACACGCGTGCCCACACACATACATGAGCTTAAGACGGACACTTCCTCCTTTCCTATTGGGCCTTGCTCTTCTATTGCTCGGGTCCACTGTGGTCTGCCACAGACGGCAGTTTGTCTGTCACACAGTCTGTGCCGAGCCTGGCAGTACGGCTCCAGGGAGGAATTCTCGCTCACGGGCAGATGAGGCAGCCAAGTTCAAGCCTCAAGTGACGCCTGATCTCACCATGACACAGCCCTGCCAATCTGTGAAATCAGAGCTGCGAGGTGAGGGCGGCTGTGTTTCACTTTAGCTAACATCCCCAACACGTGTATTTTAGCACAAACTAAAAAAAACACACACACACAAGTATGTGTCCTGAAATGAAGAAACAAAATCCTTGGATTGATTCAAACAAACAAATTACATCCTTTATATTCAGAGTTAATCAAGGGTGAATGTCCCGCTGCTCTCACAGCATCAGGCTCTAATTTGTTCCAGGTATGTGGAGCACAAAATGTAAAATCTGTCTTTCTAAGGACAGCGCTAACTCAAGGAAGCAACAACATCACACAGTGCCGTCAATAAGCCTCTTGAAATAAGAGAATAAATATTTACTATACAGAAAGAAATGTTGATCTGTTTTGAATAAATTCCACTCAAGGTTGTGATAAAAAATAAATACACTGATAACCATTAAAAATAAAAACCATTGAGAATCCTGATATCACGCGCATCACATAAATCGTGGCTTCATACTCCCCAGTCTGAGGCTTCAACCTTAGCGCTCTAGCTTTATTTGGGGTTTCTAACACCCAAACAGCTATTACTAAAAGTACTAAAGTATCAGAAAAGACTAACTAGCTAGTTAGAAGGAAGTCTCCATTAACTATGCAGGTACAAAGAACAGACGCACACACATCCGTTTTAATTCTAAATAACAGACCAACAAAATACCAGAATTTCATTCACCAATACAGAAGAAGAAGCTTCTTGGATGGTTTGTTCAATTAAAGATTTGAAGGTATAGTGAGTCATTTTTTGAGGTTCTTCCAACAAATTGATACGGTCTCATGAACTTAGAATGAATCCATTAAAAATACATAGGAGTTTGGGGAAGCAGCCATGTTGCCTCACCATCCTGGATACAGTGGCCAAGGTGGACATTACATCGAGACCAGCCACATGCATAATAGGGCTGCCACAAACGATTATTTTGATAGTCGACTAGTCACCGATTATTTTTGCGATTAGTCGACTAATCAGATCATCATCCATTGGACGTACAGCGTACAGCTTATTGCACCAGCAGCATCTGGTCTTATATAACTATCATTAGCTTACAGCTTGAAGTGTTTGTGCTAACTAAAAATAAAGACAAGATGGTAGTTTATTAATTTTTAATGAAATTTGCAGATTGTTTCGGTGAAGTTTAATAAACTCCTTGCTTTCTAAAATATAACAGGACACCGGAGTATATTCTCCAGCATCTCAAACTTCTGATGATCAGCTGTCTGCTTGAAGTTTATTTAGCTGTGCAAAAACTATAACTTTAATCTTAGCCAAACCGATTTACTCAGGAACAAATAAAATACTAAAGAAAGCCAAACAATAACATTTTAAGTTATCTAAGTGACTTATATATCATGTTTAACCTGAGTAGCGAAAGACGGCGGTGGGTTTGAAAACGATTTGCCGGGAGTCCGGTGTTCTCACGGCTCTAGTTAGCCTTGCCCCCGCCTAGCTAACGAGCTAGTGGGTAACAGACGTCTCCGAAAACGTCGGAGAGCTTTTGAAAATATGTGGTGTCTTGATAAACTGAGCAGATATTTGAGGTTTACACAGCTACATTCTCGCCTGAAAATATGTTAAACGTTTATTTTGTGACCCAGAAAGAATAATAAGAGTAAAGTTAAAACTAACTAGCTGCCGCCATTGTTGACAGCTGCGCTATGAATTCTGGGACACAGCTTCTTCTTCTTCGGGGTTTAACGGCAGCTGGCATCCTTGTACATGCAGTGCTGCCATCTTCTGTTTCAGTCCGTTATTACACCCTTAAATCCTACTACTCATTCCTGCGTCCTTTGTGATCTTACAAAGCTTCAAACGATGCGTCGACTATTAAATTAGTCGTCGACGATTTTAATAGTCGACGTAATCGTGACTAGTCGACTAATCGTGGCAGCCCTAATGCATAATTCATCAAAAGGAGAGGAGCCGAGAACTCGTAGAAGTTCAAGAATCATGGAGGCAAATTTTAATTCATTGCTGCACCTTCAGACTCAACATGTGGGGGATCATATCTATGTTTTATCATCTGAGAAATGGTCCAATTCACCAAAAAAAGAAAACAAGAAGGAAAAAGACAACACGACCAGCATCTTAATGAAACGTCATCCTCTACCTCTTCACCTCAAGTGTTTTAAGTCAAAGTCAGAGCTCCAACACACAGAAATGTGCATAAACATTTCCAAATCTTGTCACAATTACTTAATGTCTGCAGATTAGACATGGGACATGTCTCTAGACAGCTGAAGCAAGCAGGCTAAACAACAACAGCTGGTTATAACCTAACATTATGCCCGCTAATGTTAAGCTTGAGTGTCCTAGTAGTCACACTTTCCTTCTGATAAACAGTTTGATTATATTCTCACATTATATCAGAGTTTTTCACTGAACGTCCAACTCCAACAATCTTAGATGGACATCAAATAAAATTTTATTAATGCTGACTAACAGCAGCTAACATAGGCGAACAGTAGCTATAAGAGGCTAACAGCAGCTAACACATGCTAACAGCAGCATTTCCTCAACAGCTTACCTCAGTATGGCTATCATCACACAGAAGTGAGCTTCACTGACTCATTTCAGACTCCTTTCACTTCCTCCTCTGAGTAAACAGACATGGACACCACCTGACGTAAACAGGCTGCACTCACTACAGATGAACGGTGGCCACAGCGTTAGCTAGGTTAATGCACTCGAACTTGGGATGGGTAAGAAAACAAACTTCAGTTGACTGCAATCTACTGACATCTACTGTTCAGATTTTACGGACTAACTTTAAGCTGTTTTTACACATAAGCTTTTCATACTTTACCCACTAGGTGCAGAACACAAATACAGTCTGATCGGTCATTAGAATGTCTTTAACCTGCTAGCTATTTCAGTCCAGCGCGATGACAGCCCAGATACTGTTTGGGTGAATTCACAGCAAGCGAGCGGTTGTCCTGTTTCCTGGCATTTTATGACATTTTCCAAAGTTCATGTGTGAAAACAGCTGTATGGTACAAAATAAACATTCAAGGACATCAGCCCCTTTCTCCTCCTACCCATTACCATTGCACTCCCATGGTTCTTTGCTATATTTATAATCGGGGGCAAAATTTGTCCTTGATCAGGTTACACAGTGTATTGCAGTCAACTGAGAAACATATTCTGTTGTTGAGAATCAATGAGAACAATGTCCATCAGTGGCAGATGTTATCTGTGGTTGTGGTCACTGAGCAGTGCCTTTCACCTGGAAGGAAAATCACACAGATTTTTCCTTCTAGAGGAACACAAGAGGCCTTATGAGTAATGTCATCTAGTCCTGTTCAAGTCTGTTGTGAACAGCATATACAGATAGCATGGATGATCAGGTATTTTGGATATAGCTTTGGTGAACCTGAGGTAAATGTAAATTTATTCTGTGAGTGAAGAGAGAGAAAGACACTTTTGCAAGGACGGCAGGCAAAGTCAGAATCGCAGGATCACAACGTAAAGTCAGACTTCATTTACATACTCGTCACATCCAGTGTGCATCTTGCCAGAGGCACGATATCCCTGTGTGTAACTGCAGGGTTTGAACTAATATTACTGTGGGGCATGAATATAAAATATCACTTGAGCATTGTTGTGCAGAGCTGATGAGATAATCTATAACATTTTCCAATATATAAACGTCTGCTTAACATCCAGCTGATAAAACTGCGTTAGAGCCCATTTAATCAAAGCTGTTGGTGTCAGTTACATCGTTCCATCCAGGTAAAACGCCGCTGTGCATATAGAGTGACGTGATTTCACAGCTGCAGATGAAGTCAATTTAAACTGCAGATTTAGCTCAGATTTATTTATCTCTGATGTGTCATACATGATGGATGTAGAGGCATTTGTTTTCAGAACAGTCTGTCTGCTTGTGACACTGAACAGAAGTCATTTAAATCCCATCTTTTTTCAGTATAAAAGAATCAGATTTAACATTATCTTTAATTCTGTATTTAAAAAAACTCCACCTGCTATTTTCTCCTCGCAGTAGGAAATCTTTTAACACGCATATCTGTTTTTGAGTAAAAATCTAATCAGCCCAGGTTAGTCACGTCACCGTGGGGCGAGTCCGGTGGCGTCGAATTGAACCACAAGCTCCTCTTTTTTTGATGAACTGATCACTTCTATCATATTACAGTAGTTTTAGATAAATGTGGCTCAAATGTAGTGAGTTAAGAGACTTCAAAGGGTGCTTTGAAATGAGGCCATGAAAATGCCAGAGCACTGGTGGAGCGTGTGCGTCTGTCCTTTAAAGTCTGCTCCTGGCTTCCTGGCTGCGTGTTAATGATGAGCAGATAAAAAATTCAACCGGGTGGCACCGCTCTGCTGTCTGTCTGCCTGTCTGTGCTCCCCTCTCAGCTTGCTGCATATGCAGGCATGTGCGCGAGCAAACAGAAAGCGAGGGTGTCCGTCCGTCTGTCGACTTGTCGTCACAACACCGTGGGTTATAAATGTAACTGACTGTGCTGTTTTGCCTTCAAGTAAAAGGGCTGCGGATATGTGGTCTGCGGTTAGAGTGTGTCCGAGTGCGAGGCAGCAGGCAGTTAGTCTTATCTAAGAGACGGAGAGTCGGGCTGTGTAATTATTTTCACTGGCTTTGATCCAGAGCAGTCTCTTCTAGGCACCTGTTGGCCTCTGGCTCTTGTCTGAGGCCCGATAATTAGACCCACAACCGCAGGAGCAAGGACACACGTGCACCAGCAGCAGCACACATACGCATACAAAGCATTTGTCTCCACTAACGCTCCTATTTATTTCATGTCATAGTCACGGCTAATCCAGTTTGAACTTTCTGCGGATGGCTCTGCAGTGCATGTGAACTGTCACAGCGGCTGTGAGAGTCAGAGACGAAGTGACAGCCGTCGTCAGTCAGACTGCAACTCTGTGTCTTAGATTTAATTTCTCTGTGTTCCTCACTTCAGTGTCTCGCTGTGAGACTCAAAGCAGCTGCCATTCAAAGTGTGCAGACTTTCAAATGACATTCACAGTCAACGTTTCTTTTGTCCATTCCTGCGACACAAATGGCAACTACAGCTATCGATTGTAAGGTTTTTTTTTTAAGGAAACACATTTAATTGAAATTTCATTCAATTTGTGTTTTTCTTATTTTTCACTGTCGAACACAAAGAGAGTAAAAAAAGACACCTTCAGGAAAATGGTCAATGGAAGGCATTATTTTAGAGAACTCAGTTTCTTTAAGAAATAATCATTTAGTGAGAAAGTAATTTCCTGATATGCCTTGTCTTGTCCTTTCATTTCAGTACATTCCCAAGGCTGCCTATTATTTTTCAAAGAACAGGGGAGCTTTCTGCCAGATGAACCAAAGACATACAAAGAATTTCTGGCTGGAGTCACTATCTACAAATCAGCAGCACAAAAGCCTTGTTTGCAGCAGCCAAGAACGGAAGGTTCTCGGGCTATGAACTTTTTTATGTGTACAAATTCATTGTTAAATGTTTATATCGCTGATCGCACAGCAATCACACTGAAAACCTCAAGCCAAACTTCAAAGCTCGTCTGAATAATCAGCCTTTACAAACCTGGCACTTTAATTTAGCGTGAACCTCGTTAATCAGCTATTATATCATTACGTTCTTTTGCTAAACACTAAACAGAGATGACACCTTTACAGCCCGCTCCATCTGTGTGCTGTGGCTCTGACAGCAAATTTTCTATGCAGGTTATTAAAATGGACAATAGCAGCCAGCATATTTTAGTCTGGGTATCTCACTGTGGTGTGCAAAAAGTCTGCTTATTTTCTTCAGCTAATTTACTATGGGGAATTAAATTCAATAACCAGCGAATAAGTATTTAGACACAAGTCATTGACAGGAACTGTCAGAAGTTTTAAACTCCTTACACAGCACTGGTTATTATAGTTTTATAATAACTATAATAACCGGGGGCAGCAGCCTAAGCAGAGAAGCCCAGACCTCTCTCTCCCCAGCCACCTCCTCCAGCTTATCCAGGGGAACACCAAGGCGTTCCCAGGCCAGCTGAGAGACATAATCTCTCCAGCGTGTCCTGGGTCTGCCCCGGGGCCTCCTCCCGGTGGGACATGCCTGGAACACCTCACCCAGGACACGCCCAGGGGGCATCCTTGTCAGATGCCCAAACCACCTCAACTGGCTCCTTTCGATGTGGAGGAGCAGCGGCTCTACTCTGAGCCCCTCCCGAATGGCCAAACTTCTCTCCCTATCTCTAAGGGAGAGGCCAGCCACCCTTCGGAGGAAACTCATTTCCACCACTTGTATCGTTCTTTCGGTCACTACCCACAGCTTGTGATCATAGGTGAGGGTAGGGACGTAGATCGACCGGTAAATTGAGAGCTTCGCTTTTACACTCAGCTCCCTCTTCACCACAATGGACCGGTACAGCGTCTGCATCACTGCGGCCGCTGCACCAATCCGTCTGTCGATCTCCGCTCCCTTCTCCCATCACTCGTGAACAAGACCCTGAGATACTTAAACTCCTCCACTTGGGGCAGGGTCTCGTCCCCGACCCGGAGTGGGCACTCCACCCTTTTCCAGCTGAGGACCATGGTCTCAGATTTGGAGGTGCTGATTCTCATTCCCATTATTAAGTTTATTAAGTTAATTGCGGTGAACTTTAAATATGGCCCTGTTTTCAGTACTGTTTGGATTGCTTTCTTTTCTAAGCCGACATTTTTAGGTCACTATAGGTAACTGTATAGGTTTGTTCTTTTCTCTGGTGTGTGCAGTAGCTTTTTTCTCTGAAAAGGGTTTGCCTTAAAAAAAAAAGTTAAAAAGGAAAAATCTGTGGGCCGTAAAACCAGAACAATCGGCGGGTGGGGGATGTGAAACTGGGTGATGGTTTTCTCAAGGAGCCTAAGGTGGAACGGCTTGGCAATATTTATCTTTTGCACGTGTATTCGCAAAGCAGTTTATCTTCTTTGCATCCACAGCCAATATGAAATCCTAAATGATGCTAACGTGCATGTCTTTGGACTGTGGGAGGAAGCTGGATTACCTGGAGGAAACCCACACAGGGACCGTGACGTGCACGTGAACTCCACACAGAAAGACTCCAGCTGACACAGTTAATAAAAAGTGTTAATGGTAAGTTAGTAACAGAGTACTCATTAGTGCTCAAGCTCAAGCTGTTTAGTGCACATTTTATACTAGTGATCTCATGCCCCCGTTATGAACATAAAGCCATGATGCATTCACCTGCAAGTCATTTAAAGCCTACATTTCACTGGAAAAAGTGCAAAGGAAACATCCACCAGGAGACTGTATTGTCTATCCATCCATCAGTGCAACCACTCCACCGCTGTGTTGCCCAAGTTTTGGCACAGAAGGCTACAGCTTCACTAATTGAAATGTTTTTCTTCTCCTTCGTATGCGAGTGGTTTAACTTGTATCCATGGATGCAGAGATGAACTGTGTCCAGCGTTCACGCGCACTGGTTTTCAGAAATCTTCTTAAGCCTGTGTAACAATTCCCACTACACAAATGTGTCTGTTTTCAATGGAGAAGATGATGGCTATTCAATAATGGCTTCAGCGCTCTTCTTTGCATACAGGGATTTCTCCAGATTCTCTAAACCTTTAATGTTGTAAAGAAAGAAGTCCCTCTGCAAATTTACATTGAGGAACCATTCTTGAATTATTAAACGTCTTGCCCTTGCAATCTTACAGAGAGTGATGTACTCTTTAAAATCTTTACAACTAAAAGGCTCTTTAGATGCTCCTTTAATACCCAGTCATGTCACTAATGAACATAATTAGCTGTGAGATTAACCCTGCTAAAGACCGGCAACCTGTCCATTCTCGCCCAGTGACAGCTGGAACAGGCTGCAGCCCTGCACCACCCTCAGCTGGATGAACAGTTGAGAAAATGGATGAAACTAGATTTTTCACCAGTTTCTACGCAACTATTCCAGCCCTTTTTTTGGGGGGGGGCATCAAGTGTAACATGTAGTGAAAATAAGTATTGAACATGTCAACATTCTTTTCCTTTTTTTTCAGTAAATATATTTTTAATGGGGCTATTGATGGGAAATTTTCACCAGATGTCAGTGACAACCCAGGGAATCCACACATGCAAAGAAATCAAAATAAACAAGTCCATATAATAATAAAGCGGAATGACACGGAATGAACGTGGGTTAAACATATGATGAAAAGGAGATGCAAAAATACATGGAAAACCAAGAAACCAGCTAAAATATCTGTCTGTTTTGAAAGCAATCCTTCCCCCTGTCAGTGCAGTTTAGTATCAGCTGATTCAGTCGTAACTGATGGCTTATAAAAAAGGCTTCAACCAGGGTCTCACAGAAGAAGCCTCTCATGATGGGTAAAAGCAAAGAGCTCTCTCAAGCCCATCGCAACCTTAGTGTTGCAAAACACACTGCTGTCAGTGGTTGTAGACATATTTCTTAACTTCTGAATGTACCCGTGAGCACTGCTGGGGGCATCCAGGAATGTGGAAATTCCACCATAAACCAGCCACAAGCAGATTTCTGGCAGACTATTCAAAAGACTAATCAGGACTATCGTGCAAACCTCCTCTGCTGAAGAAAAGCCATGTTTAGCTCACTTAAAGTTTGCTGCACAACATTTGGAGAGACCAATAAACTACTGGGAGAAAAATCGTGTCAGACTAGAACTGAACTCCTTGGATGTCATTGCACATCACCCCCAAAACACCACACCAGCAGTGTTGTTTGGAGGTGGAAACATCATGGAGTGAGGCATACGAGGCCCCCGGAACCTTCAGGATTTGGTGGAAATTTAATGTCAATATTCCTATTAAAGAATATTCAGTGAAAAATATGTTGATGCACTCAACACTTGTTTTCCCCGCCGTAAGAGACACATTTGATATGTTATTTTGGTATATTTTCACCTAATAATATAGGGTTTTAAAAGATTTACAAGTCAATGAATTCTGTTTTCATTAACATTTTACACGGCATTCAAATTTCTTGGAAAGAGATTTGCATGAAATTAACATAAATATTTAGAACTGGAAGCAAAGGGGAAAATCTTATAATATTTTGTCTGTTCCTTTAGGGCCATCTGGCTTCTTCTTCCTCTCTGCGTTGCTGCTGACCATGTTTTCCCCTGAGATGGTCATTAGCCTTCACGGGCTCTCTTCTCATTTTTACTCTCTTAACCTCACGAGGGCATCTGTATACGTACTGGAGTGTTGTAAGGAGATCCAGTCATCAGTGCACCCTTGGGTCTTGTCTACAGTTTGCTCTGAAATGTCGCGGTTAAACCCAACACCTCTCTTGGGGTTTCATCAGGGTTTGGACACTTTTACTGCATGTGTGAGTCATCTGAACAAACTGCTCCTACTGTTTTCATGGTGTACCTCTAACCAGTGTTTTAACCACATAACTGCATTGCAGATATTTTAACATTAATACTGAAATATCTCTAATGTAACTGCACGAAATGCTCAAATTAGGATGGTGATATTTACCCTTAATGTTTAATGTAATCAAGAAAAACAACAGGAGTTGTGAAGTCCAGAACCTCAACCTGATTGAAATGCTGTCAGGACCTTAAGAGAGCTGTGAGAGACTGATAAATTCATACAGAAAACTTACTTGAGGTTATTGCTGCTAAAGATTCAGTAGTTCTGCAACCTATTGAATCATAGCGTGTTTTTAGGTTTTCACAGGTGTGCGTAACCTTTCCACATAAAAGAGTGTGAAATATGAATGTATACAAAAGGTACATAGTGAGGTTTGTACCGTATTTGTCGGACTATAAGGCGCACCATCGGTGAACGGGTCTGTTTTCATACATGAGGTGCACCAGATTATAAGGCGCATTAAGCAAAACAAAACAGTTAAATCAAACTTTAGTCATTCATTCTTCTTGCTTCCTCCACTTCCGTAACATTGATTCATTAATGTTGAATTCTCTCACAGCTGCTCTATTCCCATGTTGTTGCAGTATGTTTAACCTGGTATTGTGGATGGATTATCTCAGTTGTTCTCCTGACTGAAGTTTGGTCCGTTTACAGCATCCTGCCATGTGATTGCATTTGTCCCTAACCATCGGGAACCCTCATGTTAACTTTTATCCAGTGGAAAAAAGTTAGCGTTCATCCTCCAGCTTCACAGTTTTGGACCCAGATTCCTCCGTGAGGCTCCTGCCTACGGTAGCCGTAATGCTCCGACAATCCATCGAGCGGTGCGGCTTCGTAGCTTAGCAAAGTCATACTAAAACATTTTTTGACAGAGTTTTGAGCGCCGTGTACCACATAAAATTGGTTCGAGGTCAGTAAGCACAACCAGAATTCATACATAAGACGCACCAGATAATAAAGCGCACTGTTAATTTTGAGAAAATTAAAGGATTTTAAGTGCGCCTTATAGTGTGGAAAATACAGTAAGTCTAACTTCGATCTTTTGCTGACTAGTCTTAGGGTTTTACCAATTGCTTATCTTGAGCACGTGAAGCTCACTTGGTGTCATAATGTCAATCCAGATGGGGAAAAAATAAAATCTGAGGTTTTTCTAATCTATAAAACATCATATGGTAATAGGTATTGATATAGGGGACAAACATAGGCATCAGCCCCTGTCTGCTTTGTTGACCAACGTTAGCATATGAGAGTTTTTCAGGTGTTAGAAGCTATTTATCAGTTATTTTGCATAGATTTTGCTTAGTGTTCAGACAAATACAGAAGCAGTATGGGATTGAAATCATTATGTAATGGATGGTGACAGTTGTGAAGGTGACAGAAAAGTTAAGTAAAAGATTGAGTTAATCATGACTGTAACTGTAATTAAAGTTACTCAAGTACTGATGAGTAATCAATTAACTATACATCGAGTCATTTTTCTGTCTTTGTGTTCCCCGCCAAATTAAAAGAATCCGTTCTAAAGAAAAATAAAATACTCCATCCTTTAGTAACCTCGTTTTTAAAGAAATTCCGCCAACCTTCAGAAGCAAGAGATATTTTTTCCCTTATACACCTATACAAGATGTTAAGCCTCATCACACAAAGAGTGGTTTATATGACTGTGTATTTGTAGTTGAAGGAGAGGAAATAAAAGTGTAGAGAAGTATGTGAACGTGTTGCGTGCAGACAGACACGTGAGCAGCTTCTAAACTTTCCCAGGTGCATTTGACTGTGCAGTTTTGCTCGACAAACAAGCCCACTAGGAGAAAACACGGCCTGGAATCAAACAATAACACAACATAAGAGATACCAGCGTGGTGTAAGGTGTGCAAATTAAGCTGCGAAAGACAAAGCTCAACATGAGGGGGAAATCTGCATCGGCCCAGGGAGGCTCTTGTTGCTTCAATTAATGGGGCGTTTCACACACACACACACACACACACACACACACACACACACACACACACACACACACACACACACACACACACACCTTTTCTCTCAGCCTGATGTGGGCCTGGTCATTAAGATTATGCAATCTACTCAGGCGTATCGAGTCTGCTTTTCGATGCTGAAATCGCCAAAATGAAGCAGAGTTCAAAGCAGGACAGAAAAGACTTTATGGCATAATGAGAACGAGAGCTTCCTGCTAACACCTGTGACAAATCCTGGTCTACTGAGGAGAACAGGAAGCCTTCAGAAAGGAAGACAGTTGGGAGAAGAATACTGGAAAAACAAAGACTGTCATGGTCCTGGGCCATGTTGGCCCAGTATTCTTGGTTTTCGTGTGTTTTGTATTTTGTTCTTTATTTATGCCGTGGTTCCTAGGTTCTGTAAAGATGTTCCTTATTTGATTACCCTCTGTGTATCTGTGAGCCCTCGTTTCCCCTCCTTGTGTTTTATTCCATGTTTTCCCCAGCCCGTTATGTCTGTGCTCTCCCCGTGCTCTCTCTCATCCTGTCTGAACCTCTGCGTACTTCCTGTTTTACTTTGACAGTCTCACGTCAGTGTTGCGTTTACTCCCGCCGTGTCTTGTTATGATTATCAGTGTCACCTGTGTTCCCCGTGTGCTCCCACTTCCCTCGTTAACCCTCTGTGTATGTCTGCGTCTCCCTCAGTTCTGTGTCGTGTTCTCCCTCATTCATTGGCCGTGTGTTTTTCCGTGTAACATGTTATAGTTTCCAGTTTAGTTTGTATGGTTTTTCTGTCCAGCAATAAAGCTGTGAATTTTGAGTTAATTCCTGCCTCCGTGAGTTTGCGATTGGGTCCTCATCCAGCCTGCACACAGCTGCAACCATGACAAAGACAGAGATTTAAAAAAAGAACAGTGGGCCTAAAAGAGCAGAAAGAGGACATTTAAAATCCTGCATCTTTTAGTACTTTGGTAGTATTTGTTCTGGAGCCTGCACAAAGGCAGGGCTTTACTCATAAGACAGATGTAAAGATCAGTACCACTTTTAGATCACATTACTGTTATACGTATATAATAGCTTCATTGTTAGCATATAAACACAAGTGCTGCATTGATCGTCACTTTTGAAGGACGCAGGAAAGCAAACGGGCATAATTCATAAAGCCCTGAATGCTCCTTTCAGCAGCGTGATCTGTGTCATATCTGCACAGGCAGGACAGAGAGAAATTAGGGAGGAAAACCTCGGTTATTAAAGCTGCATGAAAGCCTGAACTCTGTCTGACTTCAGAGCGGTGATATGCACTTCAGCCAAATGAGGCCGGGACCAGGAAGGCCTGCACGGGTGAACGCTTGTTATTATCTTTAGATTGGTAGAGAGGGAGGGCAGAGTTTGACTGTAGCAGCCATTAATCCACCCAGGCTGCTCAGAGCGCCGTCACACGTCGGCACAATCCCGACTGAGCAGATCACACGTGTACGGATGTGTTTACAAATTGAAGCGGAGAACGCAGATGGCGCAGCATTCACTGAGGGAGCACACGCTTTTGTGACATGGCTGCAGAAATGAAAAATAATGACAGTCCCAGCAGAAGCTGTCAGGTAGGAAAAGCAGCGCGATGAGGGCTGTGATGGATGGGGGTGAGGGTGGAGGGAAGGAGCTCGAGGGAAAAGAGACAGGTAGCACTACAGCACCCATGAGAGACAAGGAGGGGTGTGGGAGGGTGAGGACAAGAGGAGTGAGTGACAGGGTGACACTGCCAGCTCCTCTGCGGCGCGCTCTTCAGGGGAGCCCCGGAGCGTGTTCTGTTAAGTAAACAGCTGCAGCGACGAGAGCTCCTCAAATATTAATAGGGAGCGATCCCCTCCGCTAGCCTTGTTCAAACTGACGTTCCCTGAATTGGGACAACAGCACTCCAGTAGAGAGCAAACATCCCGGCCCCCTGTAATGCACCAGAGGCCACCAGGGTCGCCCGCAGCTCCCATCAGACCTGACAGAGCAAGGCTGGACCCTCGGACACCCAAGCTGCAACACAGGCCCCTGGTGGCTCATTATGATTGCCGCCATCAAAGGCAAACATCTCAGACTGCTAATGAAAACGCACTAAAACACAGCTTGCACCCACCCTCTCCAGCCTCCATCTGTGTCCATCAGGCAGAGATGAATTATAAATGAAAGGGTGCTCGATCTGAGAGGATCGATACTAACGAGGTTCAAGTTAGCCGTGACACAGTTCTCCATCTTTGTTTGTTCCTCCCCTCTTCCCGCCACTTCTCAGTCTCGCTGGCTCTTAGGAGGAGAGAGACGATCTCTCGGTGCATGCTAAAAAGTCCGCCTAACAAGGCAGAATTAACTACTTTTAGAGGCTTCATTTGGAAGTTGCTAAAAAGCACACATAGCTGATGAGGGAGCTGGTAAATGAACAAGACTCCACTCCATTCTACCTCCTTTGATCGACCCACCACTCCCCAGCACCCACCCCATCACCTCTTCACTGACAGGCAGACCAGGGGAATTGGCTGAGGAGGAGTAATGGAGCTTGTCGGAGAGCTCCCTGCTTCACACCACTTAGCCTCTAGTCCAGTCATGGGAGGGGTGGTAGGGTGGGTCCACTGATGAAGCTCCACCGGGACTCACAGCAGACTCTTCACCACCCAAACATTTCTCTTCACATCAGTCACGCCATACAGACACGGAAGTGTACAGCAGCTCCCCACCACCATCACTTCCACCTCTCTTTCTTTCCTTCGTTAAGCTGCTCCGTCTTGGCACGTCCTTGGGTTACAGTGCCCTCTTCACACACTCCTGCTGGGTGAACACAGTGTTCCAATTCATCAATAATTTCTAGGGTCAATCATTACTGTATGGAAGACTACACACTAGATATTCTCTTAAGAAAAGAGTTTTAATGTAGGACCAAAAAAACTGCTTTATTGGCTTAGGAAGTACTATCACCCGCTGGTGTGCAAAGTCCTGCTTTGATTCAATTAAAGTTGAGCGTTCCTAGAGCCAAAAGTACAGTTAGTACAATTAAACCACAAGGCAGGTCATGTCTGTCAGACAACTGTATCAAAAATGCTCCAGAAGGCACCTTTACCACAAACAGTCCAGAGGTCTAGTCCATTGACTTAAATTAGCTAAGCTAAAACCAACACACAGCCGCTTGTCATCCAGCTAAAGTGAACATGCCACTAACTTGTTTCTGTGCGTGCATGGCTGCCACTGCTGTTATGAAAAGAGAAATTAACTAATATGGTCCAGTGTTATTTTGTCATTTTGGAGATTGGACATATGTTAGCTTAATGAGGTTTTGCATTCATATGACCACTAATCACATGACATATACCTGTCTCCCACTTTGGATGTGTGACAATGTTGGGTCAACTAAATAAGACCTCAGTCATACAGGCCTATACACCAGTCTCCAGTCATCTGGTAAGCACCAATCACAATGAAAACCGTCTTGTCTTCAGTCTTCAAACTACAAGAAGCCACAGAAATTTGCTAGCTACCAAAGTAATTGCAAGGAAGTTTTTAGGGCGACCATTTACCAACCAAACAGGAAGTACACATTTTTCCTTAGCAACCAGTGGTTGTTTAATGCTCAACATGGTGGGAAAACTCCCAAACTATGCCAAGTAATGACCTGAAAAAAACCTCTATATGGATTAAAGGGTGGCATGGTAATTTATCACTTAATGCTAGCTAGCTCGGTTAGCAAGCTGTATTCATTAATCGCACTGTTGCAACACACAGAAACAGCCAAATAAACTAGAATTTCATTCCCCAAAACACAACTACAAGCTTGTGTGATAGTCTCTACCTCACAATAAGCCATGGTGTTAATCATGTTAGCTAACAGCACACACAGCAAAGCAGCACAGTTTAAGACTAAAAATAGTGGAAGAGGCCTAGCAGATGATCTACTCCAGCTAACTTTGTTGGGCTTTTAACATGCTTTCAGTGCTGTAGTGGTGGACATTTAAACATTAAACCTGTGTACTGGGAGAAGCAGAGAGAAGCAGCAGTTTTTGCCAGTTCCATGTTGGTCATGGGACTCTATGCTATATTTTTGGAGATTAAGTTACATTTCCATTATAGCATTTTTATTTTGCTTAGCTTTATGCTAACATATGCTAACATGGCTTTATGCTAACATAAGCAATTAAACTCAAAGCATTTCTCCCTGAGCCACAGTCTCATATTCTTCTATGTCATTTGCATAGCTGCATGTGTAGTTTGAATTAACAAAACTAGGAAATCCCAGTTTCACTCTGGCTCCATATAGATAAAATCAGTTTAGACAACTAATCTGGGCTAAGTTCTAAGGTTATACATGTTGTAAATATCATATTACTTTATCTTTGCAACTTAGAAATCCTTATAGTCTCACTGCAATAACAGCCATAAGTCATTTGAACTGTCTCCATGATAGTGTTGGTTGAGAAACAGCGAGTCTTCTTCCTCAAGAGGAAGTTGAATTTGAATAAATGTTGTTATATTGTTGGAAATAGGCAATGAGATCCCAAAGATGGGAGATAAGCCCCTCTGCCCTGCTCCACTCTGACCTGACATGCTTGTTATGTTCGCATGGCTGAGCACACATTGCGTAAGTTTTTCAATATTTCATAGGCCGAAATGAAAAATGCATCTCTTTGAACTATAAGTGCACGATTGCAGGGCAACCTGGTGGGGTCGGGAGGTGAAGTATGAACTGCGGAAAAATAGATGAGCAGAGATAAATGGCTCACTCCTGGCTGCCGTAAAAGTCCTACAATCTTCCTATTCATGCAAACGCTTTGCTGATACCATGAAATAGTAACCTGAATTACACTTATGTCAGACATGCGCGAACCGACTGCGGAGTGCATTTCGGCAAAGCAGAGGCGGCTTTTCACAAACAACGCAACCTTGAAGATTAATTCTGGAACAGGGGTCCCATGCCACGACCTGCCAAACGTGGTGCACAAAGAAAAAGATTGACAGGCAAACACCTTCAGGTCTTGCTTGGGTTGCCCCCACAGAGCTGCGCTCAAATAACTTCAGACTGAGGGAGTGAGAGCTTTGAGCAAAAGGGAACTTTTGGAGCCACAGTGTATCAGCTATAAAGAATCATTCAGCCTCCAGATCAAGACCAAACGTGCCCGCCCTGGTGCAAGGATGCAAACAAAGTGACATCTAAAAATAGACTCCATTTGGGTTAATGTGAAGACAAATGTGTGCCTTCTAAAGTGCGCCTTGTTAATAGATGTGGCTGTTCAGATGTGAGCTTACATTTGCATTGATTTCGCTGGCAGAGCAGGCTTTGATTAAAAAGAACTGTAGGCATTTCTGAAAAGCAGATCTGTATCATCCATTAAGCGGGAGAAAAAAGTCTCACATGATGTATGGAGACACTGGGTGATTCATTTAAAGGAGCTTATTAGCTCGGTAGGCGATGTGTACATATCAATATGCTGCTTTTCATCCATTTCTCTTTACTTTGCATTTCTGCTACTTACTCTTCATTTTCTCTATTCCTTTTTTTAATCCGAGCTCTTCCCTTTCCCTTCCCAGCTGATTCACTAGTCATCAGACTTGGAAAGAAACAAAGGCTGCTTCCCTCAGTTGGAGCTGGGAGGAGCTGTCAGTCCCTACAGCGCTTTTTGATGATAGCATTTCAAATGACACTTTGATCCCCACTCCACACTGTTTGTTTTTTCCTCTATGATGAAATTCGGCTCGAGAGGCGTGCAACAGGGCACATCATTAAAACGTGGCTCAAACACTGAGAGCCAGGCTCGTCCCTAGAAACCACCCATGACAATTTTGTCTTTCCGCGTCGGCTTACAGAACACAACAGGGTAGGTGATGTCGCAACCGTAGAACTGAACGGGACCACGCGTTCACCCCACAGATAACACTCCGCTGAGGTGACGCCAAAGCTCAGTCAAAACCAGAGGTGTGGACTCGAGTCACATGACTTGGACTCGAGTCAGACTCGAGTCATTAATTTTATGACTTTAGACTTGACTTGAAAAAATGTTCTAAGACTTGTGACTTGACTTGGACTTTTACACCAATGACTTGGGACTTGAATTGGACTTGAACCGGTTTACTTGAAAAGACTTGATATTTTACCCCAAATATAAAATTTAACATGCATATTATATAGAGATTGAAAATGTGACGTCATTCACGGGTAGAACCGCAAAGGATTCTGGGAACTCGTGGCAAGCGGTACTAGCGCACGCAGGCTTTCAATTGAAATCAGTCACACAGCGATAAAAAGAAACACAAAAATGTCAAGAAGCTGTTGTATTATTAACTACAATAGCCGGTCGCATGACAGCCACGGGAAGCCGACGGGTAAAGAGATCGGTTGTTATCGGATTACGTCGTTGAAGAGAAATTGTTCGAGCCATGTTTCCGAAGTAACAAAGACGCGACTGGATTGCAGCCATTCAAAGATCAAATATAACGTCCCAGAACACTCCAGCTCACAGGTTAGTCTGCTCCAAGCATTTACACGAAGGTCAGTGTTTTTTAGTAGTTAATACGTCATTTTCATAACATAATTGGTGATATAGGTTACAAGCAAGTCTGGCGCTGAACAGAAATGGTCGCGCTATGCTCCTTTATTTATTGTGCATAAATAGTGAATTGTCCTGACACAATATTGCGTTTCGCTTCTGTTATTATGGTACATTGACAAAAACATATACTTTTATTCACAGAATAAAACAGTTGTTTTGTATCACTAATTGTCCAGTGCGATTACAGCATACAATATTATTGTCACTGCTACATTTCTGTAACGCGTACCAGAAATTATTTCTACTACTAATTAATTACCGTTAAGCTCAAAGGTTATATTAATAAACGGTTAACGAATGTGTATTTATGACGACGATTTGTGAGACTGGTAAACTTATGATACGTACGATGGTCTTTACTTTCTACACGGTGCATTTCAAGGTCCTGTACCCATCCGTCGGTAAACTGTACCTGGGCTTGTTGCAGTGACCGGAAGTTACTAAACTTCACGAGTGTATGCACTCACAAGAACCGTATAATTATAAATATGCATATAAATATGCTACGATGAGATAGCTGACTTCATCTAACTAGCAAATGTTGTCCAGGCTACGTTGGTGATGCAGTTTTTTTAATGTATATGATATTTTTGTCATGCGATTTTAAAGCCGGTGTTGTGCCAAAAAGTGATTGTCTGCCAAAAAGTGATTTCCAGTGTTTCTGTGTATTTTTTATGTGTAATATCTTTACGTATGTTCGTAAATAGACTTCGGTGAACAGGGGATACAAAGGGGTTACATAAAGAATTAAAAAATTATCTGTTTTTTAAGTATCTTTACAACTTGTACTTACATTATAACCAATCCGGTCCTTTATCCCCACTTAAAATATTTTTACAGAACTATTGTAATATTTGCTGCCATTTCTGCTGTGCTCTTGGCCAACTTACTCTTACAAAATACATTTTTAATGTTAATGAGATTTTTTTTTACTGCATAAATAAAGGTTATATAAAAGTCGCTGCCAAAAACTGATTGCGGCTTGTATCTTGCTACACGAATGTTGTTTGTGGCTCAAGATGACTTTATGTCATCCATAAGGGATGCATTTGACATATGTTTAACATATTATAGCCCAACAAGTTACTTATAGCACTTTAAATATGAGCAATCGCTTTTTGGCAAATACCGGAAATCAGTTTTTGGCAGACAATCACTTTTTGGCACAACACCGGTCCTACAACCGCATCCAAGAATAACATGCAGCTTATCTCAGAACTGTCGGTGAAAATTATTCTTGGAGCTAGGTTTAATTGAGCTGCATTTTAAAGAGGTGCAATTTCACAATTTGTGTATATTTTCTAAGTTCACTATTTTGTCATGTGTTGAGAAAAACACAGATTTAAAAATTACATGGTCTAA
Source organism: Diplotaxodon limnothrissa (assembly GCF_057381915.1). NCBI lineage: Eukaryota > Metazoa > Chordata > Actinopteri > Cichliformes > Cichlidae > Diplotaxodon > Diplotaxodon limnothrissa. The sequence continues at coordinate 23,754,708 of NC_140597.1, forward strand.
TATTTACATTTAGCATAACTGCAACATACTTTTTTCTTTTTTCTTTTTTTTAAAGACTCGAAAGGACTTGAAATTCAAAATTTCAGACTTGTGACTTGACTCGGACTTTTACACCAGTGACTTGAGACTCGACTCTGACTTGCCTGACATTACTTGAGACTTGACTTGAGACTTGAGGATAAAGACTTGAGACTTACTTGAGACTTGCAAAACAATGACTTGGTCCCACCTCTGGTCAAAACTCTCTAGAATAAATAAATCTAATGAGGCAGATCTGCCAGAGCTAAGTGTTGTCTCTGATCTGGTGGGAGCTGAAGCCCAAACGCCTGCGTCCCAGCTCAAGGAGGAGGATGAGTGCATTTGCAGACACAACTACAAGTAAAAGCTTCACTTCAGAACCATGAAAGGCTCATTTATGTTGAGTAAGATGTTGCTTTTCACGAGAAAACATTCAAGGACACAAGCTAGATCGGAACAAACAAAAAAAATGGACCTGCAACTTTTAAAGCAATTTCTTCTTTTTTAAATTCTTTTTATTTCTAAAGATTTAATTCTAAAAGCTCAGAAGCAAAGCTAACCAATCTTTCACAGGTTTTTCCAAATTTAATATGAACATACTACACCGGCTCCTAATCTCAACGGAGGAATGAGCCTTTGTTTAAAAAATAATGGTGGGAGTGAATAAGACGAACAGCCCAAAGAGTTCGTCTGAGGGAGTTGGCTCATTTCTTCCTGGGGTGATAATTCTCCTATTGAAGATTTCCAGAGTCACAGTTGAAATAATATGCAAATAAGTACCCCATGGGGTGCTGACTGGCTGACATATTATCAGCAGAGAGACAGACGCTGCATTTTTTGAGGGGGGCTTGAGCGTGGTCAAATCAAAAGACAGAGGCCCGATTAAAAAGGTGTACTGCGACGCGCACAAGACTACAGGAGCACTTTAAACAGGATGCCAACCCTGTTGGGAATAGGAGGTTGAGGCTTCCTGTGGAGACAGGAGCGACTAGCAGCCAACACAAAAGCCTGCAGAGATAAGGCGAACACTTTGGAAAGCCAAACAATGGAAAAATAAAAGAATGTAAAAAAAGAAAGAAAAAAAAAACTGTATCTGGGGGAATAAAAAGAATGATATGAAATTGTTTCTACAGACTCTCCACCAATAAACAAAGCCATTGATTAGTTAGTATGATGTGAGTTAGCCCGGGTTAGAGGACCAGTAAAGCAAACCTCAATAAACCTGCTGTTGTCTCTGTATAAAAGCAAAGTGTTTCTAATTTATAGATGTCTTTCAGTACCATTTTATATCCACTATATGTACTCTGTACCCGTTTTTGACAGGCTTACTTTACTTCAAGTCAAACAGAACACCTGTCCACTTGTTTGAGGTTTGAAAGTGGCGGTTAAACCAATTCTTCTATCATTATTTGGAATTTGCTAAGAATAATGCACTGTAAATCCCTTTTCCAGTTGAATCCGTTTCATCATCATAGTGTTGTATAATAAGAGTTTTAAATATGTTTTGTAATGACACAATGATGTGTTCCTGACTGCAATAACCACTCAGCAGTTTGTGACGTTTCCGTAGTCACAGTGAGCTCTACCAATCACACGCTGTCATTTCTATTTAGAATTGTGGGTACAGTAGTTCTTTTGCAACATATCATAAATAAATTACCTTATTGTTGAAATAAGTTTGGTATCATACAGACTTGCAGTTTCTAAAGGAGCATGTACCATCATGTCACAATCTTGTAGCACATAGAAAGTAATAGTAATCATAAGAATATAGCCGTGTCCAAATTCATAGGCTGCATCCTCCTGAGGACCCGGCCTTTGCGGTCTACGTGGGCCGGGTCCTCCGAAGGCTGGGTAGGCCCGAAGTGAGCGGCTGTGAAATGGGATGCTCTAGCCTTCAGTTATTAAACTCCACTGAGCTGTCTCGGTGGAGATTAATAAACTCAGCATCTGCTCCTTGCTATCTAAAATATATCAGGACACTGCCGTAAATTCTCGATCATCTCACACTTTAATCAGTTTTCCGTTTGACGTTTATTCAGCTGTAATCTCAGCCAAACCGATTTACTCACAAACAAGTAAAACACTGAAAAAAGACAAACAATAACATCTTTAAGTTATCTAAGTGACTTATAAATCATGTTTAACCTGAGTAGTGAAAGACTGCGGGGGGTTTGAAAACAATGTGCCGGGAGTTCGCTGCTCTCGCCGGCTCTAGTGAGCCTTGAACCCCGGGCTAGCTATCGAGCTGGTGGGTAACAGATGTCTTAGAAAACGTCGGAGCACTTTTGCAAATATGTGATGTCTTGATAAACCGAGCAGATATTTGAAGTTTACACAGCTATATTCTCACCTGAAAACATCTTGAAAGTTTATTTTGTGATCCAGAAAGATTAATAAGAGTAATATTAAAACTAAGCAGCTGCCGCCATTGTTGGAAACTGGAATTGGCTGGCCGCTAGGGATGGGTATTGATAAGATTTTCACGATTCCGATTCCATTTTCGATTTTGTTTAACGATTCGATTCTTTATCAATTCTCTTATCGATTCTTTTTTTTTTTTTTTAAAGGAGAACACTAAGTTCGATTAGCTTAGAACTTTGTTTTACATTTTCTCTTTGAACAAGATAGAAATTTAAGAGTAACATGGCCTTACAAACCCAACAGTGAGATCTTAAGAGATCCAGCCTACGGCTCTTCAATGGGGTGTCACAGGGCCCCCAGGAAAAAAAATTGTAAATGTAAAATAATAAAATAAATATTCTTCTGTAGCAATAACAAAGTATAACATAAATTATTCTGTAGCAATTACACAAGAATATCCAGTAATCTCCCTGCCTACAATTAAACACATTCCGAAAATCTTGGGCATCTGCTGTGGCAAATGGGTGCAAGCCTTTTACCACAAACTTAGTCACTGCTCGGTGACATTCGTCTATCCTGGCCTGAAAGGAGACGCTACCGATAGACTGCAGCGAGAACTGCCAGCATCTGAGCCGGCCAGACTCTGCTAACATAATATGCACTGTTAGTTGATTATTTACCTGCCGCATTAACGGGAGAGGACGTGCAAACGTTACCGCTGCTGCTGGGTTGAGATTCACGAGTCCGGAGCAGAATTAAAAACACGACATTCATTTAAGGTCATCGTGTGTTTTGTGAGCAAATGCTTTTGCATATTCGTAGCGTTTCCTCCCTTAAATGAAATATCTACTTTGCAAGTATTGCAAGTTGCCCTGTTGTCATCCGTTCTCGTAAAGTATAACCAAACTTTTGAGCGTTTGAGCCGCTTAGGCGCCGTGTTTCCTGCCAGGTAAATGATGCTCCGCAACGTGGTGACGGCATTCGGGGCGACTGGAATCGATAAGGGAATCGTTTGCAAAAATGGCAAACAATTCCAAGGAATTGAAACAGTGGGAACCAGTTCTCAACAAGAACCGGTTTTCGATACCCATCTCTACTGGCCGCGCTATGAATTCTGGGATATTTTGGGCCACGAAGTATACACCTGACTGTCACTACCCGATCCATACCGGAAACCTGATTGGTACCCCGCATGCGCGAAAGGTTTCTACTTCCGGTCGTAGCGTTTTACGATAGTTCTGGGTCAGAGTAAGAGTTAAGATGTTAAGAATAACAAGTATATCTTAAAATGTTTGCAATAATGAAGCATTTCAGTACAATGTAGACAAAAACGAAAAATAAAAAGAAAGTTACGGATCAGGACTCTCCGATCCTTACTGCGCATGTGTAAAGTCTGACCGTACAAATCGGGTCTACCCGATCCGTACCGCATGTGCAGATGTTTTCTTCTTCTTCTGTTCGTTTAATGGCAGTTTACTCCCCAGTGTACGAGGATACCGCCACCTGCTGACCGAGCGAATAAACCCTATTATAAACTGAATTATCGTCATTACAAACGTGTGTTAAATCTGATTTAGCGATAGTCGAGTGTGTTTATGCTTGTCTGTGAGGAGAGGATTGTTGGAATAGTGATGATGATGTGCGCTATCACTGTCAATTGTCAGTAAACACTTAATCTGGCTGATGAATCTACACGTGAGATATTACAAAGTCTGCATTATTAACTCTGTAATTAGGCGCCATTCTTCTTATTTTACAGCGCTGTTGCTCAATCGGGGACGCTCTCTGTTGAGGAGAAAAGCATGATTTCTTTGTATACGGATTATCCATTGTTTAAATGTCCCGGGCAGTCGAAAAGGAGGCAGAGCTGTTGAGAAATGCTAGGAGCTAACTGGGCGCTAACCGTATCATTCAAATATATTGAATGTCGCAATGTTGGCAAAGAGAGGAAGTGACGTAAGATTTGCGCATGCGGGGTACCGATCGGGTTTCCGGTACGGATCGGGTAGTGACACTGACCCATGCTTCAAATCTGGGGAAAAGGAGGACGCATTTGTCGGCCGCATTTGGAGGAGTCTACAAATTTGGACAGCCTTCATCGCGTCACTGTGACATAATTGGACTACAAATGCGGCCTCAGGAGGATGCAGCCTGTGAATTTGGACACCCCCTATGGCTCACAATCAAAATCCTCTGGAGAACATGAATACAATTTTTTCTTCCAGAACATCACGATTCTGGCGTACACTCTAAATCTCAATAAACAAATCCTAATGCCTAATACGGCTAATTTATGTTAGATATTTGAGTTGTATGAAAAGACATTTATTTAAAAATTTTTACTTTTCAAATCATTACCCTTTATTTAGTTACAAAAAAAATCAAATAATTACAACAAAGGAATTAACAGCTCACACGCTGCAGAACTCCAGTTTACTTTATGAGTATCATCTTAAGTAGTGTGTGACGTTTAGCGCACACCTGTTCTTCATCAGAGAATGAAACACAGGCACTACCACCTTAAATCACCTATGATTGGTCCCATGACCACAAATGATGACAGTAATACTTAGAGCAAACAGCTGATATAAAGTTGAAATAAATTACATTTCCTCCTGGCAGAAGCATAAAAATTTAATGCCCAGAAAAGAAAAACTCAATAAAAGGTCTTACACAAGACCTTTTATTGAGTTTTATTGAAGAATGTTTCTCTTTTGATAGTATAGTGTGTCAATGTTATAGAACTTTTTATATACTAGATAATTTATGTGGCACATTGGAGTTCATAAGGTGAATAAATCTGATATATACCTAAATAACTGCATGAAGTATTTTATTCTTATACATTGCTTGAGGCATTATGGGTATTTTTTCTTTCTGTTTGTTACTTAGTATTTAAATATTTTTTTTATTTTACTTTTTTAACAGGATTGTTTTATTTTGTTTTACTTAGGTCAATTAAAAATGTTTTTTCACGCTTAATTCTTTTTGCTTTGCTTTTTTTATTTTAGGTAATTACAATAACAACCTCACTGTTAATCTAGCTAACAGTTAGCTAGATATCAAGCATTGCCTTGTTTGGTTCTCCTTCCATTTCCCACCATTATGGGAGCAAAGTATGCAACACATAGTCCACACACCATCCAGAAAAGTATTCAGGATCACACCTGATAGTGTGAACACACTCAAAATAACACAAGTATGGAAGTACACAGTATGGAAGCCAAACACACAGCAAACCTTTTAGCTGCATCTGCAGAGGTTGAGGTTGATCTGACGTCATTATAATATAGTTTTACATACAAAACTTACAATTCTCACACGTGCTAAAGGGTCCCCCTTGGACACACAGCACATGTCCATACGACAGTCAGACTTGTCCCTTATTTTTGTTAGCATGTCTGGAATCACTTTAGCCATTGCTGTTGTTATGCTAACTACCAGAAACCACATTTAAGTCACGAATCCGCTCTTTTTAATGTAGTTTCAGTTGTTACCAGTGAATGGCTGTGGAATTAAAGCACTTTGAAACTGGATAATTCTTTTTGACAGAGCCTGTATTAATAATATATTTTCAGTGTATTAAGTAGCCTAGCGTGGGACAGGATACTGTATCCCCTGTTGCACCATTTTCCTCTATATAATATGGAGAGAACTAGAGGGTGAACCTAAATGCATAATTATGATAACAATCTGAGACATGACTAAAAGCAATTTGTGACCAATGGTGTGACTCAGCAAAGCAAAATCTGATGAAAGACATTCAGACCCATGCCACATCACAGGTGTACCCACCTAAAGGCTAGGGAAAAAAAGACTTACCGACCTCCTGTGGAAACAGTGTTGACCATTTATGCTACATGAAAGGAAAATGGTGAATTCAGCACTGAGCCAAAGATCAAGTTCAGATAGTGGAGGCAGAGAGCGAGGGTGTAGCTGGCCAAACAAATGACCACCAGGCTATACTACTCACATACTCACTCACATTACTTAGTCCAGGAAGCCACAAACTTGCACAACTTTTTCATCACTCTGAGAAACTGTTTTCAATTCAGTTTGCCTATTTTGTGCCTTCTTTCAAGGAAATGAAAAAAGGTGACATGTACTCAAAGTCCTACTAAAAGAGAATTCCAAATAGCTGAAGCGCCGTTATAATAACAAGAGTTTCTGAGAATTCTGACATCAGTTCATTGAATTCAAAGCACTGCTGGCATAAAACACATATTGATTTTTTGGTTCTTACAAGACTGCAAATGTGTTTTTACACCATTACTAAAGGTAATGTGATTCACAACACAACTTTGTTAACACATTCATGTATGTTCTTCCAATTTTTCCACTTCAATCTAAAAGAACATGCAAAGAAGCAAGATTAATACATTTCTGTCTGCAGTACTTCTCAGCTTCTGCCTTTGTCGTGCAGAAAAGGATGACACACAAAAGAAAAACACACATGTTAGAGTTTAATTTCAGTGGCACCCAAACATCCGTTTGCCACTAGTAAATCACATTAGGCTTTCTCCACAAAACAGCGACAGAAACAATAAGGAGGCTTCGTACATTTGCTGTACCTGGATGTTTGGGTGCTCCTTTGTATCTGCTGCTGCTGCTGTTTCTTCATCTAGCTCACTATGTTCTCTCGGGCTCACAGCAAAGAGACACGCTTTTTCCTCTGTGGCTCCAGAGCTCCAAGAGAAACCTCAGAAGTCAGACAGACAGCACACCCTTCAGAATTACAGTGCTTTATTAAGTATCAATCTGTACAACAGTTTGCCGGCCCAGCAGAGGGATCAAAAAAGTACTGAAAATCTCATTACGGGAAAACTAATAAGTGACGCACAATGATAAAACAGCAGCAATTAGTTTAAAACCAAGTTACCAGTTGATAAAAGAAGATGTGGTAATGGCTGGTATATCTCATCGTGTCTGGTAAACGATGCTCGAAGGAGCCCATTGGACATAGCAACACTGCCTCTCCCCATCATTAAGTTATTAGATTAGCCCGGGGCAGCAAGTAAACAACTTCAGACATCTCACTGCAGGCATACATCCCACCAGCCCTCACCGTTATTGGATTACTCAGGGAAACTTTTCCAGAAGACAAAATGACTCCATGGAGCGAGCGAGCTACGGGATGATTATTGGAAAGCAGATGATGGGAAGAGCAGAGGAAAGGCCTGCTCAGGCCAGACGCCCGGAGCACTTAGGATCGAGCGGATGGCTAACAAGCAGGAGACAGGGAAGGGATACAGAGGGCAGCGAGGTCTGGTTTTGATTATTGGCTGCTGGAAGGAGAGGCAGCTCGAGTCTGCCAGGTTTCTGCATCATCCGCCTCCTGCCACATCTCGTTTGGGTTACTGCCACAGCAAATGTCCATTCAGCACTATCAGAGACAAATGAGGGCAAACTCCTGTCAAGGTCAACAACCACCTCCACTACGGCCACAGGGGGTCTGCCATTGTAATTCCTTATACACTCAGAGTAATTAAAACTCGTCCAGAAGAAGCAGGGGAAGTCGATGGAATTTTTTGAGACTGCTAATGAGATGCTAATTTGTTGGCCCGCTAGGAACGAGGCATGAGGATCTCAAGGACACAAAAGATTTATTCCCTTTTAAAATGATGGTGTGTGCGTGTGTGTGTCTTCTTCTTCACTAAAACATTTGCCAAGTTTGTTGAGCAATACACACGGCAGGACTCCCGGTGTCTTTATGTTTGATAAAAAGATACGAGCATCCTTTCAAACTCTTTCCAAACTCCTGATAATTTACAGAGCATCACCCCTGTGAGTTCAGAGTAAAGTGGAGAAAGCTCCCCTGCCTCGCGGCAACGAGTGAAGCCACACGCAGATCGCCCTCATGCTGCCTGAAAGTAGTCCAAGTCAGACCTGTTTTCGAACACCCCACTGAGCCAGCCTTCTATGGACTCATTGAGTCATTCCAGGAGCGCCAGGCTGGCTGTCCCACTTTTTTCAACAGATATCACACAGACTCTCTGATATCTACGCGCGCGCACGCTTGCACTGCACAACTTTCCTCCCCACACATTCCACTTTATAAGCAATCGGGCCAATCCTGTCCTCTCATGTTTATTAATTAGGCTTGCTCTTGGACTTGAATCTGACTCCCTTCTGGGTGAAGACTATTCCTCGGGAACGCCAAGCTGTGCTGAAACTGAGCGAGACAGCACTGTGGTCATTTTCTGATATGTCATTTTTTACACAAGCGCCGCACAAGAAAGCAGCCCTATCCAGCCCGCAGTGCCAATCAGCTACAGCGGCTTTCAGCACTAATGCAAAAAGAGATCACTCCAATAAAAGTTAGTTAAAGTTAAATAAACGCGTCTCTCATTAACAGAGAAGTATAATTTCATTTTTAATCTGCGGGCTCAGGCTGAGTGTCGTCGCAACAGTGGCAGCGCAGCTCTGAAGGACAACACTGGGGAAATAACATCAATTAGAGCTGCCAATCACCCAAAATGCCAGAAGACAGTTTTGGATGAATTTCTGCTTTGTCGGGCAGTTACACAGACGACAGGGAGGATGGGTGAGTCAGAGGGGATGAGATGAGGTGTGAAGTGTAATCACATCACAAACACAAATCTGTGGCTTACTTCGCTAAGCCTCAACATAAAGATGTCATTTTTGGACTTGTTCTTCAGAGCAGACCGTTTACCGCACATCTGCAACTCAAAATCACACCTGAAAGTTCATTCTAATTAGTGCTGACAGTCCGCTTAAGAACTTTAGTGCTGAAGCAGCTAACCAAAATGATAAATTCACTGCCCCGGGCAGCACTCACAACATCAGTGTTTGGTCACTGTCAGCTGGATGCTATAAAATCAAACCCACACTAAGTGTTTTAGTTTTTCAGATATTCTTCCTAATTCCAGCTCCTCAAATCTGATGGTTCTCTTCTTTTGTCTATTTTGAATCGTGATTCGAGCACTCCAGGGGCTTTCGAGTGTTAGTCACACAAATCAAGCAATTAAAAGGTTGCCAGCTTGAGCTGTGAGAAGCCGTCATTATCTTCTCACTATTTTTCAAAATTGTCTAGACTGTATGATTGCACAAGCAGTCAGAAAACAGGGCACTCAAAGGGCTTATGCAACAGTTTAGTGTTTACATGCCTGTGTTGATGAGAGACTTATAGAGATAGGACCTTGAGACCACGTTTTTGTAACTCTATAACCCAGATAGTCGACTTATGGGTGGTCTGTTTAATTTGAAGTCTTCAACACAGACTGTAGATTAAAGATTGGTGTGGCCTCCACATGTCCCAATTGGCTGGTGGCCGACTATCACCCAGTTCCCAGCAACTGGGAGTCCCTCCTCCTTCTCCTGGGGCGTATCTACTTTAAACTATGAACACGCCCATTTCACTTAATTGCAGAGTGTCTTAGAATTAAGTTTTTAAAATGTAAATTATCAAAAGTATTACCAGTATACAATTCTTTATTTCAATCGAATCTAATAAAAAGATACAACTGAAAAATTTAAATACCATTTTTTTTTGCACACTGTGTAAAAAGCATGGCCAATTCCTGTAAGTTCCTTACACCTGCATTCTTTCTAATGGCCAGCAGGGGGCAGTTGCAAAAAACTAAAAGCAGCCCAATTGTATAAATGCGATTTATTCATTTGATCGACTCATGACCTAAGTAAAGACTTGCAGTCGAACCTATGATCTCACTGATTGTTGTTTAGTCTTTTTTAATATTATTTAATATTATTATTAGTATAGTTAGTACAAGAAATGATAAAGCAGGGTATGTTTTCAGTCGTGGTTACATTCATCACACCCAGTTTCAAAAGTCCAATTTTGTAATAGCGACTATGCTGAAGTCCAGGCTTGTCTATCTTTTATATACAGTCTGTGGTCCCAAAGCTTGTGATGTCACGTGTTTATTTATTTATATGTTTATTTGAGGACAGGCTAAAAAGCCACGTGGGACCGTATATGAGAACTTTCACCAGATGTGTTATTACTAGTGAAAAGCATAGATCAAGCTCTATGTTTAAAATCTATGCAATGCCCCTTTAAAGACTCTCAAATTACCCTAATCACTATCATCTACTCTCACCACTCCAAACTCTGCAATAAAAAACATGTTCACCGATGTGCAACATCACATACTAATGCACTCGTCAGAAATATTGAACTCCATGATTTATTTACCAAATTAAATTCTCAGCATGCATGAGATCAGACTCTCATTACAAAGATTAGATTTAAAGCTGTGCATCCTGTGCAGGGTACAGATTCTCATTTTGAAACTAAACTGACATCATCAAGACGCTGAACGTGAGGCAATCTCGGCGAACACGGCCGTATGATCGCGCTAATGCGAATCAAAGTGAAATCCAATCATCTGTCATATTAGAGAGGATGCGGTGTTTTATCCATTATGTTGTATTTTCCTGCTATGCTATAAAGAGATCAGCTAAGGCTCATTAGATTGTGAACTGGCATTTGAAACATGCGCAAAGCACAATTCCTAATGCCTTACCTATTTCCTGGTATTGATCCTAAAGAAAGCTAAAGTTAAGGCGGCCTGTCATCTTACTACTTAAAAGACAAAGATAGACAGAGCCATTACTTTTCCATTGTTTGCAGAAGTTCACTTCAAAAGGGTGAAAACTCTGGTGTAGTCTGAGGCTTGGGAAAGCAGAGCAGGCAGGTGGAGCTGGAAGGAGAGGAGGATGCAGGGATGGAGAGATTGGAGACAGAGGAGTGAAGAGGGGGAGCCCTTTGATCTCTGGCAGAAGTGGATGCTGAAGAGAAGAGACAGAGAGCTGCAAAGAAGACTGCAAACAAGGCATGCACTCAATTCCCAATAGTCGCACCAACGCGAAAGGAAGATAGAAAAAGAGGGGAAGACAGAAGGAGAGAGAAAAGTTGAGCAGATTGAACGAGACAGAAAGGAGAGGGCGAGAGAGAATGGCAGGGTCGCAGAGAGATAGAGAAGAAAGGAGGAGAAGACAGAGAGGATGAAAATGAAGTTGAGGGAAACAGATAAGACCAGGATGTTAAAAGGATTTCAGTCCGTGGGCTGTTTGGGGAGTTCTCTCCAGCCCTATGCTAAAGCAATTATTATTGAACCCCTTCTAGGAAAGAGCAGCCAAACCACAGCGGCAATCTCTAACATTGTTAGTGTGAAACAACCAAGTCAAGCAAACCCCACGGTCCCCATTAAACCTCAAGTTTTAATTGGCGTGTCAGGATGGTGCCGCATTTCACAGCCCATAAGTGTGTACTCTCAAAAAAGTTGGCCCAGTGAGTCCCTCTTCAACTGGAAACCCCGAGACAGTAAACAGTGCTGCTTTGCTGGGTTGAAAAGGCCTGCATAGCACGATAACAAAAGCTCAACATTAAAAGTGAAAGGGATACTTCGAAAGAGCTGTCGATAGCGTGGCGACAGAGAGAAACGAGCAGTGTGTTTCTTTGTTGCCGTCCAGCTCATTTGAAACCACTTTGTAAAGTTTTCATTCAAAGTGAGATTGTGTCATTTCTGCCGTCGCCATCTTGGTTTTTTCTTTTTTTAAAACAACAACTCTGACTGTGAAACCACTCGCTCACTGGCAGTGTTGGGATTGTAACTAAATGAAAATGTTATGTAGCACACATCACATTTCTTGACAGTAACGAAGTACGTAACTTCATTATTCCCTGGAAGATTCATCACACTACTCAGTACATTACTGTCTGGTAAAATGACCTGATACACACTGTAACCTAATTACCAGTTAGGCTACAGTTCCACACACTGATCGAAATCGCCGTCCTGCCAAGGACACGTGTGATCTTTCTTTCATTGTTCGTGTATGAACGCAAAGCAAAGCTGAAAACCAGCGCAGAGAGACTTCAAAGTAATCATCACAGAGACTCTACTTTAGAAACATGAGCAGGTAGAAACAGAGCCTACAGCCTGACTGCTCGTCACTGGGGTTGGGAGTCACTCAGCTTTTTTTGCTAGCTTTGTGTTAGCATGCTGTTTCTGCAGATGTTTGCAAAGAGTCTGTTTGCAGCACAACAAGTTCTTTTTCTGTCCTGGGTGCCGATTGAACTTTGTGCTCTTTCCTGCAGTGCAATAAAAATAAAAACAATGTCCGCATCTCCACTCAACTGAAATCAGTTGATTAAAGAAAAAACATGTTTCATGTTTTTTTTCCTTTTTATCTGATTACAATTGTAATGTAATTACTGCATGTAGTACACTAACACGTTACTTTATTGCACTGGTGTCGAACTCCAGGCCTCAAGGCCCGGTGTCCTGCAGGTTTTAGATGTTTCCCCGATCCAACACAGCTGATTTACCTCCTCAACATGTCCTGAAGTTCCCCAGAGGCCTGGTAATGAACTGATCACTTGATTCAGGTGTGTTGACCCAGGGTGAGATCTAAAACCTGCAGGACACCGGCCCTCGAGGCCTGGAGTTTGACACCTCTGCTTTATTGCCTTACTAGAAGACGTATTGTGATTACCTGTCAATCACAAGTCATTAGCCAATGAGTGTGCTGTGGATAATCTAGGCTTCTGGAGGATTCTTACGATGCATGTGTCCAATGATCCCACGTACTGTGGAGACACCACAGCAGTCACACGACCGGCCAGCTCTCTCTATGTCTGTCTCATTTCTTAGCCTGGACTTGTGTTGCATCAGCCCTAATAGTTCCTTTGATGTTATCCAGCCACTTCTTTTGCTGTCCGCTTTTTCTTCCTCTCCCCTGGAGAGTGGTCTTTGTCAAACTTGTCATTCTTGAGACGTGGCCGTATTGAGATTTTAATTTCCCTTCTTTTTGACTGGTGACAGGAGTTCTTAACCGATGCCCAGGATCTTACAAACCAGAAGCAGTGTCTTTTCACTGCCTGTTTTTTCTCTCCCAGGTCACCTGAAAGCATCCATGTAGAGCAGTGGTGTCAAACATATGGCCCAGGGGCCAGAATCAGCCAAGTGAAGAGTCCAATCTGGCCAGCTGGGCAGCTCCGGAAAATGTGAAGGAGTGCATAGATTTTTGCCTGTATTTTTGTAACTTTTACAGCTTATTCTATTCATAAAGAGGCATTAAAATTCATACTTCACCAGAGTAATTAAATAATAGCTAAACAATGACAAAAAAATTTCAGTTTTTCTGCCATGTATATCAAAATGTCTGGGTTTGGGGGGTTTTGAGGGCGGTTAATAGGTCAGTGAGTTCACAGTAAAAACTTTATAATTACAGGATAATCTGGACAGTGAACTATCATAACCTTTTCTGTAATTTTACCCGTTTAACTCATAATTTCACTGGTCCAGTCCGGCTGAGAGGAATACTTGGATAACAGTCGTATTTTAAGCTTTATTCTCAGAGTGAAGATCTTATCTGTACATATTGGCTTTAGCATGACAAATGTCATAGTTTGGACTATTTTGGACTACTGAACCATGCATACACTAGAAGCAGGAGGAAACACCTTTACCTACTGCAGGTTATAACTTTGCATTTACTTTTCAAGAGTGTTTTTCTTTTCATCTAATTTTCAACAGGAAAACACAGAAGCATCGTACATTTTCTTTAACAGAATGATTCGGACACTGTAATAGTCTTTGCACACCTGAGTAGCACCTGCTACACCAGGTATTTCATTTCACTGTTCAGTCACTCACCTGCTTCCTGCACCTTCGACAAAATCTACGTCTTTTTTTCGCGTCACCGTTTCCCCGAGTTGTTATTTTGCATGCGACTGTTCACTTGAGTTAGTCCTAGCAGCACGCCTCCTCTGACCGCTCTCATCCAGGTTTCCAGGAAGGCTGCTGACTGTCGTGGGGGATTTTCTCTCTCTTTCCCTGTGAATAACAGTCATCGCCAACTGCAGTGCGCCAAATCTCAGGAGGCTGTCACTTTCTGGAGCAACATGTCTGGCACAGACAACCACACTACATCTAAAGTCACTTAAACAACGCGTCGCTGCCATTCCAACATTTAGTTGAACAGCAGCCTCCTGTCTGTATGCATTTTGCTACAGCTTTATTTATAGGGGTGGGTTTTTATAATCGATTCATCGATTAAAATCGATTCTGGCTTGGATAACGTAAAATCGATTCATTAAAATCCTGAATCGATTTTTTTAATATAAATTTATTTTGCCTGAAATGCCAGAATCTCTGGTGACATCTCACAAAATTTCAAGAACCACCAAACAGTTAAGACAGTAAATGAGAGCAGGTACACGGATTCTGCACATAGACTTAAACACACAGCGCGACCCGCGGATCAGAATCAGTGAGATGTCGCCTTTCTCACGGTCGGGGCTGAAAGCCGACAGCTCGCTGATTCTGATCTGTCGGCGGGTCCGTGCTTTGTGTTCACGCCCTTTATGAGCCGATTCTAAAGCTGTTAGTTTGATCTCTCTCCAAACAATATTGACCGAACCAGCAGCAAAAGAAGATCCAAACGCTTCACATAAACATCGTCATGAATTCACTCTGACTTTTACTGTTTTGCTTCCACCGCGATGCACAGCTCTCTCTCTCTCTCTCTCTCTGTACTTCAAGAACAGTTTCCCTTTCTTCATTATTCGCTTGCTTGTTACGCACAAGTCTACTGTTGTTTACAGCGCTGTCAGCCGCTGTTTTTTTCCCTTTTACATTCTTCCGAAAAGAAAACCTCATTTCTGCTGTTCAATACTGAATAAATTTAAACTTTTTAAAATTATTCAAAATGCAAAACGCTTAACCGTGTCTCTAATAAAACCGCTGTAACTTCAGAGGTAATGTTCATATGTTGATTAATGGTTTTCTTTCGTTTTTGATGTACTGCAGAATATTTTTATAAAATCCCAGGCCAGGAAAATCACCTTCATGTTTTTCTGTGTTTTATCTTCAGCTACTTTGACACAAAAGCATCTGCTGTGACGCTCACACCTTTGATAAAGTCTTGCGAGTGTCAGCTTCCTTTTTATTGATACAAAAATATGTAAATGTACTGATCTGAATTATAATATTTCTGACTGTCAAAATTTCCCAGATTTAAATCGAATCGAATCGAATTAAATCGAATTAAATCGAATCGTGGATCGAATCGATTCAGGACCTTGTGAATCGGAATTGAATCGATTCTAGAAATCAGTGACGATACCCAGCCCTATTTATTTATATGTGACTCACTGCCTGGAGGAGTGAGCTGCCGATGTGAAAAAAAAATTGTAGCCAAGAAAGTGAACACTGTTGATTTATGTGTTTAAATGTGTGCATTTGTGACACTGGGTTGTTTTTTTGTTGTGGGTGCCAGATGAAATTATCTCGTCTTTCTTCGAGGCAGGTCTTGGATGAACTGTGCAGACTGCTTACCTTGGAATATCGCGGCGTTCTGGATGATGAGACGTTTGAGTTGTGCGCTGACAACCTGCAGACCAGACTCCATATTGCTGCGCGCCGCTACCTGATACCGCTCCTCCATCTTCTTGGAACAGCAGGTCGGGCCTTTGGTTTGGCAAACCTGCAGATCTGCACCTGGCAGGAAATCAGCAGGGACAGGATGGTAGTCTGGATGAACAGAGGGAAGTAGCTGCGAAGCCACTGGTGTTTAATTTTCAAGAAAAAAAAGACACACAAACACACACAAATAGATTCAGCAGCATTTTCCGAATGCAAAAACTAAGAAATATCTCCAGCAGAGTCCGCAGCCTTAATGAGCGTATGATTATTATGTAGAGGCTGTGTTATGTAGCCGGGCTCAAGTCAAAAATAAATTGCTGCTTAAAAATAAGTCATTTTGATCCACATTCGCGCAAAACACTAAAGCTGTGTAGTTCTCCTCAGAGATCAATTTGGTCAACAGAAACTTTTCCTCCACTCAAGGCTACACTTTTCACTCCGAGGATCAAAAAAAGTATGGTTTTTTTGTGTTTTTAGACTTAAGATGAGAGCCAGGAGCAGTGCATCATGCAGACAAATAAACCTAGGTTCCAGCATGCTTTCATTATGGATACACATTAAAAAAAAACAGCCACGAGTAAGATTGAAGGCAGTGAAACAACATTCGTTCACCTGGCTGTGGACACTAAAGGTTGTTTACACCTATGAGAAATAATTGGATTCCCCGAGCTCCTTTTTGAGCGACGCATTCAAGCCTGCGAAAGCAAAACTGGGGTGTCAGGGATGTTTCAGAGGGGCGATGTAGCCAGACACGACCTGATCAAAGAGCAAACACTTCGAAGAAATTAATTCAATTAATCCCACACAGGAGGAAAGCAGGAAAGATAAACAAGAGCCTGCCGCCACTGTGAAACTCAGTAAACTTCGAGTCATGGTCATGCTAAAAGGAGTGTGAAATCTGTTTGTTTGTTTTTGTTTTTTTAGATAAAAAGAGTTCACATTAATAAAGAGGAAACAACACAATATCTGTGTCTTTAAATAAATGCTTTGCATCATATTTTCTGAGCTAAAGTTCAGTGTACCCACAGTGGATTTTAGCCTGAACAGTCAAGATGTGACACAAATACAGAAGATCGGGTTAATTTGGGGAGGGCTTAAAAAATATTGAAATAACTGTTTGGAAATTACAGACATTTTTATATGAATTACAGTGTTTTTAATTTTTTTAGTTCCACATTTTCAGAGCTTCAAAAGTAACTGGACAACGTGGCATCGTTTTAAATTTAAGGATTCTTTTTGATGCGTGCTATTTTCAGCTGTCACAAGTGGTCTCCACACCGGGTGGCCTTCCTGATTCAGCCCCAAAGTAGATTTGTGTCTCCACCTGCAACCGGCAATCTTTTGCTTGCCAGTAAAATGTGTTAACCACCACACTGTGGAGCCAACATAAGGAGCAAATATAAGGACTGTTTTTAGTGCTTGGATGAAAATCCGGTGCAGTCAGTGACAGCCTGGAGTGTAGAACCCATAAACATCACCAAATGCTCTGCCAGACCTTTACTGTCTTTCAGTTGCTGTTTGTCTGTGAGTCTTTCTGCCTATCTTTTGCATTTAATAACTGAAAAGCTGCTCTGTTGCATTTGCAGGATGCTTTGGGTCGTTATCCATTTGAACTGTGAAGCACTGGTTGATCAGTTTTGCAGCATTTGGCTGAATCTGATTGGAGACTACGGCCCTGCATCCGCTACGATTCATCCTGATACGTCATATCAGCAGTATCATAATCAATAAACACTAGTGACCTTGCTTCCACTGGCACCCATACACACTCATGCAATAACACTGCCTCCACCGTGTTTGTCAGATGATGTGTTGTGTTTCAGATCATGAGCCTGTCAGTCTCCATACTTTTCTCTTCCCTTCATTGTGCTACAATTTAATCTTGGTTTCACCTGTTCAAAGATGTTTTTCCAGGACTGTGCAGACTCTTTTAAATGTTTTCTGATAAAATCTAATCTGGCTTTCATGTTCTTGAATGTAATCGGTGGTTTGCACCTTGTTGTAAATCCTCTGCATTTTGAGTCGTCTAATAATTTGCTCCATTCTTGATTGCAAACTTTGAGAATAGTTAACCCACCTCCTTGAGAGGGTTCTTCAGTTGGTTAGATGTTGTGAAGCTGTTCATCATAGAAATAATTCTGTGATCATTCACCTTTTTCACTTCACGTTTGATGTTGCTGAGCTGGGTGGTGAATTCCTTCTTTTAAAGCACCAGATTTTTGACTTGGACATGTTTTTGCCATCTCTCTTGTTTCTTTTGATCTTTCGACCAAATGATGGCCTCTCGACAGCGGTCATATGCAAGTTCAGCACTGGAAGTGTATCTGTTTATCTTGTCATAAAATAATGAAGGAAAGGGCCTCATCAGGCCATGAAACTCCCTGTCAGTCAATTTTCTGATTACTTTTTTTTTGCAAATACTTAAAGAACATTACATAGTAATCAAAACAGTAAGAACAAGACAAAAACAACAACATAAACAATTATAAAGACAAAAAGAGGCAGTGGAGGAGTTCGAGTGAGTAGGAGATTAGTTCGGCCGCAGAAACCCCATTTCAAGTTAGAATTTGATCATAAAATTAAATAAAATTTAAGATTCCTATGTGAAACCAAAACCTTCATGTTGAAAATTTGTAGAGATCAGAACGTTTGTCCACATAAAGGAGAGTAATATCGGTTTCCGCCAATTTTCTAAAAACTTTTGAGCCTCTGAAAATGGGAGATTGTGTATAAAAACAGGCTTTAATTCCTAATTAAAGCTGAAACTAACTGACTGGTTTAAAATCCCCTGTTGTCGTGTAGAGAGGCAACATTGCAAAATTACAAATCTGCATAATTGTCCAAATACTTACAAAGTTTAAAGATTTCCACCTTATCTCTGCTTGAAAATGATGGACAGTCAGACATAAGTAGGACACAACCATCCAGTGTTTAGATACAAAGAGCAGCTCCAGTGAAAACCCCTTTCCTCGGTGCTTCCCCCTCTCAGCCTCTCTGTCCCACATGGCTGCTGAGAGCTCAGTGGAGGCTGCAGTGGTAACGTGCCAAAGCCTCGTTGAGGAGTTGTCTCCAGGATCTGCCTCCCTGAGAGGCATCGGTGACAAGGGCCTGATTGATGCCACGGTAAACAAATGTCAGGGGAGCCTGCCAGCTTTGGCTGCCGCTGCTTTGGGTGCGAGGATATAAGGAGGCGGAAGCAGTGAGATTAATTTGGAGGAAGGGGGGGCTGCTAGGATTGCGAATCAGAAAAGTCTTGATAGCTGGCGTGTCAAAAGACGGAGGAAAGGCTTTTGTGGAGGCAGAGGGTTTATCTTAATAACAAAAGTGAGTGTCTCTATTGGATCGGGGCTCTTTCTCTGTGAGATCTTCAAAAGAATAGATCTTTAGTAGCGGGCTCGGGCTGCAACAATGCAGACACAGACACGGTGCACATTAAACTACCGGGAGATGCAACAGAGCGACAGTCTTGATAATTAAGAATCGCTGCAGAATTAAACAGAGAACAGCTTCTGCTAACTCCCAGCTCACCCCTGACTCCCATCAGGGTTTAGGGTGTACAGTCTAATGAGCAAAAGAGGCAATAAAGCTGTCACCCAGCACCTTTTTGTGTGCATACTGACAGGCTTAATATCTTAAATCAATGCGGACAAAAGACTCCTGACGGATAAGATCAAGTTAATTTCAGACTGCAGGGGCAAAATTATTAAGCTGTCAATAGCGCCGTAGGTGAGGCGAGCGCGGCCTGAGCGGAGAAGAGACGGGGATTTAGCAATTATCTCCGGCGAAACAGGCAGATTCATCTGCACCGTTTGTCGTTTTGCAGATGATAAATGTGTTTCATTACACGAGTTCCACAGCACTGAGGGAATAAGCGAAGGATTCGGGAGGGAGATGATTCCCCCGTAGAGTTTCAGAAATAACAAAATCGTACCGTCTAAATAAAGCTTTCTTTCTGACTGACACATCACTGGGGAACGAGCTTCCTCCTGCTCCCCTTTGCTTTAGGCTCCATCCCTGTTTCTCGCCCCTCTGCTTTCTTATTTTTCCTCTTTTACTCCTTTTCATCTGCGCGCACTTTTGTTCGTTTTCCTTCACCTACCTTGAGCTTAACAGCTCCTGGGCACTGTGAGCAACTTTAAAATCAGCCAATTCTCTCCCGCAAAATGAAGAAAGACAAGGTAGCAATTTACATTTAATTTCCCCAGCATGCAACCTCGGTCCAAGGTGGCGCCTTTAAATTACTGCGTGCTTTCAATCAATACTGTGAAAGGAGGCCGGGTAATTCGACGTGCACGACAGCTGCTGTTTTTATGAGTGTCTCTGAATGCCTTTTATAAACACATTGATCGCCCTTCAGATTGTCACAGCCTCATCTAACCATCCTCGCTGCTCTACCCCTCACAGAAAGTTTCCTTTGAAAGGCCACTGCTGGAAACGATGGCCCTGTCCTCACACTAACACACACAAACACTGGAGGAGTCCTCACATCTTTAACAAGCCCGGGAAATCAGAGTCAGGGGAACAGATACAGTGCATTATGTGTCTAAGTTTCTCGGCACCAATTAGAAAGCTATCACTATGCAAGCTTAATGATGGCGACCATGGGGGAAAAAACAAGTTGTACTAAAATATAGAATATGCTAAAAGCCGTTCATTATGAGCATAAATTATACAACAGCTAGTTTCGAGTGGAAGCGCGTGGGACTCCGTGGCTACCTCTCCGGGGCAAAATAAGCCAGTGTCACTTTTTAAAGATAGAGCCATTTACAACCAACCTAAGGAGTGATAATATCATTAACTACTGGGGATTAAAGTGGCTTTAAGTATTTTTAGAGCTGCTCCACTTTAAACCATTTGATGAAGCAATGGTTTGAAAGCTGGAAGCAGGAATGTGAAAGTGCCCAACATTGTTCTCTGCTTTTTCCTTTTTGTTTTGCACATAACAATGAGGCAGTAAACAAAAGGCTCCTGTCTTTAAAGTGGGACCGTTCAAAAAGGAAGAACTGAATAAAACCAAGTATGAATCGGTGTTTAACCAGCTGGAAAGGCTTCTCGCTTCAAATCAGACTCATCCACCTATTAGTCATTCGCTGTCATTTCTAAAACAGGGGCATTTGGGACCTTTTTGCATGGCATCCTGCTGAGAACTATAAAGCAACACAAAGCTATAATTGTTTTAGCTCACAGCAAAAGGAGGAGGAGGAAAAAACTCCTTTGCAGGACCTCTTTGCAGGATTTTCTGCTGAAACTAGTTGGATCTCAGCCTCCAGCACACAAGTGTTACTCTTATATTTCGTGAGTATCTTATGCTGCTCTCATGAATCAGGTCCCACCGCCGCTGTCGGAGATCCAAAAGGTCTTCCCATCATCAAGCCAGCGCCGTCACTAGTGGAGCCGCTTTCTCGCTCATGTCCCGGGGTGAGTGTTCAGCGCTGCCTGTGCGCCTCGCCTCACACATATGTGATGACACGATGGAGTGAACCGACACCCAGCCTCCATTTCACCTTCAGCCAATCCAACCACCCACAGCAACAGCCGCAACAAAGACACGAGTGGTACTACTCCTACAGATGTGCCAAGCTTTGATTTTTTCCCCTCTATATGCCTGCTGTAATCTTCCTCTGCACTCACTTCTTTCGAATCACACTTTTGGAAAGAAAAACTTTAGTCTTTTGGTGCTTTTTTTGCCCCCTCCGGCACCACATGCAGCATTATTAGAAATTCTGCTCTGCCTTCCTGCGGACATGTTTCTGAATCAGCCACCTCCCCTACACTATACTCAATATCGATACAGTCCACTTCACATTTCACTCATACACACACACACACACACGCACACAGCAGAAAGTTATACTTCCCTCAGTCGGATCACAACTAGCCACCCTCAACAAGTAATTTCATCAATCTTTCATTTACTGTGCGCCTCATCGGAGAACTCGTGTTATATCAGCCTGCATGACAAGCAGCTGTAGCTGTGACTCCAACTTATTCAGCATGAATTAATGGTGAGTATATATTATAGATGAGACATGACCAAAAATGAATAAAAAATAGGTCAAAAATGTACTAAATGTGTGAAAAGTGACTGCCGATTTCATGTCCTCCCCAAAAATAATACTAATAATAATAAAGTCAGCTCATTAGGACAAAAGTGGAAGATTTGAGAGTTATGGAAATTCCACCAAAAGCTCGAGCATGCCCAATAAGCCGCTCATTCTGAAATCTTTACAGAGTGCTTAAAATCTGTTAAGGACCAGCACTGGTCACTGCACATAAAGCATTGTGGGGCCATTCAGCGTCACTACCGCGAGCCCAAAATCAAATCCCATCCGTCCCAGTATCTGTGATACAGCGGGACTGCAGATATTTCAGGACATCTGGGATTTTTAATTTCCTATATTACTTCAGTTTCTTTTCAAAAGACATGAAGTGAACGTGAGAGACACCTGTCACCATACAGGTACAGTTACATAATTCTTCATTAGTCATAAGTAAATGGTAAATGGCCTGTATTTATATAGCGCTTTACTAGTCCCTAAGGACCCCAAAGCGCTTTACACATCCAGTCATCCACCCATTCACACACACATTCACACACTGGTGATGGCAAGCTACATTGTAGCCACAGCCACCCTGGGGCGCACTCACAGAGGCCTACTCTTTAATACAAATGCTGTAAAAACTGATGAAACGATGTACGGCAACGTGCTCAGTCAGTGTTAAAGAACTGAAGAAGTAAGTGACAAAGACTTGAAGCATGGTCGTTTCCAACCTGTCTACAGCAGTGACTCATGGGTGTTTATGAGGAAATCATTAATTCAGCAGCTTTGTGATGGTTCTATTAGTTATTTTCCACTCTGACTTTGACTGGTGTGTTTTCCTGAAAACTGAGAATGGTATTTAGAGTTTGATTAGCAATGGGCCAAGCGGTTAACAGCGATAAATCACAAACATTTATCTGCAGGGCCGGTGCTTAAATGTTGAAGACAGAATGAAGACAGAATAAAGTGCTGCAAGTGTAATGCTGTGTTACAGTCTTTGCATCAGTACAGTGATGTTTTACAGTTGTTGTTGTTGTAGTTTACAGTAGCTGTCAAAATAACAGTTTCATGCTGGTAAATCTAGCTTGAGGGATGTACTATAGATACTTTATTGGGAGCTGTGTTACAGTACACTCTTATTTTTCTAACGTTTAAATCTAAATGTTGGAGAAAGAACTCTAACTGGGTATATTAACCCTGGAGTTTGTCTGATATTTGCTTTGCTGAAAGTGATTGATTTCTTTTTTTTTTTTTAATCTCTTGCTGTTTTGCATTGAAACAATATAATGCAGAACGCATTCAGAAAATTCAGCTTGCACAGTTGATTAACGGGAGAAAATACTTAAAGTGCTATTGTTTTGCTGAGAAGGGGGTATTTATAGAGTATTATTGAATATTTAGGACCTAATGTACAGTATATTTTTCCATTTGCCAAAATGCTCAAGGCCAAATAAAACTTCTAGATGTTTCCTCCATGCACAAGGTATTTTTAACAAATTGCCAGGAGCATCAGTTGTGTGTAGCATCACTGAGGGTACTGTTAACCTCTATCATAGATACAGGGGATACAAACATTTTTTTTTTTATATCCGACATAACATTTAGTCAATCAGCAGACTTCAGGGAGCCAAAGCAGAACATTAGGTTTAACACGCTTGTGAACACCTTTTCTGCAGAACTGTATAAGCCATAAACCAAGCAATTAATCTGCAACAGACCTGCAGCGAGGATGAGTAAACCAAACCATGCCTTCGCTGGCCGTGATGGATTGTTCTATGGCTGATTGGTGAATTGATTCCAGTGAAAGTAATGGTTATGAACTGTTAGTGTCCAGCTCAGACTGATTCCTTAGAGATGGTGCACAGACAGCTGGTCTGCCTAGCCTCAGATTTGGGAAGGCTAAATATTTCTCATTGCCTGCCAAGAGAAATATTTAGCTTCCCCTTTGGCTGGCAGATAAAACGCCTGATGGCCTAGGTGCAAGGTGTGTGATTAAACATGGATGCTTGGAGAAATGTAGGGCTCAGCGGTTAGGGCTGCATGCACCTTACACGATGGGAGCTTAATATATGGCAGAAGGAGCATGACAAAATATGCTTCAAAGTGCATCGCGCTCTCTCTCTCCTGCTGTTTGATTTGAAGTATTTTGCGATTCGCCACACTCTTTCATGTTTACAGAACATTTAGTGTTATTCAAAAAGAAAAAAAAGAAAGAAAAAAAACACCCCTCTTTGAATCAGGTGGGAGTATTGCATGCTGCGAACGGAGAGAAAACAGATAACCTGGAGCACTTCCCTGTGCTGACATGACACTAAAACACCTAATTAACATTTGCGGCTGGCTGTGATGCAGACACAGAGGCTTTTACCATTTCCATAGTGAATCAGAATGCACGCAACAGGCTCCAGTGCACCAACATGCTGCATTCTGCAAAAGAGGACAAAAATATGGACTTCTGTCCACAAAGACCCGAATCATTTCACCATTAACCTTTTGTTTTTTGCCAACTCACTTCTCCAGATCTATTCCTTCTTCATTAGAGAAGATAGAAGTCAGTGACAGTTGAGCTCCATGGAACAAAAACAATAAAGATGAGTTTGGATCATTGCATCATTTACAAAATAACTTCCAGTTTGCTTGCAGCTCAGATCACACACATAATTGATATTTGCTGACAATGTAACAGGAGTGGCTGTGTACATTTTGACTATTAATCCTCTTTCATTCCCTCAGCTTTTACCCCGTCGTCATGTATTTAAACAAGCACCAAAGTTAGTGTTTTAAGGAGGCTGTCAATATCCTAACTCAAATCTTGCAATGTTTCAGCACTAACAGAATCAAAGTGAGGTGCAAGGCAAGGTTACTCCATGTTCAGATCAATACAAGAACAAATTTTACAAGTTTCAGTTTCGTATTTGTAACAGGATATTCCGCTTAATGCGGCCAGATTTTTTTTTTTTTTTTAATAAAATAAAATTCTCAGAGCAGGTTAGTAAACGTTCAGCCAGAGGGATGGAGAGTGTGTGGGTTGGCTCTCACTGAAAAGGTCAGCATTTAAAACAAAACACAGAAGCGCTATAGCGGTACTATCCGCTAGGAAAAAATATATTTACAAATCTATATTTGACTTAATGCGTTGGTGCCGATTGTTAGAAACGTGCTCTATCCCACAACATTATCAGGAGTACGTAAAACATTAACGTCCCGTATCTACGAGCTTTATTAATGACAGTTACCTGACACTGGGGTTTCGGGGACCCACTTGGAGCCCGGGTGCAGAGACTGAAATACTGTGCGCACCTCCTGGCAGTTTGGCACGTGTCCGCCGGGAAGGGAGAACAGCTGGAGGAAGGCGCACAGAAAGAGCGCACTGTGGACCGGTGAGGAAGCCATGGCTGACGGGCAGCAGCACTCAACCAAAGCGGACAGAGTAGAAGAAGCAGCGGTAAAGTTCAGCGCGCTAAAAGTTACAGAAGGAGCCAGCGTTTGCGCTGATGAGGTGAAGCTGCAGCTCCCGGCTCGGCTCGGATCAGCATCCTTCCGCTTTCCTCTTCTCCTCCTCTCAGAGTCCGTGCACTCTGCAAAGCTGCTCTCTCGGGCTTCTTGGAGCTACACGGATGCCGAGAACTTATGACTCCCTGTTCATTTGCAGCAGCGAGCGTCATCTCTCCGCACAGATGGATGAACGCCCCCCCCCCCGATTCCATGTGCGCGCTCATTAAAAAGCGCGCGCCACGGCGTGAAGCTAGCTGCTCTTACAGAGAGCTCCTCTCAGTGAAGCGCTGACACAGTGGCCCTGTGTGGGCGCTCGAGTGGAAATATGAGGGGCTTAATGCGCTGCACGAGCCGCTTTAGATTAACCGTACGGGATTTAACTGGGGCACATCACTCGTGCGTTTCACTATACATTTAAACCCGTGTTTACCAGGAGCTGCACACAAAACACCAAAGACATGTATGAGCGGCAGTTTATTTTTCATTCACATGGAGATTGTTCATACAGACAGCTGGTTGTGCACGAAGCACAAAACTCACTGTTACATTATACAGATTTCTTCATGTCAGTTTAAAATGAGTCTTACTTTCACTCAGATCTACAAGCATTAAAGTTGAGATGGTGCCATCTAGTGTTCAGTGTGGATGTCAACAGCAAAAACGTTGCCCAACAGACAAGGACAAGATATTAAACTCCGCAGACCGAACAGTTCATCAAGTCAGAAAAGTTGTTTTGGGAGTTTAATTTCTCATCTATTCACAATGTTAAGTGTTGAAATTTAAATCATCCATCTTAAAAACAGCAAGTGTCACAACACCAGAATCACAGCAGAAGTAGAAACAGCAGCAGCTCATCTCGTGCCTGCTGTGAAAGGCTTTCAGTCTTTCAAGTGTTGCTCAGGACAGACAAAACACACGCGTGTCGCATTTCTGAGAAACAGAGAGCTTTGCATGGATTTGCACAGCAGAGTCTTTCAGAAGCTGAGAACAAACCATCAAAACTCACTGTAAGCCCAGCTGAGTTTAAGTGCTATGAACAGGCGGAAAGGTGACCAGCAATACCCCAAGTGCACAAACTGCAGTAGATGAACGTTTACTACCTGCACTGTGAGCACTTTGGAACTGCCGGGACAACAGTGTGTTCATCTCAAGGAATGAAAAGTCATGAGGGAAGATGTCAGAGGAAAGACCTGTAAAGAAGCACATGTGACAGACACAGACTGCTTTTACTGTCACACTTATACAAGATGATTTTTTTAATTTTTTTTAAATGGCCAGCAACCATTGCTTCTATGTTCCAGTGGCATGTGTTATATTTTTCGATTTTAAAAATACAAATTGATGGGTGGGCCGTGGGGGACAACAACTCCCTGGGCAACTTTAAAGCATCCATTTATCAATCTAGATATTTGTCCATTGAGTTTTTTCTTACCACTGTCGCCAAGTGTTCGTTGGGGGGGGGGCAATATAAAGCGCCGTACGCCATCTTGTTGATTGGGCGCTACACAATTGAAGTGAACTGAAAAACAAGCCCTCCAGACAGAAGGGGCAACTAGGGCAGTAGACTTTGAATACTTCACCAACTACACTAGATGCACCTTAGCTGGAGGACCATGAGGCAAAAATGGAGGGAAGTGATAAACTGGATCACTTCCACACACCGCCAGTCTGCACGATCTGCAAGGAAATCAAACAGAACATGCATAATTACTTAAACGGATTCCAATATTAAGACTGGATACATGTGTTGCCTTTAAGTGGTATAGGAAACTCATTAACACCAACGTGCTCTATATTAGAGTTAAAAAGAAGTTAAACACGATAAACGGCGGTTTACAGGCACGACATTGCAAAAAGGATGGTCACGTTGCCATTAGCCCTGCACTGACACGCAAAAGTTACAGTCCAAGAGATTCTGATATGTTACACGTGCACACACTCCTTCACATTAAAGGAAATTATTCCGTCTGCTCATTTAAAAATCCGATTAACCTGTGCAATTAAAAACTGCATCAGATTTAACCAGCTGATGCACCGAGGAAACCCTATAACTGAGTTACAACGGGCTGCCGAAGCTGTTCTGCAGCGTGGAGAAAACATGGAGAAGTTTCCCTTTGCACCAATGTGAAGTCTCATTTTTCAGAAATAAAACCGTGAAAACGCCTCACAAATGATCCGACGTACCCCGAGTTTTGCATGAGTGCAGGCCAGCTTTGGTACTCCACATTACCCAAAGGTTACAATCAAGCCTTAATCTTCGATCGAGCCACACCAGTTCTAGAGGTTTCTCTCCACGGTATCAGCACGGCCCACGTGTTTCACTAAAGTTTGGAGAAGCAGGAGGAAGTTTAAACTTACGACGCTCCATTTTCCAAAACCATATTTCAGGATACAACATCGGAGGTCATCTTTGTTCGCTTTTTATCCCTGAACTAAAAGTTTCAGAAGGCCGGAGAGCCCTGCCCTGCTCTGCTCTGCTCTGCTTTCACGAAGCGGCGCCAGCGGCGTCTGGTGCTGCCCTGATGAGCGCATGGAGTCCCTCAATTAAAGAATAGCACTCAATCAATCTAATGACGCAATTAAGACAATCAGTGCCGGCTGCTGAGCAGTAAGCGGGTTCATGTTTAGGTGTTCGCGGATTAATAAAGAGATCGGCCTTCATTTGCGACCTGAGCAAATGCACTTTAACAAGCTATTGTCAGCCTTCGTGTGCAGATTACACCAAGACTGAATAATCCGATAGATTCAATACTGCCTCACACAGCGTTCAGATTAATGCGCAGGTGGCGCCGACAAACTAATCAACAGCCGCATCAGACTTTATGTCCAGACCTTGCCAATCAAACGTTTCTATTAGCGCAGTTGTCAGCACACGGCTTACCTCTGATCGTGTTGAGCTTCATTCAGTTTAATGGGTGTAGTCAAACCAACGGGGGCTTCCCATAAAGCAGAAATCTCGCAGTATCTCTGTGGACTTTCCATCTCAGTGTATTCCTTTTACCACCCTTCAGCGCAAAAAAACAACAACAACAAAAAAACTTTTGTCATTCATCAAATTGTAACAGCATCTTTTTCTCTTTCTGTATTTCTTCCTCTTTGTGGGGGTGGGGGCAGGAGCGCAGGCGGATGTGCGTCCTTAAATCCACTCATAATCAATGCACTTGTAGATATTTGGTATCATATATCTACAAGCTTTCCTCTGAAGCGACATCCGCTGGGGAAGAAAAAAACAATCTGAATATGAAACCTGAAGTGAGATCAGTTTTATTGACCCACCTCACTCATCCATTCACTGCCGTGCTGGCCAAAGAAACCCAGGAAGCTTGTGACCTATAACCCCAGTAAAACCCTGCCCCCACATAGCCTTCTGTGCTGTCCGCAGCCAGGATGTCCCTCCTCTGCAGTCCCACACAAAACACCATTTAATAAAACTCTGTTTTCAGCTGTCAAGCAGAGGGATGCACGGCCTTTCCAAAGCACGGCGGCACTCCCCTCTCCACCGTGGAGCCGAGCTGCAGTGTTGCCTTACTTTCCGTCTTCTCTGGTTGAACTTTGACCTAGTTTCCCAGGCTGTATGTGTGTTAGAAAGCCTGTGATTGGCTGCATAAAGAGAAAGAAGGCCCCCAGCTGCCATTTTATTTAACTCATCTGCAATACGTGATTGATGTCTGCACAGACACAAGAAAAGGGATCATCATAGAAACACAGAAAAAAAAAATGCAGAGTCCATTGTGTGCATTGGTGGCAGCAGCAGGGTGGCTCAGTGGTTTACATTGGTGCCTGTAGGTGGCTCGGGGTTACCCCCGCCATCGAAACTGCGCCCAACTCCAGCACAGATCAAGTTGCTCCTCCTGCCGTCGCACTGCCTGCTACACATGAGAGGATCAATCAAAATATCGATAGTATTGATACCAACGATGGTATTGGTGTCCGATACGGACGATCTGATTTCCTCGTGTCAGCATTGTTCCCACATCATCATAATTAATGTTGTTCCAGGTTCAACATGGCAAGTGACCAATCACCTTCTTGTGACGTCATTCCTTTGCGACTTCGAAATACCCGCCTTCGAGTATTTCGAAGTACAAGTGAAGAAGCGAGAAACCGCCGCCTGTCCGCCGAATTTGAAGTCAATTTAGGATACTTTCCTTTAATAAACGGTAAGCATTATACATATGTTCCTCACTTGGCTTGCTGTTTGTTTGCTAGTGATAGGCTACTTGACGACAGCATTAGCTAACCAGTGTTCTCTAGACCAGCGTTCCCCAACTTTTTGGGTGTGACTTATGGTTGTGTGCTGAATCTATGAATCAAACTATCACCTGGAAACATAATTAACTGGTCCATAGCTGTGAAACTGGACATGAGTTCTTGATTCTATGGAGATTAACAGTAATCCAGAAATTTACAAATTTGTCCTGGTACATCGCGTAAATGTTGTCCCCGGGACATCGCGTAAATGTTGTCCCCGGGACATCGCGTAAATGTTGTCCCCGGGACATCGCGTAAATGTTGTCCCCGGGACATCATGTTAAAGTTGCCAGAGACATACCATATGAAAGTTTAGCTTCTTTTAGCCCCTGTTTGATATATATATATATATATATATATATATATATATATCTATATATATATCTTTTTTTTTAATATTATATTTAATATTTACATTGTATTGCAAAAAAAACCAAAACAAGTTAAAATGAATTAATGAATATTGACTAATTAAACCTTCGTTATTTTTCCACCAGAAATGGACGATATAATTAGAAGAAGTGTTCTGAATGACGAAAAAAGTCGAAACAGCTACAGAGCAGTGGGCTGTAAGGCCTATGTTTCATTTAAAGTACTCAAATGTTGGAAAGACCACACAGTCATCGTGCAGCGTACATATGATAAGCATGATGGGCATGATCCTTCGGACCCAAAAGACGCACATTTCAACAATATTTCCAGTGATTTGAGGAGGAAGATTGAGGAACTGCTTTCCCTTGGAACTAAGCCAGCCATCATACTAACCGAATGTCGTAAATGGGCCAAAGAACATGGACACAGAGATCTTCACAACAGAGAGCATTTTGTCACACCACGTGACATTGACAGTGTTAGAACCTGCATGATGAGGAAGAAGCACTTTAACTGTGGAGACAGTCAAAGTGTACATACCTTACTTAATGGAAAACATCAAGAACATGTTCTCTTCTATCAACCATACACATCTGACCAAGAACTAATGATTGTTTTGCAGACACCTGTAATGAAATCAAACATGGAGAACTGTGCAAAACAGTTAGTATTTGTTGACACCACGCACTGCGTTAACCAGTATTCATTTCCCTTATTCACACTTGTTGTAAGAGATGATCATGGGCATGGAGTCCCTGTGGCCTATGCTATTGTCAGCAACGAAAGTCAGAAAACCCTGGAAACTGTTCTTGGAATAGTTTGTGAGCATTTCCCAACTTCCCTGAGGTTAAAAATACATTGACAGCTATTAATTTTGAAATAATTCCTTTTCAAAAAAGTTATAACATGCCAGAATCTAATGCTATAGCTGCAGCATGGGCTGCAAAAAACTTTCCTTTCCAGTTGTTAAAGTTATTCCTATAGGCTGTATGCAGTATTTTATATATCTACTTGTGAGTTGAAATGTTTAATTTGGCATTGAAGTGGTGCTTTGAGATAGCAAAAACATTTTCATTTGGTATGAAGATTTGGTATGAAGTGGCATGTTTGTGCTAATGCTGACATTGGGGCTCAGAGTTCCTCTGTGTGTATATATTTGTGAACGTTAACTTGGCTAATGTCCAAGGGTTTGACTGCTTTCCTGTTGGATTGTATCACAAAGAACAGGGATAAGAGCACCAGTGGCCGTGCACACCCTCATCTCTCTCCTTCACCCGATCATTAGTGTTGGAAACCGGCATTAGCTCAGAGTAGATTAGACTTCAGTATAGTGCAAGTGATTTGATTTTATGATTATTTGATTCAGTTTTTTCTGTGTTCAAGCTCAATTACTTTAATAAAATATGTGGAATTCAAACAAATAAATAAACAAACTGTGGACATTACCCTTTTAAACCTTTCTGAAACAAGACAGGTAAAAACCAGTGTATAAAAGTTTACATAGGTATAAATAGCTCTAACACTTTACTCCAGCCTGGCGTCCACACATGTGGACATCACATTTTGGGTTATTTAGACCAAAATACTAAATCTTGATCAACAAGCGCCTGATATACAGTTACGAGGACATTATACTGCAACTGTTCTATCGAAATTTCAAATGAATGTCCTCATGTGGCTCTCATTTTTCTCAGAAACAAAAATTAGGTAAAAAAAACAAACAAACAAAACCTGGTAATTCTTTCTTTTTACATTCATCGGGTTCCAATCGGCCCAAATATCAAAGAGAAATTAAAAATGCATGCCATGGAAGATTTCGGGTCTTAGGGGGTTAAAATGACCAGACCCCTCCGGCCTGTTTTCCAGGCCACTAAATTAAACCCAGTCAATTACCAATTGCACAGAATAAAAACCTACGAGGTCCACTAATAGTCCAAAAGTCCAAATCTTTAATAGAAAAGACAGGCAGAACTCAAACAAACAATAATCCAAACGAGGAGCATATATACACACTGGAAAGTAAATAATTATAAGTTATTAAATCAGACTAACTAAATACAGTAAAACTAATAAGGGAAGACGAACACACGGGAAACAAAAATAACAGTGTAAACATACCAAAACTCAAAATAAAACAGGAAAGCTACTACAAACCGAGTGTGACACAATTACATTCATATTGAAACATATGTGATAATTTTCTTTCTTTGTAGCATTTTTAAGATGTGTGTTAGAACAGTCATTATGCTGTTTGGATTAGGAACCAATCATTTTTGCCAAATAGTTAACACAAACTTAGAACAACAATGAACAATTTTCAAGATTCTGATTTACAGAACAAACAAAAGTCACAAAAGGTTTCATTATTTAAGAGACAAGATCAAGTTTTTCACACAGGAATGAAATGACAGAATCCAGTGCAGCGGGGCCAAAGGTGTGTGTCAGCAAACTGAAGGTTGAGGAATCAGTCAGTTCCTGTTTAAGGTTGTGTTGGATTTTGAGAAGAGTCTGTCTGTTATTAGAAAGTAAGATTAACAATGTTACACCAATAACCCAAATACGGGGAAATGACAAATAATACCAAAAAAGATACAACTTTCATACTGTTTTACTAACTTACTTTGTCATATCAGCACTTGAATGGTCGATGCCTTTACAGACCATGTCTGTTGTGACATCGCAGGCCAATCTTCCGGCAAACCCGAGGGCTAGCTCCCCAGCCTCCTCTTCACTCAGAACACTAAACACTGTTACTTTAGTTTTGGCCTTCTTAGGCCTGTCAAGAATCATTGCGGGCAGTTTGGCTTTACGGCCCTAAAAAAGAAAAAGTGCAAACACCAAAAGAGCAGAGAGAGACACACACACGCGCACAAAGTTAAATGCTTTTGTTTACATGGTGTAATTGTGTATATGTTGCAGCAAATGCACAACTTCCAGCCACATTGTCACTTCATTGATACGAGTAACCCGGATTTATTTCAGGTGACATCAAAATCACGAAATGTATACCTACCCCAATCAAACCTCTGAAAACATGAACTGACATGTTCTCTGCGTTGATTCTGCGCTTGATCTCGTCTTCTGTTATTGTGTAGGTTTTCTTTTTTGGTACAGATAAGCGACCATGCACTCTGTAAACTGTACTAGTTCCTTCTGAATCAGTTTGGAATTCTGTATCTGCATCGATCCTGTCAACATCATCAGCAGCAGCATTATCTGTACTCAGACTTGTGCTGTATACTTCTGCTTCTTTTTCGTTGTCTTCAGTCTGTGTACCTTCATCTCTTTCAGTCTGTGTACCTTCATCTCTGACTGTCAGTCTTCCTATCTCACTGTTACTTGTCGATTTGCTGCAGATGTTCTCTCCCTTAGGAACTTTGTCATTCGCTGCCTGATGCTTTCC
This sequence comes from Diplotaxodon limnothrissa, assembly GCF_057381915.1. NCBI lineage: Eukaryota > Metazoa > Chordata > Actinopteri > Cichliformes > Cichlidae > Diplotaxodon > Diplotaxodon limnothrissa. The sequence continues at coordinate 23,788,067 of NC_140597.1, forward strand.
CTGATGACATTCTTCACTGGCTACTTCTATTGCTCCTCCTGTATAGCCACCTACTATGCTGCACAACTCCTTTCCCTCTGCTGTGCTGCACTGTGCTGTTACATAAAGAAGAATGATATAAACAGCACTATATCAATTTAATTGTGAAGAGAAATCCCCACAATACGACACAGTTATGTCTAAAATAGTTTTGTGTAAAAACTGGATCTTGAAACATCCACTTTAATAACACAGTCCTGGTGTGCAAAGGCAAAATTACGAAAAAAAATTTCACTTTAAACATTTTTGGACATTGTTTAGTTATATTGTGACTTACTCTCACAGAAGATACAGATGCCACAACCAGACTTTGAACAACGCATGTGCTTGTAGGCACCACATTTCTGGCACTGCACCTGTGAATTAAAAAAAAAAAAAGAAGAAGAAGAAATAAACAAACAAAAAACAAATGAACAAAGTCCATTATATAAACAATCTATATGGCTAAGGACATGTCATAGTGTACCCGGTCTTTGGCTGCAATCACACACCAGCACTGACTGCACTTCCTAGTTCGATCTGCAAAATATAATTTGTTTAAGTACAAGTTACATTTTCCAATGTTAGAGAAAAAGAAGGCGGCTAATTTTATCTTTACCTATTGAGGAAAATAAGTAGTGGCAAAGTCGGGACCTGAGCTTTGTGACTTCAGTGTTGTACTCCTCCACTTGTGTTTTACCGTCAATGAGAGATTGGGCAAACTAATAATTGACGAAGAAAAAAAAAAAAAAAAAAAAGAGCAAAAAGAATTAGATTAACAAAGAAATGTTTGTTTGTTTTTAACCCCCCCGAGAAAAAAAACACACAAAAAAAACAGAGCAACCAAAGCAAAGCATTACTGCTGAAATGGTTCAATCTACAAAAAAAATTGAGATTTTACCATCCTGCCTCTAAGGCTTTAAAAACTGAATAGGCAAAAATGTAAACATTACTTATATAGGTTAAAGCTATAGTTTTCAGTACCATTATGACATGCACTCCACATGAGTTCCCATCCTGTTGATGTGGCTCACATGTGACAAGGTCCACTCTCCAGCGCAGCCTCTTGCTGAAGCAAATGAGTTGAGAGATCGCAGTTATTACAAATAAAAAGCATATAGAGAAATCAATAACCACGTTCGGTAATGATTTCAATTAAATTAAATATGTTATGTTAAATATGTTAATTAATTACCTCCAGTTTTTCAACACCGCACTTTTTCTGACCTCCGACTCGCCAAATGAATTCATATAGACTATGGTCCTCTTGGGTATATCACAAAACTGTTTTGTAAAAAGATGGATATGGTAGGCTTGGGCCTTGAGCTTTCCTAATGAGGGACACTGAAAAGTATCATGCACAAGAGAGAGTGCAAAATCTGTGCAACTTACAAACAAGGTCCAGTGGCTGCCGTTTTCCAGACAGGCTCCAATCAATTTCTCATACATCTGAAAGATGTTTTTCTGGAAATAAAAAGAATGTGACAAGTATGTTTTTCTGTCAAGAATGACACTGCAAAACTGCGAAAGCTTGTCAGGTGAGACTTGTAATTAATTCTGCAGATACACAAACATATAGAAAGTGTCATTTTTTGTTTACATTAATTAATTTCTATAGTGTGTACAAAACAAATCAAGACCACAGACTCAACACCCACCACTCAATTTTTGGTGTTCTTTATCAGTTGGCCAAGACAGAAATGTTTTAATCTGTGTGCATTGCTTTTGAGCAAGTCTTTACACAGAAAAGGTTTCAGAAAGGTATTTTTCAGGTTCTTCTGACAAGGCTTCAATTTTGGAAAATGCTGTTTGTTTATAGTGGCAACTTATAAACCCTTTGTGATAAGAACATAGTTACCACAGTCCAAGTCATACCTTCAAAAAGTATGCACTTTGTGCTCTTGTGGACCCATCCAAAATTTTTCCAGTGATTTGGCTTGGTATTGGATAAATGTGAGGGAAATTCTATAAAAATAACATAAATACACCTATGTTTTCAAATACATTACAAAAAACGTAAACATGCTATGTCATTATGATCAAAAAAGCTTTTCAACATACCTCACACTGCAAATAGATTAGGCCATCTATTACCTTATAAAACAAATAAATAAATACATATAAATAAAAACAGAACTAAGGAATACGATTCATTAAGTAAATTGTACAATAAAGTGTATTTAAAGCAGAATTTAACATTAGTTTTATGACAACATAAAAGGATTTTTATGTCAAGAGGTACCTCATCTGAAATGTTAGTCTGGTCAAACAGGGATTTCAAACTTGAAATACCAATAGAGTTTGGTCCAGCTACTCCCACAAGGTAATCTGTGAGAAAGCATATGCTGTAGTCAACAGATATCATTTTCTTTTTGCATGCTGCAACCATCATCCATTTCAGTCTTCTAGGAGCTTTGTCTGGTTGTAGTTCTTTTTTCTCCTCCTCTCCCCTCATCTATTAATTAAATTGTTTTCTGACCTTCCTAACTGTTTCCGACCTGTCTTCCCAATGTGATGTTTAAGCAATATATGTATGGTCAGAAGGGGGTGAAATTTTCATTGCAGTTGTACGTGTAACATTGCATGTGATAATAAAAGGCTTGATTGGTTGATTATTCAACATGAGTTGACATTTACCTGACATTGTGAAGGAGTCACAGTTTCTGTAAGGGTGTAAGAACATAACATGTGGATTTGTTACACTTCTTTTTCACAAGTTAATAACAATCAATAATTTTCATTCCATTATTAACAAGCTATCACACGATGTCCCAGGGACAACATCTACGCGATGTCCCAGGGACAACATTTACGCGATGTCCCAGGGACAACATTTACGCGATGTCCCAGGGACAACATCTACGCGATGTCCCAGGACAAATTTGTAAATTTCTGGATTACTGTTAATCTCCATAGAATCAAGAACTCATGTCCAGTTTCACAGCTATGGACCAGTTAATTATGTTTCCAGGTGATAGTTTGATTCATAGATTCAGCACACAACCATAAGTCTAGGCCTTTTAGTCCAGATTCTCTTCACTTATGTTTGTAAAATGATCAGGGAAGCTACTGCAATTTTGCCTGACCCAACCCCCGGACCACGAAACACCCAAAAAGTTGGGGAACGCTGGTCTAGAGAACACTGGTTAGCTAATGCTGTCGTCAAGTAGCCTATCACTAGCAAACAAACAGCAAGCCAAGTGAGGAACATATGTATAATGCTTACCGTTTATTAAAGGAAAGTATCCTAAATTGACTTCAAATTCGGCGGACAGGCGGCGGTTTCTCGCTTCTTCACTTGTATTTCGAAATACTCGAAGGCGGGTATTTCGAAGTCGCAAAGGAATGACGTCACAAGAAGGTGATTGGTCACTTGCCATGTTGAACCTGGAACAACATTAATTATGATGATGTGGGAACAATGCTGACACGAGGAAATCAGATACATACTTTGTTTCTATCCTCAGAATCAGTGTCAGTCATTCTGAATCAGAATTTGCAAACTGATGATGATTCATCTCATAAATCACGATACTACTGCCCACTCCGCTTGCGATACACCCTGCTCTTTTACTTAGAGCCAGCTTGAAGAACGCATGCAGATGTGGACAAAATTATTAGCCCTGCTATGAATTTTAAAGTTTTTATCAAAGAACAGAAAAACAGAAAATAGCATTTTGAAACAAACTAGTTTTCTTTTCTTTATCTCATCAAGGTGGAAGGAAACCTCAAGGAGTCAGAAACAATCCTGGGTCTGGGTCGTCTCTTTATTTTCAAACACAACAACGACCCAAAATCTGTCGCTCCTGGTGAAGAACTACCTCCAGAAGACCAAAGTAAAATTCCTGACTGGCCGGCACAAATCCCTGACTTGAATCCCACTGAAAATCTCTGTGTTGAACTGAAGACCAGGATCTATGCTGGAAGATCATGAAATCTGGAGGAGCTTGAGAGATTCTTTGAAGGAGAATGAGCTGGAATTGTTCAGGATACGATGTTTTGAAAAGCTGTGTTAAAAATTTGCTCTGTGTAGCAGCACTTGAGAAATACTAATACAAAACAGGCAACAAGCTCTGGGTGGAAGCTGCCCTCTTTTGTCCTAGGAGCTGAGAGGAGTGACACCCAGTGCGGTCTTCTGCTGCTGTAGCCCATCTGCTTGCTTTGCGCATTTAGAGATGCTCTTCTGCATATGTTGGTATGTAATGATCCATTGGTTTAGTTACTGTTGCCCTCCAATCAGCTCAGAGCAGCCTGTCCAATCTCTGCTGACCTCTGGTGTCAACAAGACATTTTCACACAGAGAACTGCTGCCCACTGGATATTTCCTCTTTTTCAGGACATTCTCTCTGAACCCTAACAATGTTTGTAGGAAGATTCCAGCAGATCACCAATTTCTGAAATACTCAGACCACCCTGTTTGGTACCACAACATTGCCATGTTCAGAGTTCCTTTCCCACTTTGAACTTCAGCAGGTTGTCTTGACCATGTCAATATGCTAATGAGTTGCTCTCATGTGATTGGGTGATTAGAAATTTGTGTCAATAACCAGTTTCCTTCAAACATTATCACAAAACTGGAGGCCATATCACTCAAGCATTCTCTGTGTTCTGAGACATCAGCAAAAATTTATTATGAGGCTGCTCCTTAACTTTATGCATAAATAATTAACTGTTTGCTACAAAGTTATTAGTCCTGAGGTTTTATTGATTTGCACCCTTATTATAAATATCATACATTCATTTGTGGTAGTTTCCTAAAAGTCTGGCGTAATTTCATGAGTTTTATTTATTTATTTACTAAGATGATTAAAGCTTTGCTGTGAGAGATAAACTAATAAGTGACTACCACACTCTGTATCACCCTACACGTTCATGTGTAATAATTGTTTAGGCAACAAAAACAATGCAAAACAAAACATTGCAATGACATTTTATTTTCATGAATGCTCTCACACTTCACTTATCCTTTATAAAGTTATGTACACATAATTTCCTCCCGAAGAAAATAAAATATCCAGTGTGGAAAGGTAAAGAAAGAAAAGAAGGCAACAGAGTCAAAAAACGTAAAGCACAATAACCCAGAAAAGTTAAATTCATTTCATACATATTATTGATTTTAAGGAATTTAAATTTGTGACTACATATTGCCAGTGACTCGTATATTCATAACAGGAGGTAGGGTTAAAGAAACTTGAAATGCTTTGTTTGTACAACTAACACAAGTGCTAACACTGTTGCTAACAGCACCCCCTAGTGGGATGGCTGCGCACAACACATCCTTCTAAAAGTGCATGTCAAGACTGGGGCCAAATTTCAAAGTCTGCATACAAATTCATACGGGCAATAATTTTTTTTCCTCCTTCCATTAATTATTACTGATAACAGACTTTTTGTCCTCAGTAAATCTATAGTCAGCTGCATGGAGACATCAGTAATGACCACTGTGTATACGGATTATTCCCAACGTATTCTCACAGTTTTCATTTGTTTTATAGTTTCTAAACTGATGACATGACAATGCACGGTGTGTAGGACTTCAGTTTATCTATGCATCGTGTACCACATTCACAGCAAGTTTATCAAATTATTTAATGGCTCCTGAAAGTCCTCACTCTTTGTGACGGTCTCATGAAGTGGACCAAAGAATGATCAAGCCAAATCAACCCAACTGAAAACTACACTGTGTGATGCCTACTACAGATCTCTTAAAATATATTTACACTCCCAGGGTTTACATATAAGCAAGTATCGCAGTTAGTAATAAACCTGGTCTACGCATGAACATGAGAAATTAACTGCTAATGTATTTGGGACCTGAAATTAACATTTTTTTAAATTAATTTTTTACATTTTTAAACCCTTTTTTCATATCAGCTTTGGTTTAAAACAAATTAGAAATTGAAAGAATCAATCATGATCCATGAAATGTCTTTAAATAAGGCAAAAATTCATTACAAGGTACCACACTGCAATTCATTATGAATTAACATTTATGAGGTACCACACAATGAAAAGTTTAAGTTTTAAAAAAGGATCCAGTTTTCCATTGTGAAAACCAGGCTGCGGTCCCTGCTCAAGTCGGAACAAATGTATCACATGTCGGCATCCATTCAAACCACTGCTGTGTGCTTTTGTTTTGGTCAAATGTCAAATTAAATATCTTGTCAAGGAAATAAAATAAAAAAAATAAAAACCAGCATCCGCAAACTCAAATCCCATGAGGTATATACACTAACAGTCTGCACAGACAACGCATTCTGAAACGCTGTAATTTCAGCCACTATAACAACAACAACAGCAGAAATAGGGTAATTATTTCAACTGAGCTCTGGTGATGCACGTGAGGAGTAAAGTCAGTGCTCATCATCCAAAAATCTCATGTGGAACAGTGCATGTGGTTATCCTGACAATATTGTGACATGAGATGGGACCTACTGTTCTGATGCTTTGCAGGCATGTTGTTGCACTGTGTCACTGTTATAATCATATCAGAAAAGAGAGCTAACCTAACAATTTACCTTTTCCTTAAGCAGTTTGTCTCTTCTGTATTAAAGTGAATGATGGTGTGGTTAGGAGTTTGCATTTGTGTGGTTTCTGAGGTGAAATGTCATTTTGTTTTAGTAATATTTCAGTCTTCAGACTAATCAAGTCCAGTGTAGCAGTGAAATTAATCAGGGGAAAAACACGACCCTGATTAAAATTATTATAAAAGTCTGTGGTTCAATAACACACCGTGCTCCGATATGAATATAACAGTGTAACATTTTTATGATTTTTTGTTAATTTGTTGCCATCAGTTTTAGAACGTGAAGAAGAAATGAAGCGCATCCAGCGAGATCAATCGGTGTATCCTGGCTGTCCGCGTTAGCTGTGAACGGATGGGCTGGTAGCCTGCAGCGTTATCTGATGCCTTGTTTCTATTTCAGTCATGTAAGCATCGCTGAGCACAGCCTGAAAAATCACAGTACAATTAATTGATTCCTCTATAGTTTTGATTTTCTCTTCCTGTGACAGCTAATGCATTGGCTAGTGCAGCACTGCGGAGTCGTTTCTGACCAGCATAATCGCGTGCACTCCAACGAAAGCCTGAAAACTGCGCAATAATTGCCAAATGTTACTACTACGAGCTGACCTGCCCAATATGAGCCGACGTGCCACTCTTCTAAAGCTGGATTTCTAAAGACAGTCCCTGTACAAAGAACAGCTTTCCAAAAAACAAAAGACGCAACAAACCAAACCTAAGCAATGAGAATAAGCATCATTCAGAAAGAAGAGTTACTGGAGGCTTTAAATGTTTTAGCATAAAAGATACATTAGAAAAATAATATATTTACCTCTCAACCTTTCAATCTCTAAAGCATGTACAAGTTCTGGAAAATGACCTCAGTGCTCGAGCTGGTTGCGAATTTCCATGTATATGGAAAAGTAACAGCGTAAGGTCCAACATTAGAAGAAGGAACCAAAAGGCATTTGGTTATAACTAAATAAGAAGCACTGCGGTTTAAATAACAGTTCTTGGCCCACTCAGGTTGCTGGATGGAAAGAACCTCCACATCCACACTAAGCCAGAAAGTGAAGGAAGTAAACTTAACGTTTCCTATTTTTTATACTTAGTATGAACTTTTAATTATGCATGTTTTTATTTTGTTTTGTTTTTTCCTCTTGAACCACCACCTCTAAAATCTACCACCTGACAGAGCAGTCGTCCCATTATTAGAATGGGACGACTGCATTAAGCTTCCTCGGACGCTGTGGGTCTCTTCAGGTCTTTGATTTGCTTGATCAGATAGTTTTTCTCATCGCAGAACTGCTCGTCCTCAGATCTATCCGTCTGGAAGTTGCCAAGGAACTCCACGAGCTTGGTCTGGTTCTTCAGAAGGATGTCCATCACGGGCTGAGTCTTGTTGGGGTTTGCAACAAATACCTTTGGAAAGATTATGTAAAAAGTTTAAGTACCATTTGTGGATGCAATGCACAGAGTCCAGTGAATCTACTTTTAGCCAAAGTCTTGCACTGCAGCTGTGATGGTAGTTCTTGTTCTGCTTTGATCATGAACCAGTTCTCTTCCTGCTGCAGGTTCTGATTAGGTTCAGTGATCCCATCTTCAGAGCAGATCAAGGACACCTTCGCCAGCTGTAGTCCAACAAGACGGAGTTTGAGTCCTCCTGACTGACCAACTGCTAGACAGGAGGACTCCAAGGAGAAGCAGCTGAATGATACTAAAGAATGGCATAACAGAAAGCTGGACAAATATCCAGCTAGCAGTAAAAACGAGAGGTGAAGCTGTTAGCAGCAACCAAACTTTTAAATAAGAGAAATCACAATGACTCAGCCTGACTAAACAAAAACCCACATTCAATATTAGACCAACTTAAGGTAGCAGGTATGTGGGGTTTTCATGACACAATTCAGATTTAAGAGTGGATTTTGAGAAATTTTTTGCGCACCTTGAAGACGTGGAATGCTTCAAACTGGATGTTTCGGCTGTTATCTCTCAGCAGGTTCATCATCAGCTTCAAGTTCTCTGCCCGACTGATGTACCTCGTCATGACAGTGAAGTTGTGCCTATCCAGGAGAAGTTCACCTAGCAGCTAACAAATAAATATACATGAGTTTACAGAATCAGTCCACAAACTTGTCAGTTAAACTTAAGACTGAGCAGGAGGATGTACCTTCAAAGACTGCCGTTTTGTGACGTAGTTCTCAGAGTGCAGAAGTTTTTCATACTCTGTAAACACCTGATAAAAATGTCAAAAGTAAGTTGGGTAAAGAATGAGCAGTTTTTCCAATTAAATATCAAAACCACTCAAGAAAGCTCACCCTGTCATAATTATTCTCCAGGAAGTCTGCACACATAATCTTGTGTCTCGTGAGAAGATCCTGATGGGGAATAGAAGAGGTCAAGATATCAACTAGGAACAGTCAGGATGTTAATCTTGCCATTTAAAAAAAATAATAATATATATAAATAAGTGTACCTTGAACGAGGCAAAAGCATCTGAGGCGATGTCAAAGGTTGACAGCTCCACATAATGGAAGAAGCAGAAGAAGTCTTCAGAGAAGAGCACTATCCTGGCCAAAGGCTCGTGACGCAGGCACTCTCTCAGCATCATCCCACAGTTAAGAGCCACTTCTGGAGCCTCGTATCTGCACAGGTTCATACATGTCAGGTCCAAGTGATGGTGAACTCATCACAAGTTATACAATTTTCACTCGAGATGTATAATCACATCCTAAACACTGTCACTCTTAGTTTGACATCAACTCTGTGTTTCCAATGACGAAGGAACGAGATCCTCGCAAAAAATAAACAAATGGATTAAACTAAGGCAGAACGTGAGTACAGCAGCAGCGATCTACACGCAGAGAAGTCGTCAATCACTCAGTGACGCTGAGAATTTAAACTAGGGTAAAACTTATGGAACAGATTCTGTAAATCGCCAAAATATTTTTTATATTTTTAAAAGAGCCTGAAGAATGTGTAAGCGATCCTTAAAACAAATACATAAATAAAAAGTGTTACATCTGGTCCAAAACAAGTCTGCTGAATGGCAGCATCCTCCATAGGTCACTACCCTGAAACCAGATCTTCGCATTTTGGAGCACTTATGTACTCATCTAAAGATGACCAATAAGCAGTGATTTTAGATCAGTTGTGCTCATTAATTATGAAAAACTTTGGGAGAAAACTATGTTTTGTTAAGTGTGAATGGAAAGTCTGAACCAATGAAATTTGCTTACTTGGCAGGGAGAGGAGCACAGGATGCAAAGCTTGTTATACTCATTCAAGCAGGTAGAAAAATGGCAAGGAGTACACCAAGCTTTTGTTTGAGAACTGTTTATACAACGTCACAATAGTAACTTTTAATAAAAAGGCTGCCGTTTGCTTTCAAAGGGTCTCATTAACACTCTCAGTCTTTATTATTTACAGTAGTGGACGCTGTACTATTTCTTAGTGTGATATATTCTTTGGCTTAAATCAAGGAGCTGCAAAGAATGCATTATAAGCCCTCTCATCAATCTTTTAAAGAGACAGTATTCAGATAAAGGTCAATTAAGTTAATGCCCATCCAGGTTTCATCCCTATATCCTCACAACTATGACAGAATGAGCCATAACCCTCTTATGCTAGACAGTGTCCCTTAAGCTCTGCCAGATATTTGACAGCACATCAAGAAACGTCAAAAGCTTCTGGTCGCTTTGATAATTAGAAACGCAACGTCCCATATGGAGCTGAGAAAACGTTAAAGTCCAGTTTATAAAAAACACCTACCAGTCTGAAGGTAAGGATTTTGTAGTTCGATCACGATGGACCCTGTAATAGCATATGTTATCGCACTGCTCTCTGCTGCTGCAGGTTAGTTATGAACTCAGAAGACTTGTACAAACAGCTGGAACACAAACTACCGTCACTGCTGACTTTGATTAATCCAACCTGTCGCAGACTTCTTCAGACAGAGACCTGGCAGAAACTTACGTAAACTTGGATTTTATAAACATTTCAATCTGTAATAGATGTGAAATGATACAAATGACGCAAAGTGAACAACGTTAACACAGATGTGAAAGGCATTTTGTGATTTTCGAGAGGTCTGTGCACTCATCGGGCCATTAAATGTACACAAAATGTGCCTTTCGAATTTTGTGCTAAAATGTGGAACAACCTAGATGTTCATGCTTTGTCCTCTGTGACATGTACAACAATTTATTTAAAGAACAATCTGTTTTGAGGTCTTAATGAGCTTGGGCAGCGCAAGACTGTGAAACAGAAGGAAAGCAGGTGTCTCATACAAACTTCTTTTTCTTCGCCCCCTCATGTTGTTGCTCTTTAAAGCATTCTCATGTTTCTTAACAAAAGCAGGGCAACGCAAGATACTGGCGCGAGACATGTGAGCCTATCTGCATTCAGATTCTTGCAGTATTAAAAGCTGTGACTTTTTCCATGGAAAAGTAGCCGGGGGGCCATTCAGCTGACATATTCAGATGTCTCTGATGAGCAGAGAGGACTGGAAGTATGAAAGAGGCTTTGAAAAGGTGATGTGTGGGAACCGTTATACAAATATTTTGGTGGCATTTTTCATGATCTCCAGGTTTATTATGACCACAGAGGGCAACAACAACAACAAAAAAAAAAAATCAGTTTCTCCACACCTAATTTTTTTTTTTTGCCAGTCCTGTTACCCACTGTCCACTTTTTGTGAGTCTACACAGTTTTTTCCTTTTATCTATTGGTTTAATGGTAAATAGTAGAAACAGCCTGAACAGCATTATTAATAAAAGTTGTTCACAAGCTCAACAGTGAACCAAAAAAAGATTTTTTTTTTTTTTTTAATGAAAGCAGGAAGTGTTTTGGCTGAATGTGGTCTTGTAAGTGAGCTGCCTCTGCAGCCATCAGAGTGTCGTAATGTTTTACCTCTTTGGACAATCTTTCCCTCTGCAATCATAGTACAAAATGCTCTGTGTAGTTTATATTCTATTAGTATTTTTTTAATTCATATACATTTCTATTTTAATCCATCTCCTTCCACATTATTGCCCATCCGTTTGTATGAATGTTCCTGTTTTGTGTACAACAAATCGCTCCTAGTGGGATCAATGAAGTTGTTTGGTATAATTTTGGGTTGAACGTGCCATTTCTAGATCTCATTTTCCACAGAGAGGTATTTTTTTCCTGTGCAAAAAAGTACACAATTTCCCCACGCACAACAAGGGAGTTCATTAGCAGTGTAACAAACCGAGACATCAACGTTAAATGTCAGGTTTTGATGTCTGCCTCTCATAAACAAACCAAATCTTCCACTTTATAGTTGTGACATTTAACCGGATAAGATGGCATTCGATCCACCAAACAGCAGCCGGAGCATGCAGCTGGTCTCTGAGTGAGTGAGCAGGATGACTCGGTTTTTCAGAGCTGTAAAACTAGCACTGTACTTTTTGCTTTATCCATCATCTACATGTGTAGCCCACATGTGAGCAAGTTCATGCTTGTTCCTTTGGGAGTTGTTGAAACTCATACTGGCTAATGCAGAAGACTGCAAGGCATGTTAAAGGAAGGTATTTGTACCTAAAAAGCAAAAACCAAATGCTTTTTATTTCATGCTAAGGATTTGTTTGTTTGTTTATGAGGCTCTGAGGGTGGATTTGTTGTTAATGCATATAAATGGACAACGAGCAGTCAGATTGAAGATCAAATGACCAAACACTGAGTTTCTGTACACTGAAAATATGAACTTACCCTTTGAGAAGCATGAAGAGGATCTGTGGGTGTGTAGAAATGTATTCTACCGTGGGCGTGCGGGTGCCAATCTGACGTCTCACGATATTGCTGAACAAATGGACCACATCCTTCTTCCCCTGCACAGTAACAACCACTCAGACTGGGTGCTGATATACACAGGGTTTTTTTGCTTTGGGCATAGACGTTCAAATCAGGCATGCAAACACGCACTCCCCCTGATCATTCAATGTGTGCACCAAGCAATCAATACTTTAAACTCATAAAGTCAGTGCAGAAAGAAGGCATTTTTTCTCCTACCTCAAAATCAATCTTCTGTAGGTTTGCAATGAGAGAAATTAGAAGGTTGGTGTTGTACAGCTCCTGTGCAAGCTGAGCCACTGCTTCAGTTTGGGGCTCCTTGTCACCTGTTCCACAAAGTACTTCCTTCAGTGAGGCAAGATTTTTGGACACCTCCTCTGCAACCTTAATAACATGAGGGGGTAAAAAGAGTATGATCAGCTGCTGCTCAGCGTTACTGTAATTTTTAACATTCATGCCATCCTCAGAGAAATCCACAGCTGACCTTTTCACACTTCTTGCTGTCACCAGCATCCAGCTTTTCCATATATGCAACATGGTCCTTCAGACTCTTCACTATCTCAGCTGGGTTCTTCTGAGACTTTCCAAAAGGAAAAGGCATGGCTGAAGACAGGTAATCTAAGACCAGATCGCTGATGAAACATAACACGGGTTTTTAAATTGTGCAAATAAACCTATTCGACTTCCTGCACCGCTTTGCATCAGGAAATCGCTAACAAAAAACAACAAAACAACAAAAAAAACTTCACCTGATGAGCTAGACATGAGTGAGTTATGGCGTTTGGCTAAAGACAGAAGCTCATAAGGAAGAGACTAAAGTTTAAAGTAACTCACAACGCTACTTCACGTTAGTCGAAAAAAAGGCTAGCAACTTTTCTTACTTAACGTTTCTTACGTCGAGTTTAGGGTGTATTCATTATATTAGTCTATATTAGTCCACTTTCAAACTAAGCGGGGTCAGCTGAACAGTAGAAGCCAAGCTTTCAAACCAAAACAAGGATGTAACGGAGAACAGGACGTCAAAATGTCAACGTTGCAGCATGCTCATCGGAAAAGTTGAGCTAGCTTGTGACCTAGTTAGCTATAGCTAGAAACAAGGCAACTACCAACAGGACGCAGTTAGAGAAGGACGGTTGTGGGGAAGCACACACGCACAAAACACCCTGCTGAAATATTTACTTCAGGCTGTGTACACTCACCGAATGAAGGGTAGCTTTGAACTTCAAAGACGCTCGGTGACCAAAGGTGAGCTAGCGGGCTAGCGAGTCGTCTCCACTTTCAATATCCACTGTAACGTTACTTTGAAAAAGTCTGTAACGTTGTCTGACAGCTGTAGCTACCTAACGTCCCCTAACTGTAGCTACAACTTCCTCAAACTAGAGACATTCATAGCAGTGATATTTGACATAAATTTCACTTCTAGTGACCCCTGTCATCGAACTTGCTAGCTTCCTAGTTATTACAGAGTGACTTGCTGCTGGGCTTGCCCGTCTGTCAACTTCATTTCCCTGTTCTTTTCTGCCGAAACACCCGTCCTCTTCTCATCCCGGGGACAATGGGCGGTCATGTTTTGCTATGTAATATGACTGACACCAATTTTATCCTATCACTTTTGCGTGATGTGGGCACGCCCTCTACCCCACTATGGGAGCGCATGTTTCACAAAGTTACATACTAATGAGGGGGAGTATGTTGCAGAGGAAGCCACTCTACCGGACATCCCGTTAATGGAAATCAAGTGCATCTAAATTCTCGGGAAGAGATGAGCCATTAGTTGAGAAATAGTTCGTGTTTTATCTGTGGTTATGAAATCTAAACGTTGTAAAAATCGGCCAGAATAAGAAACAGGATTAGTTTTTTTTTTTCTTTCTTTCATCTAATCGCCTTTTGGTGATTTCTTTGTTGAGTCACAAGAAAATTCAGTATCCAATAGCAACATCTATAAAACACATTTCACTAGATATTATCAAAGCAAGCAATTTCTAGAACACATATGGACCACAAAAAGTTCCTCAACGTGAATAGTTACCAAAGTCTTTCTTTAATGTATGTCCACTTACCATCACTTAATAACGGATGACAGGCATAATGAGTTGACTCTCCTCTGTATTCTCCAACTACATGTTGTCCAAATTTGCGATAATAACCACACTACATTAACAAACCCTGCATATAAGCTTTTTACTTGCATTAGTGAAACTTTGAATGTCATTTAAGGGAACATATGGACACTTCACCTTCAAAGCTCTTCTTCGGGAGGTGGCTGCGTTTTGCTCCATGCTCTGCCGGGGTGATCCCACATTGTCTTAGTAATGTTATATAATAATATTGTTGACGTCCAGGCTTTGCGGAGGCCAATTCATGACTGGATTAACAGTCCATGTAATAATCAACACAACTGCTTCTGAATTTCAGGTGTGTGGGCAGGGCCGACGCCCAGGAAACACTCCACCTCTGGAACACAGGCAGGAACCCACACACACGAACAGAGGAGAGAGAGAAAAAGGAAAGATGGTTGGAGTGAGAGAGGTGGATTCTAGGTATAGGGTGGGATAATGGAAGAGATCCATAAAGGAATTAGCTGAAAGAGAACGATGAAAGCATGCAAAACTATTACTAAAAGAAAGTCTGGCTCCTTGGAAGCAAAATACAAAGAACGGAGTGGCAGCTCAAGACTTTTGCACAATGCTGTATGTTTTTAGAATAGTTTAAACCACAGGTGTCAAACATGAGGGGATCCAGAATTGAGCTGGCAAAGACTCCAAATTCAGCCCACTGGATGGCTTTGAAAACAGTAAATGAAGGGCATAAATTTAGACCATGCAAGTGTAAGTTTTACTTTTCCTACTGATAAGGGTGTCCTTGACATTCATATCACACTAAAATAATAAAGTAATACGTAAGTAATTAAATGAAATACTGTGGAAATTTCTGGGATTTTTTATAGAACTTTTTCTGTAATTTTACACATTTATTACTTCATTATTTTGTTTATCACCGTTCAGGTCATGTAGAAAAACTGAGGCATTCTCTTGAAATTGTACTTTTTTATATTAAGATATCTCAGGGTTTAAATGCAAGTTACATTTCTTTAGAGTGACAGAAAGGGGTGTTTTACAGGACCGCCCGGCTTAAGATCAAAGTAGGATGCACGTGTCTCATGACATAAAATAAGTTTGACATCACTGGTTTAAACTTTTCCTACTCAGGGCCCCACCATGGTGTTGACATGCATTTTTTAACATATCCCAGACTGTGGTGCCTTAGAGGTCCATTATTGTCCCAGTGCATAAAAACTCAGCTGTGATTAAGCTTGTATTGAGCCCCTTACTGTGCACACTACTCACACGTGATTGCTCAGCAAAGTATCCGGGCAATCATATTGTGACTTTTACAGATGATGCAGCTGTTGCAATTAATGATGAGTCAATGTAGAGGAGAGACGTGGAAGAACTTGTTGGCTGGTGTGATGCAAACAATTTGTGGGAAATTTGGGGAACATAAAAGAGATTGTGGTGGTAGGAGGAGACCTCACATCCTTCAATCCCTCCTCATTAGAGGAAAAGCTGTGGTGACCATAGTCAAATACCTGACTCTGCATATACCCAGCAAACTCAAACGGGCCACAAAACAGACAGTATTATTAAGACAACTGTTTTGTATGATGAGGAGGTTGATCTATCTATCTATCTTTTAATGTGTGTCACGGTGTAAATGGCATTTATTTACAAGTCCTTCTTTGATGGTCTCATGTGGCCCGATGATATGTGATAAAAATGTGATAACGTACAAGGTTTAGACACACTTATCTTTGTAGCAATATTACAACATGAAAGAAAATAAATTAAATCAAATGGATTTTTTCTTAGAAGAGACCTTTATTTTTGATAATTTAAAACAAAAATCCCCAAAACATGACAACATGGGCTGATTTTAGCTATAACAGCAGCAACAACTTATATTTAAATTAAAATCAGTACTAGCTTTTACTAAACCTGCATGTCCGGCCATTGTTCTGCTCTGCTTTTAGGAAAGATACACTTCATTAAAGCCATTTCATTTAGGTCTTTTTTAAAAAACAGTTTTGCTTTTTTTTTACGCCTGACACGTAAGTTTGTCGTCATGACTTTTATTGTGAAAGCCAGACCCGGAAGTCCTAGCGCCGTGGACATTTTAGCTAGCTTGGTGCTATTGCGAAAAGCACACGATCACTTCTGAAGGACGGAAAGAAACACAGCCGCTGGCCGGAGCACTTTTCCTTCTTTTGTAGCGTTTCGGCGCGATAAGATTACATTAACAGGTAAGCTACGAGCTGTGAATCCACGGCTGGATGATACCCGCTGTGTTTTATGGCCTGTTGTCGTTTCAGGCCGTATTGCTTGCGTACAAGCCGAGCTGCTCGCTTTTCACAGGGATACATCACGTATGGCGCTCTTTACTTCGAAACGGTTCGCAAAGACCCGCGCCTGTCATGATAATTTCCCACATTTAAAGGGAAATATTCGCAGTTTTTCGACTTCCAGTGAAATCATAATGTCGAAGAGTCACATTTTCCTGCAACCGACCTTTATTTCTCTGCATGAAAAGGCCTTGGGAGGAACATTTCGCGGCGCTGAGATGTTCGTAGTAAAAATGTTTTCAGTTATAACTAGTTTGGTGGAGAAAGAGTCACACACCCCCTTTAATTCAAAAGTTTGTGGGAGCAATTTCAGTCGCTTCTTATGTTTCGCCCCTTCTTGTCAAAAATCCCCCCACAACTATCGTCTTGTAGTGCAAGATTGTGATGTGAGAGCGA
This sequence comes from Diplotaxodon limnothrissa, assembly GCF_057381915.1. Classification (NCBI taxonomy): domain Eukaryota; kingdom Metazoa; phylum Chordata; class Actinopteri; order Cichliformes; family Cichlidae; genus Diplotaxodon; species Diplotaxodon limnothrissa. The sequence goes on from NC_140597.1 coordinate 23,805,196, forward strand.
TTCAGAGAGCAGCAGATGTTGAAATATAGTCTTTTTGGTGTTATTTGCTCGGCCAGTATTGTGTGTTTGCACGCTGAGCTCTGTTGCTGGAGCCGCCGCAGTGAAATCCTGGCCCTGCTGTCATGGCTGTAATGGCTCTATCAAGGCGTCGCAGCGCACTGCTATTGTGATTCTTTTTCTTTCTTTCTCTAATATCTACATAAAATCACCCAGTTTCGTTTGTGGATTGATTATATCTTTTAAGTTTTCCTTTGCTTTTTGGGTTATTTTCCTTTAAAGAATGTGTGCAGAGCACTATGACAGCGGACTATGTGAGAATAACAGCACGCGTTTGGGGGTTTGATCCACCTATGCACTCTGAAGAATACACTAACGGATTTGTTTGAATTTTAATAAAATTTAGATTAATACATAAATAAGATGTGCATTTAAAATTTAGCTGGCATTGAATCAAAAACAATATGAAACTTGAAATCATTCAAACTCCAGGTAATGCCTGTGTACTAACTAGTCATCACAAATAAAACTGCTATGGAGGACATTATAATTAAAAGTACTCCGGGTTGCATCAGATGTGCTCCACCAGCTTCTGCTGATTTCCCTTCCTTTTTAATCTTATCTAGGCTTTGGATGACTGGTAAAGGTTCCCTGTATCCTCACAATATGGCCTTCAGCCATGACACTTCACTTTACAACAGGATTTTATATTTGACTGCCTTCTTCACACAAAAACTGTAGGTGGTTGTTACTTTTTTTCCCTCTCCATTCAGCATCTAGAAAAAAAAACCCCACATGCTCTGTTAGAATAAACTTTATGAGATTCTGAAGTTGGAAAAACTGAAGTGAAATGGGAAATCCCCCCCCCCCCCCCCCCCCCCCAAAAAAAAAAAAAAAAAAAAATGTGTGATCCATTCCTGGCTTTGCCAAGCAGCACTTAAAGCAGGCACGAGCTGCTCTGTTGTGACTTTCCCCCTCTGTTTTGAAGTTACTTGTCTGCGAGTAGTTGAAAGTTTTTGTTTCCTGCTGTTTCTGGAAAAGAGTTTCTCGTGGCTCCTTTCCAAAGCAACTTATGTGTTATTTCACTTAAGTGAGGGCGTGGGGTTGGGGGTGTGTGAGTCCAAGAACGTGGTTTATGCTTAAATATCCAAACTGTAAGTGATGTTTCTATTCATCACTCACTCTTTGCCTACGTTAGCGGTGAGTATCTACTGTCTTGTAGTTTCTAGTTTATGAGCGGTGATTAAACTCCATGTAGACCAATGCATCATAGTGAACATTTCCTTTGATTCCATCCCTGCTAAAAGAGTCTACAAGCTTTTGCAAGTGAAATTTATCTTGTTTTTCTTACTTTTTTTTTTTTTTTTTCCTTTTCTAAATTAGATTCACAAACAAAAAAGCCTTTGGCCATGTCAGGACAGAGGAAAGGAGCCGCAGCAGCAGCACGGCTACCCAAATGTGCCTTCTGCAGAACCAACCGGGACAAGGAGTGTGGGCAGCTGCTGATGTCTGACAGCCAGAAGGTGGCAGCCCACCATAAGTGCATGGTGAGGAAGCCGCGTTGTTCTCAGTTTTTCAGCCCGGGATCCGTCATCCAAGCTGCCTACTTTGCAGCCCTCTGCCACATGAGCAGAATAGTGAACAGCTCACGTCTGTTTTTGTTTTTATTTCTTCATGCAGTTGTGAAATGAAATGATTCTTCTCCCATAAATGATCTAATGCCTTTGTGGAAAACTGTACATCAGCAATAGTTAAGAGAAATAATCCCAGAGATGTTCTGTATATCAAATTCATCCTTATATTAATGCTACGTAAATAAATTTCTCATTATTTTATTGCTTCTTTTTCTGTCCTCTTCAGCTTTTCTCTTCAGCCCTCGTCACATCACATTCAGACAGTGAAAACATTGGAGGATTTTCCATTGAGGATGTGAAAAAAGAGATCAAGAGGGGAAATAAACTGGTGAGTACCTACTGTTGTGCTCAGGTCAGCAGATAGGCTGCATCCATGGGTTAGCACCGCTGCCAAATTAGTGTTAAAGGCCCAAATTTTCAGTTCAGAGACTGTTTAGCATCTGAAAGCAGTCGTGGAATCATTCAAGGGAATGACCCTGAGCGCATTTCTCTTTGAGGAAATTGCACATCTGTGGCTGTACAATGCCTGCTTCTAAGTAATAGTTACTAATGCCAAAATGTACTCATAGTTTTTACTGCTTTTGCTATAATCATCATCATCATTATAATAATGGTGTCTCACCTTTTAAGCTGTGTGTGTGTGTTTATGTAACTATGCAAGTTTGCTACAGAGGACTGGGGTTGATGCCAGCTACTATTATTACATTATATCCTCTTTCTTGGCATCTTTAAGTGGGAAATGTCAGCTGTTCTCATCCAATAAAAGATCTAAAGCTGCTGGTTCTTCTTGCCTCAATCTGACACACTGTTAAATAAAAAGATGGCTTTTCCAGGATGCTTTCAAAACTGGTTGTGTGTGTGTCAGTGTGCCACTGAATGCTAATGGGATGCACTGCAGTGGTCTGTAAGTGTGTGCTTGCACTATTCTGTATTTCCTGTATATAAGTGTGAGAGGGGTGTCACACTGAAATGCAGCTTATTTCAAAATGAGAATTGATCTGCAGAGCTGTGCATTAATAAGTTGCACATGTTGTATTTGACTTATTTAATAATTGTTTTTGTTACATCATCACTTAGTAAAGAGTAAAAAATGTAGCCTTTAAAGTTGTGCGTTTGCAAACATTTTAATTTGTTTCCCAAACCTTTCTGCAGATTGTCACTGATTCATCTTTTGGATATTATGTTGATGAATCGGCTCATATTTCTGCCTATAAAACGTTAAATCCCTTCCTTTAAAAGGCAGGTCCTATTTGACCAGTAACTACACGTTTGGTGTATGATCATAAACAACAAAGCATCCTTACATTTTGGGGAAAAAATAATTAAAAATATTCATCAGTTTTTAAAAATAACGCTCTCTGATCAGTTCAGTGTTCATCTACAGACGGTATGTTATCAGCCGCTCTAAGCTTCCTGTGCTGGTTTTCTTTTAAATTGTATCACATTGTTTTCCTTTTGGTTTAACCTTCCCTGCTGATTTTAATTTGTTCTTCTCTTGAATCAATCAGCGGTGTCCCACTGGGACATGTTTTTAATATTTTCATATGACACACCAGACCCATAATACTTGGAGCGATCATTTCTCAGATCCACGTATGAATGCGTTACTAATGGATGACTGTTTTGAATCGGCGTACAAAATAATGTCGCTGCATCTGCTGTTGTTGTAGATGTGTTCTTCTTGTCACCGACCGGGTGCGACCATCGGTTGCGATGTGAAGACGTGCCGGAGGACGTATCACTATTACTGTGCTGTTAAGGACAAAGCCCAGATCAAAGAGAATCCCTCGCAAGGGATTTACCTGTAAGACTCTTACATTTGGATTCTGCTGAGCATTACTGTACAATAAACAGTCATACACCCAGGCATTTATTAACTATAGCTGCACAGCTGGTCATTAATCTCAACCATTTGTCACTCATATTCAGTCCTGGCGTCTTTTAACTGAACTCTTTTATTTCTGATTGTAGCGTTTACTGCCGCAAACACAGGGATGCTTCCCAGGATGGCATTCAAGGTAAAGTTTACTTTAACATCAGTTACACTGCTACTACTTAACCACAAGCCTGTGACATTTATCATTGAACCTGTGCAACAACAGCCATTGTTAGCAGTATTCTGATTTAAAACTGTAATCTGTTTTATTGTCAAAACACTTCCACTTGCATGTGTCTTTGTGTTGTTGTGAAGCTGAAATTTGTGAAACCCGATTTATTTCTTTGTCATTAGATGAAGAGGGAGCTGTGGCCGAGGATTCAGACTCGTCGCCTCCACAAAGCAGGGGCAGGGGAAGGTTCGAGAAGGGGAGAGCCAAGGCGGGATCTCGCGGCCAGTCAGAAGACACACGCTCTACCTCGTCACAGGCTGCAGATGAGGAGAGCTCCTCTCACGTACGGCAGCGCTCAGAGTCCATAAAACAATACGAGATTCCCTTGAATGGTGTCTGTGCTGGGTGTGAATTTTAGCTGATGTGCCCTTTTTGTTTATTTAGCGGGACAGGTCACCTCTCCGGACCAGCCCTGGAGACAGCGGCCAGCGCTGCGGCTTTTGCCATGCTGGTGAGGAAGAGAATGAAACAAGAGGCATGCTTCATACGGATAACTCCAAAAAAGTGGCCGCACACTACAAGTGCATGGTGAGAATTCCCGTTCGGAGGGTAATCTGTGGATGTGCTTTTAAAGTACCGCCGGCCTGCATTTAATCTCTGATCTGTTTCAGCTTTTTTCATCGGGGACGGTACAGCTGACCACCACGTCACGGGCCGAATTTGGAAACTTTGATGTGAAAACTGTCATCCAGGAAATCAAAAGAGGCAAAAGAATGGTGGGGACACGAAACAAATAGCAGTTTAAAGTTTTGCATCTAAAATTCGTTTTGACAGAGTTGTGGATTGTGTTGGGTTTTTCCCCCCCAGAAATGCACGCTGTGTACTCAGTTGGGTGCTACCATTGGGTGTGAAATCAAAGCATGTGTGAAGACCTACCACTACCACTGCGGCCTGCAGGACAAAGCCAAGTATATTGAAAACATGGCGCGTGGCATTTACAAGTGAGCAAAACTTCTCTATTTTATCTTCTGTTTTTGTGTCCTAAACTGCTTAATTATATATTTATTGCACAGTTGTGGTCTCATTATAGTGACAGTAATTGTTAACACACAATTACTTGTTTTTATGTGTGATCATCAAGAGCATTGCAATTATTTTGTAACTCAGTTACTGACGTGAATACTGGATCACAAAGATAATTAATGGTTGTCTCAGTGATGTGCAGGGATTTGAATAAGAACACCTTCTGGTATATATTATGTTTATCGTAATCCCGGCCCCAATTTTGTGATCACGACTATGGAAGTGAGGTAGAAAAATTGTGCTCTTAAGACTTTTTATTAATTTTTTAGTGTTGTCACAAAGCATCGAGTGTATCGTGAAAGGAGAATTCCTTCCTTGCTTATTTCTCCTTAAAGTGTTTTTGTTGCTCGTTCAGTACAAGTGTGTGTTTCAGGAAGATGCATCTTTTGATCCAGCAGGATGCACACAGTCACCTCTTTCACGATGTTCAGTACATACCCGATGGTCTGCCAGACGGAGTGCCTTGATAGTTGTGTTAGGGTCGATTTGAGGAGCAACAAGCCACGACAGTCAGCTGCTGGCAGGCTGCCCCGGTTCTGCAATGCAGTTAGCAAAGCGGCTGTTGCCAGGTGGCTAATTTCTGAGTTTGTTATCAGTCAGCCTGGAAAACAAAATGTTAATATGATTCATTACAGTTTTTTTTGGAGCTCATGCAGGTTGTTCTGATAAACACCATTCACATGCTGTTTTGAATGACTCCTCATTTTTCTCCTCTCCAGCAGAGGTGAAGAGTGCAGTGTTAGCATGACGGAGGTTGCAAACCATTAAACACTAAAGACTTAAGGCTAAAATACAGCAACATGGTCCTTTTTTAAGGTTTGATAAATGGTGTGCATGGTTTGCAGCTGAGATTGCTACATTATATGGACCAAAGCACTGCTCTATCTACACATTACACCTACAGGAGCTGCTATGAAGCTCCCAGTGTTTGTGTCCACAGTGTTTGTGATGATGTTAATGGGAGAGGAAGTTTGGAGCTCTGCAGTAATGAAATCAGCATAGTGTTGGCGGCGTGTTCAGCACTCACTCTGTGGTTTTCCACTTTCCTGAGTTATTCATCACTTAAAAAAACAAACACATTTCCATAACTTACAAACACTGTTTGTGTTTTTTGTTTTTTAAGGCTATACTGTAAGAACCACAGTGGCAATGAGGAGAGAGATGAAGAGGATGAGGAACGAGAGAATCGCAGTAGAGAGAGGGCAGCAATCCACCACGCAGGAACACCAACACAAGTGAATGGCAACTAAGTACGTAACTGCTCCTCTGGTTGTGCACAAAGAATTAGTGTAAAAATGTCCGATTGCCATCATTAACCAAACTTTCCTTATGATTTTTGCTTTTTAGGGTGGGTTCAGTTTTAACAGGTTTGGCCCAGTCGGTGTGACGTAGGAAGAAAACCCGAAGAGCGCAAGACCTCGGAGAGAGATTCTTTTTCTTTTCTTTTTTTTCCTTTCTTTATACTAAACCTTAGCCTACTCACAAAGTTGTGGTCTACAAGCTCCCAAAGTGTTTCACGTGGACAGGATGCCCCCAGTGTGCACCAGATGTCTTCTTCATGAAACCCTTTTTTTAAGAGTTGAACAGGATGACCGGTGGTACTCGGCAGTGCACTGGACTGCAAAAGCATCATAACAAGCCAAGACTTCCCCAAGTTTCAGCTATTGAACCAATTTTGAAAACTACATGTTAATGTCGGGGAAAGGAGATGATGAACTGATCTTCTGATTGTCACTCACTGCCCATGTTGCCACAAATGACATGACCCACACTTGTTGAACGTCAAAGCGTTGTTTCCTCTTCCCTAGCTTCTAAAGGACTCACTTTTAAGAGGGGTCTGTTTGTTACTAGTGTCGATGACGTTGTGCAGTTTGATTACCTTGTTTCTGTAATCGCGTCTTAAGAATACTCTTTTCATGTTAGCCTTTCTTTCTTGATATGTAATATTTTGCTACTGTATTATCATCATGAGTACTTTTGAATATCTGGATTTCAGACAGTCACAATTACAAGTTTTGCCAGCATGCACTTGGATTTTCCCACTGTTAAAGGTGGCATTTTTTATTTAGCTGCTAAAGGGCCAAGTAGAGCCCTTTAGAGGAGTTGGCTTGACTTTGTTTGATGTACTGTTACTTGTATCTCTACAAATGTATCCATGAATGATTGGAATAGAAAATATTTTTATTTTACACTTTTACTGAGTGAATCGAGTTTTTGTTTTAAAAGTGAGTCTTAAGGGTAGTAGAGACTAGAAGCCCTACACGTGGCCTGTTAGAGTATTAAAAGTGAGGGTTTTCCTCTCTTATTATTTACCAAACAAGCAATGAGGAAAAAAGGAAAAAAACAAAAACAACCCAGAAAGGAGGCAAGAGAAATACAAAAGTGAGTTTTAAAAGTTTAAATGTGACACGCTAGCTGTGAGAACATGCAGGTACAGTCAGGCCTGTATGTTGTTACAGAGTGATGCAACATTTGTTGCTTTAGCTATTTGCCAAAAACGCTGTATTGATGTGCACTCTTTTTCAAAAGGCCAAAAGTTATTGTACTGTTGATTCAAAGCTGTTCCACAGACTGTCCCCTGATTACATAGGTTAGGCTGCTGAAAGGGCTGTTGTATTTGGAGTTGTTTCTGGGATCAACATGAGCTGAAAAAGTCATCAGTAAAAGTGAAATATAGCCATCATTATGCTAAAATAGCCTATTACTCACAGGCCAACAGGTACACCTGTTCGACTGCTCAACATAAATATCTAGATCACCAATCACAGGCAGTAACTTTGCCAGTGTATTTAGGCATGCCAACATGGTTGAGACAATCTGCTGATGTTCAAACTAATTATCAGAAGAAAAGTGATTAAAGTGACTTGAAACATGGTGTGGTTCTCAGTGCCAGACAGGCTGATCCGAGTATTTTCAAAATCTGCTCATTTATTGGGACTTTCTCACACAAGCATCTCTCAGGTTTACAGTGAATAGGACATAAAAGGGGAAGAAAAAAAAAGTCAGTTCTCTTGGCAAAAATGCTGTGTTGATGCAAGAGGTCAGACTACTTTGAGCTGATTGCAGATGTGCTACAGCAGCAGAATCCCACACCAGCTAAGAACACAAATCTGACGTTACACTTCACATGGACTCGCCAAAATTGGACTGAAGTTTGGAAAAATGTTGCCTGATCTGATGAGTTGATTTCTGCTGTGACGATCTGTTGGAAGGGTCCGAGTTTAGTGTAACCAACATGAATTCATCCTGCCTTGTAACAGCGGTTCAGGGTAAGGGTGTAACAATGTGGGCATCTTAGTACCAACTGAGCATCATTTAAATGCCACAGCCCACCTTACTATTATTGCAGACCTTGTGCATCTCTTTATGAGCACAGTGTAGCCTTTTTCTGATGGCTGTTTCCAGCAGGATATTACACCGTGTCACAAAACTCAAAGCTTTAACTGGTTTCTTGAACATGAAAATGAGCTCACTGTAGGCAAATGGCCTCCATAGCAGTCAGATATCAATCCAGTAGAGCACCTTTGGGGTGTGATGGAACAGAGATTCACACCATTCAGAGATTCACCACTGACAAATTTGCAGCAGCAGTGTTGTCGTCATGTCAACATGGACCAAAATCCAGAGGTGTGGACTCGAGTCACATGACTTGGACTCGAGTCAGACTCGAGTCATTAATTTTATGACTTTAGACTTGACTTGAAAAAATGTTCTAAGACTTGTGACTTGACTTGGACTTTTATACCAATGACTTGGGACTTGAATTGGACTTGAACCGGTTTACTTGAAAAGACTTGATATTTTACCCCAAATATAAAATTTAACATGCATATTATATAGAGATTGAAAATGTGACGTCATTCACGGGTAGAACCGCAAAGGATTCTGGGAACTCGTGGCAAGCGGTACTAGCGCACGCAGGCTTTCAATTAAAATCAGTTATACAGCGATAAAAAGAAACACAAAAATGTCAAGAAGCTGTTGTATTATTAACTGCAATAGCCGGTCGCATGACAGCCACGGGAAGCCGACGGGTAAAGAGATCGGTTGTTATCGGATTACGTCGTTGAAGAGAAATTGTTCGAGCCATGTTTCCGAAGTAACAAAGACGCGACGGATGGCCTGGATTGCAGCCATTCAAAGATCAAATATAACGTCCCAGAACACTCCAGCTCACAGGTTAGTCTGCTCCAAGCATTTACACGAAGGTCAGTGTTTTTTAGTAGTTAATACGTCATTTTCATAACATAATTGGTGATATAGGTTACAAGCAAGTCTGTCGCTGAACAGAAATTGTCGCGCTATGCTCCTTTGTTTATTGTGCATAAATAGTGAATTGTCCTGACACAATATTGCGTTTCGCTTCTGTTATTATGGTACATTGACAAAAACATATGCTTTTATTCACAGGATAAAACAGGTTTTTTGTATCACTAATTGCCCAGTACGATTACAGCATACAATATTGTTGTCACTGCTACATTTCTGTGATGCTACCAGAAATTATTTCCACTACTAATTAATTACCGTTGAGCTCAAAGGTCCTATTAATAAACGGTTAAGGAATGTATATTTATGACGACGATTTGTGAGACTGGTAAACTTATGATACGTACGATGGTTTTTCGTTCTACACGGTGCGTTTCAAGGTCCTGCACCCATCTGTCGGTAAACTGTACCTGGGCTTGTTGCAGTGACCGGAAGTTACTAAACTTCATGAGTGTGTGCACTCACTCCAAGAACCGTATGATTATAAATATGCATATAAATATGCTAAGATGAGATAGCTGACTTCATCTAACTAGCAAATGTTGTCCAGGCTATGTTGGTGATACAGGTTTTTTTTTTAATGTGTATGATATTTTTGTCATGCGATTTTAAAGCCGGTCCTACAACCGCATCCAAGAATAACATGCAGCTTATCTCAGAACTGTCGGTGAAAATTATTCTTGGAGCTAGGTTTAATTGAGCTGCATTTTAAAGAGGTGCAATTTCACAATTTGTGTATATTTTCTAAGTTCACTATTTTGTCATGTGTTGAGAAAAACACAGATTTTAAAATTACATGGTCTAATATTTACATTTAGCATATAACTGCAACATTATTTTTTCGTTGTTTTTTTTTTTTTAAAGACTCGAAAGGACTTGAAATTCAAAGTTTCAGACTTGTGACTTGACTCGGACTTTTACACCAGTGACTTGAGACTCGACTCTGACTTGCCTGACATTACTTGAGACTTGACTTGAGACTTGAGGATAAAGACTTGAGACTTACTTGAGACTTGCAAAACAATGACTTGGTCCCACCTCTGCCAAAATCTCTCAAGAAATGTTTCCAGCTGCTTGTTGAATCTTGTTGAAGAACCCAGTAATGAGTGATTACAAGATCATTTCCATGGAAAATAAAAACCCCTGATAGGAAGCCAAGTAAAGAACGGTGTCTACGAGGAAAGTGTATCATAAAGACAGACTGCCATGAGTGGAAATCCACAGTGTTCGCCACAAGTTACAAACAAATCATCAGTCTGAGGATTAGAAAAGCCAGATTAAACTTGGCTAAAAAAACAACAACTAAAGACGCCCAAACAGCTCTGAAACAGCACAAATGAAACTCAAATCAGCCTGTAAGGGAATGGACAGAGAAATGATGGCAGTGTGAGGAATGAGCATGATGGCTTCTAATGGATTGGGTCTGTGGTGTTTACTGATGATCTGACAGAAGTTAGAAGCAGCCTGATCAGTCCTGAGCTGTCTGCTCAAATATAGACAAATTCAGCAAAGGTTATTGGGCAGTAGTTTGCAGAAAAGATGGACAGTGACTTAAAATATCATGAAAAAGCAACACAAGAATTTCTGCAATGAATCTCAGCCCAATCCAGCTGTAGTTCACTTGAAACTAAACGCTGAAACAAACAACTGAACACAGCTTCAGTAAAGGCTGCACACGTTCTTTGATGGTGGTCATAATTTCCAGACACTGCTGATTGAGGACTGTGGTAAATGTAATACGTTTTAGCCAAAGGCTATGCTTCCAATGCATCTCAGTTCCTTCATTGGAAAATCTATTACGTTCGCGTACAGAGCCAAAGTCACATCACCCTCCATATACCATCAGACATAATTGTATGAAAAATGAACACAGTTGTATTCTCTCAGTTTGTGGCTGTACTACTTTACTATAAGATCTAATTAATTCAGAAGAACAGTCATGTACACTTGTTCCTAAGAAAATCATTGATGGGTCTTTAATAAACTGAGTTGTAGTATTATAGTGAAAGTCAACAAGTGACTATAGGATTTCTTCCATCATTGTGACAAAATGACCACGGAAAGAAACGGTTTTAATATGTCTGTAATTCTCAACTACTTCCCACTTACATTTTGACCTGTCATTATATTCTTATATACAGAATTTTAGGGTGTGCAGACATTGTGACTTACACATAAAAACAGGTTTCACAATAATGTAACACAACAATGGGTGTTTTGTTCGGTTGTCACCATAAATCACAACAGCATTTTGAACAAGCTGCAGACATGAGAGCAATGACTGACTGACCCCCACATAAAGTGAGTTACAGTAGTCCAGGCAGGAAGAAATAAAAGCATGGATCACTGTTTCAAGGTGCTGCCTCGAAAGAAAAGATTTTACTCTTGCCAGTCGCCTTAAATGATAAAAACTGGACTTCACCACTGCTCTGATTTGGTTGTCCAATTTAAAATCACTGTCCAACTTAAAACCAAGGTCAGTAAGGTTTAAAATAGACTTCCAGGAGTCCCAAATCTACAGAGGACGACTCGCAAGGACCACTGGGTCCAAACACCAACACTTCTGTTTTCTTTTAATTAAAATTTAAAAAGTTTAGAGCCAACCAAGCTTTAATGTCATCTAGACATGTCAAAAGAGGTTTTATGGAGATGCCATCCTTGTACTTTAATGGCAAATAAATTTGGTAGTCATCGGCATAACAATGAAATGAGATCCCATGCCTTCTAAGGATGGAACCCAGAGGCAATAGATACAGTAAAAAGAGCAGTGGCCCTAAAATTGAGCCCTGTGGGACACCGCATGACAGAGGAGCAGAAGACGATTCGTAACCGAGAAGGCTGACAGAGAAAGTTCTATTTGACAAATAAGACCTAAACCAATTAAGTGCAGTGCCACCAATAAATAATTCTTAGGTAAAGATGTCTTTCAGGGGGTGCATTTGGGGAGTTGCAGCATAAAACTGCATTTTTTCTTAGTATAGAACTGCTGCGTGCAGTGAGGAATTCCAGAGTGGCAGAGAAGTATGTAGGGCTGGTGCAGGGCATGTATGAGGACAGTAAGACGGTTGTGAGATTTGCAGTAGGACAGATGGGTTCAAGGTGGGGAGGTGAGATTAAATCAATTATCAGCTCTGACCCCTACTTGTTTGTACTGAAGACAGATGCAGTCAGGCAGGAGTCTGCACGGACTATGATTTTCACAGAGAATACAAATCCATAGTGAGAGTAGAAGGTGGGTGGAGGAGAGCCTGAAGAGGTGCAGGTTTGTACTGGAGTGGAGAAGAATGAACGTAAGTCAAAGCAATGCACGTGTTTATACCTGCCTCCCACTCATGCAGAGAAGAGGTGAAGAACAGAGTGCATGCAGGGTAGGAGTGGGTGGAGTCGAGTGTTAGAGGTGATTTGTGAAACCTGCTTCTTAATTCAGATCAAACTGAGGTTATTGTACTCGGCCCTGAAAATCTTAGAAATATGGTATCTAACCAGATTCTTACTCTGGATGGCATTACATTGGCCTCCAGTAATGCTGTGAGGAACCTTGGAGTAATTTTTGACCAGGACATGTCCTTCAACGAACATATTAAACAAATATGTAAGACTGCTTTCTTCCATTTGTGCAACATCTCTAAAGTTAGAAATATCCTGTCTCAGAGTGACGCTGAAAAACTAGTTCATGCATTTATTACTTCCAGGCTGGACTACTGCAATTCATTATTATCAGGAAGTCCTAAAAACTCCCTGAAAAGCCTTCAGCTAATCCAAAATGCTGCAGCAAGAGTGCTGACAGGGACTAGAAAGAGAGAGCATATTTCTCCTGTATTGGCTTCCCTTCATTGGCTTCCTGTTAAATCCAGAATTCAAAATCCTGCTCCTCACAAGGTCTTAAATAATCAGGCCCCATCTTATCTTAATGACCTTGTAGTACCATATCACCCTATTAGAGCACTTCGCTCTTGCACTGCAGGCCTACTTGTTGTTCCTAGAGTATTTAAAAGTAGAATGGGAGGGAGAGCCTTCAGTTTTCAGGCCCCTCTTCTGTGGAACCAGATTCCAGTTTGGATTCGGGAGTCAGACACTATCTCTACTTTCAAGATTAGGCTTAAAACTTTCCTTTTTGCTAAAGCATATAGTTAGGGCTGGACCAGGTGACCCTGAATCCTCCCTTAGTTATACTGCAATAGACGTAGGCTGCCGGAGGATTCCCATGATGCATTGAGTTTTTCCTTTCCAGTCACCTTTCTCACTCACTATGTGTTAATAGACCTCTCTGCATTGAATCATATCTGTTATTAACCTCTGTCTCTCTTCCACAGCATGTCTTTCATCCTGTTTTCCTTCTCTCACCCCAACCGGTTGCAGCAGATGGACCCGCTCCTCCCTGAGCCTGGTTCTGCTGGAGGTTTCTTCCTGTTAAAAGGGAGTTTTTCCTTCCCACTGTCGCCAAAGTGCTTGCTCATAGGGGGTCATATGATTGTTGGGTTTTTCTCTGTATCTATGAAGCGCCTTGAGGTGACTTTTGTTGTGATGTGGCGCTATATAAATAAAATTGAATTGAAAATTGAATTATGGTTTGGAGAAGGTGGCACCGACTTAAAGACAGGAGAGTGAGCTGTAGGTGTTAAGACTTTCATTGAGAGTGACCAGAATGCACAGGATTAGAATTTAGTACATCAGAGGCACAGCTTAGGTTGGAGACAAAGTTAGAGAGGAAAAACTGAGGCAGTTTGGACATGTGCAGAGGAGAGATAGTGGATACACTGTACAAAGGATGCTGAAGATGGAGTTGACAGGCAGGAGGAAAAGAGGAAGACCACAGAGAAGATTATGTAGTGGAGGAGAACTTGCAGAGGGCTGGTATGAGGATGCTAGAGATGGAGTGAGATGAGTGAGATGGAAGAAGGGGAGCAGCCGAAAGAAGATGATGAAGAAGTTAACGGTTAACACCCTGTCCTGAATGATGATCAGCTTCGCCTAAAAAGGTAGCCTCTTTCATTAGTGCAACTTTAAGCGAGGTCATTGGTTGAAGTGTTGGGTGGGTGTGTGCAACATCGTGTATCTATGACCAATAGAATCTTCTTAAACTCGGGTTCGCTGGATTTCGACGGAGCTTTGTTCTTTGATTGGCAGCTCTCCAACAGCCTATGTACGATGGGAGGAGTTGACCCCTCCCCGCATTTTTCGATTTGCCCGCCGCCCTTGTGCGTACGATCACGTGCTTGCAACGGGACAGCAGCAGAGGCGCGAACCCGGAAGAAGACAGACACCTCTGGTAGCAGCGGAGCTATCTGCTCCATGTGTACGCTGTCGCGAGGGTGAAGAGTCCGCGAGATCAAGCTGAGGATACGCTGTAGCGTTTTCTGTCTGAAGTCCGCACCTTGGAGTACACACGTTGTTAACGGCAGGGACTGACACGGACATGGCGACTTCCAGCTCCTGTGTGGTGGTAAGTTCTTCCCAAGTGAAATAAGAGACAGAAGGTGGTTGAGGTTACCTCTGCATGCAGCCAAACACGCTGTGTGTGGACGGGCTGTTAGCCGCAGTTATTAGATGATAGCTACCTGTGTGGACTGAGTACTCTTCACCACTCACACATCGGTAACTTTTTGTTGTATTTTACTTTATTTATTTTGCATGGATATTGTATTCAATACAGCTTGGCCTGTGGCGCTCTATAGACACGCGCTCCACATATGCCTTACGTACGTGACGCAAGCGGTGGACCCACTAACGTGTGGGTGTATGCGTCTGTCAGCAGAACCATTATACAAAATAACAAAGTGCTCGAAACGAACGAGGGGGTAAAGAAGGGGGCGTGTTAGAGCACGCGCCCTTTAAGTGTGGCTCCTAAGTAACGGTGCACGGCACTGTGTTTATGTTGGTGTAGAATAGAATAGAATAGAATTCAACTTTATTGTCATTGCACATGTCACAGGTACAGGGCAACGAAATGCAGTTTTCATCCATCCAGAAGTGCTTTAGCCATGATATAGATATATTACAATATATATTAGCAATAATATAGATATGTAAGTATATTACAGAAATGGGTCTATTGTGGTATTTCTGTACTATACGAATATGTTGGGGCGGCTTTAGACCTCTGTATAAATCTTGCTTCCACACTTGTATGAGAATGTGGTGTCTTTAAACCCTTTAGGATCCCGAGTGTGCGTGCAGTTTGGTATCGGTCCGACACCAAGTAAATACAGGGCCAGTACACATACCGATACTTTTCACTCGTAAAGGCAGCTGATGGAGAGGAGAGTAGTGGAGATGTCATCATTAATTTGACAATTCTAAATACATTTTAATGACAACCAAATCACTGTGATTTTTACCTTCCATCATAAGTAATCAACGTCATAAGTAGTTCTGTTGTTTAAATGTATTATAGGCTATAAATAAATATTTTATACCCATTTCCAAATAAACAATGAATTTAGCACAAGTCAAAGTATAGATCCTTTTGTGCGAGTATTGAGCCCATACCAATACTAGTATTGCTACTGATATTTGGCTCGATTTGCCCACTTCAGTCTGAAATATAAAGTAGCTAACTGTAGAAGAGCTGCTTGGTGGTGTACAGTGATTGCATTGTGGAAAATTAAATTGGCCCAGCAATGAAATAAATTCGATTTCACCACCAGTATGTGTGACATTACATCAAATATGTTGGTGTGGATGTCTGCGCTGCAGAGCTGATGTCACAGATGGAAAAAGTTCTCTTCTGCTTCTGGAAAAAGTCCCAAGCTGTACTGAATTTTAAGCTTTTTTAAGATTAAAGAAAAGACACACAGATGGACTGAAATAGCTGTTAACAAAAGATAAGTAACATTTACTTTTTCTTACATCATTCTGAGTCAAAATACAAGGTCCTACCTTACTGGATTTGTTGGTGTGTGTTTTGTGTTGTGCACTGTACTACAGGCTACCCTGGCCCCTACACTAGGATCAGTAAATAGATAACCGGTGTGCTGTTTTTCAGGCTGTTGCCAGCATTTTAAGCCCAGTGTACTTGTGATCCTTTCTGGGAAACAGATTTCCCAAAACATTTGCAGACACAGATAATAAAGCAAAGTGTCCATTTGGCTAAAATGTATCTTTTTACTGTGCTGTTGTCTTAATCACATTGAAAGAAAAATTGACAAGTTGTCAAACATAGACCAATATGCAAGCACAAAGGTCATCATTCCTTTGACCACAGTCTGGATCACTGGATTTGTTTTTCTGCGTTTTGATAAATGTTGATGCTTTATAACAGCAGTTATATGAGACATAGCTTAAGTTTAAAATATTAGGTAAATGTATGTGAAAGAAGTTTGTTTCTTTTCACTGTTATCTGCTCCTTGTCCTCTATAGATAAAGGATGTTGCACCAGCAGAGTGACATTTTGCTAGTTGTATTACCTTTGTTCCTGACCAGGGCTAGTCTGTAAGCACATTTCCAAATCATTGTGTGTTTACAGGGGTACGTATTTATTAAGGTGTTTCTATGACTGTTTTAGAATATCTGATAATACTATTTGTTGCACATAATTGTGCTGTCTGCTGTCATTTTCTGAATTATTTTTGGGCTTTAAATGTATATGGGTTTTAAAATAGCTGCCATTTCTAATCAAGAGGGAAATTATGGTTGACTAGGAGACTCCTACTGAAGGCTAGAGTACTTTTAGAGTACTGGTTTCAAGCCTGCTGCTGACTTATTTCCTGCATTTCATCCCCATTCCTCTCTCCATACTTTCCTGTCTCTTCTCTCCACCGCCCATTCCAATAAAGGGTAAAATGCCCACAAATAAAGCAAATACAACTATGTTTTCTTGATTTGTTTTTCCTTGTTCTATTGTTTTTGTTTGGTATGATAGATTTCTGAGTTCTTGAATATACGAAGCAGGAAATGAACCGAATACGTCTTTAAAACAAACGGCAAGTCTGTGAGTAACAGTGGAACATACTCTTTCTAATCATGTGACTGTGATGACATCTGCTTTGTATCAGCCTTTATCAAGAGTTCACAAACTGACCCACATGTCAGCAGGACTAAAGGGAAAGGCTTTATTTCAGTGTAGCTGCATGTGGCACGAGAATGGGAACAGTGTTATCCAGAGTTTTGGTGCGTTCATTCCTGTATTTGATTCAAATTCTGCACCGTCCCTTTCTCAGTTTTTCTCATCCCTCCCACGACTCCTCGAACTCTGTGCTGCAGCTGTCACATGATGCCAGTCATGTTGTTTGGTTTCCTGTGGTCTGCTGTTTGACCTGCAGCATAAAATGTAATTTTACAAATTACCAAGTACCTCCTTAGGAAGAGGCATACACTTCTGGAAGGAGATCAGATGGCAGTATCTTGCTGGACAAAATGTTTGTGAGGAGACCTTCAGCAGCAACAAAGGAATGATTCATTGACGCTTTAATGATGTCCAAATTGGAAAACTTCCTCTTTCTGAGAATCCAGGGTTTTTTTTCTTGAGACGGCTCAGTGTGGCCCTAGGTGGTAAAATGAGGCAGATAAACTAGTGTGGCAGCAAAATTCGTGGGAAAGTAGACTTCCATTAACCTGATCTCTTTCACCTTGGTTGCCCTGTGTCAGGTGAGCCCCCCCCCCCATGCTCCTTGTTTGGTAATCCCCCCCTGAGATTTTTCTTTCAATTCTTTTGTGCTAATGTTTTTTCTTATTATTATTTTCAGATCAGTGATGAGGAGCAGGGTTATGACTTGGACCTTTTCTGCATACCAAAGCATTATGCTGCTGACCTGGAGAGGGTCTATATCCCACATGGACTCATTTTGGACAGGTGGGTGGTCCCATTCATACAGCTATGACTTGCCAGAGATTTCCTGCAAGTGGTGGATGAAAGTGCTCTGTTAAACCTGGATTCACTGATTAATGCAGACAAACTTACAGCAATCAGAAATCTTTCAGAAACATTTGCTTGCTGACACAAACTGAAAAGAAATGACAACTTCTGCTGACTGTTGCAGAACACTGAGGTCACTATCCTCTATTTCTTGCTCCCCAAACCGTGTGATATCAGGACTGAGAGGCTGGCCAGAGAGATCATGAAGGAAATGGGTGGACACCACATCGTGGCTCTCTGTGTGCTGAAAGGGGGCTACAAGTTTTTCGCAGACCTGCTCGACTACATCAAGGCTCTGAACAGGAACAGCGACCGCTCCATCCCAATGACGGTCGACTTCATACGCCTCAAGAGCTACTATGTAATTGATCTGTCTTATAGTTTTTCTTTAAATCACCAAAGCCTCTTGGAACTTTTTCTTAGAGTATACACTTAAAAAAAGTGGAAATAAACTAAAAAGTTTGGCTGATGATTAAAAGTTGCTTAAATTATAAAAGTAAAATGCAAAACAGCACAGTAGGGAAAGGATTCGGCAAATAAATGATGGTCGTATGAGGCCATGCTGGTGTCTTTCAGTCAGCCCACTGGGGATGCCTGGAAATATAAAGCCTTAACATCAATTAAATTATTAAAATAAAATAAACAAAAAATATGAAGTCTGTCTAGAGCAATGAAGAAACTGCATGAACGCAAAACAACCCATAAATGTTGTTTCTAATCATTTTCAGCCTCAGACTTCATGGTTGGACTTTCTGTCTTTGACCTTCTTGTTGCATCAGTCCATTTGTTTATGCACAGCTCTCTTAGGCTCCTGCCACAGCATTGCAGTCAGGTTGAGGTCTGCACTTTGACTGAGCCGTTGATTTTTCTTTTTCAGCCATTCTGTTGTAGTTTTGCTGCTGTGCTTGGAATCATTGTCCCATTGCATCATGCAAGCTTTAGCTGTCATACAGTTGGGCTCATATTTGACTCCAGAATACTGTTCGATATAACGATATATATCGGATGACGATATAAAAACGTCTATCGTTTCATTTTACGCTATCGTTTGTTTCGTGGTGTCGCAAAATAAACTGTTTACGACAATATTTTTTCACCGTTTTGATGGTCACTGTAGTGGCTATATTAATTTCTTAAAGTTCTCTATTTCTCTTATAGTTTATATAACCACACTACGGACAGACAAGCGCCTGTTTTTATGCGTTGTGGTTAGCAATAACGACGGTAACACCATTGTGTGTCCACTTGTTTATGTTCCACATAAACCTTTCACAATAAAGCTCAAGATCCTGTTTAGACTTTTCAAAATAAACTGAACCACGTGAAAGAGCAGATTATATTACGGATGAGAAGTAAAAAAGAGCCGCCAGATGCTAAAAAATAAACCTTAGACTCAAACGTTAGAACAGGCTTTTGTCTGGTCTTTTGCACGACTCTGTGCCGCCCTGTGAAAGACTCTTTCTTGCCAGTCTGAAGGTTTCCTTTATTCTTTTCCTATTTTTGTCTGCACAGAATGACCAGTCGACGGGTGAAATCAAAGTAATCGGTGGAGACGACCTGTCTACTCTGACAGGCAAGGTAAAGACAGCTAGCTAAAACGCTACTGACATGATTAAAAATATTAAAGGCTGGTTTTTACCCCCTTGTTTTTTCTCCAATCTAAAGTTGCTAGCAGTCAGGATGAGCAGATATTTGAAAGAAATATATCCACATTTAAGCAAAGCTATTGTTTTCATGTAATCATTTCCCAAATATCTTACATTAATTTAAAACAGGCCTGTTTATGTGGTTGTAAGTAAAACAGCTCCCACATAGTTACAGCCTTTTGCACTGTTGCAAGCATTCCCTGTGTAATCAGGAGACCACAGCTCTCCTACTCAGCTCAGTTGCATTTTAAGATGACTTGTTTTTCACTTGATTAATGGCTTTTTCTTTTTTCTTGCACACAGAATGTCTTGATTGTGGAGGTACGTACTGTTTTTCATCTGTATTAAAGTAGGCAGCTGTTATTTCCAGTAGTGCTTATCTGTGCTCCTCTTTTGTGCTTCTAGGATATTATCGACACAGGGAAGACGATGAAGACGCTATTGCAGCTCCTCAAACAGTACAATCCTAAAATGGTCAAAGTAGCGAGGTAATTCATGGCTTCACTGAACTGCTGGAGTTTTACTGGAAAGCTGCTTCAGACTGGTATGTTTCAGGCTGAGGGGTTTTAAGCAGCTAGAGCAGATTTTTATCGTCATTTTGGTTTGTGTCTTCAGTTTGCTGGTGAAGAGAACACCAAGAAGTGTTGGCTACCGACCGGATTGTGAGTTGATTATTTGTAACTTGTGAATTCCTAACAGACTTTGGTTGAAGTTCAGCTCATAGAACAGTTTGTTAAACTGCAACAATGAAGATGTAAGAAAAGCTTCACGTGTTCTTTTTCTTTTTCTCCCAGATGTAGGGTTTGAGGTCCCTGACAAATTTGTGGTGGGTTATGCACTAGACTACAACGAGTACTTTAGAGATCTAAACGTAAGTATTTGAAAGAGATAAACAGTATCGTGTAAAAGTCTTGAGCCCTCTAATATTTCATTTCTTTTGCTTGCAAGCCTTTTAGACTTTATTGTAAGTTTTTAAAATGGTCTTGGGCCATAGTTCTCCAGGTTTTCTGAAGGTCTCTCAAAGATTTTCTTTAGACATTGGCTTCTTTTTCACTCATTTTCATTCCAGAGGTTGTCTTTAGACACTTTTTGAGACAGGCTGCTAGTAACAAGGTATTCATTAACAG
Organism: Diplotaxodon limnothrissa; assembly: GCF_057381915.1. Classification (NCBI taxonomy): domain Eukaryota; kingdom Metazoa; phylum Chordata; class Actinopteri; order Cichliformes; family Cichlidae; genus Diplotaxodon; species Diplotaxodon limnothrissa. Next base: position 23,825,854 of record NC_140597.1, read on the forward strand.
TTTGACCCAGTTTAACCAGCCATTTAACACTAACCTATGAATAAATCAAGCATAAAAACGCACCCAACTCAAGGGATGAACCAGTGCTGACTCTTCACATTGCAGGCGACTTGGCAAAGAACTGATTTTAAATTATATCTTTATGGGAACCTGTCGCAGAAACACCTGACACATTTTACCTTACCAAACAAAACGGGAACAAAACAAATATCAGTTTTGTTCTTATATCAGTTTCAAGTCTTTGTTTTTTCCACTTGTCTTTATAATTTTCTTCATAACTGCCTCGGCCCTGTGCTCATACTGAGGCCGCTGGCTTGTGGCTGGCTCTGAGTTCTGGATGGTTTGAGCTTTAGGCACTTTGACTTTGTCAGATTCTTTAAAATGTCCACGTTCAGCTGGGTGATTTTAAGTGTATTATTGGATTTGTTATGAATTCTATTGATGCTTTTGTTTCAATTGATCTCACAGTGAAGAGCTTAAGCAACATATTAGCATGTGGCAGTAAGATTTTGCACAACTATTTCCCAGCACCACTGTGTGCGTGTGTGTTGTACATACACGAAACAGATCATCTGGTAGTCAGAGCTGACCGGCCTGTCAGGGTCAAGAACTGATTCCATTTCCCAGGCAGTTCATCCATCTACCCATCCATTCGCTTCCGCTTGTCCTTTTCAGGGTCGCCGGGGGTGTTGGAGCCTATCCCAGCTGTCATAGGGCGAGAGGCAGGGTACACCCTGGGCAGGTCGCCAGTCTGTTGCAGGGCTAACACAGAGAGACAGACAACCATTAGCGCTCACATTCACACCTGTGGGCAATTTAGACTAATCAATTAACCTATCCCCACAAACTGCATGTCTTTGGACGGTGGGAGGAAGCCGGAGTGCCCGGAGGGAACCCACGCAAACACGGGGAGAACAAACTCCACACAGAAAGATCCCGGCCTGATGGTGGAATTGAACTCAGGACCTTCTTGCTGTGCGGCAACAGTGCTAACCACCGTGTTGCCCAGTTCCCAGGCAGTTGATCTGTATATTGAAAAGGTCGCCCCGTGGCTCAGGGGGATGGGAACCTGTAACCGGAAGGTCAACGGTTCGATCCCCGGGCTCTCTGTCCTGGTCGTTGTGTCCTTGGGCAAGACACTTTACCCTACCGCCTACTGGTGTTGGCCAGAGGGGCCGATGGTGTGATATGGCAGCCTCGCTTCTGTCAGTCTGCCCCAGGGCAGCTGTGGCTACAACTGTAGCTGTCTCCACTAGTGTGTGAATGAAGTGGAATTGTAAAGCGCTTTGGGTGCCTTGAAAAGCGCTATATAAATGCAATCCATGGCTCAGGGGGATGGGAAACTAATGGACATTATTATGAACCTAGAAAAGTCAGATTTTGATCCAGTATACAATACCAAGAATAGCTTAACTTTTCAGCATAAGAATTCAGGCTGTGTGGAAGAACAAACGTGGTCATAACAAATATTGACTTTCAAGTTTGTTGCATTTGTACAAACTCTGTTTTTGCTCTCTGTAGTTCCATTTCTGTTTTCGTTTCTGTCAATCGCTACAGCCGTTTCCTAATTTCCTAGCAAAATATAAGAAGTGGCTCAAGACTTTTTCCTAGTACTGTAACTCATATTTTAAAACTATTTTTCTCTTTATACATCTCTGACAGAATTAAGTGTATTTTTTTTCTTTTCTTTTCTGTTCCAGCATATCTGCGTCATTAGTGAAACAGGGAAGGAGAAGTACAAAGCATGAAGAGCACCTCGTAACAGTTTTCAACATTTGGTTATTTCATTTCCATTTAGCATTGATGTTATATTTCATTGCTTTGTATTGTGTCATGAGAATATAATCGGCTTGCTCAGGGTCCCTGAGGATACACCCAATGTGATAATCCCGTGTTTGAATCACCACGCATGGACACGCAAAGGTTTCAATTTTTTTGCATTCGATTGCTTGAGAAAGAATCACGTCTGGGTTTAATAGAATGGATCCCAGCTTCACCTTGAATTAGAATATTGCTTTTATGGTCCCCACTTTTATTCCTTTTTTATTTTTTTAATTGAGAGCATTTTAGGGAAATGCTGCTAGCTTCAAGTGCAGTCGCGTAATTGTTGTGCTGCCATAAGATTTACAACCTCCTCTTTCATATTTTGTATTTTGTGTAAAATGATTATTGTTATTATTATTAATATTATTATTTTGTGTTTGTGTAATTCTACCTGAAACTATTAAAATGTGCTTGTTTTTTTGTTTTATGGGACACCTTAAGAGGAAGTAAAATTTTATTGAAGTGTGTGTATATTTTGGAAGAATACTTCACTTTTCTACGGTACTGTTTTGTAACGCTGAAGAAACATTAGGTAGAAAAGTAAATTGCTGCTGTCCCTGATTAAATTATGTAGACATTGGTAAACCTGAGAAGAAATTTATGAAAATGAATGAAATCAAAGCTTTAGACATGCACTTCCTTTGTGTAACATAAAAGGTGATCCTTTTAACGCTGCAGATATTCAATCACAAACTGTTAATGGTTAAGAATCTTTCATTTGAATATTTGAAATTCCTAATCTGTATCTACATGTTTTATTCACACATAATTTAATTAAAGGCCCCTTTTTAAAAAATATCCTTTTTGTTTGCAGTTTCGCTAAATTAAATGTTCTGTAATCGTCAGTGTTGCAGCACCAGCCATTAAAATTTTCCACACCAAACCTGAAAGAAAGTTTTTCATTTTACTATTACAGCAAGTTATTGATATATTGAAACACGAAGTGCCAAAAAATATAAATAGTGACAGAGACAGAATGATGCTGCCAAGATTTGGTCTTCCATCTTTGCTCATTAAGATCATGAACATTTGAGCTCCTGTTGTCTGATCGTCATTTGGAAATTGAAGCTAACATTGGGGGATAATTATTTGGTCCCCTGATGATTTGTAAGATTTTTAAGTTTGCTCTCTTGCAAAAAATCTGTAATTTTATAGCAGTTGCATTTTAATGGAGAGAGACAGAATATTAACCAAATATCCAGAAAAAGCCCAACACGTTACCTAAAAGTCATACACTGTTTCCATGTCACTGACTGAAATAAGTATTTGATGACTCAGTATTTGGTGGAGAAACCCCTGCCTATGTAAATAAATAAATCTGGGTAAATTCCCAGATCATTAAACATGCAACTATTTTGCTGGTAATACCTGAAATGAGTAAAGAAAATCAACAGCCTATTTATGCAAGATAATTCATAATTTTATTGAGGGGGTTATATTGGTTGGGTCTGATTATAGGGGGGGGGTCATAACCCCCCTGGACATTACACCTCGGTGTCTTTAGACTGTGGGGGGAAGCCTACACAGGAAGGCTCCAGCTAACCAGCAACCTTCTTGCTCTGAGGCAAGAGTGCCAACCACTAATTAATAATTACTGTGGTTTTTAATTTGTGCTGTTGATGAAAAGCCACCCATGTTTGCAGATGCACCGCTCACATTTGTTTTCATACTGACTGGATGTTATTTTACAGAGGTGTGGACTCGAGTCACATGACTTGGACTCGAGTCAGACTCGAGTCATTAATTTTATGACTTTAGACTTGACTTGAAAAAATGTTCTAAGACTTGTGACTTGACTTGGACTTTTACACCAATGACTTGGGACTTGAATTGGACTTGAACCGGTTTACTTGAAAAGACTTGATATTTTACCCCAAATATAAAATTTAACATGCATATTATATAGAGATTGAAAATGTGACGTCATTCACGGGTAGAACCGCAAAGGATTCTGGGAACTCGTGGCAAGCGGTACTAGCGCACGCAGGCTTTCAATTAAAATCAGTTATACAGCGATAAAAAGAAACACAAAAATGTCAAGAAGCCGTTGTATTATTAACTGCAATAGCCGGTCGCATGACAGCCACGGGAAGCCGACGGGTAAAGAGATCGGTTGTTATCGGATTACGTCGTTGAAGAGAAATTGTTCGAGCCATGTTTCCGAAGTAACAAAGAGGCGACTGGATTGCAGCCATTCAAAGACCAAATATAACGTCCCAGAACACTCCAGCTCACAGGTTAGTCTGCTCCAAGCATTTACACGAAGGTCAGTCTGCTGTTGTAGTTAATACGCAGAGGTGGGACCAAGTCATTGTTTTGCAAGTCTCAAGTAAGTCTCAAGTCTTTATCCTCAAGTCTCAAGTCAAGTCTCAAGTAATGTCAGGTAAGTCAGAGTCGAGTCTCAAGTCACTGGTGTAAAAGTCCGAGTCAAGTCACAAGTCTGAAACTTTGAATTTCAAGTCCTTTCCAGTCTTTAAAAAAAAAAAAAGAAAAAAAGAATGTTGCAGTTATATGCTAAATGTAAATATTAGACCATGTAATTTTAAAATCTGTGTTTTTCTCAACACATGACAAAATAGTGAACTTAGAAAATATACACAAATTGTGAAATTGCACCTCTTTAAAATGCAGCTCAATTAAACCTAGCTCCAAGAATAATTTTCACCGACAGTTCTGAGATAAGCTGCATGTTATTCTTGGATGCGGTTGTAGGACTGGCTTTAAAATCGCATGACAAAAATATCATACACATTAAAAAAACCTGTATCACCAACGTAGCCTGGACAACATTTGCTAGTTAGATGAAGTCAGCTATCTCATCGTAGCATATTTATATGCATATTTATAATCATACGCTTCTTGGAGTGAGTGCATACACTCATGAAGTTTAGTAACTTCAGGTCACTGCAACAAGCCCAGGTACAGTTTACCGACAGATGGGTACAGGACCTTGAAACGCACCGTGTAGAACGAAAGACCATCGTACGTATCATAAGTTTACCAGTCTCACAAATCGTCGTCATAAATACACATTCGTTAACCGTTTATTAATAGGACCTTTGAGCTCAACGGTAATTAATTAGTAGTGGAAATAATTTCTGGTACCCATCACAGAAATGTAGCAGTGACAATAATACTGTATGCTGTAATCGTACTGGGCAATTAGTGATACAAAAAACCTGTTTTATCCTGTGAATAAAAGTATATGTTTTTGTCAATGTACCATAATAACAGAAGCGAAACGCAATATTGTGTCAGGACAATTCACTATTTATGCACAATAAATAAAGGAGCATAGCGCGACAATTTCTGTTCAGCGCCAGACTTGCTTGTAACCTATATCACTAATTATGTTATGAAAATGACGTATTAACTACTAAAAAACACTGACCTTCGTGTAAATGCTTGGAGCAGACTAACCTGTGAGCTGGAGTGTTCTGGGACGTTATATTTGATCTTTGAATGGCTGCAATCCAGGCCATCCGTCGCGTCTTTGTTACTTCGGAAACATGGTTTGAACAATTTCTCCTCAACGACGTAATCCGATAACAACCGATCTCTTTACCCGTCGGCTTCCCGTGGCTGTCATGCGACCGGCTATTGCAGTTAATAATACAATGGCTTCTTGACATTTTTGTGTTTCTTTTTATCGCTGTGTGACTGATTTTAATTGAAAGCCTGCGTGCGCTACTACTGCTTGCCACGAGTTCCCAGAATCCTTTGCGGTTCTACCCGCGAATGACGTCACATTTTCAATCTCTATATGTTAAATTTTATATTTGGGGTAAAATATCAAGTCTTTTCAAGTAAACCGGTTCAAGTCCAATTCAAGTCCCAAGTCATTGGTGTAAAAGTCCAAGTCAAGTCACAAGTCTTAGAACATTTTTTCAAGTCAAGTCTAAAGTCATAAAATTAATGACTCGAGTCTGACTCGAGTCCAAGTCATGTGACTCGAGTCCACACCTCTGTTAATACGTCATTTTTCTTAACATAATTGGTGATATAGGTTACAAGCAAGTCTGGCGCTGAACAGAAATTGTCGCGCTATGCTCCTTTATTTATTGTGTTTATTGTGCTTGTTGCAGTGACCGGAAGTTACTAAACTTCATGAGTGTATGCACTCACTCCAAGAAGCGTATAATTATAAATATGCATATAAATATGCTACGATGAGATAGCTGACTTCATCTAACTAGCAAATGTTTTCCAGGCTACGTTGGTGATGCAGTTTTTTTTAAATGATATTTTAAAAAAAATATCATTTATTTATGTATGATATTTTTGTCATGCGATTTTAAAGCCAGTCCTACAACCGCATCCAAGAATAACATGCAGCTTATCTCAGAACTGTCGGTGAAAAGTATTCTTGGAGCTAGGTTTAATTGAGCTGCATTTTAAAGAGGTGCAATTTCACAATTTGTGTATATTTTCTAAGTTCACTATTTTGTCATGTGTTGAGAAAAACACAGATTTTAAAATTACATGGTCTAATATTTACATTTAGCATATAACTGCAACATGCCTTTTTTCGTTGTTTTTTTTAAAAGACTCGAAAGGACTTGAAATTCAAAATTTCAGACTTGTGACTTTACTTGGACTTTTACACCAGTGACTTGAGACTCGACTCTGACTTGCCTGACATTACTTGAGACTTGACTTGAGACTTGAGGATAAAGACTTGAGACTTACTTGAGACTTGCAAAACAATGACTTGGTCCCACCTCTGTTATTTTAACTCTAGGCACTAGATTATATTCCAATTTCATGTGTCAAGTCTAATGGAAACTGTGTGTTTCCTCTTACCTCAAACTGAGACTAATCTTAACCATAACCAGCTGTGTTTCATGATGCTTATCAAGACCCAGCCTTAAATTAACCACTTTTCTCTGCCTAGTTCGCCTCCTCACTGCAAGCTTCACTTCATTTATGACCACAAAACTGGCACCATAATAAACATGGTTATCTGCAGGTAGTAAGCAACCCGTGAAAACAGTAAGGCCAGTCCATCCTGTACAGGGCCTCTTGTCGTTGTCTCAAGACCTGTTGAGGTGTTTGTTTTCCAGTAAAATTTTACTGCCGTAAAACCTTACTGAAATCTTTTAGCCATAATTATTTTATAGATCTGAAAAAAAGTGTCCTTACAGAAAACATTGAGACTATACTTCATAAATTGTATGCCTTTCTTTTTCAATTAATCTTTTTTGATCGCAAGGAAGGATATAAACAATATCCGGAATAAGACAAACATAGCTGTCTCTAACAAACTATCGCGTCGTTAGCCGTCTTTGTGTGCCAGAGTAAATTTTGATTTCTTTGTGGAACTGGTGAATACCGGGGCTTGCCGTGAAACCGTTTGCATGTATGGAAATTGGAGGGGAACAAACGCACGGATGGAGCATAATACTTTCCGCCTGAGCACGCCGGCTAATGGAGCGCTTTTATTGGACAGGCCTGCTAATGCTAAAAAAAAGGGGCGTGAACTTCGCTGCTAGCTTTTCGCTCTTGTGTGATCATCTGGGGGATCTGGTTCATTCTTGGCGGTGCCCAGCAGAAGCGTTTCTTTTTTTGATAGTCTGTGGACAATATTTCAAGCTGACACGGATTAATTCGTCTTGCGTGCAGTTGTAGCTGTCGGGCTGATGGACAAAACGTGAAGTGAGACGGTGACCCGGCCTCTCTCTTTCTGAAAATGGCATTGTGGTTAACTTAGCTAGTTAGCTTATCGGGCTAGGTAGCTGGACTCTTGTTGTCGCTGAGCCAACTGGCTTCCATTAGCTAGCTGTGCGGTGTTAGCTACGGGGTATGCTGATCAGCATCACTACATGTAGCTCTGCTATTTTAATGTCGTTTGTAGTAGACTGAAAGACGAGCGTTCAGTTGGTGGACAGAGCGACCATTTGGCTAGTTTAACTACGGCTAGCTCATTTAAGGCGCTAACATGCAGCGGTAGTTTGGATCCACTCGTCACAAACTGCTGCCTTGCACCAGCAGACCAACTGTTAGTAGGCATTGTGCGGTGTGTATAGCCATGGCTCTCTAACAATCCATCAGGAAAGTTGGTGACCGGTTACAGACAGGGTTGATGAGGGGCAGCTTCGGTGAACACACGGCTGCTTTGTGGACTGGACGCCGTTATGGTACATATACAGCGTTAGTTTGCTTCAGCACCGGAGTCACCCTGGGCACGGGGCCTTGCAGATTGCCGAGAGTTACCTACACTGTGTTGGCTTGTCTTAGGTGAGCTCAACTGCCTGTTTACTCATATTGCTTCAAGAACATGTAAAGTTTGCACAGGTTGAAGATCAGTAATGTAACTTTACTGAGTCGGTTCGCCATTTTAAGTTGCTGAATCGGTGAGGGGTGGTGGTGAAGCGTTGTTTAGCGAAATGAACAGCTCAGGAGTCATGCCACAAGAAAAGATGGAACTGGATCTGGAAATCCCAGCTTCCATACTTCCAAGTGATGGACACCTGAGAAGATCCAACAGTGCACCCATGATAAATGGATTAAGGTAGGGCAATCTGACTTTAATTTACTGCAAAGTTAAAACTCTTTCCTTATTCACATATTGAAATAAGTTCATTTGCATTGACATGATGGTTAAAGGCGTTCATAATTCGTCTTTGCAGTGATAACTCCCAGGTGTTCCAGAAGGAGGTCCTACGGTGCCGGAGAAATAGCACTACAGTTGTGAACAGGCCCAACATGGTATAGTGGTTCATAAACATATTCTAACTTGATTGAGATGCCTGAGTTACTGTAATGAGTGTTTACTCATTATCAGCCATGTCCTCCTCTTACAGGTTCCTTCATCGCCCATTCGGGTCCCGAGTACCAGACTTCATCAAATTAAACAAGTAAGGAATTGAGGTGGTTGCAGTAAAAGTAATTCCTGTGGAAGTTGAGCTCTTCAGACCAATGTCTACGTCGGCTGTAGTAAGAGACATGCAAGAGCAACCTCTTTAGGCATTCACAGGGTCCTTGATCTTAACAAGCCAATCAACTCTTAGTATCACACTCCTGCAGAGCAAGTCTTGATTTCCATAAGAAAACACATGGATGTTGGTGGTGGGGAGTGGTTCAGTTGTAGCATCTGAGATAAGACTGAGCCTGAAATGGGCTTGTTAATCTTGTACTGTGAACTGAAGCGCTTCTTCTTGACCCCCATCAAAAAAAGATGTCTTTCTCTCTCTCTGCCATATTTAATAATATTTTAATAAGAGTACATATCATTTTTATCCAGGGGGAAAATGTAATGGGTCCACTTTAAAGAACATAACTCAGAAAAGTTAAAATGATGTGATGGTAGCTAATGTGATTTTTTTTAAATTTATTTATTTATTTTTTAAACCTTTGGGTCTCTTTTGTTCTCTTGCAGGAAGAGGGCATAGATGTGATGAACAGAGAAACTGCACATGAACGGTAAGCTATCCATTTATACACAGTGTTTGAATGAGGAGATCTGCTGTGTTGTTGGTGACAGGCTGATGACTCCATGTTCTGATTGTTGTTGTGCACTCAGGGAAGTTCAAGCTGCTATGCAGATGAGCCATTCTTGGGAGGAAAGCCTTAGTCTGGTAAAAACTCTGTCCCATATATGTTGCTGATTATGTTCTGCTGACGGGCAGTTTTGCATGTTTTGGCCCCTGGCCTTTCTTGGTCTCTCTTTGTTACTATAGAGAGGACAAGTAGAAACATGCTAGAGTAACGCTGAAATAACTGGGAGTTAACAGGGCCACCAGTCTCTAAAGGTCAGGCTGAGTTGGTAGTATAATACTCCCACACTTGCAGTGATGTTACTATTGGACTAAAGGATGCTGTAAACACACGGTGAACTGTGAAATCTTTAATGTTTTTTAGAGTGACAATGATTTGGAAAAGCCTGTATCTTCATCTCCAAAGCGAATCGACTTTGTGCCTGTGTCTCCAGCCCCGTCCCCAACAAGAGGAATAGGAAAAAAGGTACATCTGACATTAACTGTGGTTAGAGTCACAGTTATCGCATTATAGTTTCATTAACTAGATCTAGTTACTTACTATAACCCAGTTGACTAATAATTTAATTATGTGCAGCCTACAGGGAACAGTTGGCTGCAGTGAAGCAGGAGCTTCTTAGGCCTTTAGCCTTTTTCCACTAGTACCTGTTTGGCTCAGCACAGCTCAACTCCGTTTGTAGGTTTTCCATTATGCGGTAGTGCCTGGTAAAAAGAGCCGATGCGATCTGGAAATGTGACGCCAGCAGACTGCATTCACAGATTGGCTAGTCAGTGGCATCACTTGATGAGTCATGAGAGGGTCTCCTTCGTGAAAATCAAAACGTCCCTCTTTTAAACCCAGCAACGAGCGTGATGGCCAGAAAAAAAACACCGTGATCCCAGAGTCTGGCAAAAAGCTGTAGACCGAGCGGCAGACCATCGCCTCAACATGCTGTGGTGTTCATGTCTCATACACATGACTTCAGGGGACTTTGGGCTGCATTGCTTTAACATCCTCATGCACATCAGGTGTTACCGGCTTGTAGTGGAAACCAACCAAAGTCGAGCCAAATTAGGTACTAGTGAAAAAAGGCTTCTAGTTTGCTGCAGCTCCAAGATGCAACATTTTCTCTTAAGAGATTCATTCGGCTTTTTTTCCAGCTCCACAAAACAATTCAGATTTTTATATTAGCACTACACTTTAATGTCTCCGTGGTCTGAAACAAACAATTCTTGCTCCTCTTCCTTCATTTGTCCCCCCTCCTGAGGTGACCATGTAAAACCATCTAAAACTGAGTATTTGGAGCAGTCTGAAGTTGGTGACGATTAAGCAGTAATTTTTCACCACTTGAATGTTATCAGTTGCAGATTTATCTAATGCGTTATCTATGTTTTCTGCTCTCCCCCTCCTACAAGCAGCAGTGTTTCTCTCCTTCACTACAAATTCTGGTGAGCAGCAATGGTCTCACTCCCAGCCCAATACCCAGCCCAACACGGCGATTTGGGTGAGTACAAATTCTTTTGAGCTGTCACAGCTTAAAGTTAAAGAGTTAAAATCTGTCAGTTACAAACTTTGCACAATTATGTTTGCAACTTCAGCTCATGCCCACAGTTTGTTGCTGTATTTCCAAATGTATTGATTTTAATTGTTCCTGTTTTCTGTCTTGTTCAGTCGACGGAGTCAAAGTCCGATCAACTGCATCAGAGCCAGCATACTCGGTCCAATAAAACGCAAAGGTGAGTCGTGCTTTAGACATGCTTTCAATGCTCTGTGTAAGGGAGGCTTTGCACATTAACGCAGCAGCAAACAGGCACACTCCCTCTGAGTGTGTTGCAATCAGACCTACCTCTGCTCTCTGTTTTGGAAGCCGATTTGAGTGCATGTACATCCTGGCATTTGTAACCTCTGACCCTCTGTGTTTACACGGAGATTATGAGATTGACCTCCCACTCAAAAGAGATGAGCTATAATCGCATCAGTTTGCTGGTGGCGTCCTAAAACAAACTTTAGCTACCTTAAGCATATTTTACTTTATGTTTTTAGGGTTTAGGCGTCAGTCCTCTGACTTGTCTGGTGTAACCTCTGCACATTGTTCTCGCTGTGGGATCAGGGGCCACTTTATTTTACAACACCTTGCTGAGAGAGGAGTTAATCATGGCCAAGGTGTTCATCTGTTTTGACTTGAGAGACTGGTGCTCACATCCAGTGATTAATGCCTGATTTAGACTTATTTAGGAAATCTACATCATAACCAGAAACTGGTTTTAACTCAATAGGCTGTGACCTTCCACACCATTCAGTCTACGTGAGATTACTCTGAAAGGTCACAGCGAAGGGTTAAAAAGGTTTTCTGATCATGATGTAGATTTCTTTTATGGTTGGAACTAGGGTTGGATGATTTGATCTATAGTCCCTCCATTATGGCAGCACTATCCACCCTTTATAAAGCACAATGTGCCAAAAAATTCCCCAAAAAGCAAAAAACTGGTGAGTGGGCTCATTAAGTTCCAGTTTCTAAACCATCATGCAGTCAGAAGTATCCTGTTAGTCTTCTGTCATATAATGATGATCAATTTGAAAGTCTGGGCATGAACCTGTGTGCCCTCGGACATATGTTTCGAAAGTGTTGGTTATGGGAGGGATGTGGATGTGAACATGCAACTTAAAACTTGAATCGGATAATATTTAATTTAATGCATCAAAGGGGAAATGAGGTGAAAGTCGTCTTGATTGGTGAGCTCTGATGTTATCGTCCATCAGCACGACCGTAGTCAGAAGCCATCTGTTCAACATGTCGGCCTTGAAGCTTTGATTCTAATGAAGAATATATTTGTAAAGAAATGTCGGACATCTAAGAATTTAATACATTTTAAATGGTATGACATGCATATTTCTGTTAATCATCACTGTTCTTAGACTACAGGACAAATGTTGTGGAAATGAGTCTTCGGTGGTCTTTATATTGATGAAGTTAATTTATTAAGCGCTGTGGTGCAGGAAATGCTTGTTAGGCTGGTAGGGCTGTGCGATATGACCAAAATCTCATATCCCGATATATGAGACATTTATCATCCTCCTGACAACTAAATACATTTTTACATTTTCTGTAAATTCTGTGAATCTCGGGCAACTCGGCTTGGTTAAAGTGTTTTCAGCTGAGCGCGGTGTACCTGGAGTCGAGGCACGGCCGCAATTTTCATTGAGTATTTATTACACGGCGTGCAGCAGGGAAACGCCTGTTCTAAGGTTTATTTTTTAGTACCTGACGGCTCTTTTGTGTGATTCAGTTTATTTTGAAAAATCTGAACAGGATCTTCAACTTAATTATGAAAGGTTTATGTGGGGAAATAAGCAAGCGGACGGCGGAGCCACGCAATGATTTTACCGTTGTTGTTGTTGTTGTTGCTAATGACAACGCTTAAAAACAGCCACTTGTCCATCTGTAGTGTGGTTATATTAAATATAAGAGAAAGAGAGAACTTCAAGAAATTCTACAGTTACCATCAAAACAATGAAAAAACTTTGCTGTCAACAGTTTATTTTGCGATACCACGAAACAAACAATAGCGTAACATGAAACGATAGATGTTTCGTCTGATGTATCTCGTTATAGCGAACAGCCCAATAGGGCTAGACATGCCAGCCGATGTTCTACATGAGATTCAAAATATTTTCCAAACAGACTTGATGATGTTGTGCTTGTGCCATATCTGTGGTTAAACAGTATCTATAATGGTTCATGGAAATAAAGATTCTTGGAAGAAAAACATTTGACTTGTGATCTGGACACTAAATGTTAATGCCACACAACTCGGTTTGGTTACATGTCTGACGAGCAGTCTCAACTCAGTCTCAGTCTGAGTCATCTGAAATGAACCTGCTCTTCAGTCAACAAACTGACTGCATGTTATTTCTAAATGGAGTAAATCAGTGTGAGAATATTAAATCATTCTAACCTCATTGTTTTGAACTGAAATAACATTATATGAGAGGGTAACGAGTGTCACAACCGGCTCAGGCTGGTTGTTGCTGCTGCCATTGTAGCCAGTAAATGTGTGCCTGTGTATACACACAGACGGGTAAAGTAGAGTAAACCTATTGCAATATGCAAATTCTGAGAGGTTCACATTTGAATCCTTAATCATTAAACATGACATTTGTTTTGATTTTGGGTGTGTTGGTGTGTGCATGTGTACTTTGTGGTCCTCTGTTGACAAAACACTGCCACGCTGCAGATTGAACGTGCTGTTAATCAGTATGGATGTGACTAGGTAAAAGTTCACCAAGTGTAAACTTTGCCTGTTCATCTGCCTGGCTCTTTTGTGAATAGTCGCACAGCTCATGTGTCAATTTCTAAATGTTGGACGCCTTTTACTCTGCAGGTGAGATGGAAACGGAGAGTCAACCCAAGAGGCTCTTCCAGGGCACCACCACCATGCTGTCCTCGGATGTCTCCAACCTGTCAGATCTCAGCTCCTGGTAAGTAACTCTCAGGCCCATCAACAAATAAGAAGCTGCTTCGATAAGGATGAGCTTTTGAGTGCTGAGGCAAGTAGGCAGACACACTGGCTGTAAAAGCCAAACTTGATTACTAGTCACCATCTCGTAAATGGAAAAACAAGGAAACCCCTACATGAAGAGGATTTGAGTAATTAATAGGGGATTTTATTGAGCCTTGTTGATTCTGATCGGAATCAAATGTCAGTCACCTCACTGGCAGCAGTTTTACAGTTTTATTTAAGAACTATTTACTTCCATAGAAATCGAAGTATATTGATTCTGGGGCGATTCTGTCTCAAAGTTGAGTCAGTGTGAGTGCTGACATTTGAGATTTTGAGCAGTGCATTCATTCAGGGTGAATTAGTTATGCAAACTTTTCTGAAGACTACCTTTTTCTTCCCTCTCAGTCACTCTCCAGATTTACTGGATGGAAGCCTCAGCAGCGTGGGCTCCTCCACCGACTCGCCAGGCAAAATGGAGGGAGTGTCTCCTTCCTCGTCCAGCAACTCACCCTTTGCTTCTCTCCAGGATTTGTCTCCCAAATGAGCATGGGATATCTAAGACTATGGGGGGGGGGAAGAAGAGTGGAAAAGACTTCTCTCCAGGGAACTGGTTTCCTTTTCAGACCCTTCACATCGCCAACTACATTTCCTTCAAGTGGAGTTTTCCCCCACACTTTCTTCTGACTGGCTGTTTTTATGGCTATCTTTTATGGAGGGTCTCGATTTTAAGGAGACTACAGCCATGGATGTATTTGTGTAAGAGGTAATCCTAGTAAAACTAGGACTGAGGGAAGTCGCTGCGCGCACCAGCTGCTAATTGATCTTGGATGGTGCCAGCCTTCGTAGGGATACTAATAAGTGGCTGTTGTATAAATCTGTCCTGCCAGTTCCCCTCACCAGAGAGAGAGACATTGAGCACTGGACATATAAAGACTACTTGGATGTGTGCATTTCCCTGTTTTTGTGCTGGAAAATGTCTGGCCCACTGGCCTTGGTGTGTGCACAGTCTGCAGATTTTGTAAGAAAAGATTTAACTTATTGTTTTCCTGCTGCCTGAGCAGATATTCTAAATATTTTTATGGTATAGGCTGTGAACTGTGGTGTTTGCATTTTTTTTTTTTTTCTTCCCTCCAGCTCCAAAAAAATGATTTGCTGCTACTTTAATTGGTAATTCTGAGCAAGTGGTAAATCATGATCATTCCTGGTAGTCTCAACACTAAAAGTTCCTGTGTTCTTACCAGGATGATTTTTGTGGATAAAAGTATGAAAATCTGACTTCTTTTTTCCCCTTGTTCCTTCTGGCAAAGTGTTCTTATTTATGGACAACACATTTGTTATAAAATTGGATTCGTTCTATCTGCAGTAAGCCATCTGTGCTGTCATTTACACCAAATCAAGTGACTGCTGGAACACGAGGCAAAAAAACAGCACCATCACATTGTGAGTAAAGAGACTGCTCTTTCTGCTGTGGTTACACTTTTTTCTTTTTTTTTCTCCAACACATATTGCACAGGATGCTTGGTCCTGTAGTGTTTCAGCCTGTGTGAGTCTTAAGCAGGAAACAACTAAATTTGAAGAAGAAAAAAGTCTGACTACAATATGTAGAGGTTAAAGCCTGCACTGTGATATTTGCACCTAAATTTGGTTTCATTTGTCCTGACCCCAGTGTTCATATCCATCCGTATAACTCGATACTTCCGAACCCCTCTATGGCTCTGTAACCTTAAATGTTTATGTACCGGTACAAAAAGGAAGTGATTGTAAATCATTTTATGGAAGTGTGCCCTTTTAATTTAAACAAGTGTGGTTGCAGTTCACTTACTGAATGGGTTTGTTTTTTTTTTTGTTTTGTTTTTTAAATACAAATAGGAAAATGTTGGGGGTTTCTGCTTTGTTTTTGTTCCCTTCACGATGCGTTTTTTTTTTTTTTTTTTTTTTCTCTTCTGCTCATTTTATGAAGTGTTCAGGGCATGAACTTAGCAAATGATATGCTATACTGTATGTCTGTAATAGAGGCTGTAATCTGCTCGTCTTTTGTGACTGCTATTGTAGCGGACATCAGGAGTAAATAAATTATTTCATTATGCTTTTGTATCAGTGTTTTCTTCTGTATTAGCGCTCGTATATGGAAGACCAAAACTACCAAAATAAAAATAAATTCCCGAAATATTAGTCCAACGGAAATTGGAGTTTGTGGGGTTTTTCTCAGTTTATGACTGCCAAAAATCCAGAAAAAAATAAGGAATGAATTAAAGAAATATCCAATCAAATGCACTGGATATATTTAAAAATCCATATAAAAATAATGCATGGGGAAAATGGGAAACGATAAATATAGGAAAACAAACATTATATGGAAATGGAGAAGTTTAATCTGAATAGCAAGTTTCACATTTCATCAATTATGGTACCAGTATTTTTATAGGACATTTCGTGCATTTATTTTTACTACTTTTTTTTTTTTTTTGGAGTCAATTATTGATTTTTCTCAGTTTTAGTACTTCATAAACCAAAACATACAAATTAAATGCGGATGCATCAAGGAGCACAACAGTGTTACCAGTTCTTCTAGAAGTAAACAATATTGCTAAAAGTATTCACTCGTCTACCTTCACATATGAACTTGAGTGACATCTGATTCTTAATCCATAGGATTTAATGATATAGTGATAACAGCTTCAACTCTTTAGGACTGAGTTTATGGAAATGTTTTACCATTCTCCCAGAAGCACATTTAAAAATAAACTATTTATATAGCACTTTTCAAAACAGTTCAAAGTGCTTCGCGTTTTTGAGGACACTGATGTTGGACGAGGAGGCTGTGTGCCTCAGCATCCACTGACACCACTCTGTGATTCTACTGTTGCTGTTGTTCCCAGTTGCTTCCACTTATACCACTAACAGTTGACTGTGGAACAGTCATGGAAATGTCCATGGAAGTGATTGGAACCCTGAATTCACTCACAATTCAGTGATTTGGATGGGTGAGTGAATACTTTTGGGAATGTAGTGCAAGTCTCACTGCTGCTATACTTAGGATCATTTTCCTGGTGCATGACCCACTTTCAGCCAAGCTTTACCTGTCAGACAGATTGACTCTAGAATACTTTGGTATACAAAGGAGTTCATAGTTGTAACGATAGTTAGTTGGTAGTAAGGGGCCCAAAGTGTGCCAAAAACATTGCCCAACTGTTTTTAGCCAACCTATAATTATGTAGCCTAATAGTTGCAGGGACATTTATCAAAATTGAGCTCAAAATGCCTCAACAGTGACATCTGCAGGCTAGAGGGGGCAGAGCCTGCGTGAGTGTGGGCAGAGAAAAGGACAGCAGGAGCCTGACCTCTGCAGGATGGGATCTCTCATTTTATTTTAATGCACTTCAGTTTTTTTCATGCTGATGCTTGTTGTACCACATGGTAACAATGTGCACAACCTAAAGTCAATATCTGCAGTTGTGATAATAGTATCATTATTAATATATTGTTATTATTATATGTAAATGTTTGTTTATTAGAATAAGATCGAACTCTCTGAAAATTATTAACTAAGAAAAGATGGCAACAGGTAATTTCCTAGTAATTAATCTATTTATTATTTGAGGCATTATGATTGTGCTGTGTTGTTTACAGGATACATGCTGGGATTCCCCTCCAGGCTTTTTAAAGGGAAGCATAAATGCTGAGATGAAATCTGTTTTGTTTCTCTTCGAAGGTTTTGGGAGTTCAAACTGCAAAATTTTGATGAATAAGAAGCTGAAACAAAATATCCAAGGTCCATCCATATCCTGTAGTAATTTGCAGATTTTCTTTCAAATTATGTTTATTACGTTATGTTTCAAGCCCAGATATACTTGAAGTTTCAGTGAGTCAGTTTTGAGAAGGAGTTTGTACCAGTTAAACTATGTTTCAGTATCTCAGTTTTGTTTGAATGGCTTGAAGTAAAAATTATAAAACACAGGGCTCCACGCTGCTGGCTCTGCAGGAAGTGGTGAGAGTTCTCAGAGTCCTTCTGATCACTGCATCTCAGATTTTGAATAAACTTTCCACTGATGTTAGAAAGGCCACTTTGAATTGAATCCCTGCCACTCACACAGCAACATAAAGCCAGGCCATTGTGTAACGCTCCATCAGAGATCACATGGTCCAGGCCATCCTGACAGGAATCAGAGAGATGTACACACACAGCAAACTTTGCACAGGTGCTGCTCATTAAAACTGTCGATGTAACAGTGAAAGTTTGCATGCTCCCTAATTACACCTGAAACTTTTGCTTTGGTGGATCAAGTTTGAGTCACTGAACTTTGTTTTCAAGACAGTCCCTCAATAATCAGTCAATCATAGTTCATTTTTGTTCTTTTCGTTTTTGTCGGGACACTTTAGATAGTGGTGTCCAAGCTGAAATATTCACAGACGCTTTGGGTGGCTTAAAATATTCTTCCTTAAATGTGATTAAAAACACAAGTTGAAATAAGTATTTGTGCTGTTAACATGTGTCCACGTGGGGATGATGACTGTGGAGAAATGACTGTACTAGAAAAAAACGTAGGTTACTGGATGCACCAACTTTATAATAGTCCTTTACACCGTTCTCACTCCTGGTTGTATTTAGCTGTGTTTTGTTAATATTTATGTAATTTCATAGTACTTTACTTTTATTAATATCTTAATACTTCATAGAACAATGTGTGCATAATGTCTTGCATGCCATCAGACAACCCTGTGCATGCGTATCCTCCATCTTCGCTGCTGGAAAATGCTTCCACAGATTTCAGTTCAGCATTCTCTTGAGTGTCACGTCCCTCTCTGTATAATTTCTTCAGTGTTATTTCTCTGCCTTATTTACAGCTTTAGAGGCAACTGGTTCCCAAGCAGCTGCACATCATGTTGCTTTGAGATGACACCCCTTCCCCGAGGGAGACCGCTGGATTATTTTCAGGCACCATCATTGCAAAGCTAACAGGAGCTTTATTGTCCTGTTCTGTGCCGTGTGCTTTCCTGACACAACATGTAATGTGTAAAAAATAAAACAGAATCTATCTTTGAACATGACACACTACAGCTGTATTGAGACTTTATTAAACATTTGATAAAGCATGGCAAGCGAACCATTCTTCTTTCAAGAGGAGATCCCTCCTTTGGTGACAGGTAGAAGTATCTTACTGCTAACAAACTTAAAGCCCACTCATACAAAGTATCCACACATGCAAGGAACGGCATTTAGTCTTCAGTCTACTCTAAAAAGCTTTAAAAAAACATCAATTTAATAATGGTAACAGGTAACAAAACTTTAATGGCTTTATATACAAGTACCGCGTTTGCATGTTGATTCCTTCACACTGAAATGACCACTTTCTTTCACATAATGGCAACAGAGTTACAGACAATATGTGAGGCCAAACAACAGCAAATGGCCTCACGCTTCTTCACAGGCCCTTTATCTCAGGGACAGCTCCCCTCACTCTGACCTTACACACGACAGCTCTTCCCATTTACGTCACTTTAGTTCCGTGTATGTATTAACACAAATGTGTAGATTTGAAAACAAGTATGCTAAAATGTATTTTTCAGAGGATGAGGTAATCGAATAAGTACCCCTGTTCCCCTGCTGTCAGCTCTACTTTTTTTTTACTCGTAGTAGTGCCTCTGGTGGGAGAACATTCTCTTCATGTTTCTGTTTCTTTTCTTCCCTCCTTTCGGCTCACGGCACTTCATGTGCGTAGAATGACCATTGTAAGAAGCCCTAAAATATGACAAGAAATAACACCGGGTATTATAAATTTCATCACACGCTTTGTCAAAACAAACAGCCTGGTTCTCACTTCAGAATGGAACATGCAACTTCCTTCTGTTTTTACTCACCGAGAACATAAGCAGCTACAAGTTTCTTGTTAACACTTAAGTGGAGGTAGACAGGCACAGTAGATTCTTGCTCCCCAAGTGTCGGGAGCATCAGGGCGGCCATACACACCAGCCCAAGCAGTACTGTCAACAGACTGGGTCCTCCAGCAACAGGACGGCTCTCTGCAAGTGTCACATACACACAAATAAACACACTTAGATTGAGTGCAATCACTTGTGTAACTCAGAAAAAGCCTGGTAATTTACCAAACTAACTTAAACTGCTTCCATTTAAGTCTGAAGGGGGACCCAATAGCAATATACAGCAGATTATGTGGCACTAAATTAATGTGGGTATAATTAAGAATATTATTTAAAACAAAGCAACACAGGGTTGGAAGAACAATAATAAAATTAGAATAAGCGATATCATTTGAAATGCTCACCAATTGAATTTTGTGATAATTTGGCTCCATCTAGAGGCAGTTTCACACAGCAGCGATTTCCCCTCTTTTTCCTACCTGTCTGGAATGCAGTCTGTTCAAAAAACTCGCTGTCAGCAATTCGGCGTTCCTCATCTTGGGGCCGGGGGCTAGGCGGGTCCTGTGAGGCAGAGGGACGGAGAGTGGCCGTCACCTCTTTGCGGCCCAGAGCTTTCCGCTGACTCTGCTCTGACACCTGCAGCCGGAACTTGTCGTAGACCCCATAATGGCACGCGCGCACATCTCGGTGTCGGATTACTCTGCGTGGATGCAGAAAGTTAGCTGTACAGATAGCAATAAATTAATCAATCTGCTAGTTTAGGTTCACCAAAGTGTGAACTAACTCACATATCAACGCAACACTGAGGCTTGACGGCTCCAGTTGCATCCACCACGGTGTACTTGTTTGGCGCTGTGCACAGCACTGACAACGAAGAAAACAATACACAACGTAGCCATGTGATTGGAGATGAAAAATGAACATAACAATTATACGTAAACACAGAGATGTTGTTTCGATCTGCTCACTGACCTTTAAACTTGAGGGCGAACTCATAGGGATTGTAGAGCGTGAGCACCTGTTTGTGAGACGACTGATCATCGGCATAGAAGACGAGCTCATTGGGGAACACGAACACGGGAAGGCTTCCTCCCACCAGCTCTGGCGGTCGATGCTGCTGCTGCATTGGCTCCCGCTGAGCTCTACCCTCTGCCCAGGCCCCGCCAACTCTTCTCTAGCAACTCTCAAGCTTTGTGAGCTCCCTTCAGGTGAACAGCACTTCCCACTCTCAGCTCCTTAGGGCCATGACATGATACTGTGAAGAAACACAAGTGATGAAACGCAAAATACGCCAAGAGGCAACAGCCTGTCACTCTTTTACATTTTATGAAACTCTAATAGGTTAGTAATAGTGTAGTGGTAATACATTTCTTTCATTTTTTTCATATATCTCCTATAGCTTCTAGTTACCTTACACTTTACTGTGCCTGTTTGTTTACTTTAGTGACTCAAAGGCAAGTTTCTGCCCACCTCTTGGATGCTTTGTCTGTTTAGCTTCTCCCCCACCTCTGTGGGTTCACACCCTCTGTTTCCACACCCCCACTGCATAACAAAGAGTGAAGCCATCCCCCGCCAACAAATGTTAACCCACCCCCATAGCCTTAATTTTATTATGATATTCTAGTATATTTAAAAGTACATTTAAACACTTATAACTTAATTAGATTCTAGATTTACTCTGTTTTTAAATACTCTGTATTTAAAGCAAAAAATATTATTATATCACTTACGTGATTAAAAAAATGAAAATGTTAGACTCATCTAAATGTTTTAGTTTAGTCTGTTTTTTTTTTAATTTAACAGTGTAATAAGATATTTACATTGATAAACCTTTTCTAAACCACCTAAACCCATGTCTTTAAAACTTGAGCACAGCAAGGTTTTGTTATATACTGATAATCCTACACGTGCTATATTTTAACGCTACGTGTATTTTTAAAGGCAAATACTTGAAACAAAACTCAGACCTTAATGATAAGCGAGAAAGCTAAGGCAATTTCATTGGTACAACTTTTTATTAAAGGCAAACAAAGTTAAAGTGAACTCCATGTGCCTGGTCACGTGGCCCTTTGTGTTTACATGGTAACGGAAGAACTCGAGGAGCGAGACCTGTGGTGTCGTAACACTTTTTATTTTCTACGTATAGTTTGCTCCACGTCAGAAAAACACAATAAAATCACTACATTTGAAGCACGATGCTACGAAGTCACTTTCAGTATATGAGATATGATATGTTATTAAGTTATCTAGATTTCTTTAGCATTTCGTTAGTGTATATAAACTCAAAACTGTCTTTAAAGCACAGGTAACAACGTAAACAAACACCAGAAATAGGTTTTTCGTTGAATATTTGACATAAATCTATAACAACTGTGATTTTAAATTAATACGGTGCCTATTATTAAGTAATACCGATGGTATAACATGTTCTTTATCTGCTCGTGTAATAACACATATTTTCACTGTAATGCTAACGGTGTTCAATACTGATGGCTAGCGTTAGCCGGCTAAGAAAACCCAGCTGATAGCAAATTGCCTCTTAAACGTTGTCTACACGCAGTGTCATTTCAGAAAGCAAAGCGCAGATTTATTTAATTTCAATAGCAAGTCAGAGTGAAACTTTACCTTGTTGTCAGCACACGGGTTCGTGAAACGTTGGAGCTGTAAACGAGATCTGTGCTTCTGCTCCCACCCTGTTGTTGTTGCTCCTCAAGCCTTTTTTTTCTTTGTGAATAATTGTACTGCAGACCTCGCGGTGCATGCTGGGATGGCAGAAGACGAGTACGTGAGAACGTAAATGTTCTCCCAGCACGCGGGCTAACGTGTTTATTACTATTTCACAACGTTTGGATCGGAGCACAGAAAACTTTATCCCCCAGGCATAATTTAATTATATTTGCAGAATGCTTTGACAACACAACTGCTGTGAAAAAAATGTGCTCAGATGTAAAGTATACTCACACTTTCCTAGTGCAATAAATTGTTTTCTTTAGCATATAACGTATAAATAGGCCAACTGAAAACAAGAAATAGCCTGTTTTAAACTTCCACCAGGCATGAGGTATTTTTCTAAACTGCTGGTATAAAGTTTTAGAACTTACTGTAATTTGATTTTTCCGTTATTCCTTAATATCATGGTAGCATCGAAGCACACTATCGTGACTTCAGTATTGTCGGAGTTACCACCATTACGGCCAAACGATACAAAAAACACGGTTCGGTAGCGAGAATTATTTTCCCGCTGTGGTATTTGCAAACTCAAGCATGCATGTGTAAGTTTCTTCCCCAGTTTTTGTTTTAGTTAACAAGGTCATGTAACTACATGCGTTGTTATTACGTTAGTCAGAAGGACGGAGCCTTTGAGACGCCTTGAACGCAGCAAAAGAATCACATCTGTGGGCGCGCGTATGAGGTTGTGATGGGGCGGGAGGGATACGGTGCAAGCGGCAAGAAATTTCAGGTCTAAGAATATAATTCTCACACTGCAACAAACAGTTATGTGGCTTCAAACTAGCCTCAAGAGACCACAGATACGAGGGCATTATACCACGCTTTTGAATAACCACCCCCAACACCAGGAGACTGACAAACTGTACTCACGAGCCATTTCGACTTCGTTATATCTGTGCTTGAGGGGGCGTGGTCATTTCCATCGGACTCAGCCAATGGCGTCGCACTGAAAGGAGCTGGGCGTTCCATTCGGTTAGGAGCAGAAGTTGAACAGCGCGAGCCGAGACAGAGCTCTAGAAAGGCAGATAGGGAGAGGGCAGAGGCAACGGCCCTCTACTGGAGGGGGGGGGGCTTATTATAACAAATATATACACACATGTGTGAACTGTTGGGCTGCACGATAGGTCATATGTGGATAATAGTTATTTTAGAAAAGCATATAACCGCGGCTTTACATTTAAAATGCCTATTTTACTTTTCCTGTTAGACACGTCCGCCTCTATGAATCAGCGCACTTATTTGGGTACGACGTATCTGGACGTTGCTAAAGGCGCGGTTGAGGTCTTTATGAAGGTAAATAATGATTTTACCCCGACCTTTTTCAGCACGTATGCACCTTTGGTTAGCTTAGGGTTCCTTGGGGAAGATAGGTCAAAATTAATATATGTTGTTTTGGTTTTCTTTTTTGACAGCTGCGTGCCCGAGACCCGGCTAGTAGAGGCGACAGGTACATGCTAGTTACATTCGATGATCCACCATACGGAGTGAAGGTAATTAGCAACTGATGCCATTTTTACATTTTACAAGCCGTTCGTATTTTTCTGTCAGTGAGATTTTATTGTCCTTCTGGTTTGTAGTCAGTGTTGGGCGGCTTCCCGGTGGCAAAAAACGGCAAATTAGTGCTCCAAATACTGACAAACGCGGAGCTGCACTGCCTCCGAACATCCAGCAGACATTTTGCTTTTGTGTTGAGAAAAGTCTCGGGCGTTGAGATGGAGGCGTGGAGATTTATTATCAGCTATGACGTCGCTCTTTTTTTAATATAACAACGTGTAGACTGGTCAAAGAGCCCGCCGATCACTTTTTACCCCGCCCCTTGCATCAGTCACGCATCGCCATTGGCCAATCTGGGCTGAAAGTTGATAAGCCCTCTTCATCATGAGATCTCTTTTTTTTGTATTTTTATGAGTTTGCTCATGTTCTCATTATTCATATTATAATTATTTGTCATCCCGATACGAGTGATCGTCATGTCCTTGCATAGGAGCAGTAGTCTTCATACATGCACAGACACACAGGAACAAATAAATACAGCGTGGGAATCACTGCGATAATTTCACGGGGTTAATATCAACAAAGGTTTCCTGACTATAATCTATTGACATGTTTTATGACCAGACACATATCTCCATCTGATCTTTTCATTCCCAATAAAATACAATCCACATGAACCCCTAAGGTCCCTGGTGTGCTTCAGTGGCTGCTCTCTACACTATATTAGGTCTCTCCAGGCTTCCATAACTCTGTCTACAAACCACACTCTACTACTCAACACAGCGTGCAGGGAGCTTACTCCGTCTTGTGCCATCACTGCCTGGAGAAAACAGAATAGTTTGCATGCCTCACTACCAAGAAGCAAAATGCTCAAAGCTGAAGAGTTAATAAATGTACAAAAGCATATGTTAGAAAGCATCGCTCAGCTCACAGTGTGATGACAAATTACTTCCACATTTCAGTTCTTTATAATCCTCTCAAAAGCTGAGTTACTGTTTACTCTGAACTGTTCAAACAGCAGCGGTGTTTTTAAAGACACTGAAACCAGAAGTGAGATTCTGAAATCATATCTCATGATAATTAAATGCAAACTATGTGACACAGTATTTTATGCTCCATCTTCATATGCCCAGTCATTTGGATAATATACTTAAAATCATTATTTATTATTCAAACTAATTCAAGGTTTCAAAAAAGCTTATTTTAAATTTAAAACATTCAACTCACTACTATTAATCTAGTTATACTTTTGACTACTGTGTAATTACTTTTTCGCCAGAATGCTAGTTTTTATACTTCTGTAACTTTATCGTCTTGTGAAATAGGTTGTAAAATGTAGTGAAGATGGGCAGCTCGGAATTTTTTGTTTTCCTGTTACAAAATGTCTGTTACAATTAGCAGCTGTTTGGTTTAACGCAGTAAACGTCTTTTCTATTGGCATATTTAGAGGTTTAAAAAAATAAAAAATTCATATACAAGCAATATGTGTTAAGTAACACAGCAACAGTTTGGATGGGATAATGGAAGCAAGTACAAAGTGCAAGTTTACACAATATCAGTTTATTTGTACTTATAAAATCATGCATTTTTAAAAATGGCATTTATTTGAGTAAAGCATACGGCTACAATTTCTCATTCATGCATATTAATGTGTCATGTATAAGCGATGCGATGTATGCCATTTGCTGTTACTGATGCTACACCCTACACATATTTCATGCATACTATATGCATGAAATATATAGAAGAATTTTTTTTTTTAATATGGTAAAGGATTTTTTGCATTTGCTGTTGCATCACTTAAGTTATGAACTACATAATTTTTCTGACAAACATGCTACAAACTTTACCCGAGTCATTTAGACAGCCGTTAGCACATGATTCTCCTTATGGCGACCTGATATGTTTAATATGCTGCTGAGAATATAGCCCAGAAGAAGCGTAGTATAGCTTTTATTTTGGAAAGATGAGTGATTTCTTGATCAGATATTTTTTATTATTTTGTTGTTTCAGCAACATTAAATTTAAAAACTGTACTTCTGAGTTAAAATATATATTTATATTTTAATAAATGACAAATTAAAAAGGCATCAACATTTTTTTGTATCGAAAAAAAAAAAATCAAACCGTGACACCAAAGTATCGAACACCGAACTGAACCGTGAATTTTGTGATTTTGTGTATCGTTTCACCCCTAATATATATATATGTGTGTATATATATATATATATATATATATATATATATATATATATATATATATATAACTACAATTTTTTAAAAACAATATAAAAGTTGTATGTCAATTTAAAGCTCTCACAATCAGTAATCAAAATTAACTGAACAATTAATAACCAAGTGTAATGGTAAAGGTGGCACTAACAGCAGCTCTGTATGATGTCAGTGAGCTCATATCTCCAATCCAGTCTTTAAGTGATGACGTATGAAACCTGCTTCTTTCCAAACTACTCTGCGTTTATTAAGGCTGTTGTGTTTTTAACATGTTTTAATGCTTTTTATCTTGTTCTATTTAATCTGAACAAGCCCGTGAAAAAAGGCAGGGATCACTGTCGGCCTCTCTCAGTTTTATTACCACTGTTTATTTTAAAGCTCAGTTTTTAAATCCTTACGATGTCACTACAGCCCAGCTCACACAGCAGTATATTAATGACTAACCTCGTATTGTGGATGGATTATCTCAGTTGTTCTCCTGACTGAAGTTTGGTCCGTTTACAGTATCCTGCCATGCGACTGCATTTGTCTCCAACCATCAGGAACCCCCACATTAACTTTTATCGAGTGGAAAAAAGTTAGCGTTCATCCTCCAGCTTCACTGTGTTTATATTATGCTAACATAGCTGTGTAGCTAGACACCACGTAGCACATTATTATATACCAGCTAGTCCAACTTCAGTAACCCTACAAACGTCACTGCTGTTTAGTTTTCTCTCTTCATTTATGTTGGAAGTGATAGCAGAGCTGTATGTTTTAATTTGTTTCAGAAATCTCTCAGTCAGAACATGCTATACCATGTTTAGGTGGAAACTAGCGAGCTAACTTCCTGCTAACTTCTAAATCTGTTAAATTGAATAAATTCTGTTTTCATGGATGCCTGGATGTAGGGCTGCTCAATTAATCAAATTGTAATCACGATTACAATCTGGGCTTTCAGCGATCATTAAAAATGACTGAGCCGATTATTAGCTCCTCCCTCGTACTTTACTCTCGCGCTGCTCCGTGTGGCAAATCCCCTGGCAAAAATGATAATCACGATTATTTTCACTGAAATTGAGATCTCGATTATTTGACGATATTTATTTAACAATAACAATGTATTGAATAATGACTTTAAAGATTGTCAAAAAAGAATATAAAATAGTATGCAAATACTGATAACAGTGCAAATGTTCGCAATATAAAAAATAAATGAAAAATATAAACATCTATGTTTAGTGAACTTTGCAGTGTTGCTCTGTGGTGCAGCTAAGGACACTGTAGCAAAGTTTACACTCTATGTCTACTTGATCCACGTTTGACTCCGCGAACCAATAATGTTTTCACACCACTGAAGTTTTTTTACCTCTCTTTTCAACCAACAGCAGTCACTCTCCAAATAACTTCTGCTTAGCTTTCCGAGCTTCCCTCGGGTCCTCTTAATCAGCGGTCCCCAACCCCCGGGCCTCGGACCGGTACCGGTCCGTGAGTCGTTTGGTACCAGGCCGCGAGAGTTGAGGCTCAGGTGTGAAATGTATATTTTTCAGGGTTTTTATCGGTTTTCAGCGTTATTTTGTTATCGTTTTTATCGTTTACTTGGTTTTCCTTGGACTTTTCGTGTTATGAATAAATTTTCTTTTTTTCGGTACCGGTACTAGTTTTATTTTATTGTATTTATCCGCGACACCTTAAAGGCCGGTCCATGAAAATATTGTCGGGCATAAACCGGTCCGTGGCACAAAAAAGGTTTGGGACCGCTGCTCTTAATTGTTGTGACGCGTGTTCGAAATGC
This sequence comes from Diplotaxodon limnothrissa, assembly GCF_057381915.1. Classification (NCBI taxonomy): domain Eukaryota; kingdom Metazoa; phylum Chordata; class Actinopteri; order Cichliformes; family Cichlidae; genus Diplotaxodon; species Diplotaxodon limnothrissa. The sequence goes on from NC_140597.1 coordinate 23,853,766, forward strand.
AGAGAGGTGCGCTCGATTTGCCACACGGAGCAGCGCGAGAGTAAAGTACGAGGGGGGGGCTAATAATCGGCTCAGTCATTTTTAATGATCGCTGAAAGCCCAGATCGTAATCGTGATTACAATTCGATTAATTGAGCAGCCCTATCTTAAACTGCTTATTTTAGAGCGTGAAAGAAATGAAAGCACCTGCCAAGGACCAGTATAAGTATTTTGAACTCTCTGTTAAAGCTGCATTGATGAATAATCCAAAATTAGCTGATCAATTAATAACCAGTTCTAAAATAAGTCAAAGAATAAAAATATGAAGTTGGAAATGACCCTGATCTCATCTTATTAAAGATTGTGTGTAATTTTCATATGGTTGTTATATTGCTATCTATAGGACTCAGATTATGCTACTTGTATTCACAGTATTCACCATTAGGGATGGGTATCGTTTAGGTTTTATCCGATACCGGTGCCAAACCGGTACTTTTGAAATGGTGCCGGTGCTTAAACGGTGCTCAAACCGGTGCTTAAAGAATGGAGAACACAAAATTGGTCCAAAACCTCTCACGTTCAGCTGGTTTTTGTAAAAAGATAACAATGTTAGCCTTTTCTGCAGCTATGGGGCATATATGGTATCACTCTTGGCTGGAAGCAGTGCTTAAACAATGGAAAAAACACAAACTTTATCCAAAAACCTCTCATGTTTAACTGTTTTCCACTTTTTCTTTGGTCATTTTAGCCTTTTTGGCCAGGGTGAAGGGAGTATCTGCCATCAAACAAGAGGACAGCCGCATGTAGCTATGATGATGTTTGCTAGTTCACCTTACATGCATTAATGTAATAACGTGGTTAGCCTACTCAACGTAAATTACACACGAACAACATTAAGCTACTGACCCAGAGAAGAACGGCTGCTGCTGCCATCATCATCCGTCATCATTTCTGCTACACTGGCAGGGCTAGGGGCCAGGACTCTCCTCTTCGGGTTTTTGGGGGATGTTGCTAACTCCGGGTCCGATAACAGGCACCGCACCCGCAGTAGACGTGCTCGGTGTGAGGTCTCGCAGGCAAGCTATCAAATACGGCGCATTTCTGGGCTTTTAAAAAAAACGTTATGCGTTGCCACGTGTTTCATCGGATTTGAGGTGTTACCTCCTTTGACAATATCACAGTATCAGCTTAAAGCACTTGTTGCAGGCTGCTGAGTTTGTATATTTTGCTGTGAAGTACAACCAGACTTTTGACCGCTTTGCCTTGGGCATTTTTAATCTGTAGCTCTGCTCTAACAGAACGTACGTACCTGGACCCGCCTACTATCCTCGGAAACGTAAAATGATTGGCTAGAATCTAAAGTGTATCACAGCTCAGGAAAAAAAAGCACCGAAATAAAGCACTGAAATGTGCGCTGCTTTTTGGTTTGGTTACGCACCGGATACCGGTACTCATCCCTATTCACCACCAGTTATAGATTAAAACAATCCAAAACATGATTCTCACCCCCCCACCACTCAGAAGCACCCAGGTGCTGAAGTGCTTTTTCCTCATTCTAAAGTCTACCCTCAGCTTCATCCTGCTCTTCCTCTCTTTGTCTTTGTTGCTGTCCCCTCTTTTATTGCTTTCTTTGTGTGCCGAGGATTACGATAAAGGACAAGGTTATAGTGAACGGAGCTAGTCTGATTGCACAGTTACAGAAGCAATAAATTGTTGATGCAGAGGGAGAGAGAGATGAGGTTGGGTGGGAAGAAAATAGAAATATTCTGTAGTCTGAATTATTGAGTGCACACTAAGCTTTACACTTCTGTCAGGGATGATCGGTGTCTGGGTTACTTTGCTGCTAACCCTCTTGAGTGTTTTTAGTGAGGTTTTCTTGTATAACTGCCCAATATTCATCTAATGTCATTCACATAACAGTGTGCTGTGTAGAAATTCCATCTAAATCGTGGCTTTGGAGTCATATCTCATGTTAATCCAAAAATCTACCCACTGGCTTGATTCGAAGCATTCGTGTTCACCCCAGCAATTCAAGCTTCTTTTTTTATTCTCTCTCTGTCTCTTCCCCTCCCTCTCCTAGCAAAGGAAGTGGTAAGCTTGCAGGTCATCCTTAGATTAAGCATGAATCTGCAGCGGTAAAGCACTTGACCCCGCTGGAGAAAAGTCCAAGTGCAGTTACACACTCACATCCTCTCTTAGCAGTATCTCTCTGTCACGGAGGACAGGCAGCGCTGGGAAGTGTATTTTTGGATGCTTGTCATGTATGAAATTAGACCTTTTCTGAAAGGCAACTTGCAGCTCAAACGTGGGTGTGAGTTTCAACAATGTTATCTTCTATTTCCAGAACTTCACATTACCTGATCAAATTTTATAGTTACAATTAAGCCACGGTGCAAAGAGTCAGTGAAACTGAAACTCCTCTTACCAAAGGGTCAGTTTGAGCTTTTCAGTGAACACAATTTGCTGTGTTTTTTTCTTTCTTATAATGACTTGATCTAACTATGTGTGGGTGTGAGTCTTTTTTGCAGAACAGTGACTTCAGACCTCCTTCGCTACTGCTTGTGCCTTTAACACATGTCTCTGCACTGCTTGTGTTTCAGGCCGGCTGGAAGGAGAACCATGCCACTTTCATGTGCGAGCTGAAGAATCTGCAGGCGTCCGGGCTCACAACATTAGGACACGCTCTTCGCACCGCCTTCGACCTGCTTAACCTCAACCGCCTCATCTCGGGAATCGACAACTACGGGCAGGTGTGAAAGGTTTCAGAGTTATTGAAACAGAACTTGTTTCATTGTTTGTTATGGATGTTAACACAACACTGCATAGTTATTTTTAAGCCCTTTTTCGAGCATCCATGTTCCCCACAGATTCATTCATAGGGAGAGCCACAGTACGCATGAGCAAAGTCGCACTTCACGTTGTATACATCAAGTCTAGTAAAGCAAAATCCCAATTTATGTTTACATGATCTGCAAAGGTGGCCCAGATTATTGTGTGTAGTGTGAGGTTTATTTTCCTTGTTCCTCTTTGTGTATAGTTTTCAGTTACTTGGCAGTCTGTTTGTGATAATATGGCAACAAAATGTGACAAGTCAGGAAAAATCCCAAATCTGTTAGTGCTACATACTCAGAAATTTACAATAACTACGCATTCATGTCATCAATCTTAAATAGAAATTCAGAAACAGTGGTGTAAGTGTTGCAGGATGGTGATTTATCTGCAGAGTAATACAGGCGTAGAGCAACTTTGCTTTTATATCCGAATATACCCTATAGCTGGCAACCATTTGAGGCAAGTCTCCTATTGTGAAGAGACTTGTCACAGTAGGGTTGCGTAGACAGACTCACACTGATTGCAATGCGTTGCCACTTTGTCTGCATTTCTAAATTAGACAGCAGTTATTTGTGAAGCTTTCACAGTGTGGCTGAGAGCGATTGCAGTCGGTCCCAATCAGATCCTGATGGTTTTGAGACAGGTACCCCACCAGGTGACTTATGCAATTTACTTGTGATAAAAAAGAAGTTGCTACAACTACTTGCAGTTTTTTCAAAAGCAAAAATGTTGAGTGCAATTTCCTATTCACAAGGAGGTTGCTATCCTACTTTTACTTTCATGTGAATGAGCCATTAATCATGAGTCTGAAATTACCTCACTCAACAGTACTGAGTGTCTCACCACAGGAATCTTGTGTAGTGGGGCTGACTGATGCAGTTAAAGTTGCCCATTAGTGCATGACGTCTTGGAGTTTGGGATGAAATCTGACTGAGTGAAGCCATTTACTGTATAGCACATTTCCACCATCCTGTGCTCCGACTCTACATCTGCACAGACATTCATCAAAAAAATCGTCTCTCTTTCTTCTCATCCTCTCTGTCACCTGCTCACATACTGGCTCCCACTGAATATCAGCCTATAAATGAAACCAGAAACACAGGACTGTGACCAGATCACACTGGAATCTGTTACTGTTTGCTAGGGGAGAAAAAATCAGGACAACATAGTCAGTAGTCTATGTCATAGTCATAATCAATATTTTGCGTGGCAATATTGTAACAATACTAGACACCAAATATTGATATTTTATTAAGTAAAATGTGATATTTTTGATATATAATAGATATCATACCATGGAATATCAATATTTGCCTAATAGGAGGCAACTTTTCTGCAAACAGTTGCAGGCGGAGGTGTGCTCTGGTGCAGGTGTGCCACAGCGGTCAGTGGAAGGATACGGCAGTTTCTCTGTGAATTTCCCATTACGTGGTAGCGCACTCGGTGCTTGTTTAGGGGTTTTTTTCGCTGTAAAAAGAAGTTTTCTTCCCACGCACAACGGACGTTAATGTTTTTGTCACTTTTTATGGAATCAAACTCAAAATAAGGTCAGTACTTCCACGCTTTAAACGCTGCACGCTCATACTCTCTCCCGCACTCGATATATTATCCATTGTTAATCTGCGCACAGCTGTTGTCACGAACGTCGCACTCGCTTATGTCATTGTCATGAGACATTCTCGCAAAAAAAATCACGGTTTTAGTAACGCAGCGTTCCTACAGGAAAGTAACGGTAATCTAATTACCGTTTTGCAATAGTAATCCCTTACTTTACTCGTTACTTGAAAAAAGTAATCAGATTACAGTAACGCGTTACAAGTAATGCGTTACAAGTAACGCGTTACTGCCCATCTCTGGTCATTAGTCGGATTGAATCTTGGTAAATGAGCACAATTTGAGGGGACTCGACTCAACTGGCTGTATTCTGGTTATCTTCAAAAAGAACAGGAAAGTTTCAGAGTGCAAATTATATAAATGAATTTCTGTCTGTTTAGAAACGAACATATGTGGGATTTATGACACTTTATTACAGGTAATGGTTGTATTATCAGAAACATATTGGATGTATTCAACACCTTGACTCTGTCTTATGGCAGCATTTATGGCAGGTTTTAGTGACAGTGTCGGTGTGCTCGACAGTCTCATTTTACACCATGCCTCATATTATCATGTAGGAAATGTTTTAAACCTATTGATTTGATTTGATTTGATTTGATATATCTTTATTAGTCCCACAAGGGGAAATTTCATAATTTCATAAGGCTGCCGACCTATTGCATGCAATGGCGGCACCATCTTACCCTCCGACCATACATACATGACACAAAACATCACATGGGGAAGACAGGTCAGAGGGGTATAACATGGAAAAGCACAACATGAGGAAAGATAAGGAGATAAAAAAATAACTCCCCCCAGACTGAGCTCCAACAGGGAGATCAGTTTGAGAACAGAAAAAAACACCTCTGCACATAGCACATGAAAAAAAAACTCTTAATACACCAAAGAAACACATGACAAGCAACAGGGGTGGGTAAAGGGTGAGAGACAGCCGATTTAGACAGTACATCCGGGCCTGCGTGCGCTGGTCTCCTTGATCCACCGTCAGCATCGGAAGGGAATAAGCGTCGAAGGCGTTTGGAAAGGCAAGGCAAGGCAAGTTTATTTGTATAGCACAATTCAACAACAAGGTGATTCAAAGTGCTTTACAGAGACATTAGAAACAAGAACAAATAAAAAGCATGATTTAAAATTGATTAAAACAAGCAAATAAACTAACTAACTAATTAACAAACAAACAAACAAACAAACAAACAAAACAGTATATAAAATCAAAACAGATAAAATCAGAACAGTAGATAAAATCAGTAGTTAAATGTAAGTTTTGAAATTTAAGCTTAAAGTGTGGATTTGGTGCTTTATTCAAATGCAGCTGAGAACAGGTGAGTCTTCAACCTGGATTTAAATAAACTGAGTGTTTCAGCTGATCTGAGGCTTTCTGGGAGTTTGTTCCAGATATAAGGAGCATAAAAGCTGAATGCAGCTTCTCCGTGTCTGGTTCTGACTCTGGGAACTGATAAAAGACCGGATCCAGATGACCTGAGGGATCTGGATGGTTCATACTGGGTCAGGAGGTCATTGATGTATTTTGGTCCTAAACCATTCAGAGCTTTATAGGCCAGCATCAGAACTTTAAAGTCTATCCTCTGACGGACAGGCAGCCAGTGTAAGGACCTCAGAGCTGGACTGATGTGGTCCACTTTTTTGGTCTTAGTGAGGACTCGAGCAGCAGAGTTCTGAATGAGCTGTAGTTGTCTGACTGATTTTTTAGGTAGACCTGTAAAGATGCTGTTACAGTAATCAAGCCTACTAAAGATGAATGCATGGACTAGTTTTTCCAGGTCCTGTTGAGACATCAGATCTTTTATCCTTGATATATTCTTGAGGTGATAGTAAGCTGACTTTGTTATTGTCTTAATGTGTTTTTCTAAGTTTAGGTCTGCATCCATCACTACACCCAAATTTCTCGCCTGGTTTGTGGTTTTTAGATGTATAGATTGAAGTTCTCTGGTGACCTGTAATCGTTTTTCTTTGGCGCCAAAGACTATTACCTCAGTTTTGTTTTTGTTTAGCTGGAGAAAATTGTGGCACAACCAGTCATTGATTTCCTCAATGCATTTACCAAGAGCCTGTACAGGGCCTCGGTCTCCTGGTGACATTGTGATATATATTTGTGTGTCATCTGCATAGCTGTGATAGTTTATTTTGTTATTGTTTATAAAGGGAGGAGGGATGAGTGATGAGTGTGTGCATATCAGTATATGTATGTGTGTGTGTGTCCAGAGTTCAGCTGAGACAGTGTCCTTCGCCCTGCTAGGCTAAGTAAACAGTCTTCCAGCCAACCCAGGTGGCCTTGCATGGAATGGGAAGGAACAGTCTAAACTAGAGCTGGGCGATATAAGATTTTTTTCATATCACGATATGTTTTTTTCATTTCAGGCGATAACGATATCCATCACGATATAAGCCAAATAACTATATTTGTAAGATTTAAATGTGCCGTTGCTCACAAGTAAAATGTGAAATAATCAGCAGCTTGTTTTGATTTAAATATTTATTTCCCATAATAAGTTCAACAGGGTAGATGTACTCAAGGAACATGAGACTTTTTCAGATAAATAAAGGCAAATATTGCAAACTACACAAAAGGCAGCCGCTAAAGTGTTTAAGTTTCAAAATAGAACAAACGAAACAGACTAAATTGTCAATTCCACTTAGAAACAAAATATTAATTCTAAAAATAAATCTTAGTTTGTTTTACAGAAGATCAGACAAAATTGACTAACTTTTGTCAATATCAAATAAACTGAGAACTAAAAGGAAATTCTCAATCTCTATTTGTTGTATAGCTTAGCTTTTCAAACAGTTTTAACAGTTACTTTAGTCTGACAAAAGCCGAATGATGAATTAGAGCTTCCAGTCAGAGATTGAGCATGCACCGCTTTATTGTATTTCCAGACTTGCTTTTGGCACAATTTACAGTGCGCGCTACTCTGTTTTTGTCAGACTTGAAATAGCCGAAATACCTTCACACTACGGAACTTCTCTGGCTCTTCCGTTCGACAATCTCTCCGGCATTGGAACCATCATCTGTTTTCTCTTCAGTAACCTTCGGTCACGCTCGGTTGATTTTTCTCTAGTCAGTCATTTCCTCCATTACCGCTGGCTGCTTCCCAAACAAATACACATGTGCGGCACGTAACAAGTCACGTGACGTGACGCTGCGGCTGTGATTGGTTCGGCTCTGCGCTACTTAATTTGGATTGGCTGTTGTTCTTTTTTTTGTTTAAAGAGGACAAGAGAGATGAGGCCTATCGCAATAGTTTAACTTTTCTATCGAGGGAAAGTTATTTCGCAATACATATCGTTATCGTTCTATTGCGCAGCTCTAGTCTAAACACAGTCGTTATCAGGGTGTTTTTTGTTCGGCTCCAGCCTTGCGACCGCAGCTGGCGCCGAGAGGGTATCCGCATGAAGTGATGGTGCTTTTTACTTTAGTGCGAACAACTCATATGAATTTCAAAGCTGTTCTAACAGTCCAACACTGGTCTCTCAATCTCCCGTTGGAGAGCCGTGAGCTTTCTATGATGTTATCCAAACTTAAGTTCCGCGATGTTGTCATTCTTTTTGCTCAAAGAGCAGGTTCTGAGAACTCACGACCGCAGTGCACTTCCCCAAGATGTGATCGAATTTGCGCTCAAAGGTGTTATTTGAGCTAGCCCCTCCAGATGTAATCCAGTTTTTCACTCAGAGGTCTTGTTCTGAGTATTCACGGCAGCCGTAAGCCTCTCCAAGATCTTCTCCGTGCTGTACTCAATGAGCCCATTTTGAGAAACTCACGCCTCGTCCCATCATTTCAATCCCAGCGGGCAGCCTTGTGGGGGTTTGAACAGCCGGTTCCGCTTCCTTAATTCTTCGATAAGCCAGGGCCAAGCCAGCTCCGATCAGCACGAACCCTGTTATCATGGTTCTGAATAGGTAGATATCTTCAGCAGTCAGGCTCACCCGAGCCCAGACTTCTCGTTCAGAAGGGGTGTCAATTGCATTCAGAGACCAGTTGATCAAATCCATAATTCTCTTTTAGGTTTTAGAGAACAGACTGTGAGAGAGTGTTCCAGGGAAAAGTAATACAAAAAACACAAGACTAGACAAGGACATAAGAGGCTAAGCAGGGAAGCTAAGGGAGAGGAGGAGGAGGAGAGGAGAAAAGTGCAACCGCCTTCGTCAAGAGCAAGAGCAGAGATGCACTCTCGAACCTGAATTGATTAAGCACCAGAGGCATGCACAGTCTTAATCTTGTGCATTCCTACTGTTTAATGCATCTGCATGCAGTTCACAGCTTTTGTGGAGTTGAAGGTGGAAAAATGGATTCACACATTCTGCCCTTGTGTGTTTGCTTTAAACTGTTAGTCAGTGATATAAATGCATTGTCTTAAAAAGAAATTATGGGACACAATAGTGCTTTTAACACACTGATGTAGTTTTGAATTGATTTTACCCTGTATGTTTTTTGATGTTTTAATTTAGGTTTGCTTGTTTAAGCTGCTCATGTACTAATCAGGTGACCAAGGGCAGGTCTACCAGAATAATGTGAAAGGAGAAGTGGATTTTACTCATTTTAACTTTTAAAGAAAAGTACAAAAATGAATAGCGGAGTCTGATATGTGTTTATAACCGAGACATTTTATGGCTAAACCCAAATTAAGACTTAAGTTGGAGTAAATGTAACTGAAGTAATAAGAGGAAGACATCATGTACCTGGAGACAACATGGAGAATAGAGACTTTTGCCTAATCCACTCGACCTCACTTCAGTTAACCCAGTCATCTTCTCGTCAAGTACATCTTTTTTCTAAACCCCTGCTCTAAGGCACAGATGGATTACTACGCTCGGGCAGTGACCCGAGTTCTGTGCATCAGGAGCGTTTAAATCTACTTAAGCATTCTCTGTGTGTTTGAATTAGATGAGGCTGACCTCTGCAGCGCAGTACTAAAGGCCTCTGTCCTTATTAACAAGGAACACACGGACGCTTTGCACCTTACAGATTCACCCACACACAAAGAAAAAGATTACATGTAGTTTCTGTGGGATGGTAATTCCATAATGATTCCTGCATCTTAGTAGATGTCTGTTTAAACGGTTTACCAGCATTTTGCAATTAGGTGAAGCGTGCAACGTGTAACGGTTGTGCTATTAGGTTCACATGTGTTACCAATTTTATGATCCTTTTCATCCACAGAGCCCTGAACAGTGAGTTGGAATGCAAAGAAAAAAAAGAAGTCAGAGTAGTGAAAATAAATGGCCTCAGTGTTTTTTTCCATTTAGTATTGAACTTGGAATTAATTGCTGAATGTTATCGTTTCCCTCTCAGGGCCGCAACCCATTCTTCCTTGAGCCATCTGTGATCATCACCATCACTGATGGGAACAAGCTCACGCACAGCTCGGGAGTGCCAGATGAGGTGAGAGCACAAACAAATGCAGTGGCACTACCATGTAGTATTTATACAGTGATTCCAGCTGGGCCTGTTGTACACACATGTCATACTTTGAGTCGCTGAAGCCATCTGAAGGTTAAGATCTGTAAAACGAGCGACCTTTTGCATTTCCACTTATTAACTTGCTCTCCTACTTCATTCTTGTCTGCTGTGTAGCTGCACCTGCCTCTGAATTCTCCCTTGGCTGGCAGCGAGCTGACCAAAGAGCCTTTTCGCTGGGACCAGCGTCTGTTTGCATTGGTACTGAGGCTGCCAGGAGCAGCTACACCAGATAATGAGCAACTTGGTAGTGTCCCCACGGATGAGTCTGCAATCACCCAGATGTGTGAAGTTACTGGAGGTTTGTCATGTTTTCCTATTTTCATTCATTCACTGTGTGTCTGCAGTCTTTGGGGTAGAGTCCACAATAAATTCTCTTATGCCTGATCGGCGTGTGTCTTGCTTTTTCCGCTCAGGGCGATCATATTGCGTGCGAACACAGAGGATGTTGAACCAGTGTCTGGAGTCTCTGGTCCAAAAGGTTCAAAGCGGTGTTGTCATTAATTTTGAAAAAAACGGGCCAGATCCGCCTCCAATTGGGGAAGGTGAGTGATCAGAACGCAGCGACCATTAAAAGTTCAAATCCCAGGATGAAGTTTTTCACCTGTTTAAACTTTAAACACAGTAAATGAAATTAAAGGAGAACTGAGTGCATTTTCTAGTTTGGCCAAGTACTTAATGATTAGTTATTTGGATAAATAAACCTTTGATTTGATATGTTTAAGTTGCATTTTATTTAAAATTATCGCTTCATGTTTAAGAGGGCAAAGAATCATTTTTTGAGTGAAAGAGAAACTAGAGATTCCTTGTTGAATGTAGTTTGGATGAATGTGATCAACTAAAATCAAATTCTGTTCTTTCCCATTTGCATATTTTGTTATTTTTTCCCCCGTTCGTGCAAACGTATTCTTATTTGCCTCTTAGCTCATATCAGTCAACGTGGCGTGATCCTGCCAAGTAGAACAGTTAGTATCAGCCCGCTTATTGTTTTCTTTTTTTTTTGTTTTCCAGATAATTCTGTGGACTCAAATCGGCCTGTGTCATCCTTCGGCCCACAGCCATGGCACAGCTGCCACAAACTCATCTATGTGCGACCAAACCCAAAGACTGGGGTGCCAGTCGGGCATTGGCCCATACCAGAGTCCTTCTGGCCGGACCAGAACTCTCCAACCCTAGTGAGCAGAGAAGCTTCAAAATACCTCAGCAGCCTTCTTAGTCTGTCTTTCAGATTACATCTTATAGTGTTTGATTATATGTCAATATTTGTATTGTGTAGCTTTATGGACACGCAAACTCTCTTACTTCCTTTCTCTTTTATTGGCACCAGTTTTTTTCTGTAACACCTTTTAGTAACCGTCCAGTATAATTGCGATTACCTGTAAAACTTTAATGCTTTGTTATATACTGCTGTCATAAGGACGTCAGAGGATTGTGTATCAAAGACAAACACACCTAACAGTTTGCTCATTTCCATCTGCTGCTCACAGCCACCTCGCACTGCTCACCCCGTGGTGCGTTTCTCTTGCGTGGACTGTGAACCCATGGTGATCGACAAGCTTCCCTTCGACAAGTATGAACTGGAGCCCTCTCCGCTCACCCAGTACATCCTGGAAAGGAAGTCCCCACACATGTGCTGGCAGGTAGAGTAAATGCTTCCACGCTCTTCGCCTTGTTTACAAAGTCACAGGTGTTGCCTCGGGGACTTTCTAGAAACCCAGACATAATGAGGTTACTTGCTTAATTCATCATAGCGTTTCACCTTTTTTGGGCTGTTATGAAGTAGTTGTTGGTCACGCCATTAAAGCTCTGTGAATACAGCTTGGCTTCATTTTTAGCAGCTCTGCTTTACCTTCATGTTTTCTCTTGCTGTCCTCAGGTGTTTGTCAGCAGCAGCGGGAAGCAGAATGACCTGGGGCATCCTTTTGGCTACCTTAAAGCCAGCACCACTCTCACTTGTGTTAATCTGTTTGTTATGCCGTACAACTACCCAGTCCTTCTCCCACTCCTTGGTGAGACATATTGTAGTAAATTTGTCTTTAGGGTGGCCTAAAAAACCCCCAAAACTATAACTTCTGGGTCAGTAGGCCTGAGCTGACATCATATTTAAAAGCTCTCCTTTTCTGGGACACCTCATCATCTCCAGTCATGACAAGTATCAGTCTAACAACACAGAACATCATTAAAAGGTTTATCTTTAACAATTCTGTACAAGACATGAATATTGTCTGGGTCTTTATGTGTGTTTCAAAGCTTGTTGTAGACTTACCATCATCATCCTCAGTACTGATGCATGTGGATCAGTGGGTCTGCTGCAGCTGGACACTGATGCAGATGCTATAATCTCTCAGACTAACCCACTGCTCATTTTCTCCTTCTCCCTGCAGACGATTTTTTCAAAGTGCACAAACTAAAACCAAACCTTAAGTGGCGACAGGCCTTTGAGATGTACCTGAAGACGATGCCGCCATACTACCTCTTGGTAAATGAATGCAACATCTTTAATGCTGCCTTTAGCTTAAATTGATTTATGGTGTTTTTCTTGTAACTAACATCTTAAATTCTGACAGCCCTTGAAAAAGGCACTGAGGATGATGGGTGCACCTAACCTTATCGCGGACACCATGGACTGCGGACTGAGTTACAGCGTCATTTCTTACCTGAAGAAGCTCAGCCAGCAGGTAAGTCACTTCCAGGCAGTAAAAGAGGTTTTGTGGTGCTTATTGATCGTGATGAAATGTAGAGATCAGACTAAACGACACAAGCGCTGAGGAGACTGAACTGAAACTATAAACTTGTCAAAGACAACGAGCACTGATGCTGTGTGAGGCCTCCGGTTCCATCAAAGGCTTCTTATCTTATTTCTTCTGTTAGTTTAAAGAGTATGTTAAGCATCAAGCAGCGGCGTCTAAGTGGAAGTATTATTCAAGTCATAGTTTGGAAACTCATGCACGCTGACTGGATATTTTCAGGAGTGACAGTCTCACCATCTGCTGCAGATACAGGTGCTGACTATACAGCTATGAGTCCCGTGCTGCCATAATTTAACTATCAAGTGTGGAGCTAAAAGAGTTTCTACATGAGGATATAAAGTCTTTATAAATACTTGTCTTATTTTTTAATATGATTATCTGTGGCTGAAATTATCTGCATGAAAGACTGCCAAGAAATGGAGTGGAGAGATGTCTTCCAAATTATATTTCACTCATTTCACTTTGCTTGTTATCCTCATACTGAGATGTTGTTTTGTTGGCTCGAAGGCAAAAATGGAGTCGGATCGTCTGATTGTGTCGGTGGGGAAAAAGGCTCCGCAGGAAACTGGCATAAAGGTGAAGAACCACTCCAGCTCGCTTTCTCTAGCCCACCGGCGAGACTTTAAGCAGCTGCTGCAGGGAATCACGGGGGAGGGGCCCCTTCGCCTGCCGGACATTAATTTCAAAGAGTTTGCCGGTTTCCAGATCGTCCTGCTCAACAAGGTAGGTTTAGGACAGTCGGACACTTTGTGCAGTGTGTGGCATACTTTCTGTCAGCGGAGAGGGAAAACACAGCGTGTACAGTATTTGGTAGGATTCTTTCTGACTAGATGTGTTTGCAGGATGTAAAGCCTCAAGCTTATCGGAATGCCTACGACATCCCAAGACGGAACCTCCTGGATCAGCTCACACGAATGCGCTCCAATTTGCTGCGGACGTCACTAAAACTGATCCGAGGGCAAGATGAAGGTAAGTCAATACGCAGTGTGTTGCTAGTGGGAGGCAACAACTTAATGAGCTTGCATCATGCGTTTCTTCAGCTGGAATCCGGTGTAGTTACTACAACATTTCATGAAATCATCGTTTTGTGGTTGTTAGATTCCCTGCACAGTATTCCAGTGGCTCAGATGGGAAACTATCAGGAGTACCTAAAAATGATGCCGTCCCCTTTGAGAGAGATTGATCCCGATCAGCCTAAACGGCTGCACACATTTGGGAATCCTTTCAAGCAGGATAAGAAGGTAATGCAGTTTAGCTGCACACAGATGTCTTCACTCCGTATCGCGCCCTTACATTGTGTAACGGTTTCCTCTCTCTGTCTGTTATTCCCAGGGGATGATGATCGATGAGGCGGATGAGTTTGTAGCAGGCCCTCAAAATAAGAAGAGAGGAAATTCCAGTGACTCCAATTCGGGAGCTACTGTGAAGAGAAGGCGGAACATGTCACCGTTGCTGCGGCGGCCGCAGACCCCATCAGGGAACACCAACCATGTGGTGATTGGGAAGAACCTAGCAGGGATTCAGGGGCAGCAGAACCTCCTCAAACCGGGTCCACAGAACAAAGGTAAGATGCGAAGGTAATAACAAAGTATGCTCGAAGGTGGTGAATATGAGGCTCACGCTGTTCATTGTTGCATCATCAGGAGTGGATAGCATGGTGGTCACAGAGAGTAATGGCGACAGCGCTCTCGGGCTCGACTCTGGGGAAATCTGGCCTGCAGAGATGGAAACTGAGGCAGGGAATACATCCTCACCGAGTTTAGAGGAGAACGTTGGGACAGGAGCAGCAGTTCGCGGGGAGGACCTTGGCACGATGGAGGAGAGGCTGGTGGAAGATCATCTAAACGAGCAGCCGCTGGAGGAGAAGCACAACTGTGAACGCCTGAGTCCACAGAGCCAGCTGGATGGCGCTGACGCTGAGCCGGCAGTGCCTGAGATCATTTTCATAGCTCCACTAGACGGCAACCTGGCAGAGCTGCGGACGCGGGTCATCAAGGAGGTCCGCAAACCCGGACGAAGTGAGTGCATTTTTGTTTTTCAACAATATCATAATTAAAGATCTTTACACAAAGAGTGCTTTGCAAAAAAAACCAACACAAAATTCAGAATTTTTCAGCTCTGGCATTGCCGTGTAACGTAAGCGTTACGATTTTATGAAAAGTTTCCATCAAACCACGATGAGCTGGTCCTGATGTTTCACAACAAGAAAAGGAAGAAACAGATTCTCAGTTCATCCAATTCCTCAGGGTTCGATCCAGGAGATGAAACTGCATCACGGCCGCTTACGTACATATTTCAGGGCGTCAGTGGGCAGTTTGATCTCTTGTTAGCAGAGCTGGGAGCTGTGAAATCATTTCAGAGAGCTAACTGTCCTGAATCAGCATCTAGCTGTGTGTCTGATTTATAATAATATTATTTTAGTAGTTGTATATGTGTGTTACGAGGTCACTTGTTACCAAAGGCAGTGGCCTGATTAGTCACATCTGTTCTCATCATCTATTTGCAAAAAAATGGAAAATTCAAGCTTGATTGGAAAAAATGCCAAAAATTATCAAGCAAAATTATGTGGTCTGTGTGAACGGCTACATTAAGAATTGGTGAGTCTCTAAAACATATTTTTCCAGGCCTTCATATTAATAATAGCCAAAAAAGACTGTCAATATGAAAAGAAGCAGAAGCAAAACACAGAACTAAGACTGATGCGTGACAGTCTGTATAGTTTATTAGGAAAAAGTGCAAGTTTTAAAAAGAAATATTTAATTTCAAATAAAAATGATCAATTTCAAGTGCATGAAACACGGACTTATTCAGACGACGTTGGAGAAAGTTCAAAAGAGTTCCTCAAACCTTTTCAGATTTTTTTGTTTGCTTAAAATATTTGTGTTAGTGTTTGTAGTGGACGGTCGGACATTCTGGACAATATTGTGATTTAAATTATCACAGTTGATTTTTATTGATTTTTTGGTTCTTTTTCAGCTTTTGTTGACAGATACAGTGAAGAAATGACAGGAAGGGACAGCAAAGACAGAGAGGCAGGGGAAGACACGTGGCAAATCACTGAGCTAAACCGGCGCCCGATCACAGTGGATTTATTGAACTTGAAAACATTGTCCTTTCAACAGCGAATTTCTTTGCATTATACTTCACTTTATCAGGAAGTTGGTACACTGAAAGGCGAGCGCATCGTAGCCAAACACAGCAGCATTCGTCCCATAATGTTTAAATCTTGCCACAGTGAGACTTCTTTAGCTGTTTACATTTAATACTTATTAATCTAAGGTAATCTACGGTTCGTATTCATCATCTGATTATGAGTTCCAGCACAAGCTGATTTCTAGTCATCTGATGAGATTTCAGGGTCCTGATTTTCATCCCCATGCATTTAGTTTTTCATGTGAACTCCCAGATGAAGATGCTCTAAAAAGGTAATTAGACTGAGTGATGCACTTTCTAAAACAGTCTTTGGTCATTGTTGGTGGGGGAATTATGCTGCTGTGCCTTTAAAATGTTCTTTTAAGATAAAATGTTTCCCTTTAGTTCAAAGTTCGGATGAAACGGATGTTAAACCTCTTCAAACACATGAAAACTCTTTTCTCCTTGGGCGTCTGTTAGAGTTATTGTCAGATGTCGTCTTTATGGGGGTAAAGTTAAAGGTCGAAGCTTGATTGTCCTTAATGCTTGATCATATCACACTTTCACATGTTTTAAAATTGGATTCGTTTTCTGATTTTTAGCTTTTTTTCATTACATCAGAGAAGAGGTAGCTGTAGCCCATTTACAGTCTATGTGCACCCAGTGAGGAACACTGCAGTATTTTTTTAAAAAAATAAAACATAATGGATCTGTCAGCTGTGCGGCCAGTAATACAACATTAACAATATGTTTACACATTTTTAAAAACTTTTTTTCATATAAATCCCAAATTGTTTTTGATTTCTCAGCTAAATCAGTCAGAGGTGGCAGAGAAATGTAAAATACTGATTCATTTTATTTCTAATTTGGGGACGTACTGGGAACATTTGAACCGCTTCCTTACCTTGTGCCTTTTCTCAGACTATGATGCAATACTCAGACTACTGCAGCAGGTGAAAGGCCCGCCAAACGTACAGAGGTACTTCATCCAGCACGCCATCAAAGAAGCAATGAGGTAAGAAACTGAGTGGCTTTGAATCTTTTGAAATCCCCGGACAAGCCTGTTAAACAGCGCGTCGCTGCACTGACATACAGTGAGTTCAGTGTTTCTGAGGCACTGCGGCTTCAATGGCATTCATTTCATAGCCCTTTGAATCAAATTCATCTGCAGCACTCTGATAAAGTTTGAGGTTCCCACTGCAGTAAGCTGGAAAAGGAAATCAAATCGATAGTGTGAGCTCCCACCAGCATTACAACTGCACTTGTTCCAAACACCTTGCCGCAGTTCATCTGTGGATTCATCTGTTCTGTCTCTTCTTACACTGATTTCATGTGAGGTTGATGTCGCACAACTCCTTGTTCTTCCTGTTATTGAAAAGTCGTCGCTGTGATCCAAAGTAACATCTAAACATGTCCCGAACAGGTTCAAGAAGCGAGTACTGATCCAGCAGCTGGAGAACGCCCTCACGGAGCTGGAGGAGAAGCAAACAACACCACAGCTTCCCAATGACCATGGCAGGTAGTGACAAAGCCACTTTTGCTTAAATTTTCTTGCCGGCTGGACATCGCAACCCGAAGAGAGGCATCCCTCTAGACCAAGCCTCAGAAATTCCGATTTGGAAACCAGCTTGGGAGAGGAACAAATGCACTGATAGTCCCTGTGCTGTACGTCACATCCTGTTAGAGGCAGAGGGCTTATTCAGAGGAGGGGCCTTGGGGAGCAGCTCCACTGGGGATGAGTACAGACACTTTAAAAATAATCCTCTGACAGATGCCTTAAACACCCATATGGCTTTTGTCTGTATGGGGACGTTGCTCAGAAACCACACATACACTCCATTAGACAGATAACACAGTAAGCCAGCAAAGCAGTGGGTAGACTGGCTTATTGGGATAGTTATGCTAAAAAATAAAAAACAAAACAAAACAGGCCCTTCTTCAGCTGGTCTGAAAAGTGTTTTATGGGTAATAAAATGTGCATTCATGGAAATTCACGGATGGAAGGAGAAATACTGTCCAGAAGCAAGACAAACCCTCATATTTTTTTGTGTTAAATCGGCAACAGGATGCACTTTGTTGTCCATGTTACTGTTGATCAATATGATTATTACTGGTTGCACTGGCATCAGAGGTGGGCAATATGGGAATAGGACTATGAGTGCCATAGTAGCAGAAGTAACAGAAAACAGAGATTTGAGACATCCAAACCTTCAGCATCAGAATCTGTGAGATGTCGGCTTTCAGCCCGACGGCGTGTCCGTGTCCGTGCCATCGGCTGAACAATCCGCGCTTCGTGCAGAATCCGTTTACCTGCTCTCGTTTTCTGTTTTAGCTGTTTGGTGGTTGCTGAAATAATTTTGTGAGCTTTAACCGGAGATTCTGACATTGCTGGTAAAATACATTTGTATTTAAAAATCAATTCAGGATATAATGAATCGATAACGTGTTATTCAAGCTAAAATCGATTTGAATCAGAAAAGTGAGTTTTTTAAACCCACCCTTAGTAGCGATAAAGCGTTGCTTTTCTGGGAATGCATTAGAAATGTGTATTTATGGCTAAATCAGTCAGCAGGCTGCACATTATGGAAAATACTGTGTTCAGTATTGGTGTGTAATAGATTTGAGTCAGTATAGCAAACTCATAGTGTGAATATGACCATATTGCCCAACCCCAAACAGCATTAAATAAGATTCACATATGCCTCACTCATGGCAGCTCCCAACATGTTCTGAACCCACAACCAGCTCCAACCTTTTAAAGCGTGACTTTGAAGGACAGCACCAAGTAGCCGAATCAGTGTTTTTTGTGATAGTTGCACAGAAGCAGCAGTGTTTACTGGTTAAGTGACCGAGGAGCATTCTTCCTCTCACCTGCCATCACAGCAATACAACATGGGTCACTCCTGCAACTCCACAGGCGCACACTCACGCCCGAGTCATCCTCACACCTCAAACGCTCCAGTGGTTCCCCAGCGTAACGCAGTTTTGCATCCAGCAGTCGCCTTTTTGTTGAAGTTGAACCTTTTGCATTTCTCCTCTGCTGCTTTTCAGATGAACCCGGTGTCAGCACTCCTCCTGAGTTCTCCTTGTTTTTACAACAGATGTACACTACTTTTTAATGTTCATAGGGAATAGAGATTATTTTTGTGAAATTGCTTATTTCAGAGTCTAAGAAATATTTTGAAAGACAAATGTTCAAAGCCATTTTTGTAAACTGTTAAAATACATATAAAAAGTGGAAAGTTTTATGAACCTACTTCTTTTTTCATCAAAACAAAAAATAAAAAAAATGATAAAAAATTAAGCCACGGGTAGAACGGTGTTTTGTGCGTCAGACTGTGTAGTTCTAGCTTGAAGTTGGTGTTTTTTTTAAATACTTAAACAGTTGATGAGCACACAGCTCGCTTACTTTCATCTTTTTTATTCAAGCAGTTTTGGTTTAACCCTCATAAAGTCTCTAGAGTCTGTGTTTCTTTTGTAAAGCCTCACTTTTAAACTGAGCAAATGCTGCAGACACAACACTTTCAGTGTGTGTCTGACAGAGTGATGGAGTTGTGGAGCAGAGCTCTGCGACACGCACGGCAGCTGGACCTATTTTCTTGGTGACCCTTTGTCATTGATTACAACAAATTGTAATTTTACAAAGGCCTGCAAACGCTGGAATTGCATTTACACTCAGCAGCCACTTTATTAGGCACGCCTGTTCAACTGCTTGTTATTGGAGGTGTCTTGCGAGCCAATCACACATCAGCAACTCCGCGAATTTAAGCGTGTAGACGTGGTCGAAATGACCTCCTACTTTATGATGCAGCTCATAAACTTGATCCCTGTGTACTTAGTGCAGCTCTGCACATCACACTTGTTCTTGAAAATTGCACCAGTACATCTCCGAAATCTTTTAAAGTCTCAATTTTTAAATTACTTGATTCTTGTGTTTTTATATTAAAGACACATTAGTGAAACAAGCATTTAATATGTACTTTTTCTCCATTTCTGTTCTACATGGTTTGTTAGTTTGCTCCATTTTAACCCAGACTGGAACTTTAGCCTTGACTGCCACCTAGTGTCCATCATAAGCAGCTGCAGGTTTTTTGAATCAGGAGGGTTTTTTTGTGACGCAGCAGTCCTGCACCAAGGTCACAGGTACAGCACAGCTCTGCAGACTGTCACTATAGTAATTAAATTTTTTAAAGCCATGCGTACCAACTTCTTCCTGCATAAATAGATTACCTGGAAAATAAATAGTCCACTTAGTTTTGTCTCACAAAAGCAATATTCCAGCCCAAGTACAACAAAAAAGGAGATCTGGACACTTCGTAAAATCAGTATGCCTTTTATTAAATTAAAAACAATCTGTTGAATATTGACGAAATGTAAAATGAAGGGAAATAAAAATCCACTCTAATGTACCAGTACTGGCTAGTCTGCCTTATAGTGTTCACAGTCTCATTATAATAGCGCTCTAATATCGCCCATCCCAGTGTTCACCTCATTTCCTGTGACTTAAAAACCATTTTGTGTACAGATCATTTATGCTTCCTGGAAAAATTAAAGCAAATATTAGAGTCCACTGATTAATCTCATTTTAGTTGACAAAGTTTTCAGTTGCTGACGTGTGTTTGAAACGAAACAGCAACCAAAGCAGGCTTTGTTATTCCCTTCATACAAAAGATATACAAAGGAGAGTAATATCCCAGTTCAGTTCAGAAGGGATCAAAGGGGTACATGTCTCAGTATTTTAAGACTCCAAAGCGTTTACATACTGTATATACAAACAAGTCTGCTTGGAAATAATAAAAACAAAAACTGAGGGGTTGGCACAGTCAGTGTTGAATATGGTGGCAACCACGTTATGGACAGAGATGCATGTTCAGACAGCATTATTAGTTTATTTACAAAAAAATAAAGAAAAGTTAAATAGGAGAAAGATGAATTCTGACACGTTCTCCCTCCTTCTGCCTAACAAAAACAAATCTTATCTGACAATGACCGTGTTACAGACAGGAAAAGGCCAGTCTCAGTGCAAATGCTCCAGCTTGCGTAACCGTATGGGGTTGGGCAGAGCTTGTTGGTTGCGTACAGAAGAGGGCTCCTCCTCTGGTGTGCGGAATAGCACCCGACCCCTGTGATTGAAAAGGTAGAAGGATGGGTGGTTCCTCAGAGTGTCAAAAGTCCTGGGGAAAGAAAGAAAATAGAAAAACGTCTTAAACACTGGCACCAAGAGGCAGGAAGTTATGGAGATTGATTACATTTGTTAAATTATATAATCCACTCCTGTAGGAGAGAAGGGACAGAAAAGTGTATTTACATCCCAATACAGAGTTAGAATAAAGAAACAAACCAATGTTAACACCCACTGGAATCATTAGTGTTGCAGTGTGGACAACCCAGTGTCCAGTCATCAGATGAGACATTTTTCAGGTAAAATTGAAAGTTTCAGGGGAGAATTGCATCAACTGTGTAACATTCAAGCTGTGATTTCTCATGTGGGATGCTTTGCTTGCCGATTTGCATCTACAGGGTTCACTTATTAAATCTAGAAGTGGTTACACTCCCGCTGTAAAAACTTTGCCTATATTTTGGGTTCAGCACTCAAACTAACCAGTTAGCAGATCACAACATGAACAAGTCACTTATGTTTGGCTTTCTTACCGCCTTACTTCTTTAAAACATCTCTTTAATTCTTATGTATGGCTACGTTCACACTGCAGGCGAAAGCGCATCAAATCCGATTTTTTTGACCCTATGCGACCCATATCCGATCATGCTATGACAGTGTGAACGGCGCAAATCCGATATTTTCAAATCCGATCTGGGTCACTTTCGTATGTGGTACTGAATCCGATACATATCCGATGTTTCAGAAAGCGACTGCTGTTTGAACGGTCAAGTCGCATTAAATTCGCCTTTTACGTCACCGACACAAGACTGAAGCCAATTATCAGCGCCAGAGAAGCGCCCGAGAAGACATCGCGAACGCTTCCTGGCCATCCAGTGTAGATGTCAGTGAAACTGTTGGGAAGACAACGTTAACATTTTATTTGTACTGTATAATCTGCAGATTCTGACAGAAATCTGCAGCTATCCTTTGAAGCACCGCTCCTCTCTTAAACAGCAATAAGGATCATTATTAGGTTATTTACATTATTATGTAAATAACAAAATAACTTAAAGCAAAAATTGGGAAACGTGAAGTCCGAAGTCTTCATATTAAGGGCCATCAGTCAAACAATGCTGTTGGTCTGGGTCTAAACAGAGCGCGTTGTGTGTGACATCTTCTTTTGCGCATGCGGGCCGCTTTGAGCGTTCACACTAGAGCGCGTTTGCTGTCGCATTTAATTGTAGTGTGAACGAGCAGACAAAAAAAATCGGATTTGATCAAAAAATCGGAATTGAGCATTAAGACCTGCAGTGTGAACGTAGCCAAAGACTGCTTAGTTTATACAATGTTGCTGCTGCAGTTGCGTCCTAATCACTTTATTCATTCTTTTATCTGATCTGATAAAACCTCACTGATGGATTAAAGGTGATCAAGCAGGGATGGGAAACATGAGGCCTAGGTACCAGATTCAGCCTGACAAGGATTCAGACCGGGCCCACTCCATGCCTTTGAAAAATGTAAACAAGGGTATAGAGCCTGGGTTTAACAGTATTTTCATGAATTTGACAGCTTTTTCTATTGATAAACACCTCACCTACCTACCTACAGCCATACACACAATGCCAAAGTAATGAATATATAAACAAATAAATGACAGTGAAACACATGAACTTTTCTATGTACTACAGAAATGTGTGTTTTGTTTGTAATGTTACACAGTTCTTACAGTTTAAGCACAAAGACTCATATTAATCACTGCTAAAAATTATTGAATTAATAATTTTAGTCATTTGCAACAGTATGATACTAGACAGGCACACAACTCCTCCCTTCACTAACAGCTGAAGTAGTCAATGTTCATAACACTGAACAACAGACTGAAGCTCCAGCCAAAACACCATCTTGTCACCTGCAGCTGTAGTTATAATAATGTCACACTGTGACCCAAAGTTCTTCTGTCAACCCAGCAACCTTTCATTTACTTTCACGTATAGGCCCCATTCTTTGGCTTTGCTTTGAATACGTTTTCAGTCTTAGGAGGCTTTCAACACACTAGCTGTGTGATGTAAAGCTGCATCTGTGGGATTCGAGGTGAACAGCTTCACAGTAATATTACTATAAATGTCGCTGAGGTGGTGAGCCATGAGCTTCCCCTGTGACAGAGGACAAAAAAAAACAACTGCACTGCCGAGGGAGTGGAGGTGTGCCAAGGTGAAGTCAGCTTACTTGTTTTTCAGCTCTGAGGAAGCATCCATATCTTTGAACTCTCCAGCGATGTGGACAATACCGTAACAGGTCATGATAAATGACAACAAAGTCTGCAGTACAATCTGGAAACATAAAGAAGGAAAACGCTTGGTAAAACAAAAAGAAAAAAAAGAAAAGTATTTGAAATCAGGAAGAAGGCTGAAAGTAAGGATAAAAGTTACTCACATCAATTGGTAGCGTCTCGTGCTCCTTCTCTGTAAGTCGCATGTATGATCGATCTGATGGGAGAAACATGTTTGAGCTAATGCAGTTAATAAAATGAACACCTCACACAAACAGTGCTAATTAGCCAACTCTAAAAAGGGCTCCAAAAGAAATGCCATTACTCTAGATAGCTGTCTACCACTAGCACTGACTCTGCACTGCAAGGAAAAGATTTCAATCGCAACCACTGCGCCCCATTCAAAGCGGAGCAGAGCCCACCTAGCATGATGTTAGCTAGCCAAAAGGCCCGAGCTGCTGTTTTGTCGAGCTACCCGGTGATACCGGAGACAGTGTGCGTTAAATATAGCTACAGAGACGTGTCTTTGGCTCTGTGCAATGAAACTCACGTTGTGCCGCTGAGAAAGCCGCATGAGCTAAGGAGAAAAGTCCGATGCCGACAACACCTTTCCAAAACGACGAAGCCATCTTGAACCGAAGCGAAGAGGAACTGCGCGTACGGTGTCGTAAAACGGTGTCGTAAACAGCCGCACACATGGCGGTGTAAAAAAACACCCTATTAATAAGTGGGAAATTAGTTATTAAGGGAAACACATATTAATAAGTTATATATAAATATACATGAATATACACAGACTGAATGGTTTAATTTGACTACTTTATTGGTCGCGAATACACGGCCCTTACCCATTTGTGCTCTTACTTTGAAGGGATGAGCTAATATCCGCTCTAGCCTCTGCCCTTTCCGGTTAGCTCGCATAGAGCTTTCATATGCCATATCATCTATAACTTATTATATCTCTTTGAAACATTTACTCACTCGACAGTACTATTTAAAACAAACACAAATATGGCAGAAGCCATTCAAAAGAAGCTGAAGGTGGAAGTGGAGAAATACGCGCAGATGCAGAAAGGTGGGTGCTAGCTAGCCCTGCGTGGTTTCTCCTAGTGTGACATGATGCATTGAGCTAACTGACCATATTAGGAAAGGTAGATATACATTAAAGTGTGTCGTTATAACTGCCGTATTCATTTGAATTATAGTCGCAACAATACTTTCGCTGTAATTAAAATGTAACCAGTTCCTCCCCTGATTAGCTAACTGTGTATTGTTCAGAGGTTAGCAAGAGCATGTCAGCCAGACAGAAGCTCGAGACGCAGCTGACAGAGAACAACATTGTTAAAGAGGTAACTATGATCGCTTATTTGCTATTATATTCACTGATAGCACCATTGGCATACCATTTGTTTCTATGTTGCGGTATGTGTTGTGTTCTGTAGTAAACACGAGATCTCATTTTGTCTTTCCAGGAGCTTGATCTGCTGGACTGCTCAAACACCGTTTATAAGCTCATTGGTCCTGTATTAGTGAAGCAGGACCTAGATGAGGCCAAAGCCACAGTAGCCAAAAGGCTGGAGTACATCAACGGAGAAATGTAAGCCATTTCACCCACACCAATGTGTGAAGACACCTTCACAGTGCTATGGGAATACATGAGGTTTTGGTCACTGGGGATCAATTATGATTCAAAACACCCGCTGTGAGTTGACTAAGTGTAGGTGTTGTGATGATGGGGGAGAGGTGGAGCGGGCGCACACACCGTCTATATTGGGGGTGGGCAATGATTTTTGAGAACATGAGAAGCTGGGGCGGTTTTGGATGGCTGCCCCAACAAGCTTATAAAGAAGTTAAAATGAATATTGAATTCATATTTAGCACATCTGAGTTCAACTTATTGGTGCAATCCTCCACAACAGTCCCGGGTTCTTGGGAAAATTAATTGGCCTCCTCTGGTCTATAACTGAGACTCATCAGTATTGCAGAATTTGTGACATTCAGAGAGTTCAATTTAAACAAAAAAACTACCGTCAAGTCCAAGAGCTCAGATTCACTGGTGATTGCACACAAGTAAAAAGACAAGCAGCGCCATCACCAACTGCAGCAGTAATTCAAGGTGTTATTGGTGTTATTGTAAAGGCTGCTTCGCAGTCAGTCTTGGACACGTGCATGACTTCCTGAAATCAGCTGTCATGTTGTTTAGTCATATTAAGCTCAAGGAATAACTGATAAGAGTCCAAGTTCTTTTCTTTTCCGATAAGATAAGATAACCTTTATCAGTCCCACACATGGGAAATTAGTTTTGTTCAGGATGAGTTCAGGATGTGGTGGGAGTCAGCAAATCTGTTTAGGATTACTATTGCTTCGCTGTAGACTAAATACAGTGGACTCAGAGGTTCCTTTTGTGCCAATATTCTGGTCCCACTGTGGCCTGAATCTGCAACAGAAGACTCTTATGAAGCATTTTAACTTCAACTCCAGGCTATACTTACAGAGCTAATTAAACCAGCTCTGGGAAAACATTTGTCTGTTTCAGTTCAACTTCCAACATTAATTCTTTCCTCTTTTTGCTCTTCTTGTCCTTGTCGACATACATGGGACAGTGTTTGAAAAAGTATTTTATTACTTCATGTTTTTTTTGTTGTTTTTTTTCCCCATTGTTTGCAATCTGTCCAGGAGAATAGATCCATCTTGCTGTGCCCTTGCTCTTGTTGTGTTGCCCCAGGTCTTCCCGCCTCATGTTTCCCCACTGGTGTGCACACCAAGCCAGTTTTGTAGCTGTCCTCAATATCACCCAGCTGCCTCTAAAGAAAGTCTCATGTTATGGTCAAATTGATTCCATTTCCCCTGTTGTGGACTGAAGTCCTTTTCCAGTCTGCACCTTAAGACAGTGAAACCAGAGTCTTTTCACTGGACTCACTGGAGAGGCAGCTGATTATTGCTCCAATATGTATTGTTCCAAAGTGTTTTTATAGCCACATGTCTAATACTGTGGTAAACACTACAGTTCACATGTGAACGTAGTTTTGGGACAACTGGAACCTCATAAAATCAGAAACAATGCCTGCCCATTAAAAATGAACTGTGCAGGCAGCTTACAGATGACTCCATTGTAGATATGAGAACAGACTTTAGCTGTGTCACTGTGCTCCTTCATAGGTAGAGGGCAGTCATGAGCTTGATCTGTGTCAGTCTTTTCTCCTCACTGAGATTACATAATAGCAGAAGAAGATTTAAAAAGACCAGAGTCCTTTAGGCAAAAGTACTAAACTAACTTCTTGATTCAGTTTTATTGCCACTTTGTGCTTTTTAAACGGGTTACATTTTTTTGTACAATTATAGATAAAAATAGAATAGAATTCAACTTTGTCATTGCACATGTCACAAGTACAAGGCAACAAAATGCAAAATGCAAAAATGTGGGTGTGTGGGCTTGTAATACTTAATTTAAGGTAGCGTTCTTTTTGTGTTTGAATGGTTTGAGATATTAAATGTTAAAGTATTATAATCCTGAATAATTACAGATGTTCAGTGTACAAGAATGGGATTTAAATATTCCTCATTTGTGTGTGTGTTTAAAACTCAGTGGTTTCCTTTTTTTGTCCTTTTGCAGTCAGAGGTATGAGACGCTACTGAAAGACATGGAAAAGAAATCCGAACAGCATCGAGAAGTGTTGTCAAGTTTACAACAGGAGTTTCAGAAAGCACAGGGCCTCGCTGTGGGCAAAGTCTGATGGAGTGATGTAGCTGCACGCACGCTTACACAAAGTAGTTAATATCATGTAAACCTGCGACACTCTGCTTGTTTCTTGGCATTTCTTTGCAGTGTTATTACTGTGACTTTTCTCTTGATACGAATAAACATTTTTTTTTGTCATGAACCATCACCTTTGCGTTAGTTTTCATTTTAGGGGGCATTTTACCTTTAGGACATGTGCTGCATCCTGACAAATTACACACCAGGCCTGTGCAGCACTCTGTGTTTGTTTCTGTGAACATTTGCCTTAATTACTGGGGCATGCTGGTTGCCACCAGAGCAGATGTTGTCCAGTCACTGACCTCTTCCACAGCTTACAGCAGAGAAAAAAGCACAGCGGTGCTGCTTTGTTCAACTCAATGAATGTGCGTTCCTCTCCATTTACCACCAGCGGAGGGGTTCACTAATAGTCAAGAAGTGAAGCCTGTCTGAGGGTTTAAAGGAAAAACATATACTCTAAATTAATATAGATATGCGACTAAACTGTTGTCAGCCAGCGGATTTTGAGCTTTTAAAAACTGTTCATACAGAAGAAATACCAATTGTGTTATAAAAGTCGCACGTAAATCGGTTTCTTTGCTGAATTTCGCCGCTAACCTGTGTAATTGTAACCCTGCTTTGCAGCGTAGGCTACATGTGTAAAAGCCGAAGCCGAGCGCATTTACGGGCTCAAACTCCTGCATCACCGGTTTGCGTTAAAATGTTTCACATCTGCTGTGAGTATCCTTAATTTGGCTAACGCTAACCTCACGAGGACGTGCGGTAATTGGCACTACGACACGAAGGTGTCCTCGTGCACGAGTCGGTTATCTCCAGCGCGCGTGCTCCAGCAGACCCATTAACACCTGGAGGTGCAATATGCTTTAAACACAGCCAGAGCCGAGCCACTGACAGACCGAAACCAGCTGAACGTTCGGGTATTTAGTCGGTCTACACGAGAGAGATACTTTGCTTTGTTTTGTTTTTTATTGATTTCAGACAATAAAAACTGTCTGTTTACCTGCTATTAAATCATGTGCTGTATTTTGTGGCTCTGACTTGTGTCTCCTGCGAGCGTCAAATGCTTTGTTGTGGAGGGCAAACGGCGTGTTTATTGTGTTCTCCCTAATGTGGGAAAACCATCACGGGCGGGAGCAACTGCTGATCTGCAGGTTTAGTCAAACACTTTCCGATGCAGTTTGGGATATTTGTTTTGGGACAAAATTCAATTTCATGTCCTCTCTGGCATCATTCTGAGCAAATCTATCTGATTTATAGGTTGTATTCTTATCCACTTCACAGCGCCTTTAAAAAAACAAGTTTCCTGTTGACCTGTTTGATCTTCATTTAGACAGATGCCCCTCTAATGAAACCTAATCTGATTTCAACTTTAATTGATTTACTTAGTCTTGTGTGGGCTTTTCTTCGTGCGGTTAAAGCTTAGAGGCGCACAAAGGAGCATCCTGTCCAGAGATCAGCGCAGCGGGACTAACACCTCCTTTGATAGATGTTTTCAAACGCACTTTGAAGGAATTCCTGTAGGATTTTTGATAAGGAGACTTAAAGAGACACACGATATTTCAAGTCGCTATAAACATGAAGCTGTGGATGAGTTTGTGAGTTTTGACGCACAAACACAGAAAAACATACATTCTTTAAAATGTCTTCTTTTATTTGTGTCCTCTGTCATTTTTTTTTTAAACTTAAGGCATTTCAGCGATGTGAAGGGAAAACGAGAGCAGTTACATTTTCAAATAAAAGGGGATGATTGCAGGACAATCACCGCTACTTTATCCAGGACGGGTAAGCGTTGGGCTGTGACCTATCACATCCAGCGTGCATTGAAATGCTGATCGGGGGCAGTTCCCAGTTTTGAGTGGATCTTTTTTTCAAATGCAGATAAGCACACAATCGAGGCTGTTATCGCACTGATCACACCTGGCGGTAGCCTATTCAGACAGTTTCATCAAATCTGTCACCAAAACCCAGAACGTGGATTTCAAAGTTTCTCAAGGCTAAATAAATATCAGCCCCCCTCCCCTCACCACCAGAGACAGTTTCCGTGATGCTGTCCTTTCAGTGGCTTTGATGACACAAACAACAGCAAAACACTTGCTGGCTGAATATCCCCAAGATCTAAATGATGGAGATGCATCAAGACACTGGCTGAATATATCCAACATGCTCCTTTTACAGAACCTTGTTAGTATATGTTCTAAGTATAGGTCTTTGGTGGAAACAGACCACATCAAATATACCTCAACAAAACTGGCAAACCTACATTACTCAACCAGACCATTTTACCATCTGGACGTTAATATAGTTTAATATATTTGTATTTATATAATGTATTTACTTTAATTAGTTTACTTATTCTATGTGTGTTTAATTATCAGAATAAGATTTAAGAAGTTTGGAATAGTTTCAGTTTATTCTTAAATCACAAATCAACTCAAATACAAGGTCCAACATAATATTATATAAAGCTTATAAATGGGGACTCAAACTTTAGATAACATGGACCAAATACATATATAATTTTCAGCATATATTATCATCCTACCCTAAATCAATGAAAATATCCTAAAATAACCCAAGGATCCTCACATATAAATAACACCAATCCAATAGTTTTAAAAGGTCTTTATCATACAGGGTTTTAGTAGCAACTGCTTTGAAGCTCATTCTAAAATTGTGGATCTCTACAGTTTACACTAAAACTTGTATAATTAACTTTGCATTTATTTCCCCTCAGAAGCATTTTTTTGCATCGTATCTGTGAGAGGAATAATCTATAAGTCTTACATTATTTTACATTACACAAGCATTCAGAAAAATGTTGCATTCAGTTAACTAAAGATTTGTAACTATGAAAAGAGGATCCGCCGGAGCATCCAGCTATATAACTTTGGTTTGTAAAGTCTGTAATCTGTATGTAGGGTAAGTAATGCACCATAAAACAATACAGCAATTTCAGTGAGGCTCCGAGTCAATTTAAACCCGGTAAAAGGTCTCACTTTAACAAATAAATCAACATATTTAGATAATTTCTTAGTAAGGCTTTTAGTTAGAAATGATTCAATGCAAAAATGTAAATCTAATTTTTGTTATTTTTTTCTGGCTTCTGTTTGAACAAAACACAATAAAATTTGTTGAAAAGGAAACGCACTAGATTTAAACCAGACATTCACCTTTATCGATCCCTCATTTATAATATGTTGGACATTTAAATAGTAGCAACATTACTTCATATAGTAGCAACATTACTTCATATAGTAGCAACATTACTTCATGCCAGAGAAATTAACGAAAAAAGCTGTCGGCATATCAAAGAATAAGAAAAGACCCTAATGTTGACCCCCCCTCCCACAGGTGTGTGTGTGTGTGTATATATATATATATATATATATATATATATATATATATATATATATATATATATATTATTCCATTTCACACCTGGTTTTGCTTTTTAGTTTCCTATAGCCTTTTCTTTGACGTGGGAGGATTTTGTGGATTGGATGGTGCCGCACCCTGAAGGAGTCTAGACTCTGGACAGTGTGTGAATGGGCGCCATTGTTTGCTCCTCTACCCCTGAAAAAAAACTGCTCTGATGATTCGCCTGCCTATCAGCATCACAAAGGATGTCATAACTGTCGATCGTTGTGGTTAACTATCCTGTGCCCGTTTCATCTACAAGTGCAGCAGCTTTAAAAGCTTCACACGATACAACAGGCCACTCTGGGAGGTTTGAGCAAACTGTGTCTTTATTGAAGACTCAGCAAACACATTCATGAATTATTTCTCACACACAGTGGCTCAAATATATACACACGTTCGAGCCAAAAAAAAGAGGGAAAAACAAAAACAAAACCCTCAGCAACAGTAAAGCAGGGAAAGCAATTTTTCGCCCGTCCTGTCAGCACAAATAAATGTTTTACGTACTGATGCGTAAATGTGGAAAAAAAAAAACCCAAACCCCCCCAAAAAACTTATGAGCACATATAGGTGAGGCTCAACGTTTTAAAAAGAGAAATCACTGATTACACTCGTACATGTGCGAGGTAATAGAAAGTGACTTGAGTGAGCTAAATACAGGCTGCGCAGTAGCCTAAAAAATACACATTTATACATTTTGCTCGCATAGTTACAGCAGGTACAGTAGTTACAAGGACACATAAGCCTCGGTCTTGATGCTGGAATCACTGAGGCCAGGGCCTCCACAGGGGATCAGGGATGTGCCCCACACCTGCGGGGGACAGATTGCTGGTGTCAGCGTGGAAGCCAGCCGTCTGCGTCAGGTAGTGGTGAGAGAGCTGGGGGTGATGGAAGGGCAGAGGATGAGGAGGCAGAGCAGCAGGAGGATGGTGAATGTGGCCGGGAGTGGTGGGGTGCATGGGGATCTCTGGAAGCGTAAAGGAAGCCCGAACAGCCGCTCCGCTGGGCTCCCCTGCCTCCTGGCTCTTGCTGGCTATGAACTGGTTGACCCTGAGCAGGCAGGTCCTCATGCCGTCATGGTAGCTGGACTGGCAGGCACAGGCCGGTCTCTGCTCCACGGACAGGGCCCTCTTTGAAGCCTGGTGATCCTTCTGTACATCCTCCTCTGCCTTCAGGAAATCGACCACACTCTCTAGAATCTCTGCCTTCTCCACTTTCGGATTCTTTAGTTTCTGCATTAAAATCAAATCACTCACAAACAGCATATAAAATAAATAACAACAACAACAACAACAAAAACATTATGAACAATCGAAATTAAAACTACGACGCAGAGACGTACCTCATTGTGGGTGCTCTCCAGCATCAGAACTCGCAGAGTCTCCAGACTGTGGTTGATGCGCTCCCGCCTGCGCTTCTCCATCTGAGGTTTAGAAATCTTTGTGGGCGAAAAAGTAAAACACTTTAGACTGCAAACAGGAAGATCGCGCTTTTTGCACAAAGTGTTGCTCCTGCGGAGATGTAACTCACCCTTCTGGCGGCCCTCTGTCCTCGAGCTCCAGGTGAAGATATAGCCTTCATGCTTGCCTCGTGCCTCTCCTCGTTGCTGCAGATCCAAACCGAACGAATGACACAAGTTTGCGCCCTTGTTGCAATTTGTTGATCCCCGTGCACACGGTCACGCCCCCTCTTGACACCCGAAAGAATCTGAGTCACGTGGTTCGATACAGCCGTTGCTTCCATTGAATTTTAAATGATTTTGTTTAGGCACTCTTATTAAAAATGTTTATTGATTTAATGGAACTTTTTGAACGAGTGAAACAGCTAAACACGAGGCCTGCCTTTTTTACGCATTTAACTCGGACAGTTTCTTTTAGATCGGCTCCCCAAAAGCATGAACTCTGTCTACTCCTTTTTCTTTTCGGTTAATGCTTGTGTCTGCTTGATGCTTGAAAATAAAGATCAGCGGTATTTGCGCAAACACTGCCTCATTCATATTTCTATTTTGAATTATTTTTGTGCGTTTCTTCATCAATTCATCAGCCTCATGTTGCCTTTTTGCTTGTGCACCCCGACACAGAATACCTTAAAAACCTAACACTCAAAGAGACTCGTTCAAAACAAACAAAAAAGCAAACGCGATGCCATTAACAGTTGTCTAATTGTTCTTTTGGAAAGTAAAATGGTGATCCAATGAATACGTTGAACAGGCACTCGATTTATAGGATTATTGTTTTTAACGCACGATTTGCATAAATACACTCAGTCGTCTCTCTTGGCCTCCTCTCCACATGCTGATGACGATTTAAACAAAAATGTAAAGTTGGATTCAGCACCCCAGATTCAGACTTTGATTTTTCGGCACTGATTTTTCGTGTGTAGTGTGGTAGACCTCAGCCTTCCACCCCTTAATTCCTTCCTTTACAGTTTTTTTTATTGGTTTGGCGCAGTTTCCACAAGCAATTGGTACATTTTCAAAACTCTTAGTACTTATATCACAACAGATCATCAAAAGTGCACCTTTTTCAAACATTTCAGCATATTTTCAATTGTGTTAGTACAATACACATAATGACATAATATCCTTTTCACTACACAAAATAAGTGTTTCATCTAAATAAATGTTTCGTTCACAGTTACTGCCTTTCATAATGTTATCACTATAAAATTTTTGATTTGCATCCCTTATTATTCAGTTTAATACATTTTTTTGTCATTTAATTCAACCGATCTTAATGTTTAATCAATGAATCATTCATTATGTCCATGGATTTTCAACTTGACTGATTGTTGTCTGGTCATTTGTAAGTTCCTTTTGAGAGGAACAATGTCCAGGTGAAACAACTGCGTTCAGAATATATTCAGATACAACACTAAACTGGCATGCAATTACTGTAACAGAGGGTGATGGAGCTGGATGCTGCTGTGAATCATCACAAGTATATTTTTGTTGATGAGGCCGGTTTCAATCTGGCAAAAACTAGACACAGAGGACGTAACCTTATTGGGCTACCATCCACGTCCCTGGACAATGTGGGGGGAACATCTCAATGTGTGCAGCTATATCTGAAGATGGTGTGGTAGGCTGTAGACCAGTTCTAGGGTCATACAACACTGAACACCTGATAGTTTTTTTTAAATGAACTGGAGCAGGCCTGTCAGGGAGAAGACATCGTTTATGTTGTTGTGTGGGACAATGTCAGCTTCCACCATGCACAGCTGGTTCAGGAATGGTTTCAAACACACCATATTCCCCTTTCCTCAACCCAATTGAGAAATTCATCTCTACATGGAGGTGGAAGGTGTATGATCGCCATCCCCATGAGCATGTCTCCCTTCTTCAAGCCATGTGTGAAGCTTGTGGTGATATAACTGCTGAGCAATGTCAAGCCTGGATTCGTCATGCCAGGAGATTTTTCCCACGGTGCCTGAACAATGAAGACATCCACTGTGATGTTGATGAAAACTCATGGCCCAATGTTAATGACCGGCTTGATTAATTGTGTAAAAGTGATGAAAATAAAATAAAAAATATATTGTGCTTATGTAAATGACTTGTTGTTTTTTCTCCCTTTTTCGTGTGTGTGTGTGTGTGTGTGTGTATATATATATATATATATATATATATATATATATATATATATATATATATATATATATATATATACACACATATATATATATATTTTTTTATGTCTGAACATAAGTGTAATATTTGCTGTGTAAAGTTTTACAGTTCAGTTACACTCATTCATCACCAGGGACAATTTGAAACGCTTACCTTATATTATTTGCTCCTGAATGAAATGATTGGTAAAAGTACTAAGTTGAAAAAAGATCTTACTGTTTTGTTTGGGTGATTAAAGCAAATGTTCTCAAAATATATCACAATGATCATGTGTTCTGAAACAATGATTAAGTGGAATGAAAATATGTGCAAATACAATGAAATCATGACATCAGATTTTAAAGAATGACTAGTGGTGTTACAAATGTGATCAAATGTGAGTTTTGTACTGAGAGATTTAAAAATGCACACTTTAGTTATGAAAATAGTACCAAACCAATTAAAAAAAAAAAAAACTGTAAGAATGGCTGAAGGAATAGTGGCATCTCTCAGGTCTTGTGTCAGGATTTTGTTCCCTTGTTTCTTAAGGACGTGCTTTTCATTACTGATATTTTCATTAGCTGGTGATATGTTTTTAGGCCTGCATGTTCTTCTTTTGTCCTCCACCTGTGGATTGTCCTCAGTTGTTTTTTTTTTTTAAGGACAAAGTGCACACGCCATGTTTCGAATAAAATCTCTTTGGGAATCCCCTTATTCGTGCAAAAAATAGTCATTTTTCTGCATGTCAAATTGTGTCTTAAATTTGGCATTTTTGCCCCATAGATAGAGGCCGCTGGTAACAATAAATAAATACAGAAATATTAAAACAAAATAAATAAAATAGATTATTTGCTCCATTAAGGTAGGTGCCTTTTTATGCTTGAATGATGTTAAGTGGCTTAACAAGCAAACAAAAACAAAAAAATCCCCAAGATATTGCTTAGACAGTGGTCAGATACAACAACTGAAAATATATGAAAAAGCATTCGATGTCCAGAAAAACACAAAATCCTCCATAAAGCCTGAACACTACAGAAAGTCACTGGAGGCGAAGCATAAAGCCACGAGGAATGGCTCAAGACTTTTTAGAAGTTGATTTTTACACTCAGGTGTAATGATCATTATCAACATCACCAAGAAAAAAATCTACTTTTTCTAGTTTTCTACTGAATAACAAACATGGATGCCCTCACGGCATCTCGCTTCCACACACTGTTATGTTTTTGCTGTTCTTTAAACTTGTTTGTTTCATGTGTTTGGCCTTAAACATTTTATACATTAACAGATGTATTTCTGACCCTGATCTACTGTAATTGTTTCCAACATGTCATGCTGGTGAGACCCACTTTTTTTCCTTCTTTAAAAAAAATCTTTCCCGGGCGTACTTATTAACTATCGAAATACAAATAGTGAAATCATCGAGCTGAACGACTGTTTCAGTGCGACCTGCGTGTTCTCACATGACGCAGAGTGAGTGAAGTTGGCGTTAACTGCGCTTTTAGCTTGGTGTAGCTCTCTGTGCACTGCATTTATGGTCACCCTGATCCTCATAATGGGCTAAAGAGTGTGGAGATAACACTGGGATGATCGGATCACGGGGATCCAGAGGAGATTAAGTAGCTTTTCAAAAGCAATGATACTTCCGTTTCAAATCAAAGAAAGGGCGATTAGTGGAGGCCCGGGGATCAGCCCTGGTTTCTATGGCAGTCGGGAAAGAAACTCGCTCTTTAAGATACACCATTTGCAGCATGAGGATATAAAATATAGATATAGAAAGGAATTAGGTGTTCAAGTTGTGAATGCAAATACAAGTAAACGCACAGTTTGGGTCTCCGAGTGCGCTCGAGCATTAATGTGTGCAGGATTTAAGCCACGTGAACCCGCCCCATAAATAATGAGCCCGTGAAACCAGGATGGAAACTGACTGGTCTGAAATGCTGCCCTTCTAGCAGAGAAATGGAGCATTCAGTTCTAATATGGTGACTCCTCGTGTGTGCCAGTGACAAAGGAGGCTGGGGTGTCGGACCTGACAGGTTTGGGAACGTGGAGCGAGGTCGACAAGTGGTTTGATTTTGAAAGAGTTTGTGTGAAGTCCAAACACCCAACCAACTGTCCCGAAGGAGAAACTGGCACACACTTAACGCTTGGGTGTCATAATCATCATCTTCACACGTCATCACGTCAGCACACCAACTTGCCCTTCTCCCATTTGGCCCATATCTACAACTGTGCGCTCACGAAGTTGCTTATATCTAGTTTTTAACGATTATCTTGTGTGCGTAAAGCTGCAAACGCAGACAACACACGAGGCTATCTTCAACTGTGCGCCCTGCTCCTTCATCTCAACTTGGTCTTTAAAGAAGAGGAAGGACAAAACTCACTTCATGCAACGTGCTGATGTCTCACACGTCACAAAAGTCCTTGTAGCTGCTCGTTTTCTCACTTTGTCCCTGTTCCCACGAAAATGGGATGTTTCCCATGATCTCACTTCACCAAGTGCACCTTCTTGGTGTTGCAACCAAACCTCTTTCCTTATTAAAAAAAACTATCTATCTATCTATCTATCTATCTATCTATCTATCTATATATATAGGCCACACGTTTAGCCACAGATTTAACATGTTGTCTTTAATTGTCACCATGTTGGTAACGGTTTCAAGTTTCGGTTTTCCCACAGTCACTCCAGTCTCTGGTCAGTGTCATCACGCACACGTGCCAGCCAATCAGAGGTCGCAGGAGGTGCACTTATAAGTCCCCCTGTAGGAGGCAGGGGGCTTTAAACCGCTGGAGGACATTTAGATAGAGCACTGCAACATGACCAGGAAACTCCAAAACCAAACCCAGAATGATGGGAAGAGCAGGAAAAGGGTAGGAAACTGTATCATTATTCTGTGTTATATTGCATGATTCTTTTTGGGATTAGGAAAACTTTTTATCACTGTAAGCTAATGTTCTTATTCTAAATTGGGTAGACGAGGACAAAGTAGCTTCTTAGCTTTAGCAAAGCAGTGAAGTCAGCATTCGTTGTGTTGAACTTTCATCACATCACTAAAGCAAAGCTTTGTCGTGACCTCTCAAAGACTCTGAAGCCAGTTGTGGAAAAGAAGAGAAGAGATCGAATAAATCAAAGTCTAGCTGAACTGAGGCATCTGCTGATGAATGCCACATCTGATCCAGTGAGTAATGTCTGAACAACCTTAACTGTGTATGAGTTGGCAAGTAAGCCATAAATGCAGTGGGAAAAAACGGTTTCTCCTCTCCTTTGTTCTTTGATTTGACCTGTCCATCATCAACAGCGGCTGCAGAATCCAAAAATAGAGAAAGCACAGATTCTGGACTTGGCTGTTGACTATCTCCAAAAGTGGACTGATAAAAAGGGCCCGAGCAATGGTTAGTTAAGCAAAATCAAACTAAAACCAGCATATTCATGTTCCACTTGTTTATCCCTCACATCTCTGTCTTTTTGCATCCTGCAGACTCATTTGATACTCATGCTCCTTTGGCAGACAGTGGCCACTCGGAGTCCAATGCTCCTCCTCTCTTTGGCAGAGAGAGCGCAGGTTTTCAGCAGTGTGTGGCCCAGCTGACCAGCTACATGCACAGGATAACACCGGCACAGAGAACAAGCCTGATTGAGGGGCTTAAACATCACGCAGAGGGTCTGCAGCTGAAACCAGACTTCAACCAGCGCGCAGCATCTGTGGATACCATTTGCTCATCCAACTCCAAAGATCCTCCCGTTTTGCTTTTCCCGTCTTATTCCCCATTTCAGCCTCTCGCTTGTTCCACGCCATGCCATGACTACCTGAGCCCTCCTCCTTCTCCCTGGCTCTCCCCTTCTTTCTCCATGTATGCCACCTCTTCTTTTGCGTCATTTGCCTCTCTCTTCTCCATCCCCCCCAGCCTTTCACCTCCATCTTCCAACACCTCCTTCTTTAGCTTCTCACCCACAGTTCCTCACTCCAGCCTCTCCCCTCTCACCACAATGAGACCCCCCTCAAACCTTCTACACAGGGAAGTGTTGGCACCAAACTCTTCCCCACCCATTTGGAGGCCTTGGTTTTGATGTGGATCAGAGACTGACATGCTGACAGGAGCAGAGCCACCTAGTGGGGATAAATTGCAATTGAGGGTGGAAAATTCTCAAAGCCTTGAATGTACAGTGTACAGATTTTTAAAGTTGCCTATAATGTATTACTATTCTTGTAAATAAATTAAGTTCAAATTCGTAAAGTGTGTATTTGCTTCCTCCCGTGCCCATGTGACATGTCATTAATCTAAATCAATAGCTCCTAAACAATCCTGAACAATGGCAGAGCCATACATTTTTTTAAAGAATATTTGTGGCCAGGCTGAGACCAGAAACTGATTTTATTTTATTTGTATTTTCAGCTCTTAATCTGTAAGGGAAAAAACAAAACCAGAACCCAACAACCTTGCAACAGATGCTAAATGTATTTTTCTTTAAAATGCTAATAAGGTAAACTGTAGTAAAGTGGGCCATTAGGTAAAGTGGGCCATTCATGGTTTGAGTGTCTCAGCTCTTTGAAACTTAACAGCCAATGATCTCAACAACAGCTTTACAATTAGCATTTAATTTTATTGTTCAGAGTTGTTGAGAGGTGCAGGGCAATTTCTCAGGCAGCCTTAAAATACTTCACAGTGAGTGGTGACATATCAAATCAAATCTTGTTTATAATCTCACTAAAAGAGCTTGAAAACATTATTTTCATGTACATTTTCACAAGTCACAGCAGTAAAGCAACAACTGATGGAGGCTGTGGCAACATCTGGAGGCGTGTTTGCCCAAGAAACACGGGGCAGTTCATCAACCACAGTGCAACAGTGTAGCTCTGGATTGCATCAGTGATAATAAGGGCGACCGTGGCTCAGGGGGTTGGGAATCGCATCTGTAACCGGAAGGTTGGTTCGATCCCCGGGCTCTCTGTCCTGGTCGTTGTGTCCTTGGGCAAGACACTTTACCCTACTGGTGTTGGCCAGAGGGGCCGATGGCGCGATATGGCAGCCTTGCCTCTGTCAGTCTGCCCCAGGGCAGCTGTGGCTACAACTGTAGCTGCCTCCACCAGTGTGTGAATGAATAGTGGTATTGTAAAGCGCTTTGAGTGCCTTGAAAAGT
The DNA here is from genome assembly GCF_057381915.1 of Diplotaxodon limnothrissa. NCBI lineage: Eukaryota > Metazoa > Chordata > Actinopteri > Cichliformes > Cichlidae > Diplotaxodon > Diplotaxodon limnothrissa. Next base: position 23,892,843 of record NC_140597.1, read on the forward strand.
GCTATATCAATCCAATCCATTATAATTAATGTGTGTTTTGCAAATATTAGGCTTCAAATTTCCATTTGGTTCCCTGCTGTTTTAGGACAGTATCAGAAGCAGCTCCGCTGGCTAAAAATGAGCCTACACACAGTATGTTAATGTCATGTTACTTATGTGGCATTAAAGAGCATTAGAGGCATAGTTTATCCCGCTGGTTCTCAAACCTTGTCTTAGATGCCAAAGAATGTTCATGCTTCCCCCAGTAATGCCCCACCAAGGGCATCAGAGCCAAAGTTTGAAAACCATGGGTCTAGGGTACATATACACAGCCTCCACATCGCACCATAAGACTGTACTTAAGACTGTGTGAGATAAATTGAAGAATTCATTGGGTTTTGACTACAGTTTTGAATTCACACAGCAACTTAGTAATTGATCTTTACTGCCCTGCCCTGTGTGCCTTAGAAACAATACTAAAGCATGCCCTTTAGGACCAAGCTTGAACAGAATGTGTTTGTGTTTATGAAATGAATCTTTTAATTACATTTTTTCACCAGCTTTGGAAGGGCAATGGATAAGAGCCGTTAAATGAAGTAACTTGAACATTGACATGATGATCGATCACTTTTTAAAATTTGTCTGATGCAATGTTTGAAGTTAGGATACATACAATTTTAAAAACGTGCAATAAATTAACTCAAAGGTGTCAAACCATGTCAAAGTTCCTCTTTGATGATATTCTGTAATATGTTTTTAACACAGCCCTCTTGTGTTGCCCATAAATTAAGCTGTAGGGTATAAGTGGACACGTAGTTTCCAGGATATAAGAATGAAAGTGTAAAAAAGCTGAGCCGGTTTGATGATATTCCTTACACGATCAAAAGAGGGCAGCATTGACACAGCATACACCTGTGTGGCAGAGAAGGTGATCTGGCTTCCTTCGTGACCTGTCTTCCAGCGGGTGCTATAAAAGGCGGCTGTCATTCGGGCTAAATAGAGGATGTCATTGAGCTATTCCATCAGCGATAAGCTCGAGATGCACGATCATCACTCTTCTCTCTTTCCGTCTCTCAGTGCTCAGGCCACTCCTTATCTTCTGATTAAATCTCTATTACAAGCTCGGAATATTTTCAGCAGAGAGGCACCAAAGGATTTGGCCTGTGAAAACAGAATTTGTCACATGAGAGAACATGTCTTTGGATAATCGTTATTCCCCCCCCACTTCTGAAGAAACTCTGGAGTTATGAGGTAGCCATTGTTCTTTGTCAAAGAAATGAGAGGGCACGCACATCACTGTATAGCTCGCTTCCCCACACTGCCTATTTTGATAATTCTGGAAAGAAAGCAGAGACAGTTGCTCATGCTGGAGATATGATATTTTTTTCTTTTTTCTTTTTTTGTGGCATGGCAGATAATTAATAGGAAAAGAAATCACCTCTTGGATTGACCTGACAAAGGATGAAAAATCCCTGGCATTTTCTCAGGACAAGCTGATTACAGCTGATCCTGTTACCCTCTTTAATCACTGTTTTTTTCTGCCAGGTTGCATTCCTGGTTTGTAGAAAGCTCGAGATGTTGTGCTGTGAAGATGTCACAGGTTTGTCTCGGCCTGCAGAGAATCTGCAAATTCCTTTGTGTTGGTGCGTTTCAAAAGTCCAAATGCTGAGACGGGACTGGTGTCAAACACTTCCATCACACATGTGCACACTTGTATGTGTTGAAAGTGCAGTATGTACACTACACAGTATGCACACTGTACTTAGCCCAGCAGGTCCACAACGCAGGTGCTCGTTATGACTGTCTGCCAGAAGGAGAGACATCCAGAAAACATCTACAGGCGTTCTTTTCAGGACCGAGGGTGACAAACATCAGAGATTTATAAGCAGCTCTTATATATTTATCAGCTTTGGTAGAGCACATTTGGACATTTCATGTTTCGTTGATTGATAATCAGTACCCAACATGCATCGCGGGTTTTAGATGCAGGTCATCAACTTAGTTTTTGTTAAAGAATAACCATAAAGTTTAGGTTATTGTTGTTTTTGGTTAGGGTTCAACACACAAAATGATCAAATCAAACTACATGAGACGCAATTTAAAGTGTAGAACTGACAAATCTAATTCTATTCAGTATGTTGAAGCTATCATACTACTGTAGTATCTCTGATGTTGGAACCACCCTTTCAAAAAGGTCATGTATGGTCATATGTGGATGCCCTGGGGCGCCTCTGCCAGTGCGCCCCAGGGCAGCTGTGGCTACAATGTAGCTTGCCATTGCCAGTGTGTGAATGTGTGTGTGAATGGGTGGATGACTGAATGTAGTGTAAAGCGCTTTGGGGTCCTTAGGGACTGAGTAAAATGCTATACAAATGCAGGCTATTTACCATTTAGTCTGTGACCACACGGGGGCGCCCACATCGAAGAGAACAAGAAATGCAAAAAGAGGTATTCTATTGATTATTTTCTGATTGGGGCCATCTGAGAGATCAAGTTGGCTTATGGCATCACAACACTTACAACATTTGTGGTATTGGAAAATCCACACTGATCCTGAAAGTAACCAGCAATAGGATATAAAAGAAATTAGTTAGCAAGGTTGTGCACACTCATAGTTTAATGACTTGTCAGTCACAAGGTAGGGAATGCTTTACTGTCCATTTTACTCTAAATGGCACCATAATTTTTGAAGTCGCCCCCTACTCGTCATTACAAAGAATGCAGTTTAAAACACTTATCTTTTGTGGGAGGGTATGTTTGTGACTGTGATTTCCATCATTTGCTTCACTCATAGCAGCGGCAGATTCTTGGGAATGTGAAAGGATTAGAGAAAGGCTAAATTTCTTTTGCAGTGCAAAAAATCAGGACAAGTACACATTTCAAACTGTGAGATGATGAAAATCATTTACTGTTTTACGCATGAAGACAGCAGACTGTATTAGAATTTAGAGGTCACCTCAAAGTCAGTGATCTGGTCGCTCAAGTCACAGGTTATTGTAATGTGTGACGTATGGAAACATTCAAATCCCCTAAGGTGTCAGTGGGGCTCACAGTTACCGGCAGGACAAATTAATCTTGTTTCACTAAAATCTAACCAGTACTCTGGGAGAAGTAACGTGTCTTATTATGGACTGTCGATGGATGACGGACGCCTCACCATGACCGGAGCCCATTGGTCAGGCCAGACGAAAACTAAGCTAAAAACCACGTGTTGAACTGTCTGTTATAACTTGTGTAAAATGCTCAATAGATTAAAACTCCCAACTATCCCAGCTGCCAGTTTGTTGAAGGGCTAACACAGAGAAACAGATTCACACCTACGGCCAATTAACCTAACCCCATACATGTATTTGGACTTTGGAGGAAACTGAAGAGATTCCTCAAGGATACGGGGAGAATGGCCCAAGCTTATAGTCGAACCCCGGACCTCTTCGCTGTGAGGTGACAGTGCTATGCACCATATCACGTTGCCCCAAAAAGATCATTTCAATTTTTTAAATAAAAATCATCACCAAATCATGACCACGGTGAGGACATCGACAGCCTTACTACATGCATTACTGACTATATAAACTTCTGTGTGGATAACACTGTACCTACCAGGACTGTACGGTGTTTCTCCAACAACAAACCTTGGATTACCCCAGAAATTAAAACCGTCCTCAAGCAGAAGAGGAGGGCCTTCAAATCCAGAGACAAAGAGGAGTTGAAAAGGGTGCAGAGAGAGCTGAGGGGACTGATAAGGAATGGGAAGGAGAGCTACAGGCAGAAGATGGAGAACCAGCTTCAACAAAACAACATTGGTGAAGTCTGGAGAGGCCTCAGAACCATCTCGGGCCACAAACAGCAGAACTCTCTGCCTGGGAGGGATGTGAGATGGGCAAATGAACTGAATCATTTCTTCAACAGATTTGACTCAGCCATGAGGCAGTCTGCAACATCGGCTGCAGACTCACCCACCCCCACTGCTGCTGTTCCACCTCAGACACTTCACACCTCCTCTATTCACCCTGCTCACTCCCCCCCACCCCCAACAACAGCATCCAATACACACTCAACACAAGGCTCCAGCCTGTCTCTCTCAACCACCCAGGTTAGGAGGGAACTGAGGAGGATTAATGGCAAGAAGGCAGCGGGTCCAGATGGCATCAGCTCGAGGGTCGTCAGGTCCTGCGCGGACCAACTGTGTGGGGTGATGGAGCACCTCTTCAACCTGAGCCTGAGGTTGGGAAGAGTCCCACAGCTCTGGAAAACCTCCTGTGTTGTACCAGTGCCAAAGACTTCACGCCCCAAGGACCTCAACAGCTACAGGCCGGTGGCTCTGACATCCCACCTGATGAAGACCCTGGAGCGGTTGGTCCTGGCTCAGCTTCGGCGCCTAATAAGCTCATCACTGGACCCACTTCAGTTTGCCTACCAGCCTGGCATTGGAGCGGATGATGCCGTCATTCACCTCCTACATCGTTCCCTCGCTCACCTGGAGACCGCTGGAAGCACTGTGAGAATCATGTTCTTTGATTTCTCCAGTGCCTTCAACACCATTCTTCCCTCGGTTCTAAAGGACAAGCTGGTGAACTCTGGAGTGGACCATCACCTCACTACCTGGATTTTGGACTACCTCACCGACCGACCACAGTATGTGAGGACTCAGGGCTGTGTGTCGGACAGGGTCGTCTGCAGTACGGGGGCCCCACAGGGAACGGTTCTGGCTCCGTTCCTCTTCACCATCTACACTGCAGACTTCTTCCACAATTCCACCCAGTGCTTCCTGCAGAAGTTCTCTGATGACTCTGCAATAGTCGGCCTCATCACTGATGGGGACGACAAGGAGTACAGAGGTCTGACCCAAGACTTTGTGGACTGGTGCCAGCTGAACTACCTCCAGATCAACGCCAGTAAAACCAAGGAACTGGTGGTAGACTTCCGCAGGCACAAGCATTCTCCACTGCAACCACTGAACATCCAAGGTATGGACATTGAGGCTGTGGACAGCTACAGGTACCTTGGTGTTCATCTGAACAATAGACTGGACTGGACTCATAACTCAGACGCCCTCTACAGGAAAGGGCAGAGCAGGCTGTACCTGCTGCGGAGACTCAGGTCGTTTGGAGTGGAGGGCCCACTCCTGAAGACCTTCTATGACTCTGTTGTGGCTTCTGCTATCTTTTATGGCGTGGTCTGCTGGGGCGGCAGCATCTCTGCTGGGGACAGGAAGAGACTGAACAGGGTGATCCGAAGGGCCAGCTCTGTTCTAGGATGCCCTCTGGACCCAGTGGAGGTGGTGAGTGACAGGAGAACGGCGGCTAAGCTGTCATCCCTGATGGACAACATCTCCCACCCCATGCAGCAGACTGTGACAGCACTGAGCAGCTCCCTCAGTGGGAGACTGCGGCACCCACGGTGTGGGACGGAGAGATTTCGCAGGTCTTTCCTCCCCACTGCTGTCAGACTCCATAATAAAGACTTTAACTGATCAAGCACACACATCCATACATATGCAATAATACTAAGTGCAATAATCCTTTCTGTCATCGTTGTATTTTTACTCAGTTGTATATAGTATTTGTATTTGTATTCTATTTTTATCTTATTGTATATTTATTTTATTTTATTCTACTGTATATAGTATTTTATTTTATTCTATTCTGTACAGTTGTGTACTGTATTTATTCTTATTGTATTCTAATTTTTGCCTCATAACTTTTGCACTGTCCTTCCTGCTGTGACAAAACAAATTTCCCACGTGTGGGACTAATAAAGGTTATCTTATCTTATCTTATCTTATCAGTCCTGATATTTTTTCCTTGGTATTTGTCATTGAAACTAAATCAAAAAACACAAATACACTTTCAAAATCGGAACACTTCTGATTCCTCTCCCTCATTTCACAGGTCTTAACCCGTTTGTAGGTCCAACAGCGGAAAATGATCTTACACAGGAGGGAGAATCAGCTTACATTTAAATGCAGAATACTTGTGCACCTTTCCAAGGCCATTTCAGACTGATCCAGTGCTCCTCCCTATATTTTGGCAACATGATGAAATTGCCTGAAAAGTATGCAGAGGAAAAATCCAGACAGCACATTATGCACATTTTGCCCTTCATATTTTGGAATCTGTCGAATGTGAGAAAAACAGATGAGGAACTGCTCTCTGGAGTAACTGTTTGTGATTTTCTGAACCTCTGGTGTCTGGTGTGCTGTCTATTTGTGTAGGAGTGACTGTGCATTCTTTTGGAGTTGAGTCGTTTTGTTTGACTAAGCTTTGCTTTGGAAGACAGTCCACGGACCCACTGCTTTTATCAGTCAGATTGAAGGACTGCTCTAGACTCCGTAAGCATCCGCGCAGAGAGGAGGACTCCTCACTAAGATCGCATGTCAATACTCAAGAATGTAGATCTGTCACTACTCACAACTAAATATCATTTTTTCCTACCTTTCATTTCTTTCTCTTTCCCTCTTTTTGCAAAGGTCTTTGATGTAAATAGTGAAAGGATCCCAGACTGTAGCAAATTACCTGAGGACTGAAACATTTTTGACATAAGTCCTGAGAGACGAGGGCAAGCCACTTTTCCTGGCGGCCCCTTTAGCGTTTTTAATCTGGGGCTGAGGGAGACAGCAGCGCTGACAGAATGATGGGACAGCTGGACATGCTTCCAGGCCAGCAGCAAGGGGCAAAAGAAAAGCCATGAGAAGGGCCACTGCAAACATCTCAGCACCGAGCCAACAACTCAGGACTGCAAACCAAAGCAGGACGCAGTGTGACACGTGTCCTTGGGAGACATCTACCTCCTCCACCTTTCTATCTCAATATAACAGTATGCATCTGCAAACACGAAGGAGGGAATTATAAAAGAACTGCTTTGATTTTTTGTTTCATTTATGGCAAAAAAAATGTCTCACACTTATGATATGTAGTGATGATGACTTATAACTGCAGTATTTCACAATAGCTTTGACTTACAGAAGGGGTGTCGAACTCCAGGCCTCCAGGGCCGGTGTCCTGCAGGTTTTAGATCTCACCCTCGGTCAACACACCTGAATCAAATGATTAGTTTGTTCCCAGGCTTCTGGAGAATTTCAAGACATATTGAGGAGGTCATTTAGCCATTTAAATCAGCTGTGTTGGATCAAGGACATATCTAAAACCTGCAGGACACTGGCCTGGAGTTTGACACCTATGACTTACAGTCTCAATTATAACATAAAAAAGATTGGAACTGGTTCATTAACACTATTAATGTAATAAATAATTAATGAAGAAGCTAGTTTGATGATGCAGATAACACATTCAGTAATCGATGTCGATTAAACCACAATATTACTGCACATATGCTGCAGATCTCTAGACCAGGGGTAGGAAACTCCAGGCCTCGAGTGCCAGTGTCCTCCAGGTTTTACATGTGTCCTTGATCCAACACAGCTGATTCAAATGGCTAAATTACCTCCCCAACATGTAAAGTACTATGAGGTCTTACAGCGTTCTGGATCAACAGAGGAAACTTCTAGAACAGTCCAATAATATTGGCTTACAATAGTCCAGTTGTGACATGATAAAGGCATGGACTCTGAGGCAAGCTGTTTCTAATTTTACACATATTGCATGGACAGAAAGCAATTTGTTTAATATGCACACTGAAGGACATATCTTGATCAAAAACGACTCAAAGATTTCTCACAGTGTTACTGCCGACCAAGGTAATAATGTCCATAGTAAGTATTTGGGTACACATCATGGTTCTAAGATTTTTAGAGCTGAGCACAAAAACCTCAATTTCATCTGAAATCAGGAGAGGAAAATTATGGGACATTCAGGCTTTTATGTCTTTAAGGTATACCTGTAGTTTAGTTATTTGATTTCTGTCATCTGGCTTCATAGATATAACTGAATATCATCTGCATAGCAGTGAAAATACACTATGTCTTCTATTAACATTGCTTAAGAGAAGCATGTATATGTAAAAAATAATGGTCAGAGCACAGAAGTGCGTGAAAACCACAACTAACCTTTGTGTGTGAAGAAGTCTCCCCTTACAATAAAAAAAGCATCATTTGCATTGTGATTAAATCTCACTGAATCAGCTGTTGCATGAAAAAAGAGACAGAGTTCCACATTTCGACAACATTTTGTTTGTAAAGGTAAGAAAATAGTAATATTATTAAAAATTGTGCTTACAGTCATTATTTTGTTTGCATTCATTACAATTTCATGTAAGTCTTTCTGCATTTGTGTGGTTTTCTGTTTTTTTTTTTTTTTTGGCTCAACTGGAAATGCCACAGTCAGGATTTAGTGTTTTTTCCTTCCAAGATCACTCTCATCTAACCACACCCTTACATTCCAGATGAGAGACACACACACACACACACACACACACACACACACACAAATATGTTAAAATGCCCAAATTTACAAGAAATATGTTGACAGCCTGATACAAAAACAGTTCTGACTGCTCTACTTTACGTTCCTCTTCCAAACAACTGCATGATTGGTATTTATTCATTTTTACTGCATACCCTTCTTGCAAAATGTTACGCCTGTAATAAGGTACACAGCTAGCATTTCTAGGTGGGTGGGTGCATTTCTGTTTTCTTCAGTACTTGATTGTAAAGGACAGACTTTGGAGTCAGCTACCCAGTTTCCTGTGAAAGTCAATTTAATTTTTAAATTGTCTTTTTAAATCAAAGTTAGCATCCCATTTAATATCACTTTGAGATATGAATGCTTCTTTTTTTTATCAGCTCTAGCTAGTGCTGGCATCAGCTAGTAATTCCTTAGAGGGTTATATTAAGTTCAACACAGCCAGGCTGTCTTAGGCTTAGCTTGGCTTGACAAATCCTAAAACCCCAGTTGGCGATAACAGATATCACAATGTGCATGCTCACATAAAAAAAGGTTTCACAGGTCACATGGCTTTTCTTCACAGAATATGATTCCTATGAGTGTCACCTACTCCAGTCAGTGACAATATTAGATAGTGGTGTCTGGTGAGTTAGTGTAATAAAATACAATTTATTTAAGTATTTTATTGTTGAGTGCGCTCTCAGTGCTGCTGTTTATTTACAAGGTGATGGCTGCAAGTTCTGAAACTTAAACCTGGATACATTTAAACATTAAAGGTTACCATCTCATAGACTAATAAGGTTTGTTGGCAGATGAAAGTGAAATTAATTGCACTGATTGAACAGGTATTCTTGATGTGTCTGTTTTGCGTTCCAGTTGTTGGAATTCCAGCTGTGTGAAACAGATTAAATAGCCAATGAGAATCAAATATAAAACATGTACACATTTTCTAAACAACATGCACATTCCTGTGACAATGCAATGCAGTTTGCACTTAACTCTGTGGTTTTATTCGAGTATGGAATAAATCTGCATTACATATGTTTCATATAAAACATGTAAACCCAACAGAAAATCTATACTGTGCTTGAAACATGAAGTACACAAAGGAGTAAATGAAAATGTGGCAATTTGAGAGGATTTTAACCCTTACATGCATGGATTATGACAACCTCAATCAGGATTTTTTTCCCCCTAATATTTCGGCATGAAAGATGAATAAAAATAATTGAAAAAATCTTGATTAAGGTTGTCATAATTCATGCTTGAAAGGGTTAAATAACAGAAACACGTCACACATCTATAATAACATTAAAGGACTAGTGGGTGCCAGGGTATGGAGTGACATATCAGTGTGCAATGTGGTGCTTTATGTGCAAGTATGCCATCAACACCGACACAAATACAAGAAAACAGCCTTTGAATAGCTGTCCACTGTCGTGACCGCTATGTATGAAAGGGTTAAACTGACATAACCAGGTTATGTGTTCTACATCAGTTACCATGGTGATTTAGCAGGGTAAAAAGAGAGCCCCTTTCGTAACACAGGAAACTCTGACTTTAAGCTTGAGATATCTGGCTAATCTATTAATCTTGCTTCTCAGTATACCCCTCTGGTCTACCCAATTATCTACATATGATCTCACAAAAGAAAACAAAAAAACTCCTGAACAGACAAGATGGCAACAGCCCAAAAGCCAAATTTGAAGGCCAATCTTTGATATAGTGAGTATGTTTAAAGAAAAATGTATAACTTGAATAACTGCTGGTAATACTGGGATGCAGATTTTGTTACACTTGGACAAACTGTTTCTTTCCAGTCTTCTAACAGAAGCAAACCCGCAAACATCTGCAGCCTGTAGAGACACACACACAGTTGTTAACCTGACTCTTGGCAAGAAAGTGAAAATCTTATTTCCCTAAATGTGCAACTGTTACTTTAAGATTGGAAACTATGCCGGATTAAAATAAATCCTTTCACTTGAAAGAAAAAGTAACACATTTAGCTCAGACTGAACATCCCACCATCTTGACGGGAGCTCCATTGTCATGACAAACATGCTTTAAGCGGACAGGAAGTAACCTGAGCCAAACGAGAGGATATTGAATCAGATGTTGCTAGCTTGTTTTTCAGAGCAGGGCAATTATATTTGACATAAGGCGCTTTCCACTCATGCATCAGTGCTCTCCACTTTCAGAGACTGGTATCACATTGGTCCAGTGGTTTGCCTTTCTTCCTCTCAATTTTACAAAGTCATTTTGCTGTAGATGATGAACAATGGCTGTCTTTTCAGAGATCCTATAACCTTTTCTTCCCGGGGGACCCCTTTGCAATCGAGTATGCCAAAGCATATTGTCATTCGCGTTGCTTGCGCGGTCCAAATTGTAATCTTCCCAGTGCTGCTTAGCGATATCTTGAGATTCAAAGCGCAGTTAATTGTCAGCATGTTCTGACCTGAAATGCATCTCTGCTGGCGTCATCACAGTGCTACATTCATCACATTTGTCTTAAACTTTTAACCCAGAGGAGCCATTTCTTCAAACTTGGGGTTTTGACTCGAGCCTCTCCCGCCTGTTTTCCAGCATTTTCCTGTGTTTTGTGTTTGAGCTCTGGAGCGCTCCATTTTCTGTCTGGGAACATGCATCCTCTTCAGCTTGCGTGACCCTGTCCGCCCCCTCCACCCCCACCCATGGGTGGGCTGTGACCCTGCTTGCCTGCAGCCACTACAGGTTACAAACTCTCACCCTGCAATGCTTGTAATCCTAGGGATGTACTTCAGTGTGCTTAGTGCTCTTTGCCCCTTTCTAGAATTCAGTAGGAGCCCAACAGGTCACAGGTCAGCGTACCAAACAGAAGCTGCAGATAAAAATAGCCACTGATACATAGGTCATCTAAAAATACTAGCTCCTGTCCGTTCTTATTTACGGAATACTTTGTTTTGCAGGGAAACATTTGGGAACTTTTGACATTTTCCACCGGCCAACGTCTGCAGAAACAGGAGTGAGAGGCTGTTTTGTTCGGACAAAAAGCGGGCTTGATGATGCAGATGTCTTTTTCTTGTATGTAACCTCATACTGCTGAGAAAATGTCAGTGCAGGCGAAAGAGTGTGTGGACATCAGATTCTCCGGGACCTTAAGGGGCCCCATGCACTGACAAATAGAGCACTCTGTCCTTATCTCGACAAAGTAAGAATTCCACCTCTGCTGCTGGAGACGGCAGCGTCTGAAGCCAGAGTTTATGAACAATAAAAAGCATATTAGGAAAGCTCTAAAATTAGCCACGGTTGAAATAAAATTAGTCTTTATTGCAACTGTGTTTGACTTTGTATTGCCTCAATTTATAGTGGCTGCGCTATGTTTGACAGCAAACAGTGGATAGTTTAATAGGAAGGGTTGATAAAAGGTGATTGACACCAAAGTGCACAGTGTTCCAAATTTACCACGCCATGACAAATCTATAAATACAAGCCTGGTGTTCTTTCAGGAAACGAGGTAGCCTCTTTTTCTAAGAATGAACAAACTAATCAAGACAGCATTCTAGTCCTTTATTGACTTACTCATGCATTACAAGTGTGGAAAAAATGCTTTTTTATTGCACTTTCACAAGATGACACCTGGCAGAACTGATGTAGGTGAGCAGAGTGTGCTCTGTCTTGGGGATCTGGGGTTTCCCACTGCAGCTCCATGCAGGAACAAGCACCAGAGCAACGGAAAGGAGGAAATTATATATCTTGACTGCCAAATACCTACACTTTTAACTTAGGTGGTAGTCATTTGTGAGGTGGCTAGTGCAGTCATGCTAATCAGTAAGTGACCAGAGAGTAGTGATGCTTGGTGTATGAAAAACGGGGAAAAAAATACAATATACAACTTCTTACTAAGGTGTTGGTCCACAATATGCTGCCAGCTGTCATGTAATTAATATATCCTTAGTGCTTATTTTCTTATTATATTGTTTTATGTACTTTAATAATGAAGGTTTGTAAAGCAAGGCCACTTTTGACTCATAAACTGAGTGCTCAGCCAGACTGAAAAACAGGAAGTTAGTGTAGAGCTGTACAAGTATATTAATAAATACAGGAAGCCAGACAGAAAAGAGGAACTTGTACCATATAAGGAGTGTTTGTATCGAAACTGTGTGACGTGTAAAGTACCAAAATAACACCTATATGTGAGACGTTATTAAATTCTAATGTTAGCGTTTCTGCAACTGGCTTTTAGGGCTGTGCAGGGCTCTCTCTTCCGGAAGATGATTGAATAAAAAGAATTATAAATGTTTTTGACCACTATGAGTCGGGTTTTCTCTGTTCTATCATGGGGATCAAAGAATCGGGTTTTAATACAGGTTAGCTTCAGTCTCTCATAAAGCGGTCAGGAGGGTTGAGATATGATGACCACAAAGATCATAACATTTGATTGATATCATACTCATTTAACAATTCAGTGACCTATCGTGCCTTAAAATCGAAGGGACCACTCTCTTCAGATTTCTGTTTCATTGGGGTATAAAGGTGAACTCTGGTGGGCGTACAGCATGCCAGTAAAACTCTGCACACAGCAGAGTCACAGCAGAGCCCATCGCTGTAGGTGTCGGATGTTCCTGGTGTGTGTGACAAATGGACCAGGCCGTGTGTTGGTTATATGATGCTTGTGAGTTTTTCACCACTGTACAGTCAACTGTCCATTCTTTATAATTAGGTGTGTAAACAGTGAAATCCTGGCTGATGAACTGTTCTTTGTGACATTCTGATCATATTCTGATTTTTAGGACTTGTTCAGTTTATCATTTCATACAATCCACGAGGACCATAATTTCAAATCATCCAACTCTAACTCACTGACTCTTTGTGATGGAAACAGCTTGAATCTGTGCACTGAAGTTAAACTGCTCCAAGATCGGCTAGCGGGCTGGTTAGCCCAACTAGCCTGGCTATTTATGATGTGTAATCAAACATTTACTGGAACCTGATGTAAATATGGCCAATCTCAAACTCACATCAGCTTTTCCAGCATGTCCAGTTGGTCTTCATTATAGTAATTAGCTGTGTCTTCGGCTGCGAGTGAGGGGTTTTAGTTGGAGAATCCACAGTTTCCAAAGCTCAAGGTTGTGGATCAGGTGAGGAGTGAGTACAGATTTCTAGAGGAGACCCTAACATGGTCCAGAGGTGTATGAGAAGATGTGCCCAGAAACTTTTAAAATCATTGTTTGCAAAAGCTGCGGCTAGCTTGACTAGTAGCCAAGCTAGCAGCAGCGCATTACATTTACAGTGTTATCTGGCACCATCATCAGGTCTGTTTATGACCACAATCATTCGCTTGACTGGGACTTTCTGTTTAGTGCCATTTGCAAACATTAGCATGCCGCTATTCTAAACTAATGACACATTTATCCAAACTGTCTTTCTGAGCATGTTAGCAGGAGTTAGCTAGTTAGTTAGCATAAATCTTCAGTTTTTCTAATTCATTTTTGACATCTTAGGATTTGCAGGGCTTTCTTGTGTCAATGCTGTTAACTCTCCTGACTACTTCAAGCTCCACTGTCACTCCCGTTACAGTCTCCCTGCCTCTGTGTGTGTTATACATATCTGGTGACATCTGGGAACATTATCATAGCACACTCTGAAGGCCTGAGAGCGGCGACACGATGTACTGCGAGGGGATCAGTGCTTTCTAACATCAAAGCTGCTACGCTTGTTCTACGTCACAATCAGAGATTCTCCGGCACTGATAAATAAGCATTAGTTTGCCTCTCCCAGTGTTTATTTTTGGTGGTGACGTTTTCTTCTCGAGTCCCATCGCCCCCATCCTCAAACATACCCTCTGAAAGCTTGAGGAACTTTTAAGAGATGAGCACGCTATCTCCTCTTGAGAAGTGTTGCGTGAGACCATGTGTGTGTAGTTTATCAGAGCTTTTCTTTGTCTCTTTTCATCCAGCTCCCTATTTCTAAGTTCTTCATAAAACACAGCTGCCTCCTCTTGAGACTAGACTTATCTGTCATTCAGGCTCCCTCCTCTTTTTTCACTGTGGTCTAAATGCATGGACCACCAACCTCTCATCTTCCCTGAGGAGTAAAGGCAAGGCGATGTGATGGAACAGATGAAATTCTCCTCAGAGCTACGGGACCTGGTGGTACTTTGTCTAGCCCATCTAGATCACTCTGATAAGGTGCCACGATAAGTAACATGAAAGTACCCTGTCATCAGCTTTTTCTTCTCTTCTTTTCTGCCCACAACATCACAGCGAGGCAAATAGACAATACTTTTGCATATCACTGGCTTTCAGAAGTAAAAGATGGCATGAAAGAGTTCTCAAGCCTCATCTCATAATTATCTACTTCATTGGGTCTCCTGCTGTCCTCTCCATTAGAACCACATTCTTCAGGTTCAGCTCAGAACCCAAAGCTAACAGCGATGTTTTATTACTGATCTGATACTCTGTGGCACTACATCTGACTTCACAAGGCCCTGACTTTTGTGTTGGACTGAGGTCCTGAGCTGCAGTGCCAGGACAGCAGATTACGCTCACTATTTTCCACCCTTAGCAAAAGCAGTTCATCTAAATTATGCTAACTTTATCTGCTGAAAGCAGTAATAGTTTTCTGTCACAGTAATTTTTTTTTTTTTAGCATCAATAGTATCATTTTCACATTAGTATCTCTCAGCACCTTTCTTTTTTGGAGATATAAATACTTTTGCTTGGACCAGTTTGTTTCAAAAACATATTTTTTTACCTTAACTGGTTAGATGTGGGCCATCTAACCAGTGGGCCATCGCCATTTTCCCCCCATTGGAATCTTTTGCAAATGCCAAATGCTATTTTTTGCATTTGATTTCATTTTTTTTTAAAAGGATGTGTTGCTGAAATGTTTCCAATTTACAGAATGACAAGCCCAGTGCCAAACCTGAACAAATTAATTATGTCAGCCACTCTGCAGACATTCAAGCATACTTCAATCAGCTCTGTTCTGATCTTGCGCAGCATCCTTGTGGGTCAGACCAAAGGAATGAGGTGGTCTCTGTGAAAATAAACATTAACTGTGAGATGTATTACACCCAATTGCAAAACATCCACCAATGACAACATAAACCCTTACCTGTCTTCCTTCAGGGCCCGGGATTGTAACTGCGACTGTGATTGGTCGCTCTGGGTGAGGCATGTTGGGGAAATAGCATGCCTTTCTCCTCACAAGAAAACTGTCTTTGTTTGACTCTGACAGGGGGAATGTGTGGCTAAGCATCTATGTGGCACTTTGAGCGCTTGAAATGAGTCCCCAGTATTTTCCTGATGTGCGCAAGGAAGCGCTTTGATCCTGGGTATCAACTCACTGGAAGATAGTGCTTTTCCTGGTTTGTTTCTTTTAGAGACAAACTGAGTTATTTTCTAATCTAAACCAAGACTGAGAAAGAAAAGTGTCAAATTCTACCTTTGAATACTCAAATATGACAAAATTAGCTTTCTTTAATAATGAAACCAGGTATTGTCTTTCTTTTGCCCAACAATTTCTTTTTGCATTTCAATAATACAGAGTGGTTGATCTGCCTAGCTGGCAGCAGGTTTTTGATCACCTCACTGATAACTCTGAATCCAATAAAAACACACCTGGGTTATTGAAAGACCAGAGCCAACCAGACAGACTAATGTGAGCTGGACCAGCCTATTAGTGCAAGCACAGTAAGCATTATAGGGAAATGGCAAGGAAATAAATGGCTCCTCTCTCTAACACTGGAACATTTGAACAACTCCCCAAACTGTTCTGCTGAGTCCCAAAGCTTTGAAGTCTAATGTCTGCCTACTGAAGCAGACACTGTTCATATCTCCTTGGTTGAGGCATGGGAAATGAACCCGAGAAGCACAAGTGAAGGTCTACAAAGCTTAAATATGATATTTCCTGTGTGTTCGGTCGCTCTGTTCTTGGCCAGATCTGTATGGTGATTAGTTACTGGGACGTGGAGAGGTATGCATGCCTTATGAGCAGGAGGACAAGGAAGAAGAACCTCATCAAAACCACTCCCTGTCCAGCTACTGCTAATCTTTGTATTCTACTTATAGCGGTCACTGATCTGTGAAGGCTTTTCTAACTAGTCCTGGGTGTTATTAGAGACTAAACCACGTATGTCCACATTATTAGATCTCTTAAAAATCTGCATGAATTTTCCTGTAATGTCACTTTGAGTTTGACATCTGGGGTTTAGGGTTTGGAAAGGTCTACAATAAAACTGATGGCCACATCCAGTTTTTGATTTGGCCAATACTTCTTGAGCATGTATCTGGAAAACAAATGGCATCTACGTTAGCCTGATTTTGCGTTTAGTGTTCATATCCACATGTTAGCATGATACAATGCTCAAACTGAGCTCAGCGTTAGCTCAAGTGGACCATGGAGTCAAGATCAGCCAACATTCTCAGCAGACGAGCAAAGTCCCGCATTAAAGCACCCTTTAGCCTGAATATAGTTACCACTGCCCCTGCAAGCTAATTTGCAACCCACCCAATTTTTCATGTTATTTGCACCATTTCGGACTTATATATCATCTCATTTGTCCTTGATGTCCGCTCTGTTCTGTGATTCACATTCTGCACTCTCTCCACCTTTTCAAGTGTAGTTTAAGGTCACACCATTGGTTGTTGCATGCTTTGACTATGATGTCACCACATTTCCTCAACCATTTACATCTAGTTTTTGCTTGCCACTGTTGCCATCACAAATTGCTTAATGTTAGGTTACCATAAACTAAGCTTGACAAAAACCAATAGGTTCAAATCCAACCCAAATGACAGTAGAGCATTTCGACACCAGCAGTTGTCACTATTGGCATGTGCTACAATTCATGAGGACA
Organism: Diplotaxodon limnothrissa; assembly: GCF_057381915.1. Lineage (NCBI taxonomy): Eukaryota > Metazoa > Chordata > Actinopteri > Cichliformes > Cichlidae > Diplotaxodon > Diplotaxodon limnothrissa. The sequence continues at coordinate 23,910,003 of NC_140597.1, forward strand.
GTGGAGACCATAAACTGGGCACTGGTTTTCAATATCTACATCACAGAACAGAGCCAGACTGCAAAAAGTGGTCCTGATAGAACTATGAAGAGTTATATACTGAACTATGTTTGCCTCTTAAACTGTATCTTTGCTTTTAACTGAAAGCATTAATGTGTCTCAGAGTTTCTAGCATGGCTCAGCTGCATGTTGTAAAAATAGAATAGCAACCTCCTTATAATTAGTAAAAATATCAGGAGGTTGCAGCAACCAACTTTTGATCGCAAGGCGATTGCACAGGTCACCTGTGACAACTTATCGCCAACTGCACTTACTCTCAGACAGTTTTTCACATAACTGCTCAGACAGATCGCCCGTACACTGCAATCAGTTTGAGTCAGTCTGCACTGATTTCTGAAGTTCTGTTTCAAATCTATGAGGTTCTGGCTGAATGTACGTAAGTAGTTAATGTGAATTTCTGTGTATGTACAAAGCAAGAAATTGGAGATTTTTTTGCCAATTTATCGTAAAGATATTGCATTTACTGGCCAACCTGAACACGTTTAATTGACACTGATAGCAGGCTGGCTCCATCTTTTTGCCACTTTATCGCTGTCTTGATGCGCCAACGTCAGTTTGAAGACAGCAATTAACTGTAACTGTTACAAATTTGCAAGGTGACTGCATAGTGAGTCAATTAGTCTCCAATTACTGTGTACGCTTCATACATGACGAAAAGAGATGCCCACAACCCAATTTTCAGCCACAAAGAGGAGGATATGTTTTCAGTGGCAACGGTGCCAATGCTAGCTGGCTTGCAGACAACATCAGATTTTTATGAGGCCTTTAACGTGCACGAGTTGTGATGTTGTTTGTTGTGCATATGTGTGATATTTTCATCTTCAGCGAAGAAGAATTTGGTATTCTTCTAAGGGACAGTTGGTGATGTTGCATTCGTTATATTTGTTGAACACGCAACTTGCCAATTCACATCTCAGGTATTACACCATGTATGCAACATGCTCACCGAACTAGAATTGTTCTTAAAAAAAAAGTCAAAATCTCGATCTTTGAACGGCGCGTCCTCTTCTTTCAGTCTCTTTTAACTCTTGTGGTTTATCACCTGTTGCGGTTCTTTCGTGGTTTTTCATGTTGCCTCTGATACTGGAACAAATGCAGGCTTTGGGAAAATAAAAGCTCGCTCCAGGCTTTGCTGATTAAACACTGAATCTGTGATAAGCAGGAGATATCAGCAGTTGTGAGCAGCATGCTGGGATGGATTTTGATTGATATGGGTCCATTAGAAAGTCTTCTAAAGATACTGTCACAGGAGTTTTCATCACACATGCTGGCTGGGAAATAATCATGTTATAATTCCATTTGAGAGTTTTTAAAGTCATTTTCATTGTCATTCATCCAGTTTTCTCATCTGTTTATACTAGAAGAAGATCCAAATTCTGTTACTTTGTAAAAGGTTTCCTAATCTGAAGAAAGGTCTATAAGACTAGATCCACATATTGTTGAATGGTCTGCACACTGTGAAGCTCCCTGAGATAGACTTAGTCTGGTTTTAGATTGTATAAATACAGACCTGATATGAGTTAATGCTATCTTATCCAATAAACCCATAAGAAGGCTCTCTCTCTCCCCCCCCCCCCCTATTTTACAAAAACAAAATGGCCTTCAGTTTTACAGTTGGTGGTGTCTGGGACGTGCAGAAGTTTGTGTCCAAGTTAACCGAGGTTTAGCACCGTCCACTAGTCTTGTGTGTTGTGGTTTAAAGGTGGAGTCAGTGAGGTGGCTGTGTTAAACCGCCCGTCTCGTTGCCTCTGTAGTGGAGTCATGTGTCTTTCCTGGCCAGGGGATTTCCTTCTTCCAGAAGCACTCAAAGTTATTACTGTGGAGGAGGATCTGAGCTCTGCTGCAACGCCTGTTTGAAGTTCGCCACAACGTTTTGCACCGCTAACACTCCCAGAGATCACAGCGAAGAGCAGCCGCAGCAGCAGGGAGCACACACACGCAGACGCACACACCGCTGTCTGGTTTCATTTTAATGTGATCCGAGGTTACAGGCGTGATAACAGTTGTGCAAATCCACTTTCACCCAGCTTTTATATCATACACACTTAACACTATGCATAAGTGATGTAATTAGGGGTCGTAGCATTTATAATGCAGCAGATTACAGGTCTATTGATTCACATTGATTTCTCTGAAGTGGTTTCTGTGTTGGCTCACACTCCTTTCTATTCTCCAAAACAACAAGCGACTCAAGCGGCACCCTCAGAGCCTAGTGACTCGCCGGGGCTTGTTCATGTTTAGCCCTGTGATTTATACAATGCAACTATGTAAGAGCTACAGATTAATGTACTGTATGGCAAAGCCCTGTTTACTCTATCTGTAGAGCAGTCTTGTCATAGGAGATAAGCTGTTCACAATCACTAAACACACTCTCCTAGAAGGGAAAGGAAAATGAATTTTAATTGTTTAACTTAAGGATTACTTGACAAAAACTGATCTAAGTGCAAAAGAAGTTTCACACTTTAGAGTGAAGCTATGCAAATCCCTACAAACTCTTGTCTCCCGGTTTCTTCTGCAGCCCATTTGTCTTTGTACTTCTGGCAGCGTGATCTCCAGATAACGTCATGTTTAGAATATGAGTTTCTAAGTTCAAAGAGTGCTACACAAATATTAGGCTGCCGTGGTTTTAAATTCTTAATATGGAGAGCAATTATTGACCTTTCTTTGTTAGATGGTAGTTGTTTTTCAAATGTCTTTTATATGAGTAGTCAAATAGCTTTCGGGTTACAGGGAAATTTTTGCATGCCCGGTCGGATGTTCCAGTCAAATCAACGTCTAAATTTCATGTAATACTCTCATAAACCTTTGTATTTAGTGTTACCGTTTGCTTAGTGTTATGCACACTAAGATGGCAAACGTGCTGTAAGACTAGCATGTCAACATGGTAAAAATCTTAGCATGTTCATGTTAGCATCACTTCGCTAACTGCTGGTATGACCATAGCTTTGTTGACACTGAGATTTTAGAGTGCAGCTTGAGTCTTTGCATTGGGTGATTGTTAGAAAGTACTTTAGCTAAGCAGCTAATTCTGTTTGAATCTATCAATACTGCAAGATGACAGCTCCCATATCCAGGCTAAATTTATGTATATCGTGAGGAATAGGAGCATTTTTGTCACTTTTTTACAGTCACTGGTCGCCATCTTGATTTCAAAAATATGAATGGGATGAGAAAGGGCGGGTCTAACTGTGAAAAACCACTTGCTCCACAGCAACAAGTTGTTAGCCAAAGAGCATAATAGATAATCCTCAATTTTGTATGACCAAGATTTACAAAACAGACTTTACTTTTATATTCACTTTGACCCGAGATGGATGACAGTGCCCATAAACACATCTGGAAAGAGTTAACAGGGGTCAAAACAGAAAGCTGTTTTCCCACAGACTTCTATAGGATCACGTCTTTTTTCAACCACAGCTATCGCCACCTGGTGGCCTTTAGAGAGAATGCATTAAGAATGGTCTAAGGCAATTTTGCAATGGCTTCATTTTTCTGACCCGGAAACTACTCCCATGTTTTATACTGACCATGAGTAAAAAGCAATAAAAACAAAAACCTCTCTGAAATAATGATGCTTTGAAAACGTGAGATGAAAATATTTGAAACTGAGCCCAGTGCCTAAATGTATTGGATAAATGTGTTGCAAGAAAAAAGGCAACAGAGTTCAGGGAAACAGAAAGACGTGAAAAAAAAGAAGGTTAAATGCAATAATGTCTCACAGGCTGATATTTAAAGCTAGAATATTTGCTTTCTTCACTTTCCTTTCACAAGGTGAAAAACATGCAAGATATCTTTCTGATTTCCTGGAAACAACAGCAGATGTTTAAGATATAGTTACGACTTTTAAAGTTGATATCAAATAATACAAATATTTTTAAAATGTGTGATCCTCTCTCATCTTTTACCTGTTGTCCATGCTCTTCATTTAAAGCATAATCACTTTTTTTAAAGGCACATATCAACCTGATTCTATTTTTACTTTAGACTGCTGCAGCTCAGAGCCTCTGTGTGGACGAAACAGTCAAGCAGTGGAAAAGTTTTAAGTGTTGCTGTTGTTCTGTCAGCTCAAGCAGTTGCTGTCCTCAATGAGAGGCAAACAAAAAACAAAGAATGTTCTGTTGTCACTCGCAGGAATAATTAGTGGTATTCTCCGGATTTGGATGTTGGCCAAAGCACGGCATTTCATCTGCCACTGTGAGCTGAACATATATTGGGTTCAAATGAGCTGAAATGGCCAATAGACGTGCAGGGTTTCACGGTGAATTCTTCTCGCGTATCGTTTTTCTCTTCCCCCGTCTTTATGTGGCTCGCTTTAAGCCCTCTTTTCTCTCCTTCTCCCCTTGTTTTGTTATTTTACCTGGAGGTGCAGGTGTGAAAGGGTGAGGCCGTGGAAAAACATTCGATTCCGTAAGCTTGTCATGAAGGAACCCATTGACTGACCTCTGCATCTTGGCACACAATGACAAATGGGTTTGCAATTTTCCGCCTGACTGAGGGGCAACAAAGCACATTTCCACTTTCACCGGTAGGCAGCGAGAGTACAGTCTCCCGCTATCTCACTTGCTCTTTAACCAGGCGGTAAGCGTTACACATAGCTGGACTCTTTACTTTGGCGCCTTCTACCCGTACGGTCAAAACAGACAGTCCCACTCGGTGTGATGTATCAAGGCAAACATAGTTAAGTGAAAGCCTGACTTCACGCAGTGAGGTAATCTGCTGATGAAGACAAGAAAGGCTTGTTTTTCTTGCATCACATTTTAAGACTACTGCTCTTTTTTCTGCTCACAGTCACTGTCACAAAAGCTCAGATCGTCTCAAACTGGTTTCTTCACCATGACAGTGATTTCACTGTACTCACCAGATCTCAGTTGAGTGGTGCAGCTTTGCGATGTGGTGGAACGCCACATTCACGTCATGAACGTGCAGCTACTGTGTGATGCTTTCATCTCATCTAAACCAAACTAGCATGTGTGTCTTCGGTGGACTTTTGCACTGGTTAAAGCAGCTGCACAAATGTCAAATAACTTTTAATAAAGTCATTATTTGTTGTTGTAGCTGCCTGCAATCTTCCCAAATTACCAGATTAGAAGAAAGACAATGCTCTAAGTGAATGTGAAGTCTGTTATATCTAATATGTTCCAGCATTTCCAAGCTACACAAGGTCTTATATTTTATTTCTCTGTGTGTTATTTTGTTTATGCATGTCTGTAAATGCTAGCTGGTGTTCCTTTTTTCTTTCAATTGCTTCCAAAGTGTCCAAGAATGTTAAAAGTGGAAGCTATGGAAATGAACCAATTGACCTTTTTTCTGACCCTAGAGATCTCCACGCCCTGCGGGAGCACAAACTGTCAGACTGCAGCAGAGTTGGGAAATCAAAGAGATCTGTGCTGTTATTTAGTGCGGCGGCACCTTCAGACCTGCTGCCACTCCCCCAGCATGGATTTCACACACTTTTTTTTGCCACACTGCTTTCAGTTCAAAGAGATAATTTGGTGTTAATGAGAATGGCAACTGTTTAGGAACCACAGCGGCTGGTTTTATTGCTTATCTTGGCATGATTGCACAAAAAACAAATCCACTAGTGATCCAGACATATTTGCATATTTGCAGGGTTATTGTGTGTGTGGATGTTTTGCATCTGCCCTGGTGGGACAGTCCAGCCAAGGAGCCCGGAGTGGCGATTATGTCCTGTAGGGATAACCTGCCATGGTGCTGAGAGCCTAATTGATGCCTCATGCTTTTTGGGAGGCAATTATAGCGTCGAAATGTCAAGACCTAATTTGTGACTCTGTAATGTGGACACGCAGGCCAGAGGAAACGGTGACACGGCTGCTCCGGAGGAACTCACACACTGGTTTGGTCAGCAGATGTGAGGGGCCTCTTTTGAGCGAGCTGGTCTAAAGTGAGGGGACTTAATAAAAAGATGCAATTTTTATTCTGTAAAACAGTTAAAGTTCATGCCTTCAGAGTATAAAACAGGCACAAACATTTAATCAGAAATGTGCACTCAAGTGTGAAATGTGAGCTTACCCATTATCCCAATGATAAATTAGCACACAGTACTGTCATATAATACTCGATCAATCAACGCTGCATTAGCACATAGTTTATATTAACAACTGATGAAATTCCTGTTTGTAATATCAAAGCTTCAGCTCTGCGTACTGTTTTAATGCCTTTTAGCTCTTTGTTTTGGCCACAGCCGGACTGTTTTGCTTCACTCCCAATGCTTTCTTAACTTTGCTCCAAGTGCCGAGCAGACGGTTATTTCCAGTGACAAAAGGCTCAGCTGCACTCTGCCAAACAGGAGACAGAGCTGTTGACTGGATGTTGGCATAGTGGAGCATTTAGCATCTGTGTTACAGTTGAAGGTGGAGCTGTAATTATCAACAAATCCGGACATAAAGATGATTATTGACTCCATAAAAAAATAATAATTAAATTTGCAAACTGATTAGAAAGTGTGAAAAAGTTTTATATTGTTTTTTACATTCTCTTAAACCCTGTTATCTGCGTGTGATTGGTGATTAGAGTGCATCATGTGTGGTATATACTTTTATCGACACCCTGCTGATCTCTGTGTGCTGTTTTTGCTCTGTTAGATGCTAAAAATGGCAGCTGTGGATTTTCCAGCTCAGATTCCTCAGCCTCCACCAGGTTCTGTGTGTTCACGTCCCTTTAGTCGAACAAAGCACCGTCAGTCACCGGCACCGTTTCATGCCTTGTTAACCGAGACTCTAAACTCTGCAGAAATGTGCCCCGGCTTCTTCTCCTTTCTGTACCGCACAACACCTAAACATGGCTGTTTTCTACTAATGTCTCCATGGAGATGCAAACAGAGGAGCATATTTTCCACTGGAGCTGACAGCTCGCGATGTGGAGTGTCAGTAAATCAGGTATGCCGGTCTAATTGCAGCGTGCGAAGTGCAAAACCACAAAATCCTCTTAGCTATGACACTAAAAATTATTGAACTCTAACAAAGTACAATGCAGGACGTGTAAAAAACTCTATTTTTCTTTTTCAGGGCACAAAACATGAATGACTACTGGAAGCTTGGATCAAGGGATGATATTTGGGAAGGCTGGATGTAGATTTTTCCGGAATGCCTCTCTCTCCCTCTTTCTCTGTGTCTCTCCATAGACTAGGATAAAAGCCTAAAAGTATCAAGTGGATAACGCTATACTTACACTTCTGCTGTAATGCCCATAAACACACATGCAGCTAATAATTTGTGCGCACAGCAATTTACTAAGGAATAAACAAACAACAAAGAGCCTGAAATCAATAGTTGCAGGATTGCAATGACACAAAGCTGCAGGCACCATCCCTGTGCAAACACAGTCTTAGAAGTGGCCACAGCTTTAAAGCAACAGGTGAGCTTCTCGGCACCTCCCCTGTCTTCCCCAATGCAGCCTTCTAAATATAGAAATTATGCTCTCTGATAATTGGGGGCAGACAACAAAGCTGGCTATATTTCCACCCTCCTCCTCCTTCTGCTGCTGCTGCTAAGTCATGTTCCCAGCTGACAAACAGCAGGCCTGAGATCAGAGTGTGAGAGCTGGAGTGCTGAGGGAACACCTGCGCTGCCTGACTGGACTGTGAAGATAGATGAGGAAGATCACTGACTTCCACACCTGCCAGTGGACTCATGCCATACCCACACATTCACACAAACTTGATTTGCTTTTCCCTCCCGAGGGCTCTTTAAGGCCGCTGCTGAGGACGCGATGAAAGTCGGTGGAGCATCCATTAAGCATGTCAGACGGCCCTCCAGAGTGGGTGTGGACGAAGGGGTTTAAGTGTTTTCAGCAAGGAGTCGTGGACCACCTGGAGGAGGAGGAGGAACGGGGGGAACAAAAGCATCTGTCTAAAGGGGCCAAGTTGACTCCAAAAAACCCCACCAGTTTAACAAGTGCCAAAGAGCACTTCTGGGCATCAGGTATCACAAGTCAGGATTTCCAGCATGTTTAAAGAGATGACCTTCAAAATGTGAAAAGGGAGGGCTTACGCGCTTAGATTGGACAAAGTCTGCTTTTCGTGCCTACAAAGGCAATGGCGACAAAGCCTGCACTGAAACATTAGTATTGTTGGAGATGTCGGGAACAAAAACAGCAAAAAGCTCCTGGTCAAAGTCACGGACAAACTCTGGAAAACATGGAACAAGACAGGAACAAAGCCCTGTTTGAAAACTGAGTGTCTAAAGAAAGACATGCTGGAATAGGCCTGCGTGCGTTTACTGGATGGACAGGGGGATGTCCACGTGCGTGCAGGATATATAATCCACTCCTGGATGCTGTCATTAATCGACAGCAGTTGATGTTCAAGGTGTGCAGGTGGGAAAGTCCCACAGTATCACTCTGTAGACAGGAGAGAGTTGGCAGCAGGGTTGACTATCCATATCAAGACAACCCCACTGGCTCACACACACAGTTCACAGACTGATCTTTCATGCTTCAACACAGATCTGATCCCAACCATGGAGGAAACTGTGTACAGATAAGAGATACTGCAATGTAGTTTTATTTTGATGTTCATGTGCAATTAATATTTTGAACATAAAGACATATTGAGAAAAAAAAGAGAGAAAGAGAGACTACAATTTCTTAAAGATGTCTTGGCCACCTGGACATTCTTTAATAGGACATGACAACAAGGCTACAAATCTCAAATGGTGAGCAGGACTTTCTTAATCCTTATCGCCCTGACCTCTTCTTTTTATGCAGCTGCTAAAGTGGCAGGACCCGAGCTAAAGGTCAGATTTTATTTGGCTTCGATCATGTCCTCTACGTTTGGAGCGTTCGGGAGGGAAGCTTTGAAGTTTTATGCATCCATCAGGTCTATGATTCGTCTCCAGGCGTAATGGCATCCATAAAGAAAGACAACATTGATCTCATAAGCAGGTTTAAACTGTTCAGAGGCAAAGTTAACCAGTAAAGCACACTTTTTTTTTTTAATTTTATTTAAATACCCCCGTGTCAGTTGCCGTGTCAAAAAAAAAAAAAAAAAAAAAAAATTCACAGTAATCACATTATGATAAAATGCATGCCAGATGTGGGAATCTTTTCAAAGAATTTGCTATTGTTTTTTTTTATAATTTTTTAGTCATTAGTACTAGCTGAATAAATGACAGTTCAGTTCAGTGTGTCAGTTTTTCTATAGTACAGTTTCTAGTGGGCTTTTGTTTTCTATATTATCGTTACAATTCTAGCTGTAAAAATATATTCTCAAATAAATAAATATATAGCATAAATATGTGTATCTAAAATGAATAAATAAGCTTTTACACTTTGTTTTTTTAAACAGGTCTAAAGACAGGTGAGATTAAAGAAAAATCTGTATTCCTTCAAAGTCCTTCTGATCAAGCTACGTCTCTCTGAGTGACACTGTAGTACCATCTTGTAATGTCACAGATTCCCACAGACTCCACACCAGCTGGCATCTCTGTCCAACTGAGGAGATACTCCACAACCGTTCAGCCCTGCTTCTTATTTGTCTCCTAATCCATGCAGGTACTTTTGTGGAAACAAATGACGCCCTCATGCAGAGCGTGCAGACATTCTAGCCTGTCCTCCTGGCTGCTGAGAGATGATGGCCCGTGCATTCCTACAAGAGGCCCCCCACCCCCTTCTCCGATGCCTTTATCCCCGCTGGTCGGGCTGCTGTTCACCAGCTTGCGACCGGTCACATCCCCGCCTGCGTCCCTCCTTCTTCCTTTCTGCTCCCAGGACTGCCTGCCAAGGCTTTTTAAGCATCTATTCCTGATCTGGACCAGGCCTCCAGCTCTCAGCTGTGTCCCAGGATATCCCTGTACAGCTCTGGCACGCGCTCAGGGTCCACAGGCCTGGGCAAGAAGTGTGTAAATTTCTGGTGCCGCCTGGATTTAGTCCCATCCCTTGGTGTCCCATCTTTATTTAATGCCACAAAGTAACGCGTCCCTTTGTCTCCGTGCTTGTAGCGGTTGGATGAATACGTGTTGTACCAGTTCTCCTCAAACTGCTCCCTGAAGACACAATCAGCCGTGAGCTCCTTCTGCAACATGATGTGGGGGGAAACAGAAACACACATCCCAGTTATTCATTAGGATTATTAATTATAGAGGAATGAAAAAGTCTTTCGCAGGGGAAAAAATTGAGAAATAAAGATTTGGGCAACAGGAACAAGAGAAATGATACTTACAGAGCCATACAGCTCTCCTTTGTTGTTCATCCCCAGATAGAGTCCACTGTCCACCCCTTTAATGCTTATCAATCCAACAGCCAGGCTTATGAATTCCAAAATACCTGCAGGAGAATAACACAGTTGTTCTGTAAAGCCTGGCAGAGATAAAAGAATACGATCAAAGAAACTCAGTTCATTACCACAATTAATATTTGTAAATAATCAGAATCAGATCGAAACCTGTCTGTTCTAATACCATTGTTGGCGCGTTTTCGTTCTTCCTCTCATTTGTTTAATCTCAACTACTTTTCTGCAAGTGGAATTATATTTTGAAAAAAATGATCTTAGTATTTACCAAAACGGCTGTGGTCCTTCCTCGTGCCTTGCACTGTGCCATCCGGAAGTATTTCCAGATGAAATCCAGTTCTGCAGTACAACTGCCTCCTCCTGAGAATTCCTTTGAGGTGCGTTAAATCCGAGAATCTGTCCCCAGGTACGAGGTGCTCTTCCAGCCGCGTCTGGCTCTCCGTGAGGAAGAAATGAGAGCCGACTTGTGCGACACCGTCGATGCCGTGCCAGACGCCTCCAACTTCTCCCAGAGTGGCAGCACCACCACCAGCAGCAGCCATCGCGTCCGAGCTCAGCGGGTAAAGTTCAGAGAGGAGGTCCGGAGGGAGCGCTCTTGCGTAGTAGGCTACCTGGCTGCCACTTATTGCATGTTTACGTCCCTTCTCCTCCTGTGTTACTTAGCACATGTCCCCGTGTGGCAGTCACAGCCTCGGGTTCGTTTCCCCTGACATCAAACACTCAGAAAATCTCAGCTACTGGCTGCACAGACTTCTCCGGGTTGTTGTTGGGTTGTTTTTTTTAAGGTGCGCCTTCTTCATCAGTTGGAGGTGGGCTGCAGTTGCTGGTCAGACAGCCCGCATGTTGCATACCTGTCCACAGTAGATGCTCGCGCCTCTGTTGTGCCGTGGCGGAGGTTTCAGTAAGTAAGGGGCTCGTTGAACGCTGCAGTGCAGGTAAAAGGAGCTCCTGGAGGTTTTGTGCTCAGAGGCAGGTGCAAAACCACAGGACTCGTAGTGGGCGGGGCTGTCAGATTAGACGTGCCCTTACAGGGCCTTTTCCCCCTCTTATCTCAGTGAGAGAGAAAGAGAGTTGTTGGTGGGCTGGTGGCTTAAACTGAGCGCGCATCACTTAAAATAAAACCAAAAATAGCAAAGATAAACTATAAACCACTTTACATCACCTTTTACACGAGATATAACTCTACGTGTAGTTTCCCCCCCAGCAGTTCTTTCACTCCTACAAATTTGACGTTCTTTAATCCACGAGCTACTTGAAATACCCACGGCATTTCTCGCGAGCTCGCGAGTAGCAGACGGCTCGAGCTCCCCTGCTCTCCCTCTCTCTCTGTCTGTGTGTGCGCGTGATATCGGTTACGACACCATAGTGTAAACAGCCATGGCTGCACTGCGCAGGCTTATCGTTTCATTCAGCTCCAAAGCAGAGACGTTCACGGCGCAGAAACCGCCTCAAACACCCTCAAAGGCGACTAAAGCGCAGAAACTTATCGCAGCGGGAGCGAGCATCACAGCCGGCGCCGCTTATTATTACTATTACTATTATTACTCCTGCCGCTCGCACGTCGGTAGGCGCCCCGGACTGAAGAGCCACGTCGAGGCTCGACTCATGCATCTGGCGCTGCCATCAGTTTCCGCCACCGATAAGGTACGATAAAGTAAGCAGCGGCTGCTGTATGGCGACAACATTCAGCTCACTCCAACACACACACACACACACACACACACACACACACACACACACACACACACAGAGAGAGGAAAGAAATTAAAAATACTCTCAGTTTATCTTCAATGAACAGCAGCAACCTGAACCCCAGCACGTGATCACCAAGACTGTCTCGTGCACGTGAAGTGACAGTTATAATTATATGTCGTTACCATAAGGAGCTATCCGCGACCTTTGGTGCTGAAATGGCAAAAAAAAAAAAGTGGTCAAAAGGCGTCCCAGATCGCGTGGCCAAGTGGCCACCATGACTGAAGGTTTTGCCTGATTGGCTTACAGCCTATGGGCCAAGACTGAACATTTAATGTTGTGTACGCACTGCTGTGTAGATTTAAGTGGTGGACAACATAAGAGGAACACCTGACTGCATTTGTAACCAGATACTGTGCTGCAGTGTATTTGTTAATATCAGAATTTGTTCTGTGTGGTGTTTTCTAAAATACTTTTCTATAATTTACTATTTTAGCATTTTGTAAGTGGTCTGAATGACTTGTAGTATGACGATATATACTGCAGTATACTTCCTCTATCTATACTCTCACGGATCAGTTTGTCAGATGCACCGTCCTATTACCAGGTTTCACTCTTTTACCTTCACAGCTGCTTTAATTCTTCGTTTCATAAATGCAACAAGGTGGTGGAAACACTCTTCTGAGGTTCTGGTCAATGTTGACTTGACAGCATCACATAGTTGCTGCTGATGTGTCGGCTTCACTTCCACGATAGGAGTCTCCTGTATCAGCACATCCCAAAGGTGCTCTGTTTGACTGAGATCCGGTGACTGTGGAGGCCATTTGAGTGCAGTGAACTCACTGTCATGTTCAAGAGGTCAAGACTGTGATAATAAGGGGATGAGTATAATCGATACAATACTCAGGTAGGCTATAGTGTTTAAATGATACTTAGTTGTTACTAACAAGCCCCAAGTGTGCCAAGAAAATATGCCCTGCACCATCACACACCACCACCAGCCTAAACTGTCGATACAAGGCAGGATGGATCATGCTTTCATGTTGTTTCTGCCAAATTGTGGCCCTACTATCCAAATGTCTCTTGAGAAATTGAGACTCATTAGACTAGGAGTCTTTTTCCCCAACCTTCTCTTGTTCAGTTTTGGTGAGCTGGTGTGAATTATAGCCTCTGTTCTTCTGCTGCTGTAGCCCATCTGTTTCAAACTTAGACGTGTTGTGCATTCAGAGATGCTCTTCAGCATACCTTGGTTGTGTTGAGTTACTGTTGCCTTCCTATCAGCCTGAAGCAATCTGGCCATTCTCCCCTGACCTCTGGCATCAACATGGCATTTTTGCCCAGAGAATTGCTGCTCACTGGATATTTTCTCTTTTTTAGACCACTCGCTGTAAACCCTAGAGACGGCTGTGTGAGAAAATCCCAATCTGGCATTAAAAACCATGCCATGTTCAAAGTCACTTAAAAAAAATCACATTTCTTCCCCATTCTGGTGGTCAGTTTCGACTCCATCAGGTTTTCTTCACTGCATCTATGTGCTTAAATGCATTGAGTTGCTTCCATGTGATTGGCTGATAAGATATTTGTGTTTAAAAGAACTTGGACAGGTGTATCTAATAAAGTGGCCAGTAAGTGATCATCTTATCTAAACAGGACTGGATGTTATTTTAAAATATTATGTTTTCTTTGTAAATGAAACCTTTGTGGTGATTTTGCTTTTCAGGCGCAACATTGCCTTCTTTCAAAAAGCAAGGACAATTCATGGCATCTGAGCAGCTGTAAACCAGAACAACACACAAAGGAGTCATTTTAATTCTTTAAAGCTTCTTTAAAACATGAAGTAATTGCCAGAAAATTAAATCCTTTTTGTGAACCTTCTGATAAAAAAATTAAATATTAATTTGCATGTATGAGTTTTAATTTGTGTCATATTTGCTACATCAGGGGGAGTCACACTGATGATGTAGAAATCTAAAAACCCCCAAATTCATGTATCAAATATTGGCTTTAAAGGATTAAAACACACTGGAAAGTATACAGTATTTAGTAGCATTTAGACAAAGAGGACAACTGCAAAAAATAAATAAATAGATAAATTAAAATCCAAAGAAACAAGTAATTGCTGTCACTTCAGCAGATTTTTAAATGTTTCTGATTCAGGTCTCCCCCTGTTTATACCCATTCTTTTCAGCACCAATTATAAGCTTCATACACAGACTTTTGCAGCCTGGTTCTAATTGTTTAACCTGTGTGCATTGTGTCCTGTTACACAGCACCGCAGAAATGTGTCGACAATGCTAACAAGATTTTTACAGATCATTGGGGGATGTAAACAAACTCGTAAACCATGTGTGATGTGCTCGCTTGGCTCCACGCAGCGAAAAGATTGCTTCTTTGATATCTGTGGCTAGGAGGGAGGTAAGCTCAACTGGTGTCCACATAAAGGGGGGATCCAGGGACACAGGAAACTGGACACCAGAGTTTGGCGGACATGCTGATATTTGATGAGAGGCGGGGGTGGTTAGAGGGGGTTTAATGGTTAAGCAGAGGGGGGCACGCATTCCCCGGGTGTTTGCTCTGTGCCCAGTGGACCTGGCGGTGTGCCACCTGACAGAGAGATCCACTCTGTCTTCACCAGTCCGGCCTTCTGATCTGCCTGGGTTTGAGCAGTTGTAGGGACATTATCTGCTGTGCAGGGATGAAAAATAAGGCTGACATAACATGCGCCCCATTACCGAATTAAAGCATGGGCTTCTTTGTTGTGCCATGTGAGCGAGGCTTTTCGTGACAGAAAAAGCTTCCATGGATTTTATAAGAAGCATCTTTCAGACACTGTAATCACTGATATGATTTGCAGTATTTCATGGCGCATGTGTGTCTGTGTGTGCTTGCAGACAAGGACCTACGGTCTGGATGATGGAGATGCCTACATGTCCTCCTATGAAAACAGATTTCGTCTGTTCAGTTCGGTGGAGTACGAGGGACAGCTCTACATGACTCCGCTGAACCTCATCGAGTCGGTCACTCTGAGCGAACCAAAGAGTGAGTCAGCTCCTGACAGCCAGCTCACAACACAGTGCCACATGTGCTTTGAAAGGAATGAAGGAATGAGTGTTGGTGCTCGGGTCAAATGGTTAGCCAGTCAATTAATCTCTTACTTATTCTACTTTATAAAATGCCAGGATTAGCTTGAAGATTTCACTGTGGCCTTTGGGGCTATAAAGAGTGTGTTTTCCTCCTTTTTTTCACTACACGGTCAAACAATTCATAAACTGCTTTTAAATCTTTGCCCTTTATTGAGCCAATAGGACCTTTGGAGACCTTAGAACAAGAAACTGACAGTAAAAAACCTTTTTTCAGTTCACCTATGTGTATTGCTTTAGCACATTGAAATAAATGGTAAAATTGAGTTTTGGTTCTTTTCTTACAGCTCAGTAAATAAAGCCACAATGTAAAATTCAATTCAGCTTATTTTATCTATATAAAATCAATTAAACCTCTTTATATTTTAAGGTAAAGACCCTAAAATAAATCAAAGCAAACAGAGAAAACCCCAACAATCACACGACCCCCTGTGAGCAAGCACTTTGGTGACAGTGGGAAGGAAAAACTCCCTTTTAACAGGAAGAAACCTTCAGCAGAACCAGGCTCAGGGAGGGGCGGGGCCATCTGCTGTGCCTTGTTTATAATAAACAAGCATTTTATAAAATAATCAGACATACCAGGTTCAAATCTAGGGCGCGGGTGCTCATTCCATGGAAGAATCAGCTGTTTTTCTTTTTCTTCTTTTGTAAAATAACTTTAGTATACTTAACAAAGCCACACGAAATTGTACCTTCCTGTTATGAAAACTGTTCACGGTTACAGGCCCTTGAAGCACATTTAAGTTGGCTGAAATATTTTAGCTTTTTAATTCACGTTATTCAGCCAACATTTTTGAGTCCTCAGAGCCTCTTGAATACACATCCAGGAGAGCATGATGGACAGCAAGAAATGGTGTATCCTCCCAAGCCAACCCGGCATGCTTCCACCCACACCTCATCAGGTGTTTAATTAAGCCCATGCAACACCCAAACAGTCCACCATCATCAGTGCGAGGACAGTTTGGGCTGCAGAGGGACGTAACACTTTACTTGACTGTCGTCTCTTTATCTCACGGTTTTGCGTTCCACCTTTATCAATAATCTTGTTAATTATTTTCATACTAATATAGCTTTTAGTGGCAATTGACTGCTACCTGGAGCCTCAGGTTAGGGTTGGACCAACATTTAGCACCTGTAACTATGCTGTATTGTGTCTCGCAGGGGTTCATATCAGAAAGTGCCATTCCAGAAATCAGACTTTTCAGGAGTCAGGAACTTCGGCAAAGGAATCTCATTTAGTTTCTCTGGTTAAGACTGCAGGATGTGTGTAAAATATGGAGTTTTGAATTCAGCATCTTTTTTTTCTCCTTGGCTGATCACAAAGACAGGGTGGGGACAAGTCCTTATCATTTACTGGGATGCTAATTTTACAGTGAAAAGCAGGCTCTTGAGTTCAGTGGCATCCTAAAAGCAGGCGATAATGCTTCTGGTGAGATTACATTTGTTGTATTAAAGATTTATCTGACTTTGATTTATTTAAAGATGTCTCTGTCATCCGTGCACGAGGACCTGGTCTACCATTTACTTCACAAACACAGCAGATGCCGCATGGCCTCCGTGAGCTTTGTTGTTCTGCGAATGAATTAACTGCTTTTGTCAGCTGCCATTTTCTTAATTACATGTCCGTCATGTTACCAGATAAATCTCCACTCCTTCATCCGATTGTTTTCAGTTACACAATGATTTAATAGCAGTTTTAAAAAAAGCAACAAAAAAAACCCCCCCCAGGGTGTTGTTTTCCGGAATATCCTTGTTGCTGAGGGCCTGCGAAGTATCATCGGACAATTAGACACAGCTCTAAGTGCTTTCAGTCATAACACCTGCATAAAGATAGACATCTTTACCAGCAACCTTACTTTTATGGCTCATTTATGTGGTAACAAAGTCACAGGGACCCACAGAGACCAAACAACTTAGCACGGATACCATAAATGTAATGATAAGGCAGTCTTGACTTACTGTGATTGATTGTAACATCAGGTGTGTGGCCTCTATCGCTGCATCTAATGATGAAGGTAAACAGGAGGCAGAAAGGTAGTGGCACGCTATTTGTTATTGTTGTGAAGCTGCTTAGTGTTAATTGTGTGGCTGTAATAAAGCCATGCTTTTCTGTTCAGTGCTGCCATACATAAGATCTGCAGGATCGTTATTCCAGACAGAGGCTTTAAAATGTGTCGGTGGAGGGTTAATGTCAATGTTATCGACACAGTTTCCCAGCCAGGTGTTTTTATGATGTGTTCTGCTTATCTTCTGCTTTATTGGCCCCTGGAATGTGCTCATGGAAACACACAGCGTATATTTCTGTCCCTGTAAACATTTGTTTTCACTCGTGCTTCCCAGTCCTGTACTTTTGACTCAACTAACTGTTGGCCTTGTTTCGTTTAGGTAGGAGAGTCTGCAAATCCCTTACGAAAAAGGTGAGTTTTCCCGTCATTTGTAGCCCTTGATGCTGCTTCACAGAGCCTCCTTATCTGTGTAAAATCCTCTCAAATTACTGTAACACCAGCAAATACATCACACTGAAGGGCTAAGAAATGAATGTGAGATCAGGGATTTTCTTCTGTTCTCGCAGGAATTAGACAAGATGCTGGCTGATACCCCACCTGTTTGGAAAGGATCATCTAATTTGTTTAGAAATATCCGTGAACGAGGTAAAGAACCCACTCTCTGTGTTCCTGCTGTACACATAAATCCTTTGTGAGATTTTATTTTTTAAGGCCCTCCCATGTCTCGTTCAGTGCGTGCTCTGTTGTCCATGTGCCAATCTGGAGCAGAAAGCGTGGGTCGTAGTTTCTATCTTATCTTTCCATCAGTCTGCTAACATGTCATAGATATATTTTTAGATAACCTTTTCTTGAAGGAATGGCTCATTGATGGTACAGTACACACAACAAGGCTTGTTTGTGTCTGTAGTAAAATGCTTCAAAGGTGAAGTTATTGGAAGCTCATAAATTACATAATTATGACTGTAAGCAGCCTGTGACAAGCATCCTTGAAAAAAAAAGCACTTAAAAATGCTACAAATGTTAGGAAAAGATTCATAAATCTGGCGACATAGAAGAGACTAAAACTCAAGTCAAACTAATATAATACTAGAACTTAACGTTATCTCAATATATAAGCAAAGAAAATACAAAATAACAGAAAAATGCTGGGTCACAGACCCAACCTCCAAAAAACACAAGTACATAAATTATTTGTTTGGTTCAATTTAATTCAGTTTTATTTATACAGCACCAAATCACAACAACGGTCACTCCAAGGCGCTTTGTATTGTAAGGTAGACTCTACAATAATATATGCAGAGGAGAAACCCAACAATTGTTTGACTCCCTATGAGCAAGCACTTAGGCGACAGTGGGAAGGAAAAACTCTTTTAACAGGAAGAAACCTCCAACAGAACCAGGCTCAGGGAGGGGCGGGGCCATCTGCTGTGATTGGTTGGGGTGAGAGAAAGAAAACAGGATATAAAACATGCTGTGGAAGTGAGCCAGAGATTAACAACATGATTCAATGCAGAGAGGTCATGTATATATAAGGTTTTATATATATACAAGTAAATATACAGTACTTTGCCAAAGTCTTGATCCACAGGTTATTTCTTTATATTTTGCTTCCAAGGAGCCAGACTTTCTTCTAATTTTGTTTTTTTTAAAGTGGTCATGAGCAACAGTTCTCTTTCGTGTTTTTCTTTGGACACTGGGCGCCTTTATTAGCTGAAAACTTGGAAGATTTTGGCATGGTGCACATTGTATCCATAAAATAAAAGGAAACTTGAGAAGTGGATGAAAAAATACCCAGGCTTAAAAACTAACTTCAGCAGTTGATTAGTATGTGAAAAGTCATGTCTTTAATAAACTGAGACAAAACCTGAGAAATGCATCTGACCCTTTAGCTGATCCATCTACTGTTCACTGAAACCTCATCAGAAATGGTCTCAGTGGCTGTCAAGAAGCCGTTCTTAAGGAAGGGAAACGGGGACAAAAGGCTGACGTACGTATGCCGAATGACACAAGAACTGGACTGATTTGAATGTTTTGGAGAGAGAGAGGTACAACAGTAAATGTCTACAGCCAACTGTAAAACACGGTGGAGGCCCTGTCATGATTTGAGGTGCTTTCAGCCAGTGGTGTTGGGAATCTTGTCAAAACAACCTATGATGGCCTATCAGCAAGCACTTGGTGACAGTGGGAAGGAAAAACTCCCTTTTAACTCCAGCAGAACCAGACTCAGGGAGGGGCAGCCATCTGCTGACTGGTTGGATGTGAGGGGAGTAAGACAGGACAAAAGACACACTGGGGATACTCCCAACACAGTAAAACCATACCTGGATAGACAAACACACTATCAGTGACGGACTGGCCTCCCCGGAGCCCGGACCGCAACATTATTGAAGCAGTGTGGGACCATCTTTACAGAGCCTGGAACAGAAGGTAGCCGACATCCAAAGAAGAGCTTTGAATGTTTCAGAGCTCTTCCTGAAGACTACTTAAAGAATTGAAAAGAAAGCTGCCTAAGAGAGTTCAGTCTGCACTGAAGAATAAAGGTGATCATACAAATATTCACTTTTAAGCTCGTTAGAATTGTACAAACTCTCTTTTCGCCTTTTATACTATTTCCCTGTATGTTTGCACGTTTCAATAAATATTCCCATTTTGCTCATAAAATATAAAGAAAGGACAGGTTGCTGAAGAATGTATTACATTTCAGACAGAGCGTCACAAATACGAAGGAGAAAAGGCAACCAAGACAGATTTTCCCTAAGTTTTGGTAAATGACCTGTATTTGTAGAGCGCTTTTACTAGTCCCCTAGGGACCCCAAAGCACTCTACACATCCAGTCATCCACACACACATTCACACACTGGTGGAGGCAAGCTACAGTTGTAGCCACAGCTGCCCTGGGGCAGACTGACAGAAGCGAGGCTGCCATATCGCGCCATCGGCCCTTCTGGCCAACACCAGTAGGCGGTGAAGTGTGTTGCCCAAGGACACAACGACCGAGCCGGGGCTCGAACCGGCAACCTTCCGATTACAAGGCGAACTCCCAACACTTGAGCCATGATCGCCCTCTACTTTTAATTACAGTATGCAAAACACACAGTGGGATCCTTCACTTGTAAACCACTACACTATGAGCCACTATGCTCATTATACCATGCACAATTAAAAAGCTAAAACATGAAGAAGGTTAGAGCTTTTAAAATGTTCTGGTGTCACCTACTCAAGTGTAGTGATTTCTTGTTGGTGGCATAAATTATCGAATTTATGTGCTAAGTTTTTACATTGACAGCTCAACTGAAATCTGTCACTTTGCACTCGGCAACATTGTGACTTCCCAGTCTTCACCGTGTGCACCGTGCAGGCTCCTGAGGCCCGTAAACCGTACACATGAACACTGCACTCTGCACGTCTTTAGCCTATATGTGCTGAAAACAGCAGACTGTGAAACTGCCGCAAACCTGAGGTCTTCGTGAGCTCACACGAAGCCCAACTGAAGTTGTCGGTGTGACTCAAAGTCCCCTTTTAATGTTTCCACCTGGGCCTTCAAACTCTGAGCGCAGCAGGTCAGACGTGGCAGTGGAGCATCAGATCTCACTGTTCTGCTCTCCTCCTGTGTTGCTTTAGCTAAGTGCCAATGCTGGGATTTGGAGCTTTTAATCCTGCTGTTAAACGTTGCAGCTTTGTCAGTGAAAAAAGGACTAGATTGATCTGTGAACAAAGCGTTGCTTTTGAGAATGAGGGAGCTGTTTGAAACCAGCTGTGTCGAGACATGTCCCACTGGCCACCCCCCTGATCACCACGGACATGATGAAGCCTAAGAATGGCATTGGATTACATCTCCGGGACTGCCACTCTGTATGAAGTGTTTTTGTGGAATTCTTTGTATTGTCTAACAACATCTACTTGAGCTCAGAGGCTGAGCTTGAAGGGAGAAGGGGGGTCTCCCTCCACGAGTGAAGGTGTGTGGTATTGGTGAGACATGGCAGGAATCTTAAAAGTTTTTTTCCCTGTCTTCAAGCTGTTTAAGCTTTAAAAGCTTTGAAGGTAGAGATCTGTTGTCATTATAGGGTCATACCTGCCAAACTGAGAGAGCTGGGTGCTTTGTTTTAGAATATTTTTCGATGATTTTATGGCTGATCCCATGCACAACTGATGATCTTCTCCCACCTTAGTTTGTGCATTTGCAAAATGCTTCCAGCTCCAAGGAGAAGCATAAGACGGTAATAACTAAATCTTTCCTGACTAGTTGGGTTTTATTCCTCGAGTGTTCCTCTTTCTGAAGATATCTCCCTGCAGCAAACCTCGTACCTGAATTCTTTTCCCATAACATCCAGAGCAGTCACCCAGAACTATCTTACCTCGATTCTCTATCTTCCTGAGCAAACAAAAGCTTGGGAATGCTTTCAGAGGCAGGAGGGAGAAGCCTCCTTAGTTGGTTGAGATGTCTCCTGACACTTACTCTTCTCTTTACCGTGTCACACAACAAAGGGGGCTGAAGGATGCGACACAAAGCCCAAATCGGCTATTCTCAATCAGTGACAGATCACTCGAGAATGTATTACACCTTGTTACCCAAACACGATCAGAAAGCCACGGGCCTTAAATTTGTTTGGGTTTGTGTCCAGATAGGTCAGCTCAGTTGTAAAGTTGGTGTTTGTGTGAGGGGAACACCAAGCATGAAGTAAAAGGCACCTTTTAAGATGTTATCGCCAAGCACGAGGAGATTACCTGTGTCTGAAGGCGTGCTCTGTTTCTTTGGATGGATTGTTCATCTCGGCATCATGACTTTGAACATCTGCAAACACCTTGAGCTACCTGGTTAAGTCATTTGATGCCATTTTGAGGGTGAAAAGGAACATTTAGGTTTTTGTTTCTTGTTTTGACTCTTTTCTTTTTTTTGTCTTTGTTCTAGGTGTCATCAGTTATACAGAGTACCTCTTCCTGCTCTGCATTTTAACAAGTCAGCATACCTTTGAACTGATTTACTCTGTTATCTTTAAAATTTATATTTTAAAAAAGCAATATAAAGACGCCTGTCTGACGTAAATCCATTGTGTTTGCTTCTAGAGCCCCATGCAGGCTTCAGGATTGCTTTCAACATGTTTGACGCAGATGGAAATGAAATGGTGGACAAAAGGGAGTTCTTGGTGGTATGGAAATCACCATTATTTATCAGATTTAATCACATGGATTTGATGTTTAATATATGGTATGTTCTATCCTAGCTGGAAGAAATTTTCCGTAAGAAGAAGGACAGAAAAGACATTACTGAAGATATGCAAAGACAGGACCAGCAAGTATGAGCTTAAATCCTTTTTTAGTGGCTCTAATGTTTTTTTTCATCAGCCTGGATTCACCAGAAAAGGCCTGAAAAGCATGCTGCATGCCGTCTGCACAAGCAACACTGTGACAAAGTTTGCAACTTATCATATAGGAACTATTGGAGGTCTGGATCTGTTTTTTTATGCGCTTATCAGAAAAGCAATGAGGCTTGCTGTGGGGTTAATTTAACACCTTTTCCTGTCTCTGTGCACACACTGGACACAGTCTATTGATATCTTGCAAATCATCAGCCCAGATGGCAGCCCCTCCCTGAGTGTGTTTCCGACTGAGGTCTCTTCCTGTTAAAAGGGAGTTTTTCCTTCCCGCTGTCACAGAATACTTACTCATGTTGGTGGTTGGGGTAGTAATCTGATTGTTGCAGTTTTTTCTCTATTAATGTAGTGTCTTTACCTTACAATATAAAGGGCCTTGAGGTGCTAGTGAACTAAACTAATAGCTCAGTATTCAAGATGTGCTCATTTCTGGCTCCACACTGAAGCCCACTTTGAAGGACTTAGCCAGTGGGTGAAGTCACATTTTTGACATCTCTCTCTGACATACAATCTATGGCAACAACATGCAACAAGGTGGTAATTCAGTGTGTCACAAAAGCTGTTCTGAGGAAACGATAGATGCCACCACTAATTTGCCTCAAGCTAAGCTATTTTTATTTAAACTGAACACGATAATGAGCTGGAGAGTTATACGCTAACGGTAGAGATAAAACTGAATGCCAAACAAGTATAGCAACAAACAGCAGCCACCGGTTTGAGTTGCAACACTAGAAAAGTGTTGCTAGCATTACTTAAGTTGGCCATTTTAACAGGGAGTTTACTGTTAATGACCTCATATGGCCGTTGAGGAACTGCAGTTTTCATTCCTTCATTATTCAGTGCATTTTCGCGCTTTGACCACAAACTGGGAATTGGTGTGAACTGACAGAGCTGAAACAAAACATAATTTTTATATATTTAGCTATTTTTTATGGGCTACAACAGCTTCTTTTTAACTGTTTCCAACTAAGAAAAAAAGAGCTTTTAGAAATCCAACGAATGCTGCCCCCTTAGAGCAGAACATAGTTTGCAGCTAAAGAGCCATATTGTCCCTGAGGAGGTGGTGGAGGCCAAAATCAGAGCTGAAAGGAGAATGAATGATTGATTTACATTCAGAAACCTCCAATGAAATGTTGTCAGTCTTCTTCTCATATGAACTTAATAAGCTGGTGAGACGGCATGTTTACTGCCTGCTCTGTTTCCCGCATTAGTGCCAAAAAAAGAAAAGAAGTAATGCAGATTTAAAGACATCAGTCTGAATCTCAACATTGAGGTCAGATCAGACTGTGTGGGTCTGTGCTCGCTTGAGACACTTGCAGTAATCCTAGAGAGAAAACTCGCTGCACAGAGGTGACGGTGGTCATACAGGGTAAAACATGCCTAAGGCTTTCATCTTTTTGGAGTTGTCTTACACTGCATGCAGGTGGATGTAAACAGGGCGAGCTCAATAGAGCGATAAGAGCGACTCTTTGAGGTCTTATCTCATAAGAACGCAGCATAGAGGAGCTTATTCTGCTGGGACAAACGTTAGCATCTCTGGACGGCCTTGAATTAAAATTGCGCCCGTATAACTATCAAAAAGATCATTAGAATGGATTCTCTAGATCAGGATGGGCTGGCTGTGCATGCGTTTATAAGGCTTAACAGTAATTTGGGACCATTGTCAGATACGCTGTCTCGACTTGATGTCTTTTCCAGCTGTCTTCCTGTTTTAAAATACATTGTGAATTATAAGCTCTGCACTAATTCACCTGTCGTCTTTTTTCTTTTGCATTTCAGAGCCTGCAGCTTTACGGAAATCACAAATCCCAGGCTCGCAGCGTATGTAGCCTGTAAACGGTGCCTCTTCTTGCACGCTTTCTGGAATGTGGTCTCCTTAACCTGAGTTATCATAGGAAATATACATGTTTCTGAGGGGCTGACACCACCCGTATTTGTCCGAGATAACCTCACTTCACATTCAGTGAAATCCGAAATACCTCACTCTGTGCTTTAGAATTATCTCATATTTGTGTGTGTGGCAAAAGCAGGAGGGGTGCAGCTCAGATGATTTATGTACTCGCCTTTTGTCAGTGTTGGGCAAGAGATTTCACTTCAAAAAGCTCTTACCTGAAGACTGACACCGCTTTTGCTCGGACCCACATGTTTTATTTTTACAGTTTCTTGAGGAGTGGTATTTAGGCTCAGGTTACCTTTAGAGATGGGTTTGACCATGAAGATGCCAGTCAGACGGGAGCAGCAGAAGCACTGTGAAAGCCGCTCTGCAAACACGTAGGAGAGCCTGCAGCTAACTCAGAGCGCTGTTTGAACACTTTACCTGTAGGTGTGTCTTCTTCTTCTTTCTTTTTTGTGTGTTTTGATTCCCTCTGCTTTACTGTAGGTGTCTTTCCTGCACAGAGTTCAAAAGTCAAACCTTTTCAATAAGACATAACAGGCACGTCTTGAGTGCTGCGGTTGGGCTTTCCCCAGCATATTCTAATTACAAGTGTTTCAGAGTCTTTTCATGGGATGAGATGGGAACAGCGGCCAGCATTAAAGAGCTGTTCCGTAATTAGCTGCGGGATCATGCCGTACATCTCCCTCTCTGCTAAGAAGCACTGAGGCGTAGACGAAGAGCTGTTTTATCAGCTGTCTCGCTTTCTCCCTCGGGCCTGAGAGATGAAAAAAAGAACTGAATAAGATAAATAAATATTATGAAATGAAGCAAGCCACACTTAAGAACACGTGTCAGCAGCAGCTGGCTGCTTCTGGTTGGTTTTTGCAATACTTTTGTTTTTCAGGGAGGTGATGTCGGGACTTGAGAGGCCTTGAGGCTCAAGAAACGATGGGTTGAAATAATAAACAATGAGAATGAGAGGGGACCAACATCTTTTGTTTCATAAGTGGGAGTTACATTTGTTTTTCTTCACTAAACAGAAGACTGGTTTCCTGTGATCTTTTTTTTCTTTTTTTTTATTGCACATCAGTAAGGAGAAAATGTTTTCTGGAGCAGCTGTAGTCGCTCCGCGGCAGCTGGGAAGGCTAAGGAAGAAGTGTAAACTGTAATAATGGTAATTATCCGTTAATCAAAGATCTAAGCCGCCCGAGCTCGTTGAGAAAAATACAGCAGAGTGGCTTCCAGTAAGCATCGAGCAGTGGATGTGACGTGGGGCAAAAAAACACTACAGTTCTGGAGATGGAAGGTGTTTGATTGCCTGCATTTACTTTGCAGTGTAGCATCAAACGATGACATATTGTCGGATTCAGTTTCAGCGCTGACCCGGCATGAATCCTCCTCCAGGTCTTACACCTCGCATGCTTTGGACATGTGTTAGCCACGTTGGCTCGACATCCCTGCCAAGAGGCTGCATGCATCGCTGCAGCGCAGGCTCATGTCAGGGCCGATCAGCCTCTCGGATACGCAGGTGTCAGCCCCGCGCTGTTTCTGCATGTGTCTGTCCCCGTTGTCTCTGTGGGTATTCAGCTCACCTGTCTGTCTGTCTTTTTTTTGTATGCCTGCCCAGTTCTCCATCTCGCTCTGTTTCCTCGATCCTCCCGCCTGTAACGCCGTGTACCGTCTGAGTCTGTTCATCCACCTTCCATTCCCCTTCTCTTGGTGACACGAACCAGATGTGTTATGTCTTCTTACAGCTGTGCTTCGATTGCTACCACAGGTTCTAAAAAAAGACGGTCAGCATGTGGCTGCCCGAGGCATGTGGGATGTTCTCAGACGTGGCACGAGTCAAGTTCTGTTTTCTGATCTCACCGAGGTAGCCGGGCACTTTTTTTTAGCTGTTTTGCTAAATAATCACAAAAACGATGCTGTGCATGATCCTCAGTTTCCTGATGCTTCTGCTGGAATCTGACAATAATGTGTTAGGGAGCACAGCGCTCTCCACTTACGCATCTGTCTAATCAGTGGTGTGAATTTTTTAAATGGCGCGTCGACAGGAAGAAGCGTGGCATGGCTGATGGTTCTGTTGCATGGCACACGTTTGTTAAAAAGGAGAATTAATTAATTCTGAGTCGAGCTGAATCTGGAACATTCAAAAGCTGAACCTGACAGCTGGATGGGAAGTTTTGTTGAAACTTTGTTTCTGCTTTAATGGTTGCAGTAATCAGTGGGATTTGTTGCATTGTGTGGTTTTGCAGTCTGTAGCTAAATCTGTGTGTTAATGCTGTGAACTTTTGTTCCCTCTCATAGAACGTGGACTTAAAATCGGAGACCACACTCTTGGTGCATTTCTTTGGGAAAAAAGGCAAAGCTGAGTTGAAATTTGAGGATTTTTACAAGTGAGTCGAGAAACCCGTTGCTTGCTCGGTGATTAATGACGATGTCCCTGGAAAAAGAAAAATCATTATCTGATGCTATTATACGGCCATTAATCATTTTCATACCGTACCGTACTAACCCACCGACAGTTAGTGGTTTTGTTATTGACCATGTTAAGTATTCCTTTGTACCAAGCTTCTGGCGATGGCGTTTCCTGTCAGCAGCTGCCGTCTGTCTCCCTCCTTCAGGTTCATGGACAACCTGCAGACAGAGGTGCTTGAGATAGAGTTCCTCTCCTACTCCAAAGGCATGCCCACCATCGGCGAGGAAGATTTTGCTCAGGTCCTCCTTCGCTACACCAATGTCGAGGATGTTAGCGGGTATCTGGAGAACATGCGTCACAGTATACCAGATGAAAAGGTGCGCTTTTACCTTCAATTTCCCTTTGAACATTACTCAAACAACGAGGTTTAACCTACAGTATAATATAATCCAATACCACCAGTATACTCGCAAAGTATCCCCCTACTTCCTAACAATGAATTTAAGAAGTACATCTGTATTTTCATCATAGCCTGTATGAATGAAAACTCTAATGTCACCCGAAGTTTAAAGTATTGCACCTTTAAAAAATAAAATAAAATACCATATTCATGTGTCCATGCCCTTCATCATACAGCATGATAAAGGCCGTGGTCTTATTCATGCTGTCACAAAACCTTTAACCTTCATTTAGTTGGAAGAGTTGAGTTATATGCATGTCATAGTCAGTACAATTGTTATGAAGGGGTAAATATACGGTGGCCCTGAGAGGTCAAACGCACTGCAGCCTGAGAAAACACCAGCAAAAGCAATGAAAAGCCAACAAAACACCGAAACCGAAACATTGTGTTTTGTGTGCTTTTGCAGCATTTTGTCTATTTGCTTGTGTTTTCTTAAATTGCCTGGCTGCTGTAGACTTAGCTATAATGACCAAATAATTTTTGCAGCAGGTTGTATACATTGTCCCCCCTGATGCCCATGAGTCGGCTTGCTTTTGGAGCCTCAAGTGGCCACACAGGGAAGTGCAGTTTTTGGCAACTGTGCATTGACTTTGTTTTTCTGCAGCAGCAGCCGCAGCTCAGAATTTCTGCATTTCACTGGATTTCACTGTAATTAGCTGCTGAGTATAAGAAAAGAGGGTTGACATTTTTTTGTGCCAAACTTTAGCTTGAAGATGGTTAGTTTAATTCAACTCAGTTTGCACTTAAATATGCATGGGAATGATATCGCCCCTATAGTCCAGTATACTCTCTATCCTAAATGGAAGATATGTGTTGCTGCTAATTGGCAAACTACTACATCAGACAAGATAAGACCTTGTGAAGCCACAAAATATTGTGGCCGTCCTGTTAAATTCCCAAAATGAAAGAATTCCCACTTCTGTGTGGCCCGAATAAAACACAAAGCTTCAAAATTGCTAAACCCCAATAAAAACAACTGCAAAAGTCATAACACTGCATCACTCCAGCAGTCGGAGGGGATTTCCAAAAGCTATGCAGACTTTTCACTAGATGCTCTGTAGAATCACGATTCTTCTACAAAGACAAAGTTTGGATCCTCGCGTGGTGATGTGGGGCTTTAATCCCGAAGTAGTCTGCGAAGATATTGGTTTACATGAACATGGAAGCATTTCACCCATCTCTTCCTTTTAATGCCGCTCTGTGAATTAGCTGTTGAGTGAAACAGCCTCATTTTGGCTTGAATTTGTTTTTCCTCTTGGCACGCTGACCCGCATGAGAAGGTGCCAGCAGCTCCTCAGCCAACTGGAGTAGCCTGTTGCTAGATTTCCATTGATAATCAAGTGGGTCTCATCATTACGCTGAGAGATATTTTATGGCTCTCACATTGTTAAAACAGCAAAGCATCACAGATTAGTCATTACTCCATTTGTTCGGCTGTGTGTGTTGTCTGTTTGGCTGGGCCCCCGGCGAGAGAAGCAGCTAGTAGCTGCAGGATGGTTGAGTGGACATCAATGGGCTCAGTGTTATAGTCATCAGCCAAGCCTGAGATGTTTGGGGATTCATCACTTTTGTTTTTGTTTATTCAAGTATCAGGTTAATCTGCTTTAGAAAAGTCTGCAAACGGCCTGACCTCTTCCCAAAAGCGACGATCCTCCCCCCCTTCCTCACCCACTGCTGACAGCTCAGCGTGTCCATACCGCACAGGGAAAATCCAGCAATGTATACTTTGTCTGTTTGGGTGTGTTATCTATCTGATGACTCCAAGGTCCCACACACACTAAAGGATTCCCCACCAGATGAAAGAAAGCAGATTACACATTGTGTGAATTTTAGCACACGGTGCCGGAGTGTTGACACATGTGTCTTGTTTGCTTTACGTGTCTCGGCGGTATCGTGTCCGTGAATAAAAGCTTTGCCTTTTTTATTTGGTTATTATTCCTGTGCAGGGAATCACTTTTGAGGAGTTTCGGTCCTTCTTCCAATTCCTTAACAACCTGGAGGATTTTACCATCGCCATGCAAATGTACAACTTTGCCAACCGCTCAACTGGGCAAGGTAACGTCTCACATTGTGGATGCATGGACAGAAGGTGCTTTTAAAGTGATTTTAGTTTTATTTTGTGTCTCTGACTTCTTGTTGTCTGTCTCTGACTCATGGGGGAAAACCAAAAACACAACTTCTAAACTTCTATAGAAAAGACCAACCATTTCGTAGTCTACCTGGACTAATTATGAAGAGTTTTAAGTCGAGAAAAATCCATCCATCCATTCTCTTCCGCTTAACCTTTTTCAGGCTTGCGGGAGGACTGAAGCCTATCCCAGCTGTCTCAGGGCGAGAGGCAGGGTACACCCTGGACAGGTCGCCAGTCTGTCGCATGACGTCGAAATCTGTGATATAACTACAGTTTATGATTATTCCAACTCTAATGTTCAATTTCTTTATGTTTGTAAAAAGAGACAAAAAGTGCAGAGTTTAAACGTCTCCTTAGCATCATTACCGTTAACAGATCTGAAAAAAAATGGTACCATCATCTAGCTAGAGCCAGAAAAAGTAAATCCACACCTGAACACTGAATCTACATGTGAGTGTATTAACAGATTACAACTGCTCAAGCAGCCTCCAGTGCAGCAGGTTACCTGCCTGCAGGGATTTGCTCCCATGCAGCTACAGGCAGTTTTGTGAGGCTGGTCAGAGATGATGGGCTCGATGACCTTTGACTCATAGGTGACTTTGACTGAAGTGTTCAGCCTGCGCTTTAGCTGCTCCTGTTTAAAATGTGATTCGATGCTTTGTGTAGAACTCGAGTCTTAAATCCATTCGATTAAAATAGAAGTATATTTATTTGTTGCACAGAGTGTCGTAAATTCCTCCACCAGTCTGAGTTGTGCTCTTCATGAATAAATTAACCGCTCTGACTTTCATTTAAAAGTTGAGAGAGCTTTAATATTTATAATATTGCTCCTTTGACCAACCACAGCATTAGATTCACCAACCTAATATGGTGATGGTGCCACGAAAACAGCTTGGAGCCACTCAGGGCATAAATAAGGCCTTCTGAGGGTGCCTCGTGTCCTTGGTCTGACATATCGCACAGATGCTTAGTTGGACGGAGATCCGGGGAATCATGGAGCGTGGCAGGACTGCAGCAATGTTTAGGTGGATGGTATCAAAGTACGATCCACATAATTGCGAGGATCCAAAGCTTGATACTGATGTTTGATACTGTTAACATTGGTAATACACATGTGATAATGTGTCATCTGCAGAGGAATTTGCCAGAGCGGTGTACGTGGCCACCGGCATCAAACTGACCCCCCACTTGGTCAGCACTGTCTTCAGGATCTTCGATGAGGACCACGACAATAAGCTCAGCCACAGGGAGTTTGTTGGCGTCATGAAGGACCGGCTGCACCGCCGTGCTGGGGTAGGACAGCTGAGGGCTTTTATGCATTATTGATCTATTTTCTGCTTTTTTTTTCTTTAACTCTCTCTGTCAGTGCAAATGGGCTCAAAGGTGAGCACATAAATCAGAGTCAAACAGGAAAATACGGTTTAATTAAGAACTCAAATATGCATGTTTACATTCAGCGATACTAATTTCCTCTACTTGATCAGCTTCTAGTAACAAAATCGTCATGTGTTCTGCTTAATTTTGACTTTAAGTAAAGGCTGATTTTGTGCCATTTTTCTTTAGCTTGCAGTATCCTTAGATACACCACATAGTAATGTTTAAATTACACTCCTGCTGCATTTTGTCACTGAAACACAACTCAAAGAGTTGAGCTTTATATGGCACTATACTGCCATCTAGTGGCTTCTCTTCAAATCAAACTGACTTTCTTTCTCTTTCTTTCCCCTTTCGCACATAATTCACAGGGCGTCCGAGTGGAGGAAAAGTTTGTCTCTTTCAAATCCTGCATGAAGAAGAAGCTTTCAGGCAAATAGGTAAAAGCTTTTTGCACGGTGTCAGCGTTCACTGACGAATGGGACAAAATACAAAGGATTAAAAACTGCACTACAACAGCACACAGTCTTTGGAGATGTGTTTGAAGCCCACGCTGTCCTCGTCGGCAGCATTAAGTTTCACTGTAATATTAACGCCTGAACAACTGCCACCAGATACCGGCTTAGGCCTGCATACATGAGCAGTGAGCAGTGCAGTTTAAAGCTGTATACATGTTTCAAAGGAACCTCGCAGGAGAGGGCATAATAATCTGATCTCTGATTAAAAAAAAAAAGGAAGGAAGGAAGGAAGAAAAGGAAGGAAGAAACTAAAGGAAGGAAGGAACAGTGGTGAACCGCTGGCAGGGTCATGGACAGGCAATGCTGACTGATGCAAACGGGGAGTGAAGGCTGGCCCGCATGATCCGATCCAACAGGCGAGCTCATGTAGCTCAAACTGCTGGAAACTTAATGCTGGTTCTGACAGAAAGGTGTCAGAATACACAGAGCATCACAGTTTGTTGTGTATGGAAATGCTTCTATAGGAATAAGGTGAGCTGGTGAAGGCACTGTTAGGTTGTGGGTAATGTCTGCTGGAATGGTTTGAGGAGCACAACAATGAGTTTGAGGTGTTGACTTGGCCTCCAAATTCCCCACATCTCAACTTACAGGACTGAAAGGATCTGTTGCTAACATCCTGGTGCCAGATACCACAGCTAGTGGAGCCCGTGCCTTGATGGGTCAGGGATGTTTTGGCAGCAAAAGGGGCACAAACATGATATTAGGCAGCTGGGCACAGTGTTGTGCTCAATAGGTGTACAGAGCCTGTGCTAAAAATTTACTCTACTAAACTTACATCATACTTCAAAAGACCTTGATTTTTTTTCTTCTCTACATACTTGCAGGACTGCTGCTTCACTGAGCTCCATGACCTTTTTTAAGAGAAGGTTTTTGTTCCTCAGAGGGAAACACTGAATTGTCTTAATGCTCCCTTAATGCGATTTGGTTTCATGGTTACTTTTTTCTCTTCTCTCTGTTTTGTCAGCAGGTGCAGGTCCCAGCACCAGTGCATGTCTTACAGTGTGGATCAGCAGCGTCTCCTCTCTGCGACGACAGAAGGGTTAATGCACACTGCAGCACATTATTGCTCTATCTTAGAAGCTTTGAAATAAACAGGATGTGGCACGAAGAGGATGTGGTCAGCCAAATGGAAGAGGCGTTGTAAGCGGTCAAATGAACACAGTGACCTGCTACTTAACACCCAGCGTTACAGGACTCTGCAAGTCTAACTATATGCTTTTGCTATTTATTGTTGCTGACTTTTATTTATTAATTTAAAAAAGAAAAATCAGGGTTTTCTTATTAATGCTTAAGTATTTTTTTTGGTCACTCGTTCTGTCCTGAGCCTGATATGCCTGCATACTTGGTCCTTTTGTGGTCTCTGCAGCCCCCCTGAACAGATCAGCTTCCCCTCCTCCTCTCGCTCGCCCCCAAAGCTCTGCAGCTAAAACCCTCCAGGATCCTCCAGAGAGGCAGCAGGCCCGAACACACTCACTGTGGCTTTCCCCCCCGTTTGACTACAGGCAGCTAACAGTGTTAATCATTTCTTGGCTGGTGCAGAGAAGTGCTTTCACACCACTTGCAGGGATGACCTCTGTATAAACGTATGCAAAATGCTAAAGCCATATGTTTGTTTCACTCCTGAGCTTTAATATAAATGGAGTTACCGAAACTAAATGTACTGTTCCTTTAACTTCCACTTATTGTAATGAGTTCTTAAGCAATGTCATGCTTTGGGTAGAGCTGTGCTGAGGGAAAAAAAGTTACATGCTTTAATATTAACCAGACTAATGTGTTTGCATTTCAGACTACTCTCTGTTTAAATATTGGAATAGCTGAGCTGCCTCTTTATTTCAGATCAGGCTTTGACTGTTACACCGACATGCACGTCACTCACGTGATCACTGTTTTCACGCCTGTAAGCGAATAAACCGCTCTCGGCCGAGCGTCCTCTCAACAAACTGCTGTTGCTTTCTCCTCTCTGTGATTACAGTGGACTGGTGGCAGCACCACACTAGATAAAATTAGCTGTTTTAATCTCAACCTGAAGGCAAATCATTAACAGTATTAATCATTGGGAACTTGGGGCTGTGTGGGTGTTCAAGACTCTAATCAGGGGCTTTTTTTAATCTTTGAATGATTAATTCAGCTCTAATCCTGCACTTACTGAAGTTACATGAAAGGTAGTGTCATTTCAGTGATCACACATTCATTCTTAGCTATTCAACTGTACTTTGCATTCCAGCTTGTTTTGATGAGGGCTTCACTTTTCCTTCACTTTCATGTGAGCAATCAAGTTCATATAAACAGATATTGTGCCATCTGAAAATGTCTGTTTAGTGGTGCTTCAGCAACTTCAAAGAACTGCACCAAGTTGAGAGACTATAAACATTAAAGAATTCCACATTCCACAGGCTGAGGAGCATCACTTATCCAAGTGTATTAGTCTGAATCCATGTGGAAATGTAACCGACGCCTGCTGTTGTGTCACGTTGTGGCTTCACTGAAAGCTTCAGGTCATCTGCGCTGCCCTCCAGCGCCATCTCTTCAATCAGTTTAATTTCCCTCCATTTAACTGGGCTGTACTTCCCAAAGTAACACACATTCATAAGGATATTTTCACTTTATCGTCAGATAAAACCTTACATCAGCTATTCTCATGTAAACTCACGTATTCATGATCACAATTAATTAAGCTTTGCACAACAGGGCTCTCAATAATGTGCATAGCAAATAATAATAATACACATGTGTAATATATTAATTAGTAAAATAAATACTTTTGAAAACTGGTCAAAAAGTGAGCCATAATGATCTGGATTGATTGACTTGATTGATTTTGGTCCGTGTACCCAAACACTGTGAGGCACACGAGGGGAGAGTCCATAGAATGAGCACAAGACCTGTAAGTGCTTATTGTTCTATTATTTATTCTATTATAGTTATATTTATAATTATGATTCATTTGTGGCCCACATTAAGTGTAGGTTGAAGTCCTTTCTGAAGAAATTTAAATACATTTTCTGTCCTTTGGTACATTTTACACGCATCAATTTGCAACGTTTGTAAAGTTCAACACATAAATTAGGGGATAACCAGCTTATACTGGAATATAATACAGCGAAGCTCCCAGTGATTCTGTGGTGCTTTCAAATAATTATTTTCATTGTTTATCATACTGTGTTATCTTTGCTGAGTCTTTCGCACTGTCCTTTTTTCTGTTTGCTAACTTCCTCTTCTTACATTACTCTATGAGTGCAGGCTGTATTATAGAGCATCCTGACTGGGTATGCCGTTGGGATGCAAGATGTTACTGTGCGGAGTTTTGGCGTGCTCTCTCTCAGTCTTCACTCCGAAGATTAAGAAGCTTTAGACCTGCAAAGGTTTGTGGTGTCATGCCCTGGCCCTAACCATGCAACATCAACTTTTGAAAAGACATGGCTGCACAACTTTGCACGTGCCTTCAGGGTTGCCCTTTTTGAATGAAGGAGAAAAAATGTCACAATAACAGCCTGCATCTCAAAGGCATACTGTGTCAGGGTACTCTAAAACAGCCTGCTCCTCTATACTAATGTTTCTTTCAATGTAAGAAGGGGAGGGTTAGGATTCTCTACAACACAGTCTGAAGGGGAAAAATATATGTTCTCCCTTCTAAATAAGAGGCCATGTTAACGCTGTAGCCTACACAACTGGAGCATGTGTTGATATGAAATGAGAAAAGGAGGTTAGAATACAGCCCGCACCCAGGAATGAGTAAATGTAAGGGCAAACACTACATACTATTACATATTAATACTAATATTTATAATCTAATGTGTGCCTATCCCTTTTAAAATACTAAGAAGGTGCTCTTTACTTACATTTTTATGGGATATTTGTTTCTGTTTCCCTTTGAACCTCCAGTTCTTTGCTTTTTTAAAAATCATAAATCACTGTGCAAAATATGGCACACGCTATAGTGTGCAGTCTGCCTGTACAAAGCATCCTGCGGCAGGACTGCGAGAATATTTTGCAGGTGGAGATGCAGTAGAAGCAGCTGGATCGCGCAGACCTCCGCCTCCACTGTCAAGCAATGATTAAACACAAAGGTAGGACGGAGAGAGAGGGACAGAAGAGCGAACAAACAAACAAGAACACAGAGAGCAGGATGAGTGTGTGAGGAAGGAGCTGAATCACATCACTCACTCCATCTGAACAAAAAAATAAAACAGACCAGAGAGGTACAACTGACCTCACAGTCTTGTGTAGACTGGACCTATATTTGTAGTCGGCGCGCGCGCACGAGTCCGTCTGAACTTGCTGAACCCATTTTCTGCGCGCGCTGAAAAATGTGCCAGGCTTGCAGCATCCCGCGGACGTCATGGCAACCTGTGGGGAAGCAGGCGAGCGCGGACTCGTAGTGAATGTGTGCTTGAGCTCGTGCACAGGTGTGCGTGAGCCGTCTGATGTGTTGTTGTAGTCTGTACTAGTAGTCGAGCAGGACGATCAGAGGGGAGAGCGGTGCAAGCAGCACCACCACCACCACCAGCAGCGGAGGAGGAGGAGGAGGCAGGGCGGGAGGCTGGTTTAGGATGTTGCGTCTGAGCTGTCGATTAGGCTGATCAGAGCCGGAGCTACGATGCAGTGACAGTCTACGGGAAGACACGCACACACACGCAGCGGGGGAGAAGAGGGGAGAGCACCACGCGAATGCGCACGGGAAATGATCCGCTCCTAGACTATGGCACCGTCGGGCTCGCGTAGTATCAAGCGAGGCTGTCAGAGAGTTTTGTACTGGATCCCGGTCCTGTTCATCGCTCTGATAGTGGCGTGGTCATACTACGCGTATGTTTTGCAGCTTTGCATAGGTAAGAATGAGCTGTCTCGGTAGTAAGAGGGATGATGTGTGTGTGTAAGAGAGAGAGAGAGTGTGTGTGAGGAAAGGGGAAATGCCCCTAACTGGTGTGTGTGTGTGGATTTTTTGAGATTGGGTGGAAACACATTTCCCTTTCAGCAGTTTGTGAATCAGGCTTGTTATTTATTTATTTTATTTTGGCATTCACAAGAATGTCTTTATTGTTCACGCAGTGTGTGTGTGTGTGTGTGTGTGTGTGTGTGTGTGTGTGTGTGTGTGTGTGGACAGTCACATGACAACAACACTTCAGCCAGTTGTCAGCATATTGTTGCAGGCAAGTGAGAAATGTGTATTTTCACAGTGCAACTGGAGGACTGTGCAGCCTGCTTTTATTATGAAGTATGTAGCACAGGGTGTGAGATTGGGATTGGACCATCTGTCTCAGATTATCTGATTCTAACGCCTCTATCAGCACTATCTTAAAGTCTTACTGTAATAGCTTCAGGTTCAGTTTGCAGTAGCTTCATCGTGTGACAAACACTGCAGGCATTATCCTATAGCAATAAAAGTCTCTTATGGCTTTAGTCAGGCATCCTTCCTTCACTTCCCCTCCTGCAGCTGATTATTGGGTGGCGCGGTTACAGACGGCGAGCCTCCTCGGTGAGCAGTGAGCACAAAGTTGACCTGGATAGTGAGTAATGGTTTCTAGGATGTCTCAGTGGAGTCTCGGCAGCCTACTCTTGTGCTCCATTTGGCACATTGTCAGACCACAAGGAAAGAAAATCTGCTCTGTCACAAAAAAGGGGGAAAAAAAGAAGGGGGGGGGGGGCACAATAATGGAGAACATCTAATGAGACCAAACAGAAGCAGTTTGATGTTCTGGCTGATTGATCCTTTATCTGATCTTCTCCAAATTTAGACAGACACCAGAGCTTAGAGTGTGCAGGAGTCATAGTGTCATGACACAGCAGCTAGATCCTG
The DNA here is from genome assembly GCF_057381915.1 of Diplotaxodon limnothrissa. NCBI lineage: Eukaryota > Metazoa > Chordata > Actinopteri > Cichliformes > Cichlidae > Diplotaxodon > Diplotaxodon limnothrissa. Next base: position 23,947,091 of record NC_140597.1, read on the forward strand.
TCCCACGATGAACCTCTTCTAGAATTACAGGTCACCACGTGTCTGCCGCCACCCACAAGACTTCTTTCATTACTTCAGGGGAATAGAAAAATAGCCTTTTCTTTATAAAACTGCACTGTTTTGCTGAACAACGGGGAAACAAGAGCGATGCTCTCGGGTCACATGGAACGGGCTGATGAAAACAGCAGCAGCAGGCCAGGAAAGTGGCCGCTCGGGGCCAGCGTGCTCTCCGCAGCCATACACAGAGTCAGTTGTGTGAAAGCATCATCAGCTGATACAGCTCGCTCATCAGCTCATGTTAATCCCATTGTCTGGCTTACATAATTCACCCCCAAGCTATCTGAGGTTGACCCACTTTCCTGCAACCCCCCCCCCTCACCCACAACATCAGCCTTTTGAACAATCGATCGCCTTTTAAAGATTGTTAAAGAACTGAAGTCAGATGCTGTTTAGCTTCTTGTCCATTTTTGGAGACACTTTTTGTCAGGAATGCAAACACGATTAGGGAGCGCTGATCCATGTACATGTCCTTAATCAAACACACACACCGTCAGACTCTGGGGTTTTTATGCTGGCATGGCAACATGCACACAGTTTTTGACTGTGTGCCACGATTCAACTCCTTGGCTCACCTATTCTGAGTGTCTGTGTGTGTGTGCACGCTGCGTTACTGCCTGATTGCCAAAGACAGATGATTCCGTATGCTTAACTAATCATTGCTTTGAGGTAAATGTAAAAAACACCAACAGGTCTTAACCTCTGCCTTTCTAATGTTTTAGTCCAGCGCTGAAGGTGTGTGTGTGTCCGTGTGTCCGTGTGCAGGTTTTTTTGGGATGCTCATCCAGGTGCTCCTGTCAGCCTCCAGCTTCACCCGGTCCCTTCAGTGGGAATTCACACACTCAGACACAGACACACTCGCTGTGCAGGATGCTCCTTTGTTTTTCACTACCTGTACTCAATGCTCAGCTATGGAGGAACAATGAGTCAAACTGTTTGACAGGGAGCGTGTTGCATATTGATTTTGTGACTGGTGTGAGACCCGACGTTGGGACGGAGGCTCTACAGAGTCAGCGTTTCTCCGTTTTGCTGATTTCAATTCAGGCGCTGACTGATGGCCGAGCATGTTGACAGTCACAATGAGAACCACCCCACACGTGGGTCATCCCCAAGTTAAGGAAGAAATGCATATGTGAAAAATCTGTTTCTGGTAGTCTGACTGTGCCTTTTCACTGTTTCCCTTTCCATTCTTCAGAGTCCATTGAAGACACAGGAGAAAAGGGTAAGTGCTTTATAATGGCGTTTATCATCCTGAGCTCCATGAGGCAGCTGTTCTCTGTTAGGTGTTGAGCTGAGTGGCCTTTTAGTCTTTGCAAAGGTAAGCCCTCCAGCTGGAAATGTGCCATTGGGTTTTGTCATTAAACTGTATGTTTAAAGGTTTTTATTTAGTGTGCATTTCACAATATGGAGGTAAGTTCAAAGACACCAAATGAAGACAGGAGTGGTTTGTTTTCAGCAGTCTTTTTAAGGAGGGAAGTTGGATGGAGTTAAATATTCAGACTCTCCAGAGGATAAATCCTGATAACTAGTAGCATTTAATGTCACCGACAGGTTAGATTCCACCTATTTTTTAAAAAAGAAACATGGCTAAATAATGTTAAAATGCATGGAAATATAAATTAATTGCTTTGTCAGAAGACCTATTAAGCTGTTACGCTGTAAACTTCATTGTCATAGTTGGAAAATTCCAGTTACATGAAACTGATCTCAGTTCAGTTCAATTTTAATTATATTGCGTCTTTGTCTCTCTTCGGCCGCTCCCTTTAGGGGTCTCCATAGCAGATCATCTGCCTCCATCTCACCCCGCCTCCAGCGTCCTCCTCTGTCACACCAGCCCTCTGCATGTCCTCCTTCTCTACATCCTTCTCTGAGGTCTTCCTGTTTTCCTCCTGCCTGGCAGCTCCATCTTCAACCTCCTTTTTCCTGTTCTGCACACGTTCAAACCATCTCAGCCTTGCCTCTTTAGCTTTAATCTCCAACCTGAGCTGTTTTTGTCCATTCTGGTCACTCCCAATGAAAACCTTTGCATCCTCAACTCTGACACCTCCAAGTCCGCCTCCTGTCTTATAGTTTATTACAATTTATAACCTCACTACCATCTTGTAAACCCTCCCTTTGTTTCTTGATGCTATCCTTCTGTCACAAACCCCCTGATGCTCATCTCCACCTGCTCCACCCTGCCCACACTCTCTTCTTCACCTCTCTTATGCATTGTCTGTTGCTTTGGATGACACCAGGCATTTAAGCTCATCCACCTTCACTACCTCCTTGCATCTCCACTGTTATACCTCCACTATTCACGCAGATGCATTCTGTCTTGCTTCTACTATAGATTTTCATTCTTCTTCTCTCCAGAGCATACCTCCACCTCCAGACTCTCTTTCACATGCTTCCTACCAAGTTTCATGAAATTCAGCTCAGTTGTTTTTGCTGACAAACAGCAATGGCACACTTCCACCCTGGCGCTCGCTTTAGCAGAGGAAATAATCAAAGAGACTCTCTGTAAATGGATTCTGTGCCTGCAATAAAATTTCCATCAGCACACACTTAAGGCATCTTAAAAGTAATTAAGCTGCATACTGAAGCCATGATTGGCTCAATGCTGAGTTTATACAACTTGTTCATTGAGCCCGATTTCTCCTTCACTTTGATTTACACCGTCCCAGTGTTTGGCACAACAACAAATAATAATTACCGCAGGCTGATTTTTAATACTCTACCGATTTTCCAATGAAAAAGGCGAAACTGAATCACCAACATCGTTCTTGTTCAATGGAGTGTACGCGCACCGCTGAAAATTGACGCTGGTGTTCTTCTTTCTTGTTTTTGCTTGCAGTCGTATACTTGCTGGTGTACCATGTCGTTTTCATCATGTTTGTGTGGGCGTACTGGCAAACCATCTTCACCAAGCCCATGAACCCCCTGAAGGAGGTGAGTGTGTCCGACCGTGACGCAGCGTGCATGTCGCAGTGTGAAGGGAAGCTGTAGTTTAGCGCTTCCCTGTGTGATTGAATGCTGCATTTAGACTAATAATACTCTCCAGTGGAAGTGCCTGGATCTGCACTCTTAATGGCTCTGATCCTGGCCACAGCACTTAAGCCCCGCGGGGTGAACGCATGCATACATCTTAAGAGAAAAGCCACGGTTGCAATTTCCACAGAGGCGAACCGCAGACACGCAGGCAGCAATCATTGGAATAAAAGTCCAGACTTACATGTGCTGTGCTGTTTGTTATGGTTATTTGTTTCCAGTGTTCGGTTATAAATTGTCCCGGTGGCTGCGAGGGCTGGAGAAAGCCCCCCACCCCACCCCAAAAAAACCACCAAAAGAAAACCCAGAAACAAATGGAAGAAAGTGCCCTGCTAAGTTGGCTTTCACAGTAGTAGAAATTCCCGCATTACTGATTCTCACACAGCATGGGGCTTGTCTGGCAGAATAATTCAATCGGTTTTAACAAATGCAAAGGGGCGGTGAACAGCAGTGATGGGAGATTGGTCTGCTGATAAATCACAGGTGTTGTTTGCCTTTCCCTCCGTGCTCTGCCCTCCATAGTTTCACCTGTCCCACTCTGACAAGGAGCTGCTGGAGCGTGAAGATCGGGGAGAGTCTCAGCAGGAAATCCTGAGGAGGATAGCCAAGGATCTGCCCATCTACACCCGCACCAACTCCGGAGGTACAGTAACGGCACGCGGTGCCGCTGAGGCAGAACAGCTGGAATAGTCAAGACTGACGCGCAGCTCTCAGAGCTCATTTCAGCGCCTGTCACCTTGTTAGTCTGTGGTCAGGAGTTAGGAGAGGCTGCTGGTACTGCTGCTGACGGCTGTGTGATTGAATTGGCTGTGTCTCCTCAGCAATCCGTTTCTGTGACCGCTGCCAGCTGCTGAAGCCTGATCGATGTCACCACTGTTCAGTCTGTGATAAGTACGGCTCCTCGCTCATGCACCTTTAGAGAACAGACCGCACTATTCGCCGCACGCAGGTGCACAGAGAGTTACTCACAGTTTCACTGACGTCTCACCCTGCTGTGTTACAGATGCATCCTGAAGATGGATCACCACTGCCCCTGGTATGGAGTGACTGTCTTTTATTTAACACACAGTATTGGATTATTGACACTGCATTAGTGCACCGCTGTACTCACGTGCACTTATGCTCTTTAGCGATATAAATTCCCTTTCAGTAAAGCCCCACAGCAATAGAGTTTCACTGCAATCCATCATACTGAGATTGCACCACATTGCCAGAGCATTCAAGATAACTAGCAAACAGGCCTCGTTTAGACCACACAGCCCAGCCCACTCTGCCCTTAACAGTTTCATAATGGAAGTGTTGCATATCAGGCTAGTGGAAAAAAATATAGACTAATTTTTTGGTGGAATTTTCATTTCTGCTTCCAATAATTTCATCATCACCTCTGAGCAAATTTTGATTCGGTGTTCCAGCTTTCATTTTTATCTAAGTCAGTAAAGCCTTCTGGAAAAACAGAAAAAGTTTCCCACCCCTGACGTAGATGCACAAACAGCTTGATTTGATACTCTAAGCTACCAGCTGGTTCTGGCAGCAGAGGGAGACAAGACAAATCCGATCCTAGTGTGTCTAATTTTTGGTAAACACGATCAGCTTGTTGGCTCTCTTGTGAATAATGCACCATATCTGGTGTTCAGGGGAAAAACAGGAGAATCAGTAGGAACTGTGTATATAGTTTATACTGGGACATGAAGCAATAAAATCTGAGATTTCTAGTTATTTATTTAATTAGCTGGTTTTATTTGGGAGTGAAACCACACACACCTGTGCTGGCCTCTGATTGGTTAAAAGGACTAATTGCTGGTTGATGATTTTTCCAGCTAAAAAACACAAACAAATTCACAAACACCTGATAGAAACACTACATTTCTGTCACTTTGCTGCCTGGCAGACTGTATCTTCCCCTTTTGTTGACTGAGCTATGCGTTTTTATTATAAAAACCCCTTTAAAAAGCTGAAATAATAGACACAAATGTAACAGCTGCTTTCTGTCGGCTTAGTTTCATTAGCTAACATTAAAAAAGGTCCCTCCCCCTAGCCCATCCCTGCTGCTCTGCACAGCGATGTAAAGGGTGTCCGAATTGTCTCAGGAATATTGAAGTGTGCATACAATCGTTTCCATCAGCAGCCTGCGTCCTTTCATCCATTCGTTATTTTGCAGGGTGAACAACTGTGTGGGATTCGCCAACTACAAGTTTTTCATGCTGTTTTTGTTGTACTCGCTACTCTACTGCCTTTTTATAACTGCTACGGATCTTCAGTACTTCATCAAGTTTTGGACTGTAAGTACGAAGCGATCATGGTGTAATATGTCCGTGCGTGAATGTGTTGTTGTTGTTGTTGTTGCTGTTGTTGTTTTTAAACAACTTGTTTAATCACAGATGAATATTTATGTTTTACCCTTTTTCACAAGGCTGGAGGTAGAGCACATTTCCGCCTAAAAGAATACCTGGTATGAACCAACCAGCTACTAAATTAGAGACTGCTTCCCTTAAAACAGCTAGTTGAAGTCTCTCCAGTTAGAGAAAACCCGCTGATGAGATTTAGTTTATTCTTGTGTCAGCTTTGTGCCGGTGTAGCTCTGTTAAAGTGTGTGTGTGTGTTTTTCCCTTCTCAGAACGGCCTCCCAGACACTCAGGCAAAGTTCCACATCCTCTTCCTCTTCTTCTCGGCCTCCATGTTTTCCGTGAGCCTGGCTTCGCTTTTCATCTATCACTGCTGGCTCGTCTGCAAGAACAGATCCACTCTCGGTAGGTAGCGTCCTCCGCGCCCGCATGCGTGCGTCTGTGTGTTTTGAGTTTTGACGCAGTGTTTGCAAAGCCTCAGCTGGACACCAGCGCTCTGTTTTCTAGGAATCTGCCTCCTCTGTTTGCACAGCATCGTCTTTGCACTAATGATGAAGGATGCTGTATGCCTTTTTCCCCCCTTTCTCCATCTGTCACCATTCTCATCAGCACACTGCCTTGATGAGCCTCTTTGGGCTGCTGTCAGACAGAGGAGTTTCCCATTATGCGTGCACAGTGGCACACTTTGTCCCTGTGCGTGGAGGAGAGTGGATTATCCAGGGGAGTATGTTACAGTGTAATGCAAAGACACAAGGCTGGGAGCAGTAAGCAGCTTAGTAAGAGACACTGATACGGTGTTCAGAGGGAGAAGTCACACCTGGCGAAACAGCCTGAGATCTAGTTTTTCCTGCACAACAAAGACACTTTGATTCAGAGTTGTTTTCTCGATGCCACAGTTCAGCCTGAGTGGGTCCCGCGATGATCCGCTGTTTGATCGAGCTCCAGTTTAAAATTAGCAGATTGTGCAGAGGCTGAGGAGGGAGTGCTGTGTTTCTAATTCTTCTTCTTCTTCTCCTCATCTGCTGTTACAGAGGCAGTGCGTTCTCCTGTGTTTCGTCACGGCACAGATAAGAACGGCTTCAGTCTGGGCTTCAGCAAGAACTTCCGCCAGGTGTTTGGCGATGAAGTCAAATACTGGCCAATCCCTGTCTTCTCCAGGTGAGCTCATCAAAAGCAGCTTGAAAACCACTTCTCAAATACCAGACAAAGCATTTGAACCAGTCATAAATGATTAACACCAGCCTACAGAGGGTTATTTTACAGTTTATAAACCCCGATGACCACTAAAATTTCAGTCTAGCCTGAAGAGCAATCAGGTCAGAGACTCGAGGAGCTGCTTCAGGATACAATAATGTGATCAGTAGAATTATAATCATCCCACACCTGCTGAGAGGCTAATATGTGACTGAAAAATGTCCAAGCATGATATCAGAGCATTCTTTTATGTTTTTTTTCCCCCTGGTATCTTAAGTAAAGTCATACAAACAGCCTATTCAGAATGTTATATTATTAGATCAAAACCAGCTCTGAATAATGCCGGCATAAACATTTACACTTACAGTCATGTGGGGAATTCACATTTATCTTCTTCATAATCATGTCCTTCAGGCAATGTTGTAAAAAAAGAAGCAGTTTAGGGAATTATTTTAGCATATTTAAACACAACGTTGTCAAAGCAGCCGTGAATGAATGAAGTCAGCAGTGAGCTCAGGGATTGCTGAGCATCGCCACTTAGTTTGAAACAAAATGGTTCAAAAGAGACAGAAAGTCCCAGAAGAGACAGCAGCAGAGCATTAGATCTCAGGAAACAGCAACATCACCGCTGTGAGTTGATGCTGATGCTCCAGTTTTGCAGCTTAAATATTATTTTGTGACTATACAGCAATTTGGCAGTGACAGCTATATGAACTGCAAAGTAACAAGAATCTGACCTGCGATAAAAATGGAACATGGACTTCCTGGATGTCACGTTACAATTAACTACACGCCAAGCTATGCTGTTATTTAAATGTAAATATCTGATGTTTTAAAGAGAAAAGCTGTAACCGTGCTTATTTGTGCTGTAAAGTTGGATTTTTTTAACACTGTAGTCGATGGGGTTTGATGGAATGTTGGTGGCGGGCTCAAGTGGCCACTAGAGGAACTGCAGCTTTTAGCATTTCACAGCGGTTGGTATGAATAGCAGTTTTTGGTGGCTAGTGTTACCTAACAACACTGCATTGCATAACTAACTTTGCAGAGTCGTTTTCCTGCCTTGATTATCCATACATGCTTTAATGTTTAGCTTTTTTTAATCCTATAATTTCAAGGGACTCATATTCAGTAAAAACATACACAGGTTTGCTTTAACAGACTCTGCTTAAACTTAAATATGCATCCATAACATAGAACACTTACAATCTGCAGTAATTGGATCATGACAACTGTGCTTCTTCTTGTCTGGTGGCCTTACAGTTTAGGCGATGGCTGTTCGTTCCCAACCTGCCTGGTGAATCTGGATCCGGAGCAGCCCTCCTCACCAACTGGCTCCAACCCAGCCAACAAGAGGTGAGTAAAAAATAACACCATCCAATTAATATGTGAACTCGAGTACTTTACAGAAACAGAGTCTGCACAGCTGCATATTAGCCTATAGGGGTTTTATCAATTGTGCAGATTTAATTATGCAAGAAAATAGATCACCTGTTAGCAGCTCCATTATCAGTGATGGGTCTCCAGGTTTAGATTACAGGAACATTTTGCATTGATTTTCACCCCCGGTTCTGTTTGTGTAATCTTAGTGCAGCAGAGGGCCGTCAGTTCCCCTCCAAACCACTCAGAGAAAGCCAGAGTCGTCTGCTCACCAGCACCCCCTCCTGGTCAGAGAATGAAACTGCAACGGACAAGGACAGAAAGGGTAAGATGATGCTCCTTCTGTAGGGTTCTCCGCAGCTGCTTGATGATAAAACAGCAGCACTGTACCAAGGTCTTGAGCCACTCATTTTCAGAGGAATGGTTTTTTTTAGTAGCTATTGATCAAAGGCTGAGGTATGCCAAATCACACGAACCAGACTGAAAATCAGGCCTCATGGGGTGATGAATGCAAATTTGAAAATTTTGGCTCAAAACATTGTTAGTATGTGCGAAGGAGGTCAGGAGTACGGTGGCCCTGAGAGGCCAAACACACTGCAACTTAAGAAAACACCAGCAATAAGAAACACGTTGCAAAGCACACAAAACAAAGGGGAAAAATGAAAACAGAAATAGGAAAAAACAGATTTCCAAAAGCAAGGGAAGTGTTTTTGGGGAGACAATAACTCGACGGACCAGTTACAGGAACCAAAATATGCTAAGAATTGCTCTGGGAGACACTTAAAAGAAGTGGAGGATCTATCGGTTTTATGAGGAAAGAAAAGATGAGAGGTAAGTGTGTTAGCCTAACTATTAGCCTAAAAATTCGTCATCAGTATTATATGAATCATCAGATTAACACACACCTAGCATATTTTGGTTCCTGCAACTGGTCCATCGAGTTATTGTCTCCCCAAAAACACTTCCCTTGCTTTTGGAAATCTGTTTTTTCCTATTTGTTTTCGTTTTTTCTATTTCTTTTTTCCTATTTCCGTTGTGTTTTGTGTGCTTTTGCAGCGTTTTTCTTATTGCAGCGTTTTTCTTATTGCTGGTGTTTTCTTAAGTTGCAGTCTGTTTTTGTCCACTCAGGGCCACCGTACAGGAGAGACGGTTGTGTTGACAGCCATCAGTAAAACACGTTGGAGGCTCTGTAATGGTTTGGGCTGGATTCCCCTCGGTCGTGTTTGGGATGTTGTCATAATTTATGGAATTATTATTCTTTTTTGCATGGCAAAAATCCCAAACACGCAGTGCAGTGAAATATATGTGTGTGTGTGGAGCACCATCAGTCATGGATTGCTGCACCTATTTCCCATTTTCCAGTTAAAATGTTAAAAACTGAGTGCGAGCTCAGGAGTTTTGCACAGTACTGCACTCCAAGATGTTGAGTAATGTTCCACCTGTGTGTTTGATTCAGGTGCCAGTAACCCAGGGATGACCATAGAGAACGAGGCGTAACCACGTTTGACACTACAAACCAGAAAAGTATGTTTACGCTCACGCACACCTTACCTGCAGAATGAGATTCAGGATTATATTTTTAAAATTCACGTTTCCTTGTTTTGTCTCGCAGGTCTATGCTGCCCCCTCCTCTGTGTCCGTGCCTATCAGAACGTGACGTGGTGGTGACATCATATTTGTCGTTTTCCATTAGTGCACCATGCTTATGAGAGACTGACTTCGCTAACAAACCGGAGGAAAACATAATAATCGTCATTTACTTCTCTTATCGTTATTATCTGCTGCTGCCTGAAAGTTGGAACAAGTCGACCGTATTTGAAACTGCATTCCAATTATCCCGTTTTCTTTTTTCTATACAGACAAGCACAGAGCAGCAACAGAAGAGCGGACTTTTTGCACTTTGAACTATAAGTGAGCTGCTTTTGTACGTCCCAGTTCAAAAGTCTGCAAGTCTGTTCGTTTTCAGTCGTTCTCACAGCGTAGCGCTCGAGTAGATGCAGTTTGCCAAATGTTTGCTCTGAGTATAGATTAGTAGTGATGTTAATGTGCTATATAACTGACATTCCTTCAGACATTTTTCTTTTTCTGTTTCTTTTTTTGTCGTTTGAGGGGCTGGGGGCAGGTTTCTCCACCCGCTGTGTTGAGTATTGTGCAAGTTGATGAAATGATGCATGCTCTCATCTCAGGATGTCAACGCAAACACACCTTGTGAAGTGAACGTGTCCCCCGCCCACCACAGAAAAGAGTAGTTAGTAGTAATTAAATTCCAATAAGGGCTCTGCTAGATCTTTATAGCATATATGAGGATGTTGCCGTCACACCTAAAAGCTGGTGGTGCTCTGTGCGTATGACAGCGCCCCTCCCCCAGTCCCCCCTCCTGCCAAATATGTCCTACAGTCTGACGTCAAACTGCTGGCCAAAAAGCTTCCCGACTGTTCTGTCTATGAAGGGCCCGCCAGCAAAAACAAGCCTTTGTGCGATGCTGCTGCAGATTCTGTTGATTGTTTTAATATCTCACATGTTGTGGATGTACTGCAGAGCAAAAAAAAAGAAAAGAAAAAAATCTGCTCCGGTCGCTTCGTGTGGTTCACTTTGACCTTCTGAGGCTGGAAACGATTAAAAGCGTCACTGAAAATTAAAGAATGTACGCTCTTCTCAAAACAAAAAGCTTCATAGTGACAGTCAGTGTTCGATCTCTATTTTTCTATTCTTCTGTGTATGACTTAAAGACTATATGGATGTGAGAGGCAATGTACTGTACAGTTGTGATGCCTTACAAGAATAAAATGAGCTCATCTTCGGTCTCACTCGATTCTTTAATGGAAGAACGCGAAGCCACTGAAAGATACGATGGTAGAAAAATTTCAAGCCTTTATTTACAAAATCATCTAAAAACATTCCTCTTTTTTATTGCATATTCTTCTTCGACTCGGTTACAGTGAGAGAAAGACGTACTGCAGAAAGAGGGAAGTGCTTCAGCTGTCGAGTTTCTGTCACCGGAGGTTAATAAGCCGTGAGCCTACGCTTTAACACGCACCTATGCAAGTTCAGGATACTATTCAACAACAGCGTTTATTCTTGTTTTTGTTTCTTTTGTACATGCGGCAGTTTTATGCGGCATGAATGAACTGGAAAAGCAACACTTGAAGGGAACCAAAAAGCACAAAAAGTCTAATTCAAAGGTCAGAACTACAAATGAACTCCCGCTTGTTAAAAAAGCACCGTCACTTCGAGTAAAACATTCCTCTTCTTTTATTTCAACACTAAAACTATAAATTAAAACAAAAACTGACTCTCTGGTGGTTACTCAGTGGTTACCTCGGCACTTCCTACAGCTTTTATTCTGTTTTTCTTCCCAACACATTTTTGTTGGTTGGCTGAGGTGATGTGTATCCATGATGTTTACACGCACATCAGTGTGCATCCATTCTGACCAACTGATAATAAAGAAATGGCATCCACTTGCTTTATGGTCTGCACTGCTTTAAAAGGCTTATTACAGTGGACTTAGCTCTTACTCGGGTCGTTATAAACTTAACATTAACGGGACCGATTAGAAAAATCCTCAAGATTCAAGTGCATGTAAACACACCCCAACTATCAGAGAGGAAATCTGTGTGGACTTAGTGTTGAAATGGGGGCAACTAGTCCATGCCAATAAATTAAAAAGTTAAAAGATAAGAATGCAGTTATTATTAAGGCTGAGCGTGGTGAGAGTTGTGATCGTACAGCTTTACATGTTCACAATGTGAAATGGGAACATAGAGAAGGCAACAAAGAGGCCAGAGAGACACACAAACACACCGGAAACATTTTCAGCTTTCCTTATAAAATCAGGTTAGAGCTTTAAAGTGCAAAACATTTCTACAGAACACTTTAGGAAAACTAAAATCCCACCTTTTTAAGCATGTTAAATTGAACTGAACCGACCACACGCCGTCTACGCTGCCTCTTAGGAATAAAAGACTAAACTCAAACATGCAGTTGTTTGCATGTGTGAGGACAGCGGTGATTCTTTTTTTTTTGGACCATCATATTCATTGGTCTAAAGTGAGCAGAGCCTATGAGAAACTTGAGAAACAGCTTGCTAAACGATGCACGTGTAGGTTATTTTCTTCTTCCATTATTATTGTCACTCGGGAGCTTGGCGTCAGAGCCGCACTGATTTTGGGTGTGAAGTGCAGGATGGGAAGAGTTTCGGAGCGATGTCACGACTGCTGCTTGTTAGCCTCTTCTTCATAGGCGTTTCCGGTTCCGTTCTGGACATAGGCGGAGCCTGAGCCGAGCCCGTACAAGTGACCACAGTACTTTGCATCGTCGATATGATCCTCAAAGAACATCTATGGGAAGGATTACAAAAAAACCCACACAATAATACAATCGATTAGTGGTTAGGATAACACACAAAGTGTGAAAAAAAGATCACGTCAAAGTGTACCAAGTAAATAAAGGGCCAAAATTACCGATATCAGTTATTGGTATTGGTGATATTGATATCATAGTGGTATAACTTTCCAGAATAATTATTTAAGACAATAAAACAAACCTTCCAACACACATTACTGTTTGTAATGCTTTCATTCAAGGTCAACACTATGCTTCCTCAAGCATTCAAGTCACATGACTTCAGAACAACTAAACACAGCAGAGCAGGGAGGAGGGGGTGGAGCCTGTGTGAAAGAAGCGCTGTTTGCACTGCCATGTCTACTTTCTGATGATTGGGAGTAACGCACTGAACCTAGAGAAGAAAAACAAAGTGAAGTATCAATTCTTTCATGCTGGTATCGATCCAATACAAGTACCAGCGTTAGTATCGATACTTGCGATATTTGAATCGATCTGCCCACCTCTATCAAAGCGCAATAAACCTGTATTATTAGGTTTGGCCAGCACGGTGGGGACTTTTCTGGTTGCTATGGGAAAACCAGCCTACTGCTTACTTCAATCCAGAATTACATTCAAAGTCCGGCTCCTCACATACAACGGCTTAAATAATCAGGCCCCATCTTATCTTAATGACCTTGTAGTACCATATCACCCTATTACAGCACTTCACTCTCGCTCTGCAGGCCTACTTGTTGTTCCTAGAGTATTTAAAAGTAGAATGAGAGGGAGAGCCTTCAGTTTTCAGGCCCCTCTTCTGTGGAACCAGCTTCCAGGTTGGATTCGGGAAACAGACACTATCTCTACTTTTAAGATTAGGCTTCAAACTTTCCTTTTTGCTAAAACATATAGTTCGGGCTGGACCAGGTGACCCTGAATCCTCCCTTAGTGATGCTGTAATAGGCGGAGGGATTCCCATGATGCATTCAGTATTTCTTCTTCAGTCACCTTTCTCACTCACTATGTGTTAATAGACTTCTCTGCACTGAATCATATCTGTTATTAATCTCTGGCTCTCGTCCACAGCATGTCTTTATCCTGTTTTCCTTCACTTACTCCAACCAATCACAGCAGATGGCCCCGCCCCTCCCTGAGCCTGCTTCTGCTGGAGGTTTCTTCCTGTTAAAAAGGAGTTTTTCCTTCCCATGGTCACCAAGGTGCTTGTTCATAGGGGGTCATATTATTGTTGGGTTTTTCTCTGTATGTATTATTGAGGTGACAGTGGTTGTGATTTGGTACTGTATTAATTGAATTGAATTGAATATTATTTATGACATTAAACACTTTACTGTTGAGTTTATGGTCAGATCAGTCGTCAAACAATCAGGATGTGAGTGAAGTGCAGACTTTAAATCACAGAGTTTTACAAAAGTACTCCATTAACGGTTTAGGACTTGAAGCCATTTTTACAGTGTCCCCAGCTCTATGTTCATGTTGACCATACTCTCAGCCTTTCTCAGAGACTGAAGTTTTTAAACTGATTACATGTATTAAACACGTCTGAGTTTTGGGTTGATAACGTGTTAACCTGTATTATAAACTGGGTCCTTATTCTGATCCTCTCCACTCTCGAACACGGGGTACGTACCTCTCTCATCTTGAAGAAAGCCATGCCTGTGAGCAAAGAGTCCGAACCAGCCTGATGTTGTGGTCCAATCCTCTCCAGCTCTAGTTGCTCAGCTACTTCCTGAAGCCCACCCTGAAAGCAACACACTTGAGATCAGTGCATGCAGTCAAAGTAAAACCTGAGGGATTGCATCAGAAATCAAGGTGATTAAATTAATAAAGCAGGAGATGCTGCGTGCATGCTGCTGGAATATTTATAGAAGCACCTTCAGGTTTTTACAGCTCTTCATGAGGTACTTGACATCGTAAATGACTGGGAAGTACAGGCGAAGAATCTCAAAGAAGTCCACCTCCTCCTCAGGAAGGTTAGCGTTGGACAAAATCTTAATCAGGTATCCAAAGTCATAGCCACTGTAAAACACACACAGCACACACTTTAACAAAGTTGCTTAGGAGCACAGCAGCTGGTGTCAAATACTATATCACTTTCAGTCTCCAAGGAAACAAAGATAACTAAGAGTTTCATATCAAAGAAACATTGAAATAAAAATACACTGTAGTTATAAATTCCATTGTGGCAACTGAGAAAACTAGACGAGAATAAAAGTGACATCAGTGACCTTCAAACCCAATCTTTGGTCTTTTTGTCCCATTTTTTTTCTCTTTGGTATTTTTTCATACATAAAAATGAGAACAAATGATGTGTTTTTGTGAAAATCTGCTAGTAACAAAGTAGTTAAGTTAGTAGTTAAAACCAGTTCTTTGCAAAGTAGTGTGTTAGATGTGGCTACAACACTGGTTCATCTCTTGAGTTAGGTGCATTTAATGCTAGGACGATTCAGAGGTCAGTGCTAAATGGCTTCACAAACAAACAGAAAAAAAAAAACATTCCTCTGAATATTTTCAGGTACAAACACTTGAAAAAAATCAGTGAAAAAGTCGTCAGTGTTCAGAGGAAAAGTTTGAAGGAGCTTTAGAAAGCCTGACAGCAAGTCTGGCTGCTTGGAAGCAACATGCAAAGAAAGACGGCACAGTGCTGTGTTTTTGGTGTTAACACGTTTGTGGCTAAATAATCTTGGTGCTCTGTAACATTTCTTATTAAAAAGACGAGACAAGACAAAACTATTTGACAGGTTAAATATAATTTCAAATTGAAACTAAACAGCATGTCTGAACAGCTCAGCAGACATGTAATTTGGTTCAAACACTCATATTTGAAGAGCTTTTACAAAGGTAATATATAATATTCAAACTCGGTGATAGTGTACCAAAGGTAAAACGCTGTGTTTCTAATAAGTGCTTTGTTATTAAAGAGTAAAAAATTGTGGAAATCTGCCTTTGCTGCCATGTGTGTATAAAATAGCTATAAGCCAGTTTCTGGATGTGAAGCAGCAGGTAAACACAAGTGTTACTAATGACACTGTGAAGATTAAGTCAGAGCAGAATACCTGTGAAAAGACAGCCACTTGACTCCGTCGCAGAGCACCACACCTGATGTCATCAGCAATTCTGCAAAGTAAAGCGTCTCAATGCCTTCGTCCTCGTGCTTCTTGAACTGAATCCCTGAAGTGGTCAGGAGCTCAATGGAGTCCTGTGCATACATATCTTCTCTAAAGGGGAAGAAAGTCACAAACAACAAAGTCAACTAGGTAACAGGTCAGTAATCAGTTTAAGTTTAGGGATTATAATGTTGCTCTTGAATGACAAATAAACTGGCCGTACGAAATTTTACAACATTAGACGATCAACTCATGTTTAATTTGGACAGCTTTTTTCTGGGGGACAAAAAAAAATGTGTAATAAATTAAAATGCCAAGTCTCAGGATTCATTTGAGTAGGTTTAGATGAATATTACAAAAATGTAAGGGAGATCAAACCCTTTAACACACTGCACCTAAACTGCAAACAGTGAAGAAAAAGAAAGCCACAAAACTAAACAGAAATGTACTAGAAGAATATCCTCTGTTCAAATAAAAACTAAAACTAAAAGAAAACGTTGATTGCCAAAATCAGCTGGTTGGGTCTTTTGTGGATCCGCAGAAAAAATATATAGATGGTAGCAACAAACTATGAATGCACTTCAGGATGCAGCGTACATGTTTTTCCTTCAAGAAACGACTCCCTGTCCATGACTTCAGAGCTCTCACCACTGACAGGCTGCAGTTTGCAAAAAATGTACAAAAAGAAATAAAGTAGTGTTTTGGAACCACGTTCTGTTTGATCAAACCAAAATTTACCTCTATTAAAATGATTAAACATCTCTAGGAAGGGAAAAGCTTGGAACATAAAATGCCACATCATCATCTAACATCGAAGGGCTTCTGTTAGGATTCGTGCACGTAACCCTGCCAAACGCCCTGGCTCACTGGTGTTGATGATTTCACTGCTGGCAGAAGCCATACGTTGAATGCAGAGTTGTGCTTACATTCAGCCAATTGCATCAGAACCTGTTGGATGTTTCATTATTCAGCAGGACTACAATCCTCTACATAAAACCAAAAGGCTTACAAGAGTAAAAAGAAGGAAAATTCTCGACTGGCCGAGTCAGCCCTCTGATTGAGCGCCATTCCAAAAGGTGGCGGTAGCTGACACAAGCAGCAAAGAGCTGTACGTGAGCAGTTGAGGACTGGGAGATCATCAGCAGGGAGGTTACAAAGCATCTGCAACTGTCTTTAAGTCAAAAACTCAAAGCAGTCGCTTACAAAACTGCAAACACAATGATTTTGTGTGTATTTGAATAACTTTTGAGCACCAAAACTCTGGGCCCCTGTCTCACACACTTCTCTCTATAGTTTTAATGCAATACTCAAAATTAAAGCTGAGACTTGGCAGTGTAGTGTAGTATTAATTGTTTTATTTCAAACTTAGTGTCATATTGAAACAGTGCGTAGACCAAAAGCTGTCCAAATATTTACAGTCGGGCCTGCATGTAGAAACGATTCATGTCCCGTTAAAGCTGGAGTGGAGACTTTTACACAGAAAGAAACAAACTTATTTTACATCCAAGTCCTTTGTCAAATGCATTCACACAAAGCGGATCAAGCCCATCAGATAAATCTCTCAACATTTTGTATTGACAGATGGATACAGTGCCACACTACAGTAGTGAGTAAAGGCATGGCACGGTTTTCTTACTGTCAGAAGGCAGACAGCAACAGCATGTCCACACTGCAGAGTTAACTGCAAATCTGGACACATCTAAATTGAATACGAGAAAAATAAAGTCTGATCAGTAGAAGGATTTTGGGGGAACTTTGTATTGCTGGTTTTTAGGGAGTCAAAACCCCAGTAGTGTGTGCAGTTACAGTATTTCACAAGCAAGACAGCATCTCTGTCTTTCCAGCAGCAGTGAACGCTGTCTGTTTATTATACTTAAGAACGAGCCAGGAGTACTGTAAACAATGGAGCATCTTCGTATGTATAACATGTAGTTTAAAAAAAAAGTCAAGAAAGGATTTACTATTTGCACGCACTGATGGGCCGTTATCAGCTGATCAATCCATCTATGGGGCTCCAGCAGGAATACAACAGACAGACAGACCGGATTGCAATCTTACGTGAGGTTAAACTTAAAATTGAACTGCCACGTTGACGTCCCGGGTGGGTAGTCCCCCTGCTCGTTCATAAATGTGAGGCCCAGCTGTATTATCTTGAGCAAATCCACATTGCAGCGCAGCAATTGGTACTGATAGTCAGCGTTGCTTCTGAACTCTCCGATCGGTCTGGCTACAACACCTGGAAACTCCGTGTCCTGCAAGCAGACGAGTCACGATGAACAATGGAAATGTGGGCACGGAGAGGCGCCGCGACTGTGGCACCACTCACCATAGCAATGTAGTTGTACTTTCGAATGACATGTCGTATCCTCTTCAGCTCCTCCTCCAGGTTGTTGGCCCAAACCTCACATATTCTTTGGCTGTGATCCACAGTAGCTGCGGGCATAGTGCCACTTCACCATGCAAGGAGACAAAGAATTGTACTTGAATATAAACACAACATCTGCAACGTGGTGCATAAGTGTACTGTCATAGGTCAGCATATTACATTAAAGGGGGCTGAACAAGTGCACTTTAACACCTAAACCAAAGGCACAGAAGGATTCCTGACACAGCACTTGACTGAAAACAAATGAGGCTTCTATATTGGGCACAGGAAATAACTTTAGCCTGCTTGTGGTACACTGGGGAAGCTAACTTTACTCGCAGTTAGTGTTTCTATTCTAGTATAATGTATGCTAACTGTTGTTACAGTGGGAGGAGCAGCTATCTCCTCATGATGAGCAGGACGGGCTTAGCCGACTGCTCTTCGCATTAGCTCGGGTTTTCGGCAGCACTTCGGCTAGCTAGGTTACCTGCAACAGTTAGCAGGCTGCAGAGCTAGCATTAGTTAACACGGGCAGGAGGAATAGGAGCTCTGTAATGAGACAAAGCAGCTCCTGCAAGTGGACAGCTAGCTCACAGATAACTGAGACTGTGTGCAGAACATGAAAGAGACTGGTGCAAGCACGCACACACAGACACACACTCGGCGCCACTTTGATACAGCAAAGGTGAACGTAGCTTCGTTAACTTACCGTTCCCCAAACCGGGCGGGTGTGTGTTTTAAGCGTGTACTATCAGAAAACTGTTAGTTTGTTCCACGTTATAGTGTCGGGGGAGTTTCCGCTAACTTTTAAATACTTTATATTCAGTATCGTATTGATGTCAACCTACGGCTGCCATCATAGCTGAGCCTACAACTGGACGTCATCACGTAACACAGCAACGTCATACGCGTATATACGTGTGTAAGTATAGCTTAAGCACAGAGCCCTTGAAAACTGTACTAATTTTTTTTTTACTATATTAGATATGCACTAGTGCTCCAGTCAGTATAATGAAAATGAATACATGAATAAAAGTCATTTCAGTAAATAAAAACACAACAACAACAACAACAATAATAATGTTGTTGTTATTAATATTATTATTTACTTTTGTCAGCAAAGTATGAACACCAAAAAAAGACCAACCCAGCAGCAACGTTTATTCTAGAAAATGATTAGAAGAAAGTTCGGTTTCTACCACAAAAGAAAGTTAAAAAATCACAATCAAAACTAATTTGGTTATGATTGTGACAAATATATTGCAGCATTTTATTCTCCTAATCCAATCACATTCATACATTTAAGAATACTTTAACCTTAACCTTAACCAACTAAGTTCTAGTCTTGTGGAATACTCCAAGTTTTTTTATTGATCCGAAACCAAGTAAATACAGGCTCCGTATTACATTAATTTGAATCTATACCAGCAGCTTATGGACGGTAGAGCAGTGTGTCATGATTTAGAAAATGAATTATCATCAGTTTGCAAATTTTGAACACATTTTAATGGTCACTAAATCGTCACAATAATTAGTTAACAAAACAAAAAACACCATTCAGCTTTTGTTGAAACTGCATTTTATTGGTGACCTGGAAGGTAAATATGTCTGTCTTTGAAGCACTGTTGGTCAGCTTCTGCTGGTTAAATGTGACGTAGGTGATAAATAAAACAGACATGACAGTCAACACAAAAACATTCAGACATCTTTCATAGTGCATGTTTGATATATATACACTCAACAAAAATATAAACGCAACACCTTTGTTACTGCTCCCATTCCCCATGGGATGGACGTAGAGACCTAAAATTCATTCCAGATACACAATATAACCATCCCTCCCAAACAGTGGTCACGAATCAGTCCAAATGTGTGGTAGTGGGCACATCTGCTATATTGAGATAATCCATCCCACCTCACAGGTGTGCCACATCAGGATGCTGATCTGACATCATGAGTAGTGCACAGGTGTACCTCAGACTGCCCACAACAAAAGGCCACCCTGGAATGTGCAGTTTTTTGCGCTATTGGGGGTCTGGGGACCCAGAACCGGTCAGTATCTGGTGTGACCACCATTTGCCTCATGCAGTGCAACACATCGTCGCATGGAGTCTATCAGATTGTCAATTGTGGCCTGTGGAATGTTGGTCCACTCCACTTCAATGGCTGTGCGAGGTTGTTGGATATTCGTGGGAACTGGTACACGCTGTCGTATACGCCGGTCAGGCACATCCCGAACATGCTCAATGGGTGACATGTCCGGTGAGTATGCTGGCCATGCAAGAACTGGGACATTCTCAGCTGCCATCTGCCCTGAACAATGTGAACCATGATTCATCCGTGAAGCGCACACTTCTCCAACGTGCCAGACGCCATCGAATGTGAGCATTTGCCCACACAAGTCTGTTACGGCGACGAGCTGGAATCAGGTCAAGACCCCGATGAGGACGACGGGCATGCAGTTGAGCGTCCCTGAGACGGTTTCTGACAGTTTGTGCAGAAATTGTTTGGTTGTGCAAACCAATTGTTCCAGCAGCTGTCTGGGTGGCTGGTCTCAGACGATCTTGGAGGTGAACCTGCTGGATGTGGAGGTCCTGGGCTGGTGTGGTTACACGAGGTCTGCGGTTGTGAGGCCGGTTGGATGTGCTGCCATATTCTCTGAAATGCCTGTGGAGACGGCTTATGGTTGAGAAATGAACATTCAATGCACGGGCGACAGATCTGGTTGACATTCCTGCTGTCAGCATGCCAATTGCACGCTCCCTCATTGCTTGTGGCATCTGTGGCATTTTGCTGTGAGACAAAACTGCACATTCCAGGGTGGCCTTTTGTTGTGGGCAGTCTGAGGTACACCTGTGCACTACTCATGATGTCAGATCAGCATCCTGATGTGGCACACCTGTGAGGTGGGATGGATTATCTCAATATAGCAGATGTGCCCACTACCACACATTTGGACTGATTTGTGACCACTGTTTGGGAGGGATGGTTATATTGTGTATCTGGAATGAATTTTAGGTCTCTACGTCCATCCCATGGGGAATGGGAGCAGTAACAAAGGTGTTGCGTTTATATTTTTGTTGAGTGTATATATATATATATATATATATATATATATATATATATATATATATATAAACATGTTTTTTAAATAATTGCATTTATAGTATTTATATATTGCATAATATATATGCAATTCAGTGGGCTACATACTGAACTTAGGGGATAGAAACAAAGCCTCGATCCTATCATGCTAGTATTAATCTGATACCAGCACCAGCGCTGATATAGATACTATCAGTATTTGGATTGATCCGCCCACCTCTACTATTCCCTTTCCTTTTATAAATCATGTAAACAAATATGCATTACTATTCCTATTATAATTTCTTAAAACCTTCTTTGTGCAACATCTCTAAAGTTAGAAATATCCTGTCTCAGAGTGACGCTGAAAAACTAGTTCATGCATTTATTACTTCCAGGCTGGACTACTGCAATTCATTATTATCAGGATGTCCAAAAAACTCCCTGAAAAGCCTTCAGCTAATCTAAAATGCTGCAGCAAGAGTACTGACAGGGACTAGAAAGAGAGAGCATATTTCTCCTGTTTTGGCTTCCCTTCATTGGCTTCCTGTTAAATCCAGAATTGAATTCAAAGTCCAGCTCCTCACATACAAGGTCTTAAATAATCAGGCCCCATCTTATCTTAATGACCTTGTAGTACCATATCACCCTATTAGAGCACTTCGCTCTTGCACTGCAGGCCTACTTGTTGTTCCTAGAGTATTTAAAAGTAGAATGGGAGGGAGAGCCTTCAGTTTTCAGGCCCCTCTTCTGTGGAACCAGATTCCAGTTTGGATTCGGGAGACAGACACTATCTTTACTTTCAAGATTAGGCTTAAAACTTTCCTTTTTGCTAAAGCATATAGTTAGGGCTGGACCAGGTGACCCTGAATCCTCCCTTAGTGATGCTGTAATAGACGTAGGCTGCCGGGGGATTCCCATGATGCATTGAGTTTTTCCTTTCCAGTCACCTTTCTCACTCACTATGTATTAATAGACTTCTCTGCATTGAATCATATCTGTTATTAACCTCTGTCTCTCTTCCACAGCATGTCTTTATCCTGTCTTCCTTCTCTCACCCCAACCGGTCGCAGCAGATGGCCCCGCTCCTCCCTGAGCCTGGTTCTGCCGGAGGTTTCTTCCTGTTAAAAGGGAGTTTTTCCTTCCCACTGTCGCCAAAGTGCTTGCTCATAGGGGGTCATATGATTGTTGGGTTTTTCTCTGTATCTATGAAGCGCCTTGAGGAGACTTTTGTTGTGATTTGGCGCTATATAAATAAAATTGAATTGAATTTGTTTTGCTTTGTTTAAGCATAAAAAGATAATGATAATTAGGAAAACGCCAGAACAAAACTGGAAGCTATCTAAGACTAAAAAATAGATACATAAACATATAAACAGTCCTAAGCCTGCAGTGTGAATCAAATCTGTCTCTTTTAGTAATTAAAATTACTTATGTCCTTCCTTCACTTTATATGTCAACCATTTGTCCCAGTCTTTTAAAACGTGCTCTTTTCATGCTCAGTCTGTAGTTTCAGTTTTTCCAGCAGTAGGATCTCCTCAACAACAGTCAACCGCAGTCTTTACCTCCTGTCTTCAGGAGTTGTTGTTGTTTAAAAAAAAACAACAACTAAAAACTCATGTTTTTGGAATTGTGTTGGGTTAACTTTTTGTCTGTTTTTTTAAATGCCCCGGTATTTTTTGTGAAGCACTTTGTGATCTTTGTCTTGAAAGGTGCTATATAAATAAAATTTGACTTACTTTACTTACTTAGCCAACTGTCTGTTCAGTTTTTAGTAGAGGTTTGGTTTAATCTGTACATTTTGTAAAGACTACAATGATAAACCAAAAACTCACACCCATAATAAAACAGCTGAATGAGCCATGGAGCAGGACTGCTGGTGGTGGCAGCGCTTTGGGGTCTGGCTCCCCGCCAGCACAGCTGTGCAGCAACAACAAGGACATTGAAGTCTTCATCATTCATCCCTAAAATGAGGGGCAGTCTTTGCTGCCATTTACTTTACCTGCCTGATGATGTAATGCAAATCTGTTTTATGGTGATTAAGTCCAAATATCAAAAAAATTGTTTTCAGATGAAGGATTTGAGCCTTACTGCTTTGTGTAAATAATGTCAGACTGTGCATTTATGAGGCAGCTGCTCGAGTATCTGACTAGAGAAACAAAATTAGATCAGGAGAACGGGTGACCTGAATACACAAATGGCACAATAACAGCACACTTTAGCAAAGACTCTCATTTTGTGCAGTGGCTGAGTTTACTTACACTGTTCTCCATTTCTGAATGTGATATTGTAATCTGACTCTATTCCCACTTAAATAAAACAAGAA
Organism: Diplotaxodon limnothrissa; assembly: GCF_057381915.1. Lineage (NCBI taxonomy): Eukaryota > Metazoa > Chordata > Actinopteri > Cichliformes > Cichlidae > Diplotaxodon > Diplotaxodon limnothrissa. Next base: position 23,970,314 of record NC_140597.1, read on the forward strand.
AAAAGTAAGTATATGGCAGAAAACTGACTTAAATTTACATAAGATTGCCTTTCGAGCACTTTTGCAAACTTATCGTGATCCAACTGAACAAATGAGAGCAGCATCAGAACGCTTTAAGGCTTTTTTCTGGTATTTTTTTTAATACAAGGACAGAATTTGGTATGACTCAGACATTTTAGACACTGAAAAAACAACAACAAAACAAACATTTAAAGCGAGGTCAGAGGAGACAAAAATAGGTTATAGTACAAAAATATTTTCACATGCTTTGCCCAGTAATCTTTGCACTGTTCTTTAGCAGGAGTTCACCAAAACAATAATGGGTACTGCACTACTATAGCAAGCAGCTTTACTGCCAGTTGGACAGCTGAGATAACACAAACACTAAAGGAGTCTCTGTTGGTCATCTGCTGCCCTAAGCAGCACCATGTTTGTGTGTTCAGTCCGGTAGTTCAGTCATGCACTGATGTCGAAACACGCTGCACAGACGTTTATTAAATCACTTTGTCTATAATATGCTGAAATATTCAGGAGTGGACCGCAAGGTGCTGAAAACAAACCACTGACCGCTGGTTATTAGAGTGTAATGACTCCCAGCCCCAGCTGAGGTCACTGTGGCCTGCAGAGTGAGTTCACCTCAGTCATAAATATAGTCCTTTGGGGTTGAAGTGCTGCTACATTTGGGCATATCAGAATCACTGCCACTCTTTCAGCATTAAATGTTAACTAATACCATGTATTACTGGCCTATGTTCAGAGCACACGTCATGTCATTTTACACTGTTAAGGTGTTTACATTGTAAAGCCAAATATCTACTGAATAGAAGCACTTACATGGCTTATCATTAGAAATACAGTAAACTGCAGAGAGTCAGTCTTGCTCCTACTTTCTGTTGAATATGGATTAAAATGTCCAAAAATGTAAGCTTTCTTTGGACTCTTTAACTGAGACAAGGTTAAATGCAGTCTGCTACAGGAAACAACTATGAACACGAAGGAATGCAGGAACATGGAAAGTCCACCATGCATGCAAACAAAAGTGTAAGCAAATCGTGCAACCCCAATAAAACCCGCACTGAAATTGGCCAATAGTCGGGTCACACGATCAACGTAATGGTAGTGTTTGTTCAGTGTCGCTCAGGTGACGTCTGGCTAGCATTGCGCCTCCCAGCCAATGCTACACGTCCTCAGGCAGCCGAGTAGGCTGCCTCATCGGAGTCCGGATCCCTGGTGCTGTCCTCGCTGAGAGGTGAACGGCAGCTCAGGTCCGCGATCCCAGACTCCTGGTCGCTGCCGTTGGAGAAGCTGGCGTCAGATATTTGGTTCGTGCTCTTTGGCAGGAGGCTGCTGTCTGGTCCTTTAGGCTGACAGGGGCTGCCGGTGATGAAGCCGCCGGTGTAGTCCTGAGGAGTGTTGGCTAGACCGAGGTTGTTACCAGGAGCCCAAACCGTGGGGCTCTTATCAAAGGCGGCTGCTTTGCAGGAATCACTGCACTCCTGCTCCTGCTCCAGCTCAGAAATCTTCTATTGATAATGTAAGAAATGAAGACAACAGTCATTTTCTATAATCACAAAAACATCCAGGTGGAATTTTCTTTTTTTCCTTTGACTTGTAGTATGAATGCACGGTGATCAGCCACAATATTAAAATCACCTCCCTAATATAGTGCAGCCCCTCCCCCGTGCTGTCAAAACAGTTGCGACCCATCCAGAGACAGGCTCCAGAACCTTTGGCATCACATTAGCATGGAATAATATTTATGTCAGAAGTTATAAAAAGGCTCCAAAACTTTTCCTAGAATATCCGATTTGAAAGATTTCTTCAGCTTTAAAGTAATCCTGTGCCAGTTTTTAGTATATCCTCGCACGCGTGATGGCTTCTTTGTGCACAGGTTGTTAAATTTACTCACAAGGAATTACGTTTTTTTCAGCATGCTGCACATACTGGAGAATTTGGGAAGGTCTGGGGAATTTGCTGAGCTGCATTATCCTGCTGGAAGAGAGAATATAACTGCCATGTTGGGGTGAATGTGACATGCAGCGAAGTTTAGGTCACTGGTTGCCAAAGTAACCAGTGACCTTTGAGCATCACGCCACCTCAGCTAGTTTGTCTTCCTCCCACGGGTCACGCTGATGTTATCTCCTTCTCAGGTAAACAAAAGATATGTCAGTGTAAAAGAAAAAATGTGATCAGACAAGTCCTCCTTCTTTCATTACTTTGCACATGCATACCACAGTTTGTAGGACCACAGGAATCAACATGGGAATTCTGACTACTCTGCTGCTACATAGCAAGCTCCAAAACATTGTTTTATTATAGCCAGCATCAGGTTTTCAGCAATTTCTGTTACACCTATGGCCTTTTTTAAATGGCTTTAAGCTTGTGGCAGATCAGCATAGCCCTGTCCTACCTGTGTGTGTGAAGAAAGCTGCTCCTCCAGCTGCTGTGTCTCCTCCTGGATGGCCCGTAGATAATCCTCTACGGACTGCCGAGGATGCATCCCATGGTCAAAACGGTTGTACAGCCCTTTCCAAAATCTCCATAAAAAAAGAGAAATGCATCAGCAGAATAAAATTTCAATGAATGTCTTTACCTTTCACATAATGATTATCTTCCTGATTAGAGTGCACATACCAGGGTTCAAGTGATGCTGTGTGAGCTGGTGCGGTTGGAGAGAACTTACTTAAAACTGTAGGGGGAAGTTGATGCACGGAGGAGCCCTTGAGTCTGGCTGTGGTTTGGCCTGTACAGGGGGTTGGTGTAGTCTGTACGGTTCGCCCATAGATAACTCCACAAAGAATGAGTCCTCTCATGAACTCTATGTGAAGTCCAAATGGAAGACAGGGAAATAAATATGAGAATAAGGTCAGGGGAAAGACAAAAAGACAATCTTCTCCCAACATGGTGTCTGCAGGTTTAAATCTCACCTCAGCTCTATCCTCTCCCTCTGGTTGTTTCCAATGAAGTTGCCAAACTGGCAGGAGTAGACGTGATTGTGTATAGTGATTAGAAACCTCTCGTTAAACTCAAAGGCACAGGGGAACTGCTCCATCAGCTGCCACACGCACTCCAGCAACTGATCGATGATGGGAGACACCTCTTTGGGGTCTCCAACCACGTGTTTGCATCTGGAAAAGAGATGCATGGAATGAAATCAGAAGATTTAAACCACATCCAGCAGATGCCATGAAAGTCACGTTTCAGAGGCAGACCTGTGGGAGAACTTGTGTCCAAATGAGACCCAGTCTTTTTCTATGAGAACCTAAATGCAGAAAGAAAAGTGTTAAAACACAAGCAAGATGACTTTGAGTCACGGGAAGAACGACTGAACCTCCACACCCACTTTGTGGGGTAATTTCCCCCCCGACTCCAGGGGGATTTCTCAAAAGTAGGCTTCTGTGTTTTATTTATTTTTCTGGTGTATTTCACATTAGCCAGTAAAGATAGCTTTGGATTAAACAAACAAGCAGCGTGAGCCTAGTATGACCCCCTTTGATGTAAAGCCAGAATGCATTTGGATATATTAACATGATACCACTGAGCTGTAACCCCGCTCTGTATCTTAAATTAAAAAAGCTCCAGTATGTACCATGAATCCTCTGAGGGTCCTGTAGTAGGGGTCCAGCAGCACACAGGCCACTGAACACACCTGAGAAGTACGGTCCCACCCATCTGAACAGTGAATAAGGACGCTGACGCCCTCCTCTGCAACAGCCTACACACACACACACACACACACACACACACACACACACACACACACACACACACAAAGACAAATAAAACGTCCAAAATTAGATGTGGTGATTTTCCACTTGTGCACTATACGTACCTCTGCTTTGCACACAGACGCTATTTTACAGCAGCTGTGAGAAGAAAACCAGCCAGTCATCAGATAAGTTTTAATCACAGGAACCCCGTACCCCATACTGACCTTTTACTAATTTTAGCTGTATTACCTCAAACCTGAGAGACGTGTTATTAAAAAAGTACAATCATGATGTTTTAATTAGAAGACCCACACAATTTCTTTAATGACACTCCTTTCTCCCTTGGATAATTTGGAACATTATTAAAAAGCCACAGCAGCGCAGACGGTATCAGTCTGTGTGTGTCTTTCTGTGTACATTCGTGATGGTATCATAACAAAATGTGGTCGAGGAGTAATCTGCTGTAGCTAAAAACACCACAAAGGTGGTTTTGAGGTGCAGACAGTATAAAACATGGAGGAAGTTGTGGATCTGAAGTGTGAAGCCAACACTGAAATGTCTTAAACCTGCATTCTTTATAATGGCCAGCAGGGGGCAACAATGTTGGCTTTCCAAAACACTCGTGGTTGTATAGGAGTCTATGGGAAAACGGTCCTCGGCTTGTTGTCTCGTTGACCCCAGTGAACATCTTCCTGTTAAATTTATAGGTTCAGTAATAAGTTTCAGGTAATATTGAATAAGACATAAAGTTAATTTTATTGACACTGATCATTCGATGGATATGCTTAGTGCCAATCACACGCTGTTAGCCAATGAGCATACAGTTTTGCTGTCAGGCCCATCTCTTAGTTAAAACATGCAAAACAAACCCACTCTGCTCTGAAGTGCTGTACTGTATGTTTGTAAGTTTTCTCCCATACAAACACAACAATGTCGATGAAACTTTTTGCACCATCAAAGACACCTGCGGTAGCACCCAGAAGGCAGAGAAAGATGCTAACCATCGCACAAAATGTTGGACTTCTGGACATGCTAAAGGAAGGTTGACGCTACGGATTATAAGGTGCATTAAGTGAAACAAAACAGTCAGATAAGTCAAACTTTCCTCAACTCATTCTTCTTGCTTCCTCCACTTCTGTACCATTGATTGGATTCTCTCACAGCTGCTCTATTCCCATGTTCTGGACCTGAAAACAGGGTTTGATCTTTGGTTTCATTCTATGATACTGGACTTATTTTTCTACAAAGGTTTGAACTTTGAGAGTGTTTAAACTAGAGAGAAAAGTGTGAAAATGTTCATGCCTGTCTGAGAAAAGTGTATAAATTGTGTAGTGAGGGGTTTTACAGCCTTAAAACATCTATAATAATTGTAAAGAATAAAGTTGGCTACTTTGTGGATTTCACCGGTTATTTTTAAAATGTAACTCCCATGATAAAAGAGGGACCGCTGTACATTGTAATGAGATGATAAATATGATAACCACTTCATCTGTCAGTGGTTGTGGCTCATTCGTGTAAATCTGGGGGAAAGCCTCAAGGGCTTCTCATATCGTCCCTGCAAAGATGGATGATGTTGGTTTCACACAGACACACAGAAGATACAAAACACAAACAAACCCACACCTAAACCAATATTGAGGGCAACGGTGAGGCAGACAGTGAGGATTAGCCTCCAGACTGACCTTGGCGATGAAGATGCCTGCATCCAAAACAGCTTTGATGTGCTTCAGCCAGCCTGAGCTCTCCAGACCCTCCAGGAAGTCAGACATGGAGGGGGAACGCAGCTCACACACTGTAACCACAACACAGCTGTCTCACTGTCAGGAAACACGGAGCATACCTGATCGCAGGACTTTATTAAAACCTCACAGAACACTGACAGCAGCAGAGACAAGTTTACAGGGAATCTGTGCACGCTGAGACAACATACGGGTCACCCGAGCATATTTTGCTTTTTTAAAGCAGATTCTGTTTATCTTCTCATGTTATTTGTTCCCACTGGCGATGGCTTTGTTCACACCAGCGACAGCCACTTGGGGATGAGCAATATAAAACCACTTCAGTTCACTTATTCAACTGCCATCAATTTGCCCAGACAGTAATGGTTCCCCAGAGGATGAATCCTTTTCATTTTAATGATGCACTAACTTTTCCCTCTAGTGCCAACGGCTGCAGGCTCACTGTGTCGTTTCATTGTAAAATGTATTTAAATTATTTTCCAAACATTTTCCATCGTCAGGTTCACTCACAGGCAGCGTGACACGAACTCAATCGAACTCAGCTGATGAGACTATATTACACTAATGGTCACAAATCACCTTTAGAAAACTGTAACCCTCAGATTACTCACTGAGGTGTGGACAAAGTGGGTTTTATGTTGATACTACATCAGTTTGCTGACCTGTAAGAGCTGATAACAGAGAAGCAGGTGAACGGGTTCATTTTAGCCTCTAAGGTTTTGTAACACTTCGCACAGTGGACTTGCACTAAGAAGAGATGTTTGAGGCTTTGCTGTCAGGCGGGAGGGGGGTCTTCTTAATCTTATTGAAGTATGCAACCGGGCAGAGAGAGGAAGGCAGAGGGCAGACGTGAAAGGGCAAGGCACTGTCTCCAGCATTTAAAGACTTCCCTTGTGCTGCTAGTGGGCAAAGAGTTATCACAACTGAGAGCAGCTATAACTTTTCAGGCTTGAAATCGCATCATTCTCACGCCCTCTGTCTCTCTTTGGGGGATAATGTCCGGGGTTTTGTCCGCTCCGGGAAACCAAAATAGCTCTGAAATAAAACCCAGATGGATTCAAAGTCTTCCTAGGAGCACCCCTGCACAATACCCAGAAATTCTCCTGTGGGCTCATTTGAGGCTTGATTCCAGCACAGTTCACTCTGCGTGACTGCATATGAAAAAACCCCACGGGGGACCCGCTCTGCTTTAGTAATGTGACGATGCGGCCAATTTAAACAGACAATGCCAGAATATCTGTGTAAAATATGATGTGGTGAAACATTTTTGACAGCTTGAGCTGGTTTTTTTATTTGCTGTCAAGCAAATAAAAACCCAGCTCAAGCTGTCATTATAGCTAAATGATAATTACATAGTAATTACCTTCCAGCATTTTCTGCTGGCTGTTCCTCATGACATGGATGTTCTCGATCCCAACAAACTGGAATTTGATGTTGGAGTAGTTGTCTTCGTTTTCATACCCTTTTCCTGCAGCTCGGTTTGCGATCGCATTCAGCTAGAAAAAAAAATTCTGTCAGTTTTTTTATCCAGCTGTCATTCAAGAATCCCGACAATCTGTAATCTCAGAAAGAGGCTGGTTTTACAACTTATAGTAGCAATACTGGACTATAGTAACATAGTGTATCTAAAACTTATTTCCCTCCTCCCATTATACTATAAAGGAAGAATCAGACTATAGGATCAAGTTGATTAAACTTCTGGGATATTGATCCTGTCAGTTGGGTAGCAGAAGGTACTGTTATTCAATGAATTGACAACAGGTACACTAGAGGGGCAACAATGAGAAAAGCCCCCACATCAGGAATGATTTTACAGATGGGAGCCACAGACATTTTCATTCATTATTTTTTCACAATTTATGCATTTAGTTAGATGCACTGCATCTAACACGAGGAGTCCAACTCTTCCACGATGGCACATCAATCAGATGATTTGCTGTGTCTTGCAGCCAAGTCTGAAGAGCATGAAGGAGATTCCAGAGCTGGACAGGGCCATAGAAGGTCCTTAACCCATCAGCAGGACGAGACATCAGATATCACGAGGAAGGCCAGAGGGCCCGACATCCTTTAGCGGGCTCTGTGCTCACTGTCCAGACCATGGAGCTAAATTGGCATTTGCCATAGAATACCAGAATTGGTAGATATACCACTCACGATAAGAGGATGCTGCAGGTATTAAAGGTGCTGTGCTGTAGTAGTTTGAATCACATCTATCTAATAGACTTTAATTTGTTAATTTAAATGAAGAGTCCTCCTCACACACTAAGGTCAGTTTTGGAGTTCCACAGGGTTCTGTGCTGAGACCAATTCTGTTTCCATTATACATGCTTCCCTTAGGCAGTATCATTAGAGGGCGTAGCATACATTTGCACTGCTATGCAGATGACACAGAACTTTATTTATCAATGAAGCCAGATAACACACACTAATTAGCAGAGGTGGGACCAAGTCATTGTTTTGCAAGTCTCAAGTAAGTCTCAAGTCTTTATCCTCAAGTCTCAAGTCAAGTCTCAAGTAATGTCAGGCAAGTCAGAGTCGAGTCTCAAGTCACTGGTGTAAAAGTCCGAGTCAAGTCACAAGTCTGAAACTTTGAATTTCAAGTCCTTTCGAGTCTTTAAAAAAAAAAAAAAAACGAAAAAATAATGTTGCAGTTATATGCTAAATGTAAATATTAGACCATGTAATTTTAAAATCTGTGTTTTTCTCAACACATGACAAAATAGTGAACTTAGAAAATATACACAAATTGTGAAATTGCACCTCTTTAAAATGCAGCTCAATTAAACCTAGCTCCAAGAATAATTTTCACCGACAGTTCTGAGATAAGCTGCATGTTATTCTTGGATGCGGTTGTAGGACCAGCTTTAAAATCGCATGACAAAAATATCATACACATTAAAAAAAAAAACTGTATCACCAACATAGCCTGGACAACATTTGCTAGTTAGATGAAGTCAGCTATCTCATCTTAGCATATTTATATGCATATTTATAATCATACGGTTCTTGGAGTGAGTGCATACACTCATGAAGTTTAGTAACTTCCGGTCACTGCAACAAGCCCAGGTACAGTTTACCGACAGATGGGTGCAGGACCTTGAAACGCACCGTGTCGAACGAAAGACCATCGTACGTATCATAAGTTTACCAGTCTCACAAATCGTCGTCATAAAGATACATTCCTTAACCGTTTATTAATAGGACCTTTGAGCTCAACGGTAATTAATTAGTAGTGGAAATAATTTCTGGTAGCATCACAGAAATGTAGCAGTGACAACAATATTGTATGCTGTAATCGTACTGGGCAATTAGTGATACAAAAAACCTGTTTTATCCTGTGAATAAAAGCATATGTTTTTGTCAATGTACCATAATAACAGAAGCGAAACGCAATATTGTGTCAGGACAATTCACTATTTATGCACAATAAACAAAGGAGCATAGCGCGACAATTTCTGTTCAGCGCCAGACTTGCTTGTAACCTATATCACCAATTATGTTATGAAAATGACGTATTAACTACTAAAAAACACTGACCTTCGTGTAAATGCTTGGAGCAGACTAACCTGTGAGCTGGAGTGTTCTGGGACGTTATATTTGATCTTTGAATGGCTGCAATCCAGGCCATCCGTCGCATCTTTGTTACTTCGGAAACATGGCTTGAACAATTTCTCTTCAACGACGTAATCCGATAACAACCGATCTCTTTACCCGTCGGCTTCCCGTGGCTGTCATGCGACCGGCTATTGCAGTTAATAATACAACGGCTTCTTGACATTTTTGTGTTTCTTTTTATCGCTGTATAACTGATTTTAATTGAAAGCCTGCGTGCGCTAGTACTGCTTGCCACGAGTTCCCAGAATCCTTTGCGGTTCTACCCGTGAATGACGTCACATTTTCAATCTCTATATAATATGCATGTTAAATTTTATATTTGGGGTAAAATATCAAGTCTTTTCAAGTAAACCGGTTCAAGTCCAATTCAAGTCCCAAGTCATTGGTATAAAAGTCCAAGTCAAGTCACAAGTCTTAGAACATTTTTTCAAGTCAAGTCTAAAGTCATAAAATTAATGACTCGAGTCTGACTCGAGTCCAAGTCATGTGACTCGAGTCCACACCTCTGCTAATTAGTTAACGGAAGGAATGTCTTCAAGACATAGAGACTTTGATGACCTCTAATTTTCTGCTTCTTTATTTAAGATAAAACTGAGGTTATTGTACTCGGCCCTAAAAATCTTAGAAATATGGTATCAACCAGATGCTTACTCTGAATGGCATTACCTTAGCCTCCAGTAACAATGTGAGGAACCTTGGGAGTCGTTTTTCACCACGATATGTCGCTCAAAATGCATATTAAACAAATAGAGGGCAAATGGAGAGACAATAATAGATCGAGACAAATGTAGGACTGATCCTGTAGATGCAATGTGCAGGTGAGGCTGTGCTTTTGTACACGGTCACGGTCCATCACGGTCACATTTTAAAATCCTCTGTGTTGGCATAAAGAATAAAGAGTCAATGAAAATATATTTCTTGGGGTAATAACAGATGAGAGACTTAATCGGAGAGCACACGTAAGATATTTTCATTCCAATGTATCAAGAAGCATTGCAATACTAAACAAGGCAAAGCAGGCATTAGACTGTACATCTCCCCATATTACCATACCGTTCGCTGGTTTCCCTTTACTTAAGCTGTTGTGCAGAAGTCTGGAATCAGAGAATTATACAAACTCACTATTCTTACAGTTTGAAATACTGAAATTTGCAGATCTAATGGAATTCCAAATAGCACAATTTCTGTTCAAAGCAAAAAGTAATGAACTACCAGGTGGTTTTGTGAATGTGTGAACTACCAGGAAAAGTTTTTGTGTTTCTGTGTGTGGAGTGAAACTGTGGAATGGTCTGAGTACGGAGTTGAAGCAGTGTCCAAACATAAAGCAGTTCATAGTCTTCCACTTATCCTTGTCAAGGGTTGGAGCCTATCCCAGCTAACATAGGGCGAGAAGCAGGGTACACCCTGGACAGGGCGCCAGGGATAACACAGAGAGACAGTACGTGGAGAGAATCCACGCAAACATGGGGGCAAACATGCAAACTCCACACAGAAAGAGCCCGGCCAGGTGGTGGAATCAAATTCAGGACCCTCTTTTTGTGAGGCAACCGTGCTAATCACTGCGCCACTGTGCTGGCCATGGTTCAAAAAGAGTTATAGAGACGCGATCTTCATAAGATATAAAGAAAGGGAAAATGATGAATTTCAGTGGATGTCTCTGTTTAGGGAGTTGTTATTTCATGCTCATTGGCTTTGCTGTGTAGAGGCAAAGTTATGGTGATCTAGAAGCAAAGCAAACTACTGAGTTCAAACACTTTCAGAGGCCAAATTACATAAAACGCATATGTTGCAGAAACATTGCCATCAATACTGATCATATAACACCTAGCAGAGATCTGGGATGTTTTCAAAGCGTTTGCTGTGAGATCTTCAGCCGGCAGCGCACAGTCTGGAAAAATAAATCCCAGCTGAATATACAGTTGATGCTTTAAACACTTGCAGGCCTTTCCTTTAGATACAAAGGGCTCACCTTAGGCCTGGTATCCACAACATACATGAAGTCACTGCAGGGATTGGACCTCAAGATGGCCTCAAGCATCTGTTCATCCTCCAGGCAGCGAGCGCTGAAACCTGACAGGGGCTGGCTGCTGCGGCAGATGGCAGCCTGCGAGGAAGCAAGAGGAGCTAGGCTTCATACAGGGACTCATCCTCATCAGTTCACAGCATTCAGTGCACACGCACAATAACCAGTCTAATATATGAGAATTAGGACGAGTTGAAATTCACAGTACTTTTCCTTCCCCTGCATGTTCAATTTAAATTATTCAACCACACAGTTTCTCATATCTCCACATTTAATAGCAACATGGGAAATAGCCAGAGATCACTGTGTGGCTCTCCCCTTGGGCACATGAACTAAAGTGGAGCTTTTTGTATGCGCTGAACTCCACAAGCAGGACCCTGAACCCTGGGAAGCTGACCTCACACACATAAAGCACTCCTAAACGTCGAATTATGGATTAATAAAATAAATTATGAGCACTTTGGCTTTTTCTCGTGTCAGATATACAACTTTCACAAATATGAAGCCAAGATCAGGGAGACAGTAACGATTCATGTTGTTATTTAATGACCAAATGGACGTCTGTCTTGCTTTCTTTTTTACAGCCTTGTAACACAAGGCTGTAAAAAAGAAGTTGAAGAAGAGGAACAGTATTTAGCAGGGTCATATCTTACCCCTGCTAAAAAACATTTATTAAGAATGTATTTATTAAGAAGGCAAAATACATTATCAACCATCTTGACCACATTTTGTCAGGAAGTTGCTCTCAGGTCGCCACTATTGCTTTTTTGGGATTAATTAAGATATCTGAATCTGAATACATGACCTCAGACAAATACAGAATCTGGTGCTGTTTCTCTACCGGCCAATCATCATGAAGATGCTGCTTTCACGTGGAAATGGGAAAAGATTTCCTGACAGCAGTGACTCATGTTCATCTTAAGAACAGACCAACTTTTCTCACTTTTGTGGCTAAAACGGTCCAAGTGAAGCATTCAAAACTTATTTTATATACCTGTAAATAATCTCTTACCTCAGCTCCTGCAAAATTTTTCGTTGTGCAGGACTGGAGATTTTAGCTCTGTTAGCATCACTTCATATCCCTTGTATTACTATGGGGCAGATTGGAAGTGTATGGGAAATAAAAAGAGAAATACTCTGTAATAAACTTACATGATTGTCTTTGCAGTAGTATGACAGGGCAGGAAATCTGCCTCTGCTTCTGAATTTGGAGCTCCCCACTATGACCGGTGGTGTGGCACTCTCGGGTACAAACAGGTCAGCAGGGTAAGTGTCACTCACCTTTAGAAAAAAAGACCAAACAAACCTTTAGGCATAGCTGTCCATATTAGGATGAATGTGCATCTAAGGCCAGCTCAGTGACCTTGTAGTGTTGGTTAACTGGGGAGAGTTTCCACAGAGAGCTTGGGAGTCCCATTCTGCTGTAATCAGCCTTGAGGTCCAAGAAGTCCCATTCCTGTCGTCTCTCCTTCTCATCAACATTTGGCTTATAGGAGAAGCAGTACAGCTCGTCATAACTCTCTGAAAGACAAAACAGGGACTGACAGCTAAAGGCTGATGAGCACAACCTTCAACTTGTTTCAGTCCAAAAGGCCAAAGTGTTGCAAAAGCAGAGGAGATGAAAACTAGACCAAATGAGCAGATATTTACAGGATATTTAGGATATTTACAGTGATACAGAAATGCTGGCATAAAGAAAAAAGAAGATAATCAAAGAGGAATACAGTCCAAGCCTTTGCTGACATAATGACAGAGCTCACCTGGCTGGGAGAGCCGCTGCAGGGACAGATGAATATCGTGGCATTCCTGCTCTTTAGAAATGATAAAATGAAGAACCTGGAAGTTCTTGCAGTGAATAAGCAGAGGACATCCTGAAGGAGTTGCAGCCAGTTTGTCCACACTGCACACCAAACTGTGAAGTACCTGAGCAAAGGTTAAAAAAAACAAATTTACTGAAGTGTGCTTTGGAGGATTGCAAAATGTTAGTCTTGCAGCCTGCTGGTGACGCACGCTTAACATTTTTTTCTCTTCAAACAGACTGCTTATCACGGGCTGTGATCCCTACCCATGTTTCATTGCGCACTCCGGCCTCGCTCTCCACAAAGATGGTGTGTGTGGCAGTCAGGTACAGGGTGCCCACCCTCCTCCTTCTGTGGGAGATTCTGTCAAGCAGCTTGACATTCTCCACCTGGAAGGGGGAGGAGGAAGGACAGCATCAAAACAGCCTCATCCTCTGCACATCTCACGCGTGTTTGACACAGCTGCACATATGTGTGAGATGACAGAGAAACACATCCTCAAAGCAGTGACTTTACTGCCAACGTGGCGAACACAGCAGCACGCGTCCTTTGGATTGAGACAGATGTTTGTCTTATTTATTTGACTTTAGATTTGATCTTAGAGTGCGCATGACGCTTTGCTGCTGGAGCGCCAGTGGCGGTACAGTGCGGAAATGTAGCAAATCACTGCAGCCAGACCCGCGGTTACCTTTGGCAGTCGGATGTGCTCCATCGGCAGCTAAGCTTCCAGCCACGGCTAAACTACCAGCACTAGAATATGTGCACAACAGTGTTATAAAAGGCGTTAAATTGGCTCATAAGGTTGGAGCTGTCCGTCAGTAGCTCTCAGGTTAAGCAGCCATAATATTGCTATTGCCTGAGCTGACTTCAGCGCATGGTCCTAAAGCCCGCTCGGTGTCGTGCTGTTACCGTCACGGTTGTGAACATAGACAGTAGATAAAAGATGGAAACAGCTTTGTGTCTGAAAAGTGAACCCAACACAGACGAGCCCTGAACATCATTCATTTTAGAGGCCAACAGAGGGCGACAACCTCAGTGAATGCTGACCTGATGACTTTAAAAACTCAGGCGCTGGTTTCAGGACATACTGAATAGTCTAAGGAGCTTGGAAAGAAAAGCGTCTGGACTTCCTTAACTTGCTTGAAGCTTCTCATCCAAGAAGCTTCTTGGATGAGCTTCTGGATGAGAGGTGAAACATCTTCAAGCAAGAAGAAGCAGAAGTCCAGAACATTTTCTTTCCAAGCTCTTTGCAAAGCTTGGACTGGATGACTGAGAACTAGAGCTGGGCGATAGAACGATAACGATATGTATCGCGATATAACTTTTTCTCGATAGAAAAATTCAACTATCGTGATAGACCTCGCCGCTCTTGTCCTCTTTAAAAAAAAAGAAAAAAGAAAAAAAAGAACAGCCAATCCAAATTAAGTAGCGCAGAGCCGAACCAATCACAGCCGCAGCGTCACGTCACGTGACTTGTTACGTACAGCACAAGTGCCAAGCCGCACATGTGTATTTGTTTGGGAAGCAGCCAGCCACCGTACCGCCCGGGTAATGGAGGAAATGAGTGTGCCGACTAGAAAAATCAACCGAGCGTGACCGAAGAGAAAACAGATGATGGTTCCAATGCCGGAGAGATTGTCGAACGGAAGAGCCATAGAAGTTCCGTAGTGTGAAGGTATTTCGGCTATTTCAAGTCTGACAAAAAACAGAGTAGCGTGCACTGTAAATTGTGCCGAAAGCAAGTCTGGAAATACAATAAACTGGTGCATGCGCTACGTCCACACGTACCCGGGTATTTTTGAAAACGCAGATTTTTCTATGCGTTTGCACCTTTCGTCCACACGTAAACGGCGTTTTTGGTCACTGAAAACGAAGATTTTTAAAAACTCAGTTTTTGCATTTACGTGTGGACTAGAAAAACGGAGAAAACGCAGCGTCAAAGGTGTGCGCATTTTTTGACGTCACACTGTGCGCCACGTTATTGTTTCGGTGAAATGAATTTCTACAATACTGTTACTGTCAATTCTACTCTCTGCAGTGTTTAAATGCTTACATATACACACAGTTACTGTCCCTCCACACATACGACTCGGTTCTGCTTCTATGCCCCAGCTTTGTTTACTTTTTCCCACCGAGGCTTCTAGACTTCTGATTGGCCAACATTTCTGCACGGTTAGGAATCTAGCGCCACCTGCTGCTTTGGCATGTTCATAGCAGCGTTTTCCTTCATTTCTCCCTTTATGTGTGGACGGGATTATTTTTTAAAACGAAAACGGAAAACCTCCGTTTTCAAAAACACCCGTGTACGTGTGGACGTAGCCTCAGTCTCTGACTGGAAGCGCTAATTTGTCATTCAGCTTTTGTCAGACTAAGGTAACTGTTAAAACTAGAGATGGCACGATACCACTTTTTTATGTCCGATACCGATACCGATATCATAAATTTGGATATCTGCCGATACCGATATGAATCCGATATAGTGTTTTTTAACCAACAAAACTGTTTTTTAAAATATCTTGCTGCATTTTGCAAGTCTGCAAGTTCATACTCAAGTTTAAAACAACAACTACACTAAAGCTATTCTGTTATACCTGTATACAAAAAAAATATTTCATAGTTCAGCAATACTGATCAATCTAATAAACTTAAACCTACACCATCCTCCCTATTCTGGTATTTTAAAGAGTACTTAGTGTAAATATTAAGCAACCTAACTAATAGGGTTCCAACTCCCAGCAACAACAAAAATAAATAAATAAAAAATAGGGAACCACCCCTCACGCGCCACCTCATGATGCTTAATCGACGTAATCAACCTTAATTTGATGCAGTGTGAAAAAAAATGCACAGAAATCAATTATTTTTCAAGAAATATTAAATAGATTCAACATCTTTCTTCAACAAAATTGCAGACTGCACAGATGGTACCTTCCCAAAGTAAAGAGTACTATAGCTTACTAGGGTATATATTAGACTTAATAGTCACTATATACAGTAATTGACTTCTATTCATTTTACATCAAATTAAAACTTTGGGTGTCAGATAATTATTTATTAAAAGCTCGACATTTTAAATGAGAATAAGAAAGAAAAGTATGTCTTTGTGCCCCCTTTTCCCTGTTCATGCCCTATCGGCCCCCCTGGCTAAACTTTGCAAGATCCGCCCCTGCACAGTTACCAGCCGTCAGCTACGTAGAAAAAGATCCTCGAGAAGAAAGTAATATTAAATAAATTCTAACAACAGCTTATCAAGCTTAAACGTTCTGCTGTTGTTCAGCCGCTGGTTTCCTCTTTCTGGTGCAAAGTGGGCCAAAAACAAACCAGAGAGATGGACTCGCGACAGAAAAGCCGATCAGCTGATCATTAAGCAGTTTCATGATTGAAGTAGCAGCCGGAGAGCGAGAGGCAGTCGCTCGTTAAGCTTAACGCAGGAATGCTTTACAAACATTCAGAGATGGACTTACACACTTGCTTTACTTCTCTCGGGGATAACTTTGTCGGAGATGAAATGCCTGGTTGCTAGCGAAGCTCCACATGCTATCCAGACCACCGACAGGTCCCGCATGCCACAGCCGCTCTATCACGTGATGCATACTGCTCCGACGTGCTAACGTTCTGAGGTGAGTTACGGCGTGTTGCAAGTTTTGTGAGGTGCTTTCGTGATATTTAATGGATCGGATTACATTTTTTATTTTTCTCCGATATCCGATCCAGTAATTTAGGTCAGTATCGGACCGATACCGATACGTAATATCGGATCGGTCCATCTCTAGTTAAAACTGTTTGAAAAGCTCAGCTATACAACAAGGAGAGATTGAGAATTTCCTTTTAGTTCTCAGTTTATTTGATATTGACAAAAGTTAGTCTGTTTTGTCTGTTCTTCTGTAAAACAAACTAAGATTTATTTTTAGAATTAATATTTTGTTTCTAAGTGGAATCGACAATTTAGTCTGTTTCGTTTGTTCTATTTTGAAACTTAAACGCTTTAGCGGCTGCCTTTTGTGTAGTTTGCAATATTTGCCTTTATTTATCTGAAAAAGTCTCATGTTCCTTAAGTACATCTACCCTGTTGAACTTATTATGGGAAATAAATATTTAAATAAAAACAAGCTGCTGATTATTTCACATTTTACTTGTGAGCAACGGCACATTTAAATCTTACAACTATAGTTAATTGGCTTATATCGTGATAGATATCGTTATCGCCTGAAATGAAAAAAACATATCGTGATATGAAAAAATCTTATATCGCCCAGCTCTACTGAGAACCTTCACATACATAAGTCGTACTGAATAGTACAAATACATAGTTTGTGGAAAAGGCTCCAAACCCTATAAAATGAGTTCCGCTAAACTCGCCCTAAGACCACAATTTAGAATTTTTAGAATAAAAATTCTCCTAAATGGCCAACAGGGGGAACAAAAATGCAGCCAACACAGAAGTGTCACAAACTGCAGTTCCTCTAATGACCACTTGGTGTGTAGTTCAAAATGAAAGTCAATTCCCACAAACCCATGTTATAATGCCCAATTTTCATCCATTGAAAACATGCTCACATGGCCACTCTGATTGGCAGGTCTCTGCGCAGAGTCAGTTGTAGCCAGTAGCTGACTGATAGGCCTCATCTCCACTAATCAGAGTCACTAAACTCCACACCAGTTTGTGCCGTTAGGCCCTTTTGGAGCATTTTTACTGGAATTATCTGACAGATATGTATTTGTGTGGTGAAAACCACCATTTATCACTAACTACAAAGTATACATGTCTGTGAGGTACACTGGTGCAGTTTATAGATGCTGCTTGCTAACCAAGCTTGCTAGCCTAACACGTGAATTATACATCTACGTAATCTTAACTTACGCCATAACTGGAAATGATTTTAACTCAATGCCGCAACCTTTATGTAACATGATGTGTACCTATCAGGAATTTAACTACACTTTGGGTCAATACATACTTTACGACTTGAATGTTGTGGAAGTTTGCGGTGTAGGGATAAACAGAGTTCATGGTTACTACATAAATTAGGACACAGATTTCCTGCAAAAGCCTAAATCAAGCTTTTGCATTTCACCTTCTGGCTTCAAAAATGCAACATGGCTGCACCCAGAATGTTAATGTTGAGGCTTCAAAGAACACAGTTCAAAACAAATAGATGATATCGCTGTAAGTGTGTCCATCTTTTATGTACAGTTCATGAAGACTCCCTAAACATCCCCTCACATGTGAAAAACTCATTTTTCTTAATGTTTCCTGAAGGTGACAGTTCTTGTAACACTTGTTAGAACTATATAGCAATTTTCTCTGAAGGATATTTAACTTTTAGAGAACCTTTAAGCAACATTCTCAGGAAATGTTTAGGAAATGTTCCCTGCAGGAACAAAAAAAAGATTTTGCAAAAATACTCCTCAGAAAATGATACTGTCATGAACTGGCTGTGTGGAGGCAGAAGAGGACCCAAACGCAAAACTCACAGAGACAAAAAGCTGAACTCAAAATCACTGCTTTATTGCAGGCTTCACAAAGAAAGAGAACTAAACTGGGAATGCTAACAGAAGACCGAGGGAACACAGAAAGACACACAGGTTCAGGGAGGAGACATTGACGACGCAACACTGAACTGAGGGAGACATGCACATAAATACACAGAGGGTTAACGAGGGAAGTGGGAGCACACGGGGAACACAGCTGACACAGATAATCATAACGAGACAGGGCAGGAGTGAACACAACATGACGCATACTGACGAGAGACTGTCAAAGTAAAACAGGAAGTACACAGAGGTTCAGACAGGAGGAGAGAGAGCACAGACATAACGGGCTGGGGAAAACATTAAATGAAACATGAGGGGAAACGAGGGTTCACAGATACACAGAGGGGCACACAGGGGGTAATCAAATAAGGAACATTTTTAACAGAACCTAGGAACCACGGCATACGGAACAAAATACAAAAATACAAGAAAACTAAGAATGCTGGGCCAACATGGCCCAGGACCATGACAGATCCTGCATTTTTAAAGGTTTGTAACTGTCATTTTCTGGGAACTTTAAGGGAACAATAACTAAAGGTCAAGGAAATGACATTTACCAGTTTCAGTTTATTTAAAAGGAAAATGTGCACATTTTGATCGGATTGATCGTTTATGTTGTAAATTGGTCGTCATGAATTTAAGAGAGGATTTACACTCGGCCTGTCCAGTTGATCCAGTCAGTTTGCTGGTGTGGACAGACCACGCACTGCTTAAACTGGTTTGAATTTCTCTTGTTTGTCGAGTGTTTTAAGTGATTCTGGTGGATTAGACCTACTGAAGTATATGTGAAGCTCTGTTGCCACAGACACTTTGGCATGTCAAGACTGCATTCCACTGATGTGAACCAGTTCCAGTGAGCCAGCTGGTATTATGTGTGAAATCTTTGCACGAGGTTGGAAAAATAAATGTCAAAGTATTGCGATAACAAAAAGGACCAGGGCAGAGAGGAACTGAGGAGAACATGTCTAATTAGGCACAGTTACATCCTGGGGCTTTGATATTTGTAGGTTTATTAGATACTCTAATCATTATGACTAGTTATCAATAGCTCTGATATGCAAGTTTCTTTTTTACCTTTGTTCTACATTATGAAGATGTTTTAATTACTACACAGAGACAATAGATACTTGATTTGGAAATATTGTGCACTAAATTCTGTCCTCTCTCTTTGTTCAAACATCACTGTAATTTTCTTGACACCGGCCTGAAATCAAAACAAAAGCTGATGTAATTTGTCCAAAATAAGGATGATTAGAAGACAGGATATGTTGAATATGCACAGATTGCTAGTTAATGTTAAAGCTATTATGAGTACAAATTCAGATGGGCCCCACATGATTTGAAACTGGACGCTATATGAGCCTCCACTCCCATTTCACTTTATCAAGCTCTGCAGACATCTTTATAGTTTTGGCAACTCAAACCAAAACTCAAGCATTTCTGTATTTTTATCATCTGCAGCCCAGCGTACACCAGTGAGAAGCAGCGCCCATCTGTTGCCGGGCAATAACCAGAAAAGAAAATAGAATAAAAGCAGTAAAATTAACCAGGAGGGATTTGTGACTTAGTGGCTCCTGATGCATTCATGCATGAGAAATTCTCCCTGAAAACAAAACAAAACAAAACTTTATTGTGAAATTAGTATAAAGAAAAAAGTTCATTTCTAATGTCACACTTCAGCAGAGACGAGCCAGAAAAGAATCCAACAAGTTATGTGTTTTATTATCGATGTGTGTCCAGTGGTAGTAATTGCCAAACACCCAATATGTATTTAATGTTGCGAAATTCCCTATGAAGACCATCCAGCTTTGTGGGTACACTTTTTTGGAAGTCATTTTCACTCGAGGGTCTCAAACATGATACTTGAAAAGTGCTGATCACGCTTAAAAGAATCTGCTGCGATTTCCAAATATGCTGCAAGAAATATCTGATGGCTTGAGTCCTTGTATTATGACCCACATTCAACACTTAATGCGTGGACGTTTGTGATTTTTGACATTTTCTGCAGGAGTGTGACCCATTAAAACAACCGTCTACACTGCACAGTGACCCAGATACAGACAGGAAATCACTTTCAGTAGAGCTCCGAGTGACTTTTCCTTCAGCAGTGGTCTTTGTAGCTCATAAAAACAGCATTATGTCAAACTAAGAACAGGTAATGTCTTCGGGCTCGAGCCCCCAGACTGTTCTTGAAAAGCAATATAAAGAGGCTTTACGCCATTCCATGAAATTCGGCATCTAAACCACTCTGACCTTCTAAGCAAATGCCTAACCTGAGTTTCTCCTTTGACTTTACAGTGAGCTACACGATGATGCTGGTTCAGCTCAGTATATCTGA
The DNA here is from genome assembly GCF_057381915.1 of Diplotaxodon limnothrissa. Classification (NCBI taxonomy): domain Eukaryota; kingdom Metazoa; phylum Chordata; class Actinopteri; order Cichliformes; family Cichlidae; genus Diplotaxodon; species Diplotaxodon limnothrissa. The sequence continues at coordinate 23,991,073 of NC_140597.1, forward strand.
TCTACAGCAGCAGCAGCATTTTAACACACTGGTTTGCCACCCTGAACTTTTCTTTGCTCATTTTGCTGTTTTCTTATTTGACATAAAAAATGATGTCTTGTTTTTCATTACTTGAAGTTATCAGTGGTATCCTCCAACCCTGTAACTTTGGCATTTTCACATAAAAGTGTCCTCCTGTCCCAGACATTTATGTTTAAATCTGGGCATCTCTGTCATTGCAGCCTGGCTTATCAATAATTGTTCACTCTAACATTTCCTGGTGACAGTAGTGTTAACTGGACCGTGTTAACGAGTCCTGCTATCTGCAAGACAAACACCACTCAATCTGTTGACCATATTCACGTTTTTGGAGCTGGTTCACTCAGCCATCAGGGCATCCAATTGGCTTCACACAATTAGCACATGTCAACAATGAAATACAGCGAGCTCGGTGGGTCCTTTCCATCCTTTCCATGGTTACAGTGTAAACGGTATGTGAGGAAAGCTCGTCCATTCCTAAAAGCACCAAACAACACAGTTTAAAAAAGAAAAAAAGAAAAATTGCTTTAACCCTCATTTCAGTCCATATGAATGTGAAGAGCATGAGCATTAAATGCTGTGTCTCCTGTTAGCGCACTACTAAGGAAAACTTTGCTTTCCCATCAGCATGCCGGTCAGCTAATCCGCTCCTGCAGCCAGGCTCGGTGGGCAATCGCCCATGATATTGGGCTGCTTGGCTGGATGGCCAAACTGAGAGAGAGTTTGTTGTTGTCATGCTGTCGAATCTCTGGTCTGTGGGTTGGACGTGTTTCTAGGGCCCAGCTGCCACCTTCCCACTGAGGTTTTAAGCTGGTTTGAGCTGGTCCTGGCAGAAAAAATAAAACACAGTCTCCGCTGCAAACTCGACCTTTAGTTGTAATTTGCAGGTCGTGTTTGATGGAAAAATGGGACTTTGTTTTTCCCTCCAGGAGCTGGAGCTCATAAGTGAAGCTCCTGTGGAGATGCCAGGCGTTTCTGGAGGCGTACCATGGCGAGCTGTTATTGATTTTGTAGTCATGGGTCATGGCTCAGGGTACATTGAGCAATATCTGTCTTCCATTAGGAGGATTTGCACTACTTCTACACCCTTCATTGACCAATCAGGGCTTTTAGCAGCGCTTCTGTGGGCTGCACTGGGTAAACAGTACTTGTGTTTATCAGAGAAAGTTGCCCAATCATGTTGCCCAGTGGTCAGTAAGCGTGTGGACAGCTGGGAATTTTTAGCCTGAGTATGTATTAGAAATGACAAAAATATAAAAAATCCTTTCCCCATTACTGTAAAACCTCATTTTTTTCTGTGTTATCTTGTGAAGGGAGCTTATTGTGCAGTTCCTCCACAGAATCTTACTCCCACAAACCAAAAGCATGGAAGTGCCCCCCTCTCTTCCACCCATTCCCCAACCCCACTTTAATTCCCTTGGGTCCCCTCCTCCTCTTGCGTCCCTCCTCTAGGGACGTCAGTTTAGGGGTAAGGCAGGGGCAAATCCTATGAAGAAACACTGAGCCACTGAGGGGAGGAGTGAAAACTGCTGCTCTGTATAGTTTATGTGACAGCACAGTGAATGAGCGCTCAGCACACTGGAGAGATTTGAGGCTCCAGCGCAGATCTGTAGGTGTAGTCTCACTTTTACCTGAGCTTCACTGTGCAGCTGATCTCTCAAGGTTCTCGGCAGAAGCAAGGCAGAAGAAAATAACTGAGACTTCTAGCAGCTAATTTTGGTTCTGTGTCTCAGCGTGAACCCCTCAGTTTCCTACTCATCTGTTCTAAGGTAGGTCCGCATGTCTAATGAAGTAGAAACGTGTTCAAACCTTTGAACGTTTTTTGTTTTTGCAAACTAACAGTTTCGCTGTGAGGACTCTGGTGAGCCTCACTTTAAGATCCGTACCACATGTTGCATGCAGTCATGGCACAATCTAAAAACACACACGACGTCTTTCCCAGCAAACTACAACTTCTACTTCACTATACTTTAAGCAAAGCTGGACTTTTACTTGCCAAAATCTTATTTTGCTCTCTGCTATCTTCACTTTCCATCCACTGTATTTATGGAGATTCTGTGATGCAGCCCTCATTGTAATATTAATGAGCCATCACATTGAAAATTAATATCTCCTGATATTAAATAGAAACAAATACAAATCTGCATTGCAAAAGACATCAATGTAGATTTGGACGGTTGTCATTGCTATTTTATGGTCACGATGATCAAAGTTTAAGTTTGAAGAACGAGTTCTAACGCCAAAGAGAATGAGCAGGAATTCATGATGGAGCGGGAGTATTCATGCCTATTTAACATATTGTATTCATGCAAATATTTTTAGACAGCTTCCCCATCGATCTCATAAATGGAACAAGAGACATTTGAATGAACACAAAGGAGGCTGTACAGTCTTTTAATGTCCTTTATATGCAATTAGTACAGAAGGCTGCAGGAATGTCTTTCATGAATGCAGCTCTTTGAGTAGTTAGAGCTGCACGATAATCCTGAACAATGCATTCTGATAGGAGTCTTTACTGTATGGACCTTTTGCCAGCAACAGCATTTGGCAGCATTCCTAGAATTCATGGCAGGGTTAACGTTTCTTTCGTCCCCCCACCTTTTGGTTAATCTCACAGGTTGTGCAACCTGTGATTTGTCAGCAGAGAACAAGCTGTAAGTTCAAACTGCAGAGCAGGTGCAGCTAACTCAGACTGCACTTGCACACGGCCCTTTTGGTTTCGCAGTTCTGGAGCCCTGTAGGGAATTTTTAAGACGTGATTTTCTTTCTCTTGGTTGCACTGTGATTTTGACAGGTTGGCCTCAAGTATTAATATTAAAACTATTAAATCATCAACTCATGCCCCACAACATGTGAGCAGACTAGTTTATTTAACATTTTTCTTTGCTCTCTGATTTCAGGTGTCAACATGCTGAAGCAGGTTCTGTCATTCAGCCGCTCCTTGGTGCGAAGGAAAGTGGTCGACCTAAACAGCCTGGAAGACTCCAAGCTCTGCCGCTGCTTGGGAACCCTTGACCTTATTGCTCTGGGAGTGGGCAGCACTCTGGGGGCTGGTGTGTACGTACTGGCTGGAGAGGTGGCCAAGGGAGACTCCGGTCCCAGCATCGTCATCTCCTTCCTAATCGCCGCCATGGCCTCTGTCATGGCCGGCCTGTGCTATGCCGAGTTTGGCGCCCGAGTCCCTAAGACCGGCTCCGCTTACCTTTACAGCTATGTCACTGTAGGCGAGATTTGGGCCTTCATCACTGGTTGGAATCTAATCCTTTCTTATGTGATCGGTGAGTTAGGGGCAATGCTCAAATTTGTTTTTATGTAAAGAAGACACCGGCTCCCCAATTTTCTTTGTTTCCTCACAGGCACCTCCTCAGTTGCCAGAGCATGGAGCGGCACATTCGATGAAATGATAGGAGGACACATAGAGATATTCTGTAAAACCCACTTCAGCATGAATTCTCCCGGTTTGGCCCAGTACCCTGACTTCTTTGCGGTCTGCCTGATTCTGCTGCTCTCTGGTAAGGCAGCAAAACAAAAGCTGAAAATCACAAGATTCATGTCAAACCGTTGACACACAGGCTGCAGCGAATAAATGAAATTTAGAATTGGCTGCATCTTGAGCAAAAACAAGCTTATGAGCCACGGCTGACATAATATAACATAATCTAAAACAGGAAAGCAGGGGACTCTCGTGTTAAAGAGGGCGAGGGATCCCAGAGGGCTGTGTGAGTCTGTTAGGTGCACACATGCACCCTATTTTTGCAGCTCCTACAGATTTTGATCACTTAAGTCTAAGCATAAGTTGTGTCTTGCTCACATACAGTAATTTGGAGAATTTTGCACAGTTGCACTAGTTTTTGTTACGTTCAACCCTTTAACCCTCAAACAATTTAATCATGGTTTTTGCTCTCGGCCTGCCAATACGATGATTACATTAAGTCAGTGGGACTCAGTAACAGTCCACCAGTGTTTGGTTGTTTTTGTGAGGATGGCAGATACACTAGCTATGCAAATATAAGATAATCCATAACAAAATCTGAGTCGGGTCGTGTCCTAAAACACAGCAAATAATTTTCTGCCTTCATTCTCTGCATTTGTTGCACGCACTGCTGTTAGTTTCATTTGAGGATTTGTACAGATATCCATGTAGTCCTGAGGAAAAGCTGTGATAAGTTTGATAATCCTCCTTCACGACAGAAACCAGTACAGACATAACCTTTTACCCAGGATGCTAATATAGCATGCTAAACAAAGCAGGTAACTTTTTTTATAATCAGTTGGCTCAATTGTGACAATTTGCAATCAGTGACAGCTAGACTTGGATCCTTGCAGGGTTAGATTGAGAGACAGAGATAGAGTTGTGCAGGCATTTTAAATATTCTACAGCAAACATCTGAGCTCTGTTTTCTATCTACACATTCAGGACTTCTGTCCTTTGGAGTGAAGGAGTCAGCCTGGGTCAATAAAGTCTTCACATCGATCAATGTGCTCGTGCTCTTGTTCGTTATCATCTCTGGCTTTGTCAAAGGAGACGCATACAACTGGAAGATAACCGAAGACTCCCTTATAAATGTCACCATAGCTACAAGGTAATTGATTTATTTGCAAAGGCAATCCTAGACGGGGCAAAGACGCCTACCCTTTAATACATCAGTTAATATGAAACAACGTGCAGAGCATTTGTAAGCAGCATTGCTTCCAGTCACGAGTGTACATGTTACAGGAACCTGTCCGTGACAGCCAATGTGAGCAGCGATTATGGCGTTGGAGGATTCATGCCCTATGGTTTCAGTGGGACCTTAGCAGGAGCTGCCACCTGCTTTTATGCTTTTGTTGGCTTTGACTGCATTGCAACAACAGGTGAGTCACGGTCGGGTTGAGTTTTAATGTGAGTTTTACGAAAGCAGAGCTTTATGTTTTCATGCGTCTGTGTCTGATAGGTGAGGAGGTCAAAAACCCTCAGAGGGCCATTCCCACTGGCATCGTGGTGTCACTGACCGTGTGCTTCTTGGCATACTTTGGCGTGTCAGCTGCCCTCACGCTGATGATGCCCTACTACCTACTGGACGAAAAAAGTCCCCTGCCTATGGCATTTGAATATGTGGGTTGGGGCCCTGCGAAGTATGTGGTGGCTGTGGGTTCACTATGCGCCCTATCCACAAGGTAACCGCTGGATTTGTTTTAACAAATCAAGCTGCATGCATTAGAAAACGAACACGTGTTGCTACAGAAAACCTTTAGATGTAATGCTACATTTGTGATCGCTGTGGATGGATAAATGGGGCTGAGATTTGGTTGAAAGTTTTGACCACATATCTCCAGGTGTGTCTTGTTAATGGATTGATTCTTCCTTCTAATCTGGGGTGTGGCGGGTGCAATATGTAATTGTGTCTGTTTTGAGACACCTGCATGACTCTGTGATGTCATTCTGACATTTAAAGCCTCTTCATTTAATGAGAAAGTTGGAGAGTGTCTCCAAACTATCTAATGGTGCAGTTTCTATTCTGTCTTTCTTCCCGGATGGTCTATAAATCAGTTTACTATCAAGAAACCTTGTCAATCCATCTCATGGTCACATTCAGGTGAAGATTATCTGATTGGACTCAAAGCAATTACATTTTGTATTTTTGCCAGTGCCTGTAATTTATATATGCTGTTATTGTACTGACTGGCATTTTTATCCTTATGCAAGAAAAGTGCAATCCCTTTTAAAACATAATGGGATTGCACACCGCTGCTAAACTTGAAAAAATGATGATATTACCTTCAGGAAAGAAAGACGTTCAGTGTGTGTTTCAGCCCTATGTGTGTGTGATTTACTGTCCTGGTTTGGGGCTTTTGACTAATGTGTTGGTCTTGCATGTCTCTGCTATCTCATGCAGTCTGCTGGGCTCCATTTTCCCTATGCCTCGTGTAATCTATGCTATGGCAGAGGATGGGGTGCTTTTCAAAGCCTTAGCCCGAATCAATCCTAAGACGAAGACCCCACTTATTGCCACTATGAGCTCCGGTGTAGTTGCAGGTGAGAGCCAGGGAGAATCCAAGTGGGATCACTCTAAGCTAATCTTTCTCCTCACCGATCAACTGTGAAAGACACAGCGCAGTCAATGTTGGTTCTGAATCAAATTGGGCCTTACGCTTTCTGATATTAATTATCTAGCGTGTAAGGACCTTGTCATACGTCTGTATACACCTGTTGTTCTTTCACAGTTGTGCAGGTGTCATGTTTTCTTTCCCAGAAAGCCCTCAACTTAACCATCAACCCTCTTCTCCCTAGCCTATTGGGCTCCATGTTCCCTCTACCACGCATTCTCTTTGCCATGGCACGAGATGGTATTCTATTCAAATTTATGTCCAAAGTGAGTAAGCGCCAGTCACCTGTGGCTGCCACCATGGCGGCAGGTACCACTGCGGGTAAGCTGCCAGATCTATCATGGGGTTGTATCGTGGTGTTTTTCTTTTTCTTTTAAAACAATCTCTCTACAGATAATCGTTTGGTGACGGTGACTGCATGATAAACTGGGTGATGGTGTTTCCACAAGCATGTGACAAAACCAACAACCCAGTTCAGAGAGTTTCCATCTCCAAGGATATTGTCTGATTTTAAAAATGTTCACCACATGTCCACAAATCCAGCTGGCTACTTTTTGAAAAAGAAGCTAGAAAGTAACTAAATACAAGTGCTGGCAATAATAATAATAATAATAATAATAATAATGGAAGAGTTTTAAACAGGCATGGTTAGGAAGATACACAGAGACACAGATATCTGCTAAGTAAATAACACAAGCACTGGCAGTTGATGGTATTTATTAAATAATTCAATTAAAATGCTCCAAAAGGGAACAACACCACAACCATGATGGAGAGTTCCAGTTAGTGCAGAGGGAAGGTAGCAGGAATAAAGTAATTTCTTTGCTCCAGGCTGTACACGTTTCCTCATGCTGGTTATCCATTTGGACATGGAAGTAAACTGGAAGCAGCTTCAAGTGGCCATTTGGGCAACTGCAGCTGGCTTATTCAGCTCTGGAGGTGCTGCATTAGCTTCAGCTGTACTTTGTGTTTGGGCACAAACAGCAAAGACAAGTGTTCAGTGTGCTAAACTATTTTGGTGGACATGCTAAACAGAATCAGTCAAGTTGTCATGTACGCTAATATTAGCCCAAAGCACAGCAGCTGCTCCTGGCATCAGACTTTTAGCAGAGCAGAGAAGAGCTGAGGTGAAGTTTTCAACACAGCCGCGTAAACCTAGGCATAGGACTCACACACACACACACACACACACACACACACACACACACACACACACACACACACACACACACACACACGCGCTTATCTACTTTACTGATAGTGGAGCATCACTGTGCATTCCTTCTGAAAAAAGTAAAAAAGTATTTCTTTTATAATCTAAGTATTTGAAAAAAGTTTCAATAAAATAGGATGTATTCGTTTCAAGTAGTCTGGCCTTTGTGTGTCAATGTGGTGCACATACCAGTGTTAATTTTGGATTCAGATTCAGTTTAATCGTTGTCTCTTGACTAAAACATAATTCAGTTTTAGTCATAATTAAGTCATCCAAATTATTTAAATGTAGTCTTAGTTGGATAAATGTCTAAACTAAACAGCTGAATTTAAAGTTGATTCAGTTGACTCAAATTAGATTATTTCTTGACAAAAGCGTTGATACATTTCATCATAGTTTTTGTCCTCGTGTATTCGTTTTTATTTATTTAGCGTCTTGTTGTTGTTAGAAAACAAAGGATCGTAGGCAAAACCTATGATGAAAATGACTGTGAGACAGAATTAACACTGGCTCTCGCAGTATTTTAAAGCTCTCCTGCTGTGGATCGCACTCATCCAGCTTAGACTTGCAGTTTTGTGAAGTGGCTGGCAGATGTGAACCCTGGGAGAGACCCAGCACACCTGCACCACCACCACAGGCTATGTACTGAGCACCTGACGGTACCAAGCAGGGGAGCTTTCTTTGATATTTTTGCTTTAATATAATGTTGTGAGAAGCAGCGGACATACCACTGCTCTGTGTCTGAACCATGCTGCTGAGAAAACTTCCATACTGAAGTCTGGTGCTGAGATACAAGACAAGCAACACCACAGTATATCTCACATCAAATGACTCAATATGGAGATGAATACAGCTGTTGTGCTCTAGTGAAAACACATCTGCATGAAATTTGATTTGCATCTGGTGACTGTCACGTTCAATTAGAAGGAAATGTCTTTTCCATGTTACTGTATGTGTGTGTAAAGGATCGTGTTCTGTGACTGTGAAGGGAATCAGTAATGATCCTACCTGTTGAAATTAAGTGTTAAGGGTGAAAGTGTTTGTGTTCATTTCTTTCCTTCTTCTTTTATTGCTTACTTTAGCCATCATGGCTTTCCTGTTTGACCTCAAAGCCCTGGTGGACATGATGTCCATTGGAACTCTGCTGGCCTATTCGCTGGTTGCTGTGTGTGTACTGCTTCTCAGGTTGGTACATTTTTAAATAACTCAAAAGTTTAACTGGAGCAGAATCATCTTTGTGTAATATCCTGCAGGGGCATCTCTAATAGCTTTTCCAGATACCCACAGGAATGATTGCCTTGCTTGTTATTGCATCACACTGGTGATGTAAGGGCTGTGAATGGTCTGACTGTACACTGCTCAGTGGCTGCTTGAGTAAATAAAGATGTTTACTTGCTAAACTGAACTTGCTGCACACCTCTGTTGCCTGCACCACAAATATCAGTAAACACGGACACACTTTGCTTGTTCAGTCAAACTGAATCATTTAAATTAAAAAAGTCTAGCGCTTTTGTGAAAGACATACAGTAGTTGATAGATGTGCAGAACACTGAGACTGCATCAGAACATAACACCGCCTTACAGCAGAGCAATCTGGAGTTTAAACCTCCGTAAAAACCAACATTTCTCTTTCTTCCAGGTATCAGCCAGATGGAGCTCTGGAGCGGCAGGCAAGTAAAGGTGAGAGGGATTGCCTCGCGTCTGAAGAGGGCGAGTCAGACTTGACAGAGTCAGAGTCCCACCTCAACATGCTAAAGGGAGGCAGCTCCACACTGCAGACTATTCTACACCCTCCCGAGACACCTTCTGAGCGTTCGTCCAGTGTTGTCAACATGTCCACTGGCGTTCTAGGTAAGTTCACAGTTTACGTTCTCAGTGAGGATTTTTTCTCCTGATTGACTTCAGTCTGTTTGTAAGGTTTCTGTGTCACAATTAATTGTGTGTCGTCAATCCACAGTGTTGGTGGTGTGTGTGATCAGCTATCTCACCACATACCACATCAACTCCGTTTTGGGTTTGGAAGTGTGGATCCTGGCCTCGCTGTCCGTGTGTCTGCTCGTCTTCAGCAGCTGCATCTTTATGGTCATCAGGCAGCCTCAGACTAAGAAGAAGGTCTCCTTCATGGTACGCACCGGCTCTGTAACTCTGGTTTTAACACTAGGTCTTTTGTTATGAGATAACAGCATCTAAAACTGATTATTTTGGTCTGATTTTTCCTTTCTAGGTACCTCTTCTGCCTTTTCTGCCAATCTTAAGCATATTTGTCAACATTTACCTGATGGTTCAGCTGAGTGGAGACACCTGGATACGTTTCTCTGTGTGGATGGCTGCTGGTGAGTGCCTTTAGCCATGAGCCAATACAAATTTTTAAGGAAGTATATTTGGGTCATATTAATAATAATAATGATAATAATGATAATAATAATAATAATAATAATGGATTGCATTTATATAGTGCTTTTCGGGGCCCTCAAAGCGCTTTAAAATACCACTATTCATTCACTCTGACATTCACACACTGGTGGAGGCAGCTACAGTTGTAGCAGACTGACAGAAGCGAGGCTGCCATATCGCACCATCGGCCCCTCTGGCCAACACCAGTGGGCGGTAGGTGAAGTGTCTTGCCCAAGGACACAACAACCGAGACTGTCCGAGCCGGGACTCGAACCGGCCAACTCTTCAGCCACAATCACCCTGATCGTGGCTCAAGTGAAATAAATATTTAATCTGCTTTGCAAATTTCAGTCATATTATGTTAAAAGGAGAGTTACCTGTTGGCTAATTACTTGTCAATCACATGTTGTTGACCAATGAGCAAATGGTTTCGCAGTCATACTCATCCCTCCTTGTCATATCTGTTTATTTGATCAAAGTTTCAAAATGAGATTTCAGAAACCAACGCTAAATAACCTTGATTATTGTCTAAGCTAACAATCAATAACCTTTTCTTTGTGTTTTTAAACATCAGCATGTAAAGTTGTTTACTTCTGCTGTGGATTTGTACATTTTACCATGAGAGGATATGCAGGAAATAACTCTTGAAAACACCCTCAAATGGCAATTTGAGGGGCTGCAGTTCAATTTTAGTTTATTTTTTGAAGCTTTTAAGGTTTCCCTTTGGAAATTAATCTGTAACGGTAAAGTGAGTAAGCAATGAAGATATAATAGAGCTTTAGATATGCTGGTAGATTACTTTGGTTACCTTTGAACAGAGTCAAGCGGTTCCCTGTAAGCTCTTTTCCACATCTCCCCCTGTCTCATCACCACTTTTCTCAGGCTTCCTGATCTACTTTGGGTATGGCGTGTGGCACAGTGTAGAGCGTCAGCGCCAGCTCCAGCTTCAAAGTGGCACGGCACAGGAAAACACCAGGAGCAACCAGGAGAAGCGTGACAATGTGGATGCAGAAGGAAAGGAACAGGAGTCTTTCATCTGCTCAGAAAAGACCAGCCAGTGTTAAAGGCTGCCGGCTCCTTCACAGACTGTGTGAGGGAACAGATGCATAAAAGCACACAGCAGCTATTCCTGGATGTGCCTGTATATACAGCTTCACCGTGTGTGCTTCATAAGCACATTCAGTCTGCAAAGGCAGCATCAGTATTACGTATCAGTGGCACATGATGAGGAATCGCTCTATGACTGGGATGGGACCACATCCCATGAGTCACATTTGTGGACAAGCATGGAGGGAGAACGGACAGGTAACACACTGGAGAGTGATTTTCATTTATTTTAGCGTTGAAACAGTCAGTGCAAGGCTGCAGAGAAGCTTTTCCATACACTGACAGGTTTGTACAGGTAAGGTATCAATGTAAAGTTCAATGTAGAGTTTGATACACCAGTAGCTTAGTGCAGCATTTGGTTGTTAGCCCTTTCGGATGATCATTACATATATAATTCTACTAGCTGTGTATAAATCATAATCATAAGACTTTCAGAGAAATGTACAATGTGTGAAATAGTTTTGTAGACACATAACATGTCCTGACGTGACTCACCTGAAAGCACGCCAATTGTTGGTGGTAGTTTTCAGCCATGTGTAGTATTATGTAACAACCCATAGAAACCTCTGTTATAAGTAGTGAGATCTCTGTAACTGTTGCTGTGGTCTTATTTAACAGGTTCCCCCTGGAGTTTGTTGACCTTGTTACTACATAAATAAAAAGATAGTTATTTGATGCAGAGCTCTCACTCTATCACATATATTTTCCTGTTTGTCTGATATTTTGCGATATTTTGATGTAGACATGTTGTTAATATAAGCTTCATGAAAATGTCCTCTGTCATCGCTGCCTAACAAAGTATTCCTGTATATAAAGTAAGCTCCTCATTCCTCATGTATATATGTATTTTTTAAACGGTTTGTAACTGGTTTCAAGAGATTTTGTGTGGTTGTATTCATTCCTCTTGGCTTTTAAGGACTGCTGGTGTTTTCCTTGGAGTTTATTTTTCCATAGAGCATTGAAGCTGTGGTTCATCGATGTGCTCCGTGGTCTAAAAACTGTGAAACAAATTCAGCAGGTGTTAGTAAGGTGTTCTACTACAAAGAAGCTCTACACTGACGTGCAGATGACTGCAATAAGCACAAATACAATAAAATAAAATGTATTTTCCGGTAATACAGTGTCAGATGTGTCTTATCGCTTGTAATTTCCACAGGAACTTTTTAGTTTGTATTTTTTCCTCAGAAACTTCTCAAAAACAGGAGTGTCCATAAACACACACTCTCCACTTGGGGGTGCTGCTCAAAAATTGTTCAAGAACGAAAACTCATTATTAAAAGTTAGCTCACTTTCACATCTAAACTCTATGCAAAGAGAAATACTTACATTTGTTGTTGTAATCTATGCTTTTTAAGCTCATTTCAAAGAAAGTAATCCTCTTCAGGATTTGTCTCTGCAAAAACACAAGAATCAGAGAAAGAAGCATTGTGACGGCTGCAGATGCGCTTCAGTCTCATGAAAACATTGACAATGACATCAATGAAGTTCCCACTAAAAGTCTAAAGTCCTTGTTCTATGACACAAAAATAAAAAGGTATAATTAGAAAACTAAGTCAAAAAAGACCCTCCAGCTCTCTCTGGATTCCCAATGAACTGCTCACATTTTTTCAGGTTACATGCTGGTACATATATCTAGCTATTCATAATGAGGCATTATTAATATTTCACTTTCCTTCGATATACGTATGGGCATGTGCCTTGAATTTTCTTGTCTAAAAGAAGGCCAGTTCACACTGAGGGCCAGCAGAGGGCTTCCAACTACAAGTTTCTGCTCTTCAGATCAGAGAAATGGGAGTAAACAGAGGAGCTCTGAAGTTATTTTCCCTCTTCCGTTCAGTCTGTGAGGAGGATGGAGCTGGAAATCTAAATAGGGCAACTGGAGCCTGCAAATTTCCAGCCAAGCTCCAAGCCTGACTTTCTTTACCCGCCTCACCCCTTCATAAAACCCCCCGATCTCTCTCCAGAACTTGCAGATTCCTCGTCCCTCTGACCATGAACCTCTGGGCTGTGCTTTGCTTGACTCTGCTCGTGGTAGAGCTCCAAAATGGTAAGTCTCCATTTCCACATCTGTCATGACAATTTGTTAGTGAAGAAAGATGGCTGTTAACGTAATCACGACAGCTTTGGCTGTAACAATGCAGAAGAGGGAGAATGAGACAATCTGAGGATGGCTGGGAGCATCGGCCTATGTGGTGGGCGTAGAATGGGAGGTGCAATCATGCAGTAGATCTCACTCACAAACTGCAAAGTTTAAATTCTGTTTACACTCCCTCTGAGGTCTGCAGCCACTGACTTTAAATAAATCTTTGCATTTTATGTATGCAAAGTGTAAAAGCATGCAAAGGATTTGAGTTTTTGAAAGTTTTTCCCAAAGTGCTCCTGCAGAGCGACTCAAACCAGCTGGATCTAAGGTATGCAGCAGGCGTTTTTAATTATCTGGCCTGTACTACTGACCTCTCTCTGAGTTTCCATTAATGCAGCTCTGAGGAATAAAACAACAAATTCTGAAAGTCTACACTTCAGGCTGATTTTTCTTGTATTTAACGGTTTGTGTGTTTCACAGAGAACAAGAGAGCAAAAGGAGAGGAACAGCTATGGTCATACTGTGCCAGTAACTTGGACTTTTTACACATCCTGTTTTAATGTTACCGCAGCTGGAGAAAGAGCAGCTAACCTAAATGGACAGAGCTGCAGTGTTATTGTGACATTGTCATTGTAACCCTAACAATCATTTTAGATCATTTTAGGGTTTTTATTTTTTTATTTATATCATGGTATAAATGAGTTAATTTTTTGGTCATTTTAAAATGAAAGTCTTTGGGGACTAACTTGAGCCACCCCCAAGTGGCCATCGTAGGAACTGCAGTTTTTTTTTGCACTTTCCCTGTTGGCTTCTTTATCAGACTTGGAAGTTATAGATATATAAGTTACATCTATCATATCTATCTATTGATCTATTTATTATTAGTTTCTCCCCTCTGCCCTCTATGGCTCTGTGTTTGCAGGTGCCTGCCAGCAGGTCAAGCGAAGAAAAGACATCGGAGAGAACCGCATCCGGCCAGGTGGGAAACGGGTAAAGGTGTGGCCTACGCTGAAAGACGGACGAGGCAGAAGCCATTCACTCCTGACGCAGGTGTTGGATAAAGGCCGCTTCCTCCGCCTGGGCCAGAGCACCATTTTGACTCCTGGGAAAAACATGGAGCTGCGCTGCAAAGGCAGCAAAATCGGATGGTCTTACCCGACTTACCTGGATACTTTCAATAACTCACGCCTCAGGTGCTGGAAGGAAACACGAACTACTTCATGCAGTGAATCATTAAATCCGAGCATCTTATATTTTGGTTCTCGCCTGCAGCATCAAGCAAAGCGACAAGTACAGTCAGCTGATCCTGACGTCGCCCTCTGCTGCCGACACGGGGGCTTACAGCTGCTGGGTGATAGTATGTGATGGCACAGAGTGTGAGAAGGACCACGATCGCGCCTACGTCTCATACATCTATTTCAAAGGTAATTTTAAAAATTCTTTATATTTTGCTTCCAAGGAGCCAGACTTTCTTCTAACCTTTTAAAGTGGTCTTGAGCAATAATTTTCCAGGCTTTCTGAAGCTCTTCTCAAAGTTTTTCTTTGGATCTTGACTGCTTTTTAACTTGTGGTATTTTCCGCACTATAAGGCACACTTTATGTGGTACACGGTGCTCAAAAACTTTGTCAAAAAATGTTTTAGTACAACTTTGGTAAGCTACGAAGAATCGTAGCGTAAGGGAATCCACCCCCTCCCTTCCTGTGCTGAATCGTAGCGTAAACGAATCACTCACTTACTCACCCCCTCCCTCCTGGCTCACAGCTTCTTCTTCTTCTTGGTTGGCAACCAATGTTAAGGAGCATTACTACTGGAGCATTTTCAATCACTCATCTTAGCAGTAGGATTTACATGAAAAGAGAAACAAATTAAGTTTGAGTGAAACTGTACATTTTTTTGCACTCTCTGGTCAACTGACTCAGTGACTCAAGTGACTCAAAAAACTCGATTGACTTTGATGAGTTACTCATTCAAACTCAAGGACACAACGACCGAGACTGTCCAATAAATTGGCCATAGGTGTTAATGTAACAACATCTGTATCTCTGTGTTAGCTCTGCATCAGATTGGCGATCTGACCAGAGTATAGCTAGCCTCTCGCCCTATGGTAGCTGGGATGGGCAAGTTCTTAACAAAAATATCAATAACTTTTTCTCCAAACAGACAAAGACAACCTCTTCGTTCCATCCACCATGCACTTTGAGATTGTGTATCTACGCCCAGACCAGCCTGCCGTGGTTCCCTGCCGTGTGACCGAGCCACAGGCCAAGACATCCCTGCACAGAGAGGTCCCCCCGGTGGAAATCACAGCAAATATGACCCAGATGGCATATGATCCCACCAAGGGCTTCATCCTGCAAAACCCGAGGCCAGAGCACCAGGGAGTCTTCTACTGCAAGGCTGAGACCATGGACACCCCTCAGATCTCCACAAAGTACCAGCTGCTTTATGTGGAGGGTGAGCACAAATCAATCACATGACACCTCATGAATAAATACAGTAATAGAAGATATAAACATGCTGCATGTAGAAACACTAACTATTGTTCTGTGAAACTAACTGCTACGCATAACCATTTATCTTACTGACTCTAAGTGGTGACAATCAACTTTTTGCAATGTTATGAATCAAGCGCTGGTTACTTCTACGACGTCTACTTTTTAAATCGGCTTCCAGGAAAGGGTTGTATTTCAAAAATGTCAAGAGCCTCTTTAATCCTCACTGCTGTGCTTGGTTAATGTGGACGCCTGCCAACTAAAGTGGAAACAGTCTGGATTTTGCAAAAGGGGGACAGATTTATGCAATGGAACTATTGTGCGGTTTAGATACAGTTAAGCTGCTGTGGCACGGTCGACTGGCAGGTGGAGAAAAATCCAGATTCAAGTATGGTTCAACGGTTTGAATACCATCAAATATATATATATATATATATATATATATATATATATATATATATATATAATTTTTTTTTTTTTTTTTTTAAATGACTTTAATACTTTAAGGAGATGGAACTTATCTTTCTCTCGATGACAGTTCCCAGTGGGCCACCGTTTGTGAGCCTTGAAACCTCTCCAGACTCTGTGAGAGGAGGCGACAACGTCAATGTAACCTGCACAGTGCTGGGAGAGCCAGATGTGGACGTGAGCTTCACTTGGACTTATCCTGGTCAGGTAAGAGAAATCCTGGACTAAAAGTCAGACCCGATTACAGGTATTAAAAATGAAAAAGATCATCGTAGTCCTTAAATGGGTAACGTTAGCTTTTAAGCATGAATCAACATGTTTTTAAAAGGCCCTTAAAATGTACTTTTTATAATAATAATTCTGTCCAACTCTTTACTATTAAGAAAAACAACAAAGGAGTCTACAGTACAGAGCTGAGGTTGAAATTTAGACTTCATATATTTAGGTTTTTTTATTTTATTTTAATAATGCAGCATGGTGGTTAGCACTGTTGCTGCACAGCAAGAAGGTCCTGAGTTCAATTCCACCATCAGGCCGGGGTCTTTCTGTGTGGAGTTTGCATGTTCTCCCCGTGTTTGCGTGGGTTCCCTCCAGGTACTCCGGCTTCCTCCCACAGTCCAAAGACATGCAGCTTGTGGGGGTAGGTTCATTGGATAATCCAAATTGCCACTAGGTGTGAATGTGCGAGTGAATGTGAATGGTTGTCTGTCCCTGTGTGTTGGCCCTGCGACAGACTGGCGACCTGTCCAGGGTGTACCCCACCTCTCGCCCTATGACAGCTGGGATAGGCTCCAGCGCCCCTGCGACCCTGAAAAGGATAAGCGGAAGCGAATGGATGGATAGTTTAATAATGGTTTTAAAAGAGAAGGTATTATTTAGTTGCGTGTTTTTATGATTCATTAGCCTTGTTGTCATAAAAGTGACTCACTGCATTTGAGTATTTCGCAGATGCCCTAAAAAACAAAAACAAAACCCAATTGTGGTATACGTGATGTTCTACTTAAAAGCTGAAGGTTAGGAGTAAAAGATTCTGTTGCCACCTTTAAAATTTTTTTTTTCTATTTTCTTTTGATAAAAGTGAAATGAGTTTGTTACAATTATGCTCTTTATTGTTGCTGATAACTGTCACAGTGGGAGGAAATCATGTGTTCATGTTGTGTAGGGCTCCCGACCCGTTCACATCCAGACTTCCTGGAGGCTGGTTAACAGAGGTATGGGCTACACCACGCGCGTCACCCAGAGCATCCTGACGGTAGAGGACATGGAAACCATTGACTTTGGAGAATACATGTGTAAAGCCAAGAGCCAGCATGGCGAGACAATCGTGGGGACCACCATCTCCAAATAGCCCCAAACAACCTGACCTGCTGGCTCCATCTGATATTCAAGAGTTTTTGACACATTTGTGTGTCTTTTTTTTTTTTTAAATCTATGAAATACATGAAATCAGCATGTATATAAATAAAAATACATTTTTGCCAAGTTGAAAAGTTCATGTCATTAAAAGCAAGCTATGGACGACAGTCCTTCACATACATCTATTAAAACAAATATTTAGAGGTTTCATTTTGCAGCACAACAGGGAGTCTAAGCATGCAAATACCTGAAGTCCAAAGAACAGTAAAGAGCCAATCAGCACACTCCAAACTACTCAAGATCTCAGGAACATCAGATAAAAGAAAAGTTGTTTCATAACATGCATCATGTGATCCCAGAAGTCAACAAAACTGGAAAACACAATTTTCTTAACTGTAGAATAACATAAATGAAGGTAATAGCACAAGCTCTGGGGGGAGGAGTCCTAATCATTTGGGGCTGTCATGACGACACCACATGGCTGCTGTCACTTCTGGCAGAGGGCTGTGTTGGACACCAAATCAATCATCCCTGACTAATCAGAGTTAGGCTTCATTTAAACAGAGTAATGAAGATGTAAGAAAAAACAGAAAGGAGAGTGGCAGGAGTCAGAGTCCCGCTCTGTCTGAAGAGGAGCTGTGTGCCAGGCGGGCGTCTTAATGTGCTCCGTATGTGGAATGTGATCTGAGGCCTGCAGCTTATTTTGATCCAGTGCAACACTTGCTGATATTTCCACTTTGCTGAAAAGTTACTGGTGGTTAGGATTTTGAAATATACTTTGGATTAGGATTATGAATGAATGCTTGTGGTTTATAAAAGCATTAACAGGTTGGACCCAGTATATACACTGCATAGCATTTCAGTCAACTAGAGTGAGGGAAATTTGGCATTTAAACTTCAATATCTCCTTAGAAAAGCTCACGAGTAGAGCTTCATCATAAAATGTGGGTACCACTTTTACCAGTTTTGACTGACAATCCATTTCACAGCTTCAGTTTAATACAAGACTTTATTAATAGATTATTTCAAACAGGATCAGCACATCTATTATATAAATTCAAAACAAAAATACTCAGACATTTCCAAGATACAGTCTGACACAGATGAGCAAAGCTGCTTCTGGTCAGCTCTTTGCACAGACGCTGACTTTAAAGCTGTGTTAGGAGGCTTCGGTACGGGCTACACATGCAAAGAGACTTTGACTGGTCCCTCGGTCAAATAAACATTGAAACAAAACCGTACAAGGCCACAAATGATCCAGAACCCAACTATTACCAAAAAAAAAACCAAAAAAAAAACAAAAAAAAGCCTTAAAAAAATAACATAACCAAGGAAATTCTGAACATACTTATTAGTTTTATAGAAAGAAAATACTAATTTAAAAAAAAAAAGAAAAAAAAAAAAAATCGGCATAAGAAGTTTAATGTTTTTTTTCCTCTTTTTCCCGCAAATGTACACATGCATGTATTTTACTGCATGTACTGTGTGTGTATGCTGAGCTTCAGCAAAGATAAGCCTCTACAAATAACAAAGTGTTTCATTACATAGAAGTCCTGAGATTTCCTCTTTCCTCCATCCAAAGAATCAAATTCTAAAGGCAAACATCGTGGCCTTCCTTATTAAGTGCTTCTGTGCAGTGTTGTTTTTCCTGTATTTCTGCAGTGTCAGAGTTCGGCTCATTCTGAATGAGCCAAGGTCAGGCTGATGTTTCGCTAAATGCAAAGGAAACAAAGATGGCTCTTAAGTCCAGACGGATAACTCAAATGCAGTGTTCTGCTTCCTGGAAGCAGGAGCCCGTTGTTATCTGGGTGACAGGGGAGGGCTGGAGAAGCAGCCAGAGCTGCGAGGTGATTGGAAGTTGAAGGAGTGGGAGGGAGAGGTGGAGGTGGGAGACACCTTGCGTGGGCTACTCAAGTCTCCATTATGGAGCTTCCACAGCAGCTCCTCGTTCTCCATGGACAGACGCTTGTTCACCTTGGACTCCTTATGAAGAGACTCCTGCAGCATGGCCTGCTCTGTCGACAGCTGCCTGCGGTGCATCAACACAAGACAAGCGGAGGCCTGAACAAAGCTTTTCATCGTATACAGTTTTTTTAAACTGGGGTGTACTGTGACAGTCACTTATGCTGCAAGGCTAACCTGCTCCAGATATGCAGGTACCACGTATGAAAACATCACCTACCGGCCAATCAGTTCTCTGGAAATGGGGTCAGCATTCCGGACAGATTCCCTTGACCTCCGTATGCTGAGAGGAGGAGGATCTAAAATTCTTCAGCAGTGTCTCGTGTCTTTGTGTTTCTCTGACAAGTTTCATTAATATACACATTCTTACACTTGATTCCTTCCAGTTTTACAGTTTTAGGTTAATATATTAATGTTTCTAAGACATCCTCGGACATCTGCGCTGCACTTTATATCACAACTGACTTTATGTCAAATTTGGACACAGACTAAAGGCCTTTACACACCAGAAGCACAAAATCTGTATAAATATTTTATGTTTCAATAATATTATTTTGGACACCTATTATTATTTTTTCCAAACCAAGCTTGAGTTTTCAGATTTTCTGGATCCAAATCAACAGATGTGACCAATCAGATCACTGTACTTGGCAGCAAAGTGCATTCACAACTCAAATATGCAACGATAGGAAAATAGTAGATGCACAGATAGATGCTGTCTGGGTCAGTCGACTCTATAAAATAAAGTCTCTGCTTACTCGGATGTGCCCCCAGCTCTGAAAACAAGAGCTCAAACTGACATCCTGAAATATGTACACGAGCAAGCGTGATGCAGCTTCATCTCCTGGATGAAACCATGAAATTATCACTGCTGCCTTCTTCTGAGAATTACTTTATTAATTTAGCAGGCCTCTTCCAGTGTTAATGACCGAAGTGTGCGCGCACACACACACACACACACACACCTGAAGTGTGTGTGTTTTCTATATTTGGATGAGTTTGAATCTCAGTAACTTCCACCTGAAGGCATAAAGGTCAGTTTTGCAGCCCTATTTGACAAAACGTTGGGATGCTGTGGAGGCCCTGTGAGTTGCGTTCACAGACAGTCATTTCTAGACATGCTTGTGAGCATCACAGAATCAGGCCTGTTTTTAATGCTGTGCTCACCGACGGCCTCAGCCATACAATATTCCTTTTTGGCATTTTCCTTTGTGCGGCAACAAAGATAAGACAAAGCATCCCAAATTTTATTTGGAATTAGGGTCGTAAAAGCAATTCCAAAAAAAACAGTTCTACAACCGCACTGACCTCCTCAGATGGAAAAGGGAATATGAGTCACTTTTCGATACATATTTGGAATCTTTGTGAGTAGCTGCGGCACCAGGATGGTGGCGTGATCGATAGTTTTTGGAATAAAGTGGAGGTGCATTAGAGGTTAGGAATTATATTGGCACACAGAAAAAAGCTTGGTGTTCATTACACTTAATGAATGCAGTAATTTAAAATGAGTCTGAGCTGAGGCAGCTGTTCAGGTGCTTCACTCTGTGGAATTAATCACTATGAACCCATATGGTGGACTCTTACCTTGAAAGAGCAGCGTGTTTTTCCATGCGGGCTTTGAGGTCTTCGTTCTCTTGCTGGACTTTTTTAAGGCTCTCGTCTAACTTTACATTTTTCTCTGTCTGGAAAAAAAAAATGAATGAAAAGAGCGAGTTTAAAAGGGAAAGTCTCAGCAGCAGTGCTGAACTTTAAGTTTCTTTATCGTCTGACCAGTTTGTCTATCTCCATGAGCTTCTTCTCCTGTTGGTGGACCTGTGTGTTTTTGATATCCAGCACCACTTTGAGACTTTGTAGCTCCTGCTCCAGATACAGAGTGTGAGGGTCCTTCTGTGAGTGAAAAAAAGTAGAGGGAAATTGCTTAGGATCCTTTATGAAGATAAATAAATAAATAAATAAATAATAACAGACCATATATGGGTGGGGCGGTGGTTAATGAAGCACTCCATTACTGATCATGTGTCGTTTTATTAAACTGCTGCTTGTGCCATTTTTTTCTGAATAAGTGTATTAATAACAAATATGGAGTGACAGGTAATGTGAGGTAGTTAGCCTAAATAACTATGCTGGGGGACAATACAGAGTACAGTTAGAGCCACTTTACATTAATGAGGAGTGGCGGCCTTACTGTACAACAGCACTGCAGGAAAATTAACTCTGGGCGGGGGAATCTAGTGCATATGTAGCAGAAATTAACTCATTTCAATTCATACCTATTCATACAGTAGAGAAGAGTTAATGAGGGTTAATTACTGAACAAACACAAATCATTGCAGACTTGAGAATGAAATCCTCTAAGAAAATATGAAGACATTTTTGCATCTGTTCCCATTTTATCTTAAATCTTTCATGCTCAGGGGGAAACGACACTAGAGTCACAAGATGCTTCTGTATCAGATCTGAGCTATAATAAGCACAGAGTACCTGACTGTTTTCAGCCAGCTCTTTCCTCTTCCTCTCCTCAGCAGTTAGCCTCTCATTTAGAGCACTATTCTCCAAGGTCAGCTCCTCAATTTGACTCTGTGGATGTACAGCACAACAAAGTCTGAGCAAACCATTACAAAGTAAGCTACAGTCCTGTTGTAAGATGACTTAAAAGAGCAGAAGAGGAAGCTCACAGAGAGAGAGGCTTCAGCATCTTTTAAGGTTTTGTCCAAAGCCTCCAGCTCCTGGTTGTGGACTTTCCTGAGCTCTGAAAGGTTTGCAGATTCCAGTATCACAAAATGAAATGAACACAATGAAAATGCATGGAATAAAAACAAAGACAAATGTTCCAATATTTAATGCCTGCATTATGCAGGTGATGAATATATTTGGATTGTTCTCTCACCTTCCAGTGACATCTCATACTGCTGTTTAACACACTGCAGCTGTTCTTCATGGCTTTTCTCAAGGTCCAACTTCATGGCTTCATGATTTACTTTAAGCTCTTCAATCTTTAAACAGAACATAAAAGTCAGTTAATTTTCCCCACAGGATTAAATAAAATTGACTACTAGACTAGGCTGTAAATCATCTTAAAATTTCCCAAAATAAGAATCAGAAGGTGCTGTAGAGACAAACCTGCTGCTGCATGACAGTTTTGGACTTGTCTGCCTCTTTCTGGTAGGCACAGTGAACTTTGTCCCTCTCAGCCTGGTAGTAGGCCTGCAGCCTCTGCTCCAGCTCAACCAGGTCATTACGGTGCTGTTCCTGCAGTTTGTGCAGTGCATCCTCCAGAGCAACACGCAACTCTTCATTCTCCTTCTCCAGATGCTCAGATGAATGAACAGAGGAAACTGGAAGGATAAAGTTTTATCTTGGTGAAAGCTGACAGCTTGCATTGTATTCAGCTACTCTGTTTATTAAATATCAGTCTGTACAGCTGCAAAGTCAGAGGAAAATTTTCATTAGTAACTGTAAGAAATCTGATGTGCCCTCTAATAAAAGCCTTTTTAGCAAAGTCCTCGTTGATGCGAACATGTGTCACCAAATGCTCTCCAAAAAGGAATGGAAAAACTGACTTTCAAGGGGAGGTGCCTGCACACTTGAGTGCTGATGCCAGCTACACTGCATGTCAATTCCAGACACAAGAAGAAATAGAAATGAGTCCAAATTCTTTCACAACATCTCAAGGCAGATTTCTTAAACCATTTCCAAGATGATCATTGGCCATTTTATCCTTTATTTGCCATTGATGGCTTTTGTTTTCCATCTCCAAATCAGCCTGACAAGTTCCAAACTGTTTCCACTGACAAGTGTTTATATCTGGGCTGAAGTGGGTGAGAGAAGCAAACTCCATAAACTGTCTGCAGCTCAAGTGTCTGTGCACAAACAGTGCAAATATCTGTCAGCTGGCAGGTCAGTCAGTGCACTACAGAGAGACTGCGATAGTGTTAAGACAGTTATGAAGAACAAAAACTTCTTCCATGTCAAACAGGCTGTGCTCCTCTAAAATCAGAATACTTTAATAGTTCCTAAGGAAATTATGTGGGTTACAGTTGATCCAAAACAAGAGTAACAGACTGAACCAAATAATACAATAATGTATTGTTTATTGTACAACTAACACTAATAAGAATGACAAAAAAACCCCTCAAACATTCAGGACTTGCAACTATGTGCACCTGCAGCAGTGGCTGTCAAATGCTGAATCCAGATGTTGCTCTGTAGTGACACATGTGTGGCAGGTACAATTTGATGTTCTCAGGGTGTCACTGCACAGTGGATGTTTGTAGATCATTTCCAAACAAAAGGTAATCTCCCAAACCAAATGAAAAAAATAAATAGAAAAAGGAAAGTCAAGGAATTACATTTCATTGCCTGAGAATGAGGAGCCGCCTTATTCAGAGTGGAATAATGGCAGCAGATCCAGGAACAGATGACAAGCAAACGAAGGGACAATCTATCAGGCTTTGGCACGTATAGTTCAACAAAGAGGAGCAAAGCATTTTGCAGTCATGTGACCTTAATGTCCAAACCCCTCCACATAAAACACCTTGTGGCTCAGAGTCTGGGTGAGATGGGGTTTGGAAGCAATGCAAAAATACCATCAACAAATTGCTCCTTGGATAAGTAGAGAATCTGTAAAGTACACATACAAGGAAATTAACTAAAAGAGAGACAATATCCCTAGAATAATTCCAACGACTTCACACATCCAAACAAGTTTACAAAAAGTCTGCCTGAGGTGAATGTAGCTTCCCAAAGATGAAGAATGTGTTTCAGTGCAAATACAACAGCGCTCAGCATATAAGAGCAGTCATGTGGAAGTCCCGCGGCTGTGAGGGAGGGGCCACAGTACTACTGCTGCCTGAGGTAAAAGAGATAAAGGCTGGTGTGTGAGCCATGTTTGAGTGTGCTCGGGCCTGTTTGACAGCACTTAAGCTGGACATAAAACATGGATCACTCTCGCCAAGAATTCACAAGGCCTCATGTGGTGTGGCATTCCACCAGCCCCTCCTGTGTGGGTTCAGAGGTCAGACTGCCACGCTGTGGGAAATGGAAATCACTAACAAAAAAACTAAACGTAACCAACTACTTGCCTTGGCAACTGATTTTCAGTGGACAAAACAGTTAAGTAAAGAAAGTGCTGAATGGACAGTCTGTGTGGTCAAAGCTTTATCTGCATCTGGAAATGATCATCTTTAGTCATGAAACACATATAAAATTTAACCCGTGACCGCAAATAGGGCATAGCATTAAAGATAAAGTCAAATCACCCTTAAAGATTTCCTTAATTTCTACCAACCTGAACAAAAATCCAAACCTAAGGGATTAAAAATAAAAATCCAGACAAAGTAACTAAATGCAAACCCTGCACCAGCAGAGTTTCTTTACACAGCTAAACACTGCAAACACTTAACATGAAGCCAAGGTGACCCAACTTACCCAGCTCTTCTCTAAGATTGACCAGCTCCTGGGACAGCTCCCTGCACTGTGTGGCTTCATCACGCTGCAAGCAAGAAAAAGGTAAACAGTCACACACACATACTCATGCATTTATTTCTGCAGCTTTATTCCAGCACAGTAACAAGACTAAATTGTGACAGTCAAGATTACAAAAGGGGAAATGCAAGTAATGCAATCATCCAATTACTGCAGTTTTCCTACTAAAATACTGCATTTGAAATACACACAAAAACCACCAAGAGCAGCAGCAGCCACAACAACAACCACCACCACCAGCAAACGCAGCTAACAAGAAAAAGCCAGAACAAGTGATACTGAGAGGAACTGAAAAAAGAAAAGAGAGAAGAAACTCCCTTACTTCTCTCTTTCTGAGTCAGTTTTGCAGTGGAAAGGCTGTGCTGTAGCTGCAGTGCTCCTGCAAGACTTCAAACTGACGCATAGATGATCCAAAAACTATTTATCTCCCGTCTATTACGTTTCACTTACTGTCCCGATTCACATCAACAACCTGACACTGTGCACAACACACCGAATACCTGGCATTATTTAATTATGGATATGAGAAAAATCAGGCAAGTAAGACAAGCCAAACATCACCTCACTGATCAGTTTACATTAGCAAATACGTGTTCACCCTGTCCTGCATCTATTCCTCACTGCAGAGTGGAACAATGTAGAAGCTAGTTACCCTCTCTGCAGCGCAGGGAGCACTAAGGCATGCTTTGCTGCCAGAACAGCCCATTGTCCAGCCTCAGCCAGAGGCTTGGGTGCTGGAGTCCCCCCCCTGCGTACTCCAGGACAGACAGTGGTCCAGGTGGGCGCGCCACCTCCTCCCAGACTGCTCTGACTACATCTGAGGCAGGACTGAAAAAGCCGCTTCCCCTGGCTGTGGTGAGTGACTGCAGAGTGCATTACCGTATTCCATCTAAAATAACAGAAGGGGCAGGCTACAGTGTGCATGAGAACAGCCTCCTCAGTGAGGTGAGGTCACTTTAAGACAGCAGTAAAGGCAGCCGGAGTGGAGCAAACAGATAAATTCTTCAGAGCTGTCTGACATCAGGCTGCTGGAGCAGGACTTGTGCTGTGCAGTGACCTACCCGTGGGATACATGGAGAGGCTTCATTACCACCATCCCCCACTACTCATCCAAACAGATTAAATCACCCCTCTGCACAATTATATTACATCCTGCTGTAGAGCTACAGGCTGCACAGGCACTGTCTTCCTATAAGGTGATGATACAATGCTGTGACAGAGGAAATTTCCAGCTTCTGTGTGAGCAACACGATTTATGTTCACTGACTGTAAATCGTGTTGCTCACCAGCATTCAAATATTATTTGTTCACTAGCTGGCAGTATAGAAAATGTCTACAGTTAAACTTGTTTTCCTCTTTGGTTCACATCAACTACAATGCAGCAGTGCCCTTTTATTCTTCTTTATTTACATGATTTTCACCCAGAAATTGAACAACAACAACAAAACCCCCAACTTGCTACCATGCAGCCCTACAGTGTAAGCAAAAAATCTCCTTCATTATCCAAAATACAGATTGTTTTGTTAGGCAGTGGATGCTTTCGCTAATTTAATTTGATATCATTACTCAGCACAAGCCTCTGCACTGCACAACTCTTATAGCCCAATCCAGAGAGGAGAAATGTCCCTTGTGTATACAACTATGATCCATGTCAGGTGTAGGATGACATGAAGCTCAACTGAGACCATGACTGATGTAGATCACGTTCCCGTCTCCTGGAAATATTGAGACTTAACAAGCAAACATATAAATAGCTAAATAAATAAAGGTCGTATTTTTGATTTTTTGTAATGTGCTTCCATTTCTGTGCTAAGAGGAAACCAGTCTTATAGCATTTCTTTTTCACCCTGTCAAAACAACAGTCTGGTGGGGAAAGTGTTAAGAGAAGGCATGGCAAACACCCCATCCAAACAGATGATAAGAAACAGTCCTTGCTTAGCATTTGGCTGCTGTTCATAACCATATCAAGTCAACAGCTGGGGCATTCTCACAGTGTCAGGGCCAGGGCCAGCTAGCTATTCTTGGTATGATCAGTGACCACCAGATTTCAAAGCGTATCTGAACATTAATACACCCGACATCCAAAAATCACTAGATCTGTATCGCACAACCTCAGTGACTTCAGATTACATATAAAAAGGCAAGTCCCTGCGTCTGATATACAGCAAGCATTAGCATTAAATAGTATCATCCTATAGGGGTAGCAAAAAGAAGCAGGACATGCAATAGTTAAAACTGACTCAGTGGGAGGAGACTTTTGTATTCTAGAGGAACGAGCGTGTTTTTAATATTTGTTGATGCATTCAGTTTCACAACCCAGCCGTCCAAACAGAGGGGAATGAGGCAAAGATCAGTGACACAACATCACACACTGTGCCTCATACCAGCTGTCACATTACATCACATGACACGAGCAGCGACTTAAACGTATTCTGCTCCAAATGTCTTCCTCATGACTGCACCGAGACCACATGGAAAAAAAAATCTGTTATGTTTTCATGTAAACAAAAAAAATAAGTTTTGATTTAAAAATATTCACAAGCTACTAAAATAAATATATATAAATCATTTTGAAGCCAATTTCTAGTGCTCATCACCAGGTGGACCACATCCATTGTCAGGGTTAAAATTCTGGTTAGACTGAGGCTGTCCAATGAATCAGCTTCTCAGATACAAACTAATAATAAATAAATAAATAAATAATGATCACTTAAATTTAATCTTTATAACTTATCTGTGCTACTGGACACTGGCCTTTCAAACTAAGTGAACTGAAAGAGTTTTAGCCATTTTGTGGGAGCATCGGGTAAGTAGGGAGAAAGAAATGGTGAGAGTTGGACACCTGCACCAAACTGACTCCACCCCGAATAAGGAAAGGCATGACTCCATACTTCAGGAACATGCTCCACCTTCTGGCTTTTATTTCTGTGGGGAAGAATTCATACTGCAGATCAGTAAGAACTAGAAGATGTTTCCACAAACTAGCAGATAAACTTCAGACATTATCCAAAGTAATGAAAAATTAATTCAGGGGGAAATAATGTGCAGTAAACCACACAAGCTTTTAAAGAAGTTATTGCTGTTTTTTTGATTGGTTAGAATGATGAATCATGTTAAATGGAGACAAAAATGTTCCCTAGACTCGAGTCCTCTGAGGTTTCTCTTGGCCAAATATGAACTCTGTCGTAACTACAGTAATGATAAATTTGTCTGGTGTCAAAATCTGGAGTAAGGCAGAAGTAAAAGCAGTTGCTGACATTAAGGCCAAAGGAGAAAAAACTTCAAAGGTGACTGCATGCATTACAGCTGAGAAGCAGTGGCTTCGTTTTCTGAAAATACTGTTAGCTGCAGAGCGCCCTAACTACACCACAACAAACTGAGCTTACAGCACCGTGGTGCTAAATGAAGATTTACAGACACGAACATATCAGCGTCTGACCACTGCAAAACACAAAGTGACCAGGAGAGAACAATCCTACCAGACCAGACATTTTGCCACTGATGCATAACATATGATGTAATCAAACAAGGGCATTACTGAATCAACCCAGAGAGCTGAAACACTGTGTCCTGCAGATAGTACTTCTTCTCTTTAAGAACACATGGATTCAAACAAAGAAAAATTTCACTCACATTATCTACATAGTTTTGCTCTGACAACTAAATAAGGCAGTTTGATGGTTGGGTGGAGTACGACTATTAGGATAGATGCGCAAAACAGTAATGCCATTAAGTTTCCCCTCTGTCAGAACGCACGATGTGATGTTACAACACTTGTAGTTATGATTCAAGCACAATGGACTCATGTATGTGTAGAAAAATTATTAGCTTAATATAAAGAGCAATATTTTTTTATGTGTTTTACTGGAACGTCAAACTCACTGCTCAACAACATTAGTTTCTACTCTAAACAGATGATCATAAGAAACTACTGTGAGCTGAACTCACTGAACTTGGTTAATGATTGCCATGTCTCAAAACTAACAAAATGTGTGTCATAAAATATACTTTAAACTACAAATGAAAGTGTTTTTATGAAATAAATCAATTCTTACCCCAGTCAATGTTTGCTGCAAGACTATGGAGAGTGCTTCAAATCTACAGTTACTGGCTCTCAGCAGTCCTTTGAGCTGCTGGACGTTCTGGTTTATTCTGTCAGCTTCTGTAAGACTCGCTGGCACTGCATCCTGAGGCCTGTTGCTCTGCTTCTGTTGTGATGCTTGCTGTTGAGGGAGTTGTTGGTGGGAGCCAGCTTTGGATTTGTTCTTGTCCACTGTGGGAAAAAAAATACAATAAAATAAAATAAGGACTTTAGTGTCGTGACAACCCCGATCATCAACAAACTCCCCTCCATAATCACTGCAGGTGGTCTGACAATACAGTATAAATCACGACACTCATGTCAGGCGCACATTTGCAACAAGGCCCGAGTCAAAGCACTTATGCATGCATCTGTCCAATCAGGCAGTCTGATGAATCCCAGCGCTGCTCCTCTGATGGCCCCGAAGGGAAAAATGGAAAAAAGAAAAAATAGATTCACTGAATACAATTAGATTTTAGTCTAGTGCTCTGCAGGCACTGGTCTCCAAGGACAGCTTATTTTAGCAAGGCCAGCGTTGATTTACATCAGCCTTATACATACATCACTGATATGCAACAGCTACCATCAGTTCACATCGTTTACTCTACTACAACAGAGGAACACCTGACTGAAAATTTCACTACACATGCTGTTTTGGGGGAGGAAAAAAAAGAAAAGAAAGAAAAGTTCCAACATCAATTACAATGATACTAATGGACATGTTTATATATCATGCTAGCTCTTAAGAGACAGTTTCATAACATAGTAGTGAAAATAGCCTGGGACATATCAGGAATCCTAGCTTTAATGACTGGAATATACTGCTACTACATGCAGCTGCCTGTGGGACTCATTACTCTGGGACTAATTATCACCTTTCAGGGGTAAGCCTCCCTCAGGTTGATGTTTAGACATTGAACAATAGTCATGAAAGTCAGTAAAGTTGACCTTTTGGATATACATTTTTGAATTAAGTCACATTGATCTTGAACTTGTATGTAAGTGTCATTGTTGAGTCAAATTAAACATTCTGATAGCAACTCATTCATTAATCAAATTTTGGAGGGATGAAATCGATGCAATCTTGCTTTGAGAAACTAGAGTTATATAAAAACAGATTCATCATTCTGCAGCCATAAAATGTTGGCGTCATAAAGACAGACTTGAGTTTTCAAAGCTCTGTATCCGGATGTGCAGCTTACTTTACGGCTGCCAGAGTAAACTGTTCAGCACGAGCGTTGGGCACAGCCTTTAAGACAAACAAAACGCCTGTCTTGTTCTGCAACAACTACATGTGTTACAACTGTTAAGACATACTGCAGCATGGGCGCTGATTTAGCTCAGTGCGTTGAGCGGGCGACCACATGCCATACGGCTGAGAGCGGTCGGCTCGGGTTTGAGTCCGACCTGCGGCATTTTGCTGCATGTCTTTGCCTCTCTCTCTCTGCCCCCCGCTTTCCTGTCCTTTCTTCACTGAGGCTATCAAATAGCCAAAAAAAGGACATACTGCATCATTCACGGAAAGATTCTAAATATTTAGATGTTTGGTTAGCAATTGTCACCATCGTGTAGCTGGAACCACAAGACTTGTGATCCTGACTAAGTTATGTTTATAAAAGACTGATGTTTGGGACTCAGATGATTCAAGACCATTCAAACATTTTTTCTGAAATAATAGAGATATGTAGTTAAAAAACCCCAACACGTTTTTAAATTTCCAAGCTTTTGTTTTCAGTTTTAACGTCTTACAAACATTCCGTCAGACTTCAGTGTCTACACTCTCTTTTTTGTAAACAAAGCTAAAACATGAAACACTTTTTGGCCAAGTATTTCAATATGGATTTTGTTCATAGTTCTGATATCTTTTTAATGTTGTACTAAATTGAATTGGAACTCTAAAAGTGTGTTGCATGTTTTGAACAAACCTAGCAGAGGTTTGTTTGAATTACAACGCCCTCTGCTGGCTGGAAACTAGAACAAATAGAGAACATCTCAACTTCACCAACATGTTATATAAACGTGCTTGTATAGAAGAGAAAGAAAAAAGATTATCTACTGTATCATATGCTTCATACATTTACACATTTCAGGCTGTAAAACTATGTTTCAGTGAAGCATTCACTTTTCTCCTGTGATGACGACCCAGTGTAACACTAATACAAACTCAAAACATTAATGAAATATTCAAATATTAACAAACGTATTGTCAGGGAGTCACTATTAAACCTTTCTATAATGCTTTAAAAGCATCGTGTCACTTTTGCTTTACATAAACACACAAATCTGCACCCACATGACATTTAATTTCCTTTACATAAGCACATAATCGCCTTCTTTGTCTACTGCTCCATAGCAACACAGGACTTACAGCTATTCTCATCCAAGTGTCTAAATACAAAATAATGACAAGCTTCTCATTTCACTTCAGACTCAAAGAAGGATAACTGTACCACTCTAACTTCTATACTTAAACAGAGAGATTTAATGACTCCACAGCATTGTGCTCTGCTGGTGTGAGGAGATATCACATCATAGCACAAAGCATGATGGATGATGAGACCCCTCACAATCAGGGGCTTGTTACAGTTCTTGGCTGATACAGTAAGGGGCACAACTCTAATAGTATGATAATGAATGAAAATAAGAAAAATGCACGAGTTTTAATACTTGTGAATCAGTGATACAGTAGCAGATTAGAACTTAAAAAAAGAAATGATACTATTTAATTACTAGAAGGATACAAAGTGCTCCCGAAATTGCTTCATAAAACAAATTTACCACATTTGAGAAAAAAACAAACAAAACAAAACAAAAAACGTACAAAAGCTTTAAGCAAACATGCAGTTCTACAATTACAACAAGACTGCCATGGAGTCACTTAGACATAAAGAACCAAAATAACCCCGGCACATTTGACTGAAAGAAGAGTCTCAGAAATCCCAGGAAGCATGAAAGGGAAGTGGGACATTTGGATACATAATCAATGCTTGAAGATAATATAAACAAACACTGAATGTCAAAGACTATTACAGTTTTTGGTTAAATCATTCTTCAATTTTTCCATTCCTAGCATACTTCAGCCCAGGGTCACATGCTTTGGAGCCATCTGTATTGCCAATTAGTATATAGCTAAAAATGGATTTCATAAACTGACACCACAGATCTACTTGAAAGGCAAACTGATTGGCTTAAATACAACAGCACAGAAACTGCTCAAAATGTCATAATAACACTGACAACAATATTTAACACCAAAACAACTGACAGACCTGCTTGGAAAACCACAGTGTTCTTCCTGCATCCTGAGAGCAGCTGAATATTTCGGAGTAAACCTTTGGCTGTCAGACGCACGTGGATGTTGGACAAGGAGAGCTTCGGCGACCATAACATCTCAAAAACAATGCAAAAGAACCAAAGTCTTCAGCTAACAGTTTGATTTAAAAATCAAAAACCAGTTTCACGATTCAGATGGTTGGTGCTAGCTAAGGACCACGAGCTGTGGTGCCTCTCAGTGCATCATGCCTCAGGTAACAGCAGCACTGATGAGGTCTGATGGAAAATTACTAAATAAATCAATAAAAAGCAGTAGTAACAGCTACTCCACTGATATGGCCTTGAAAAAAGTGAGGGCACCCAGTTCGGCATGGCAGAAGTCCCAACTCAAAATTAATTCCCAGCTGTGAACAGTACAGGGTCAAAGCCTGGCCATTGGTCGTGGCACAGTCTGAAAGACGTGATAAAGGCAGAATGGGGGGGGAAGCAAAAATCTCTTAATCCTCTGTAAAGTCAGCCGTCAGCTTTTCACAAAAAAGCACAAATCTCCCAAAGTAAAGCAGCATCTCCAAGCTGGATGATGGCGGTGCTGTAGCACTGCCAGGATGCCAGGG
Source organism: Diplotaxodon limnothrissa (assembly GCF_057381915.1). Classification (NCBI taxonomy): domain Eukaryota; kingdom Metazoa; phylum Chordata; class Actinopteri; order Cichliformes; family Cichlidae; genus Diplotaxodon; species Diplotaxodon limnothrissa. Next base: position 24,023,706 of record NC_140597.1, read on the forward strand.
GAGAGAGTAGAGGGGGTGGGGCTAGGGAGCATTAAAACGGGTGGGAGGAGCAAGCATGAGAACATCAGCCAATGGGAATTTGAAGTTGCCAAGGCATTACTCTATTTCCCTGTGTCCCTGGCAGTGGGATAGTAATAGATAACAGGAAGCTCATGGCAAGGTCAGTATGATGACAAATCAGGTTTAATTTAATGTGTGTTCCAGTTTAGCTTCTGCTCAAAGACACAATCCACTGACACCATAAAAGACAGCAAGAGATGAGAAGCCCTGAAATTTCAAGCACTGCGTATGAATCACAGCGAGCAACTCTCAAGTTAAAAGCTGGGTTGACTAATATGCCACACGTTCCTCGCAGCAGTGGAAATATGAAATTGTTAGTCATTAGTAGACAGCACACTAGCTTGTCTGCACAATTCGTTTGCCTGGTCTACGTTGTATTTATACTTACATATAGATTTCTTTAAATAGCAGCTAGATCAGTCGATAAGGCATGAGTGAGGACTGCTGTCCTAGGGGTGAGGAGGTCAATTATTAGAGAGGGGCTCGGAGTGGAGCTGCTACTGTTTCATATTGTAAGGAGCCAGCTGAGGTGGCTCAGCTATCTGACAAGGACGCCTCTGGGGCATCATGTTCGGGGCATATACTACTGGGAAATGGCCCCGGAGTAGAACCAGGGTACCCTGGACAGATTTTTCTCTGCTGCCCTGGGAACACTTTGGTGTTTCTCCAAATAAGCTGGACGAGGTGGCTGGGAGAGAGGGAGGCGTGCTCCCCCTACGACTCAAACAGAAGCAATTGGATGGATTGATAGTTTAATAGGTCTATAAATGTAGAAAAGGAAAACTTCATCTGTTGCTGTTATACTTTAATAGTATATAATGCACTGTGTTAGTTTTGGTCCGCCACACTATCAAATGGAACAAAACCTACACCATGCTGATGTTTAGTTTAGACTTAGAAAATACAAACAAGGACGTTAAAAATTCTGTAAAATACAGAGAGAATAAAACGAGTCTTACCAGATCCAACCAGCGTTGATCGAGCAAGTTTTGCAGAAGCTGTCTTTAACAGAGGACCAATTATAGAATTTGATGCTCCTTTTCCAGTGGAAGCAGCAGGCTTGTTTACCGTAGACAAAGCTGTTACAAGCAAAAGATCCAGGAGAGAAAAGAGGCTGGAGTTAATCTGACCCATAATGAAGGTGACACACTGCCTGCTGAGTGAATGACAACTGTGAAACACAAAACTAGTTTGAGGAGGAGACAGTTTAATTTAATCAAGACTAAACAGTGCTTATCAAGCATCGTTACCATACTATACAAACTTTAACAGATTAGGTCACATTTATGAAGGTCATTGAAAGATAGATTTAAAAAAAAAAAGAAAAAAAAAAAAAGAATGTCCTGTTCAAAAAGTGATCAATTGTTATTCAAAGAAGGCTTAAATATAATCACATGTTACAATGAAAGACTGCGATATGTGTGGCGTGTGGTAGTGTGATCCTACTTGGTCCAGTGTTTTTCCCAGAGGTCGAGATGAGCCTTGCTTTCAGTACCACAGATTTGAATGGGGTTGTTTTGTGTGCAACTCCTCCAGAAACTGTTGGAGGCATTAGAGACATACTGGTTAAATACTGCAATGTATGTCATGATGTTCTGGAAATTCACTGGGAATTAGTATAACAACCTTTGGCATCACTGGTAGTTTGTCAGAAAGTCATTTGAAGCCATTTAGAGACAAAGAATATTTTAGTTCTAGCATGTGCAATGTAGAATGTAACAATGTAAATTAAGTATTGGAAGAGTGTATTATAAGGAATGTTGATGACAAAATGACCAAAACAATAGCAAAAAGAACTGAATCTACAATTTTTAGCACACCAAACAAACGGTTATGTCATCCAAATTGATAAGATCCCAAACAGTAAATAAGTCACCATGGCAACCCCACTAATGAGTCAGCTGCCAGCCCAACTTACTTCTCCACAGATTTCTCTCTTTTCCATTAAATGCAGCTAACAAAGGGATGATGCAAAAGCGATAGGATCCAATGAGCAGGCAGGTCAAGAGAGTGAGGTCACAGCTGGATGCTGCACTGCCTTGTGTAAGTAAAGAAGAACTGTTGAAAACATGAGCTGGAAATTCCGTCCAGGTGCAGCTTCGAAGCCCAGTGTAGCCAGCCATTGGTTTTCAATCAAAAAACAGAAGAAACGCTCCTTTGAATCCACCTCAGACGGCATCAGTTGTAGTGTATGTCTGCTCTTTCTCCTCCAGGCAACACTGCGTGTGAACTAGAGTGGAATAGGAGCCGTTGCCATGACAACCAACAAGGGGGTCCCCGACTTAGACAAATATATTCTCTCAGCCAATCAGAGAGCTCTATGCTGTTGAGGATTTGGGAAGCTCACATCAAAACATTGCTCCATCTATTCATGACACATCAGTACATTCTGATTGGCTGTTCAGAACTCCAAAGCAGATAACCCTTACAATGAAGATCATTTTCCCAGTTTCCTGGGGTTCCGTTCATTCATTCAGCTTTATGTTTAACATGTTTCTACATCCTTTCAGAAGAAATCAGAAAAATCTATGTTTAAGATGTCAAGCACCTATAATCATAGCAGAGGTGGAGGATTGCAATCAGAGAAAGACTGCCCAAGGGGAGATTCCAATCCTAGCCAGGGCAAAGTAGGTCATCATCCTAGCCACATGTGTCCTTAAAAACCCTCCAATAAACATCATGGCTAATCCCAGAAACCAGTTCATAACTGTTTTTATACCTTTATATAACAGCATACTGGCACTATTTCTAGAAAGAATATCCTATTTCTAAAAGCGACAGAAAATTCTTAATAATCTCACCTTGTGTATTCCCAGAGCTTTGGGATAGCGCATGCTGAACACTGGTTTGAGTAAGGCTCCTAAAAGGCCCCAAAGTCCTGTGTGGTAGTTTACTAACATGGGTGGACCGAGGACCTATAACAGAGGGCTGAGTGGGAGTCTGAGGAGGTTGTAGTCCATTGACCTGGGGCTCAATATTGGCTGCTGAGGCAGATCCCAGGGATGGCTCTCCTATTGCCTGTGCTCTCTGACAGCCTGGGGAAGGAAATGAGGTCAGCAGCATGAACCTCTTTATTAAGGATAAGCTCACTAATACATATAAAGAGTCATGTTCTAGGTATTTTTGATGTGTCAGATCCAGATAAAAATAAGGATATTTTTAAAAGTTAAAGCTAAAACCACATTCAATTGCACAAAACTAGAATGCGAAAGTGTGACTACTTTCAGTTTTAACAGTCACTGAAACATAAGTTTGGGAACTTTGCAATCTTACCAACTCTAAATATTTAAAAATCAAACAATCCTAACAACAATCCATAAACAAAAATGCTGTAGCTCAATTTAAATTTAAAGCTGTGTGTACAGCTGAAAAATGACAATGTCATTGGTCATGACATTTTACTGTACTAAAGGTCCAACTGGTTTAAATATTGTCCTCCTTTCAAACCATTGCTAACCTCAAAAACTCCCTTTCCTTCCCCTACTTTCCAGTTTGCAGACCGCTTCCCATCAGATGAACAGTCTCTCTCCTTTCCTCAGGATTCATCTAACAATAGCGCTGAGCAAGCTGTCCATTTTTGACAAACACCTGAATAATTTGTGACAGACTTTGCTCAATGTCACCCTCTAGTGGAAAGGAAATGTCATGACAACCTAATTCTAGTATGAAAGCACATTGAAAAGTAATGAATTTGCAGTCGTTACTTCTTGAAGTATTGGGTGAATATTATAAATATTTATAGTCCTGCTTTATCAGTTGGACTACATGCCCAACTTCCTGGAAAAAAAAAAAAGAAAGAAAAGAAACTGTGGTGCTTTGAGCCAAAAGGTTAAAAAGGCCTGTTACACAATTCTGTTTACATAACATCGAAAAATCCAGTTAAGAAATCCCTAGGTTCTACTTTTACAAGGCATTGACTGTGGCCTCCTGTCTAGTATTTTAATGCATTTATAGGTGAACTTTGGCTTCCTCAAGACAATAAAGAATAACTTTTAACATTTCTGAACTGTTGCCACAGAACAAGTTCAACATAACAGGTTTAATCAAGCAAACATGACCCATACCTGTAATGCTCGTCTGCTTGGATTGAGGTTTCCCTACAGCTTTAGGGGTCCTGATTTCATTCATCCCCAGGGATCCCAGTCTCTGCCTGGCTGACAAAGTGGTTGGTCTGGGACTGGCAGGTGGAGGTTGTGAAAGTGGTGTTCTCCTAGCAAGTCTAGGGGATGGTTGCCAAGGTACACATCTAGTCTTACCATCATCCAAATGAGCTCTTGCTGACTCTGCCTGAAAAGAGAACAATTCTTCACTTAGTCTGCAGGTCTTGTGCATTTGGCCCAGATGGACTACAACACACAAGAAAAAGCCCCCTGTAGCCCCCCCCACCTCTGACACTCATACATATTCACCTTCAAAATCAATGCTCCATCTACTCACCACGAGGCTTATTTTCTTGACCTCTCTGGAGGAGTTTTGAGTAGGGTCCTCGGAGTGTATAGCCTGTTTATTCTGGGAAGAGCAGCTCAGGTTCTTTGCTTTGGTTTGTCTCTGGTGGGTCTTGGCTTTAGTAATGTTAAAACTAGCTGAGAACTTTAGAGTTGTTTGCTTCTCCTGAGGTGTCCTGGACGCTGATGATGAACTCTCAGATGAGCAGCGAGGCCATGTCTTGAAGACAGAAGACTTGTCCTGACCCAAAGATGAGCCTGATCTGGCCACAGCTTTGTTTGACACACCCTTCTTTGGAGTTGGTTTGGGGCCACTTTTACCCGGGGATTTTTCTAGGGATGAGAAGCTGCTCTGGCTGCAAGCGTGCTGTGCTGAGGTTTCGGATACTTGGCTGGAAGAGGGCCCCTCTGTTTGAAAGCTGGGTTTACTGCACTGGCCTGCTGGGGTTTCTCTGCTCTTGCCCTGGCCATCCACAGCAGTATGCTCACATGACTGTGTCACTGTTAATCCCAAATTAGCAGCTCCAGCATCCACTTCTAACTGTCCATCATTAAATATTTTACTGGTGGCAGAATCAGATGTAGTGCTACTTCTTCTCTTGGCAGGAAACATACCATTTGGGGTTCTTCTCAGGGATTCAGTACATTTATTCCCCAAATTAACTTCTGGCACTGAGGTTTGCTGTGGATCTCTTGTTACGACTTTGGATTTTACATGACTGAAGTCAGGTTTGGGAAACCTTTTAATTTCTATTTTCTTAGCTTTTCTTGCTGTAGGTGGCAGTCCTGGGTCTAAACATTGTTTATTAGTGACAGATATTTGCTGCTGTTTAACAGGGTGACATCCTGGGCTGCTCACATTTCTAATGCATGGAGACGAGGGGAGGCCGTTTATCTTGTTCTCAATGTTTTGCACCGGAGTGGAAGTGCAAACACCCTCATCAATTTCCTGCGTATTTGACAGAGTGGACACAAAGGTCTTGCCTTGTTCTGGTGTAAATGCCGCTGAAAATGGGGGCAAAGGTTCTGCTTCAGCACTGGTACAGTTTGCCTCTTTTCCACAGTCTGGAGAGGTTTCACAGATGAACGTTGTGAAAAGCCCCCGTTCATTCTCATTTGGCAAAGCTACAAAACAATTCGATGTTGCCATTTCATTTTCCTCATCGAGGAGCTCCTTGTTGTCTGCCTGAATGAAAGTCACACCAAGACAAGGATGGCCTGTGTTCTCCTCTGAGACTCTCTCTGCGGGTTTATTGCAGACGCCCAGAATAGTGGTCGACAGCAGGTTCGATACAGCAGGTGATTCTGGTCGACGTGCAGCTGGAGAGATGGATGGTTCCTCCAGGGAAGAGACTAATAAGAGTGACTGGTCCTCCAGACAGAAACTATTGCTCCTCATTACCATTTCCCCAGAGCTCAGAGAGCAGCAGTCATTCTCATTGGATCCCCTCCAGGATGCCCCACATGAACTCTGAGACATTACAGTATTGTTACTTTCATCCCCTCTGTGCCTAATAAAATCCTCCACGTCTTCATTGCTCATGAGGCTCAAGTTTTGTTTCCAGAAATTAATGCCATCATTCACAGGTGTGGCAATGAAGGTTTGATTCAAGTTTGAAGTCACACCACAGAAGACATCCCCATGTGTTAAGGTGGTATTGTAAAGGTTATCCACAGGGGAGCACTGACTAAGGCGATGTTCGAGTACATTAATGTCAGCAGAGCTGCTGGCTCCTCTGACATTCATGTACGAAATACTACTGCTGGAGTCAGGTGACACAGGCGTGGATGGGTGAGTCTCAGATGAAAGGATCAGCTTTATGTCACTGTGAGGTGGAGGCACCATGCTTTCAGGTTGGTCACTGGCCATGTTTAAGAATTCTGATGGGATTTTATTTCTTGTGTATCCCAAGTGCTGAACAGCTTCAGTTATGGGTTCAGCTGGCAGCACTTTAGCCCATTAAAATCTGATACCAGGGAAGGATTTCTGTAAAAGAGGAGAAAAAGAAACCATTTTGGTGAAAGCAGCACCATAGCCTGTCAATACATTTGTATGTTCAAAGAACAGCATAAAAGCACCAACATACACTGACCAGCCACTTCATTATGTACACCTGTTTAACTCCTCCATAAAGCAAATATCTAATAAACCAAGAAATTTGACAAATATTCTGAATTTCAACCTCAGCATCAGAGTGGGAATGAAAGGCAATGCAAGTGACTTTTAACGGGACATGATTGTTGATGCCAACTGTGGCAACAGTAACCCAAATAACTCATTACAACCAAGATAAGCAGAAGAGCAACTCTGAATACACAACTTATTGAACCTTGAAATAGAAAACAACACACGATGCCACTAATGTCAGCTAAGAGCAGGAAACTGAATCTACAGCTCAGCAAAACTGGTGAGCCTGTGTGAACAACCAACCCAAACAATTTGTAATCTTTTCAGCATGATGCATTTTATATTTAAACTGAGAACTGCATGAAAATATCACAGTCAGTGCTGATGTCTCTGTAGAATCATGATTTCAAAAATGGCTTCAATGCAAGGATGGACCAACTTTTAGGAGGGATGTTTTTACTCTGCCGTGGCTCGTGTGAGAGTAAAAACATGAATGAACTGTCTCGGCAGCTTTGCTATGCACTGTTGTGTTTATCCAAGCAGGCTGGATTGCAGAGCTCGCCAGCCACGACTACAAAATCCACTGGGGTACAGATGACAGGAAAAGCAGACATTGGGTCACCAACAACTTGAAAATGCACACACAAAGAGCTTTTAGCATTGCTATTGCTTTTAAGAACAATTAACACTTGGATGTACACAAAGATAAAGTCATACAGTCTACTAGCTACTTTTAAAAAACATCCTTACTGACTTTTTTTACATTTTGTTTCCATCATTTTCATCCTTTTAATGGGAAAACATTGTTAACTTAAGTGCTCGCCACCCATTGTTGGGAAACGGCCTATAAGCCTTTGGCCTATTTGCGTATTTTAGTGCCAAGATATTTTGCAGCATTATGAAAACAATCCAGAAAAATGACCCTTTTCTTTCCCTGTGCAAAGACCTGGCTCTTCTTGAAGTATGACACAAGTTGGCAGTTGCACAGACACCTGCAGATTATACAGATTTTTCTTTTTTTAAATAAAAATATCTCAATCACCTTAAAAAAGGTTCAATGAAGTTACATTTATTCAAATAAAGCACTCTTTGAAATGGGAAATCCTATGATGACACATAGGATTGAACCCTCAAGAAGTCAAATCACAGCCTATTTCTTTGAAGAAACATGGCGTTATATCCATATCCTGCCTCGCCTTTAATATCAGAGCTGAAAAAATTCCAACAGTTTCAGTGAATCTTATCAGCACGATCAGTGGTCAAAAACTCGATGAATGTGTTTAACAGGCAGAGAGAACACACCTTACTGTACATTGCAATCTCTACAATGAAGTATAATATATAGCCCTGACAAGCTGACGTGCACATTGAACTGTGGAAGTGCACCTTCAAGGCCAATGACAAAGAGCAGTTGTTTTGGTTGTTACAAATAAGCCTGGGCATGGCGTATTATGTAATGTGCTGACAACCTGACGATGTTTATGGGTAAATAAAACCAAGAGATTCAAGTTACAAGACACTGAGACAGTGAACAGAAATAAGGAACAGTCAAAGAAGGAAGCACAACTGTGTACAAAGATTTAAGGAGAGGTACTCGGCTACAGTATAAACTAACTTTCAATACCTCCATTTGCATCCTCTGCATCCAGAGATTTACAGTAAGAAAGAAAATATCTTTAGTCACCTTTTAAGCTTACTGTATTGCACTTTTTGTAGCTCCATTCGCCTCGTTTTAGCCTTTCACAGACAATCCAATTACTACTTTCCTTGCAAAGTCCAAAATCCAGCCAGCTAAGCAGGCAATTGGCTGAGAGTCTATCGCCATCCCACTGCTCCTCTGTCCTCGTGTTCAGAATCAGCCGTGCATCAGTAACATCACAGTCTGAGTGAGAGTGCCCCCCCCCCCATGCAGTTGTTAGCTTCACTTCTTTCACTCCCTGAGGTAACGTGATTGTCCTGTAGGCCTGCTGCAGAAGTGGATCATCAATCCATCTAACCAGCTCCTGTCTCAGACAAACTCAGTAACTTAGCTTCACACTGCTCCGCCTGTGCAAGCATGCAAAGGTCCAGCTAGAGGCAGTGCTCACTGCAGAGGTTCATTCCCCAAGTTCACAAAAGGATCAAGTGAGGCAGAGAGCAACACGTTACCTTATCCATGCCGAGGGGAGTGGCCATGGGCTGCCAGGCAGACTTGGCATTCACTGTTGCTAAGCAGCCAAAGTCCCTCTTTTATGAGGGAATGGATCAGGCGGCTTTTTTAGCAACGGATAAATGAAAAGTAGAGCAGAATGATGTGAGGCCTAGCAAGAGGAGAAAGTTGCACTATGAACGTTTTTAACCGTACATCAGTATTGGAATTTGCATTCAAACTCACACAATGATGGCAAAACACAGTTTTCAGTCTGACAACATCATTCTTTGATGACACAGCCAACTTGACACCTGATCCTGAAATGACAACAGTGATGTGACACCAGAGACTGAGACCACCAAGACCCAAGCTATTTCTGCTTAATCTATACAAGGCCTGTGACCCGAGACACGGCAGTCCAATCTTGACTTGAGATGTAAATCATGGTATGGAGCACAGTTATTAACCCCGCTCTTGGTTTTAAGAGTCCTACAACTTTTAAATCCTGTTGATCTTGACATAAACATGATTGGAGCTTTTTAAAAACAACGAAAAACACTGGTCTTACACAACAATGCAAAAAGTTTAAAGCAGCTTTAAAACACAAACATCGCAATGTGTTTGATTAAGGGATCCATTTAAGTGTCTCTGTTCTCCTTCAGAGCAATGTAGTGCAAGTTACTGCCTGCAAATTAAATTATACATTTAAAAGTTGGAGTGAGAGCAACAGAACAATGCTTTTCTGTTCACGAAGCCCCTCGGGCACGGCATACAATGCCCCAAATGGCCTTTTCCTGGTTGACTGGATCATATCAGTATCACACAGAGAGTGGTTATGAGTAGCAGGACCAGCCATCAAAAGCCCAGTCACTGGACTGTCCAACACTAAAACAGCAAGCTCTGTTCAGGGAAAAAGGCTGGTCAGACAGCCCAGGGGAACAAAGTTAAACCAATGAGCCTGTGCAGTCTGCTCTCTTCAAAGCAATGAGCAAACACCAACTACACAGAGACATGTCCATACTCACAGAAAGCTACATGTGGCTGAAATTTTAACAACACTAAGTCCTACATTGTGCCAACTGAAAGTTGATCATAAATTAACTTATTCAGGGGTTATCAAAAATAGAATGAATCCTGCTAGGTGGCGTTTAGAGAAGCACTATAATTCCCTGGCCCTTTCACACGGATGGTCATTAGTACAGCAACTTCTGATCAAAACATCTTCGACCCCTGAACCCGACGGATATCCATTCGTGTGTGAGGCCTCCTCCAGCAGTCACTCAGGTCTACAATTTCTTCAGGAGTAAACATAGGATGTTGCTACAAATAGCAAAGAAAAAGCTCATTGAAGTCGCTGTGGGGTCTACGGTCTGTTAGCAGTTCTCCTCTGACTGTAGTTACAAAATGGTTCAGTATATACAAGGATTAACTTCAACGGCTGGCCAAAATGACCAAACAAAGAACGGTTGACAAACAAGCCGAGGCGTTTAGCGTTAACATTATTTTCTATTGAAAACAGGTGTAATTTTCGATACCTTTAATTTTCTAATTACATATTTACAAAGAAGAAAAACAAAAACTTTTTTACATTCTCTCCACCTTTTAAATCATACTGTAGGCAAGTGAGTTCATAAAAAGTACTTTCACAGAAATGTCAAAACTTGCTAGCTACCTGTCACAGGGGCGAGCAGCAGCGACGGGAGCGAGCGCTCGAGGATTCGGTGGGCAGTCGGTTCCACGTGCTCGTTTCTCCCCTTTTCACTGTATTTTCGTCGTGGAAAACTTCACGGTGTCACGTGTTTCACCGTGCCAGAGTTCAACTATCAACAGGGAGGAGTGATTGAAGAAGAGTTGTTTACATGAACTTTGACCTCTGGGAGACACCGACGGTGAGTTGGTCATATTTCTCACATAATTAGTTGTAAAATAAAAATAAACGTATTCCGTGCATGTGCTATTTACCTAGGATCAATACACACCGACACATTCAGTTAGCCTTTTTAAAATGAATACATGTCACAACACCCTTTTGTCCTTTCCTGGTTTAGAGGCAAATCACTCAGTTCCATCAGAATGTATTTATTTTAAATGAGGATGTACAATTATTACATAATGATCATCAGCCATATGATGTCAGGAAGCAAATCTATGTACAACATAATATAAAAAAAAGTGCATTTTGTTAACAGAAAGAAAACTTGGGCACACTGAACCTCAAAGAGGGAGGTAAAAGGTGAAGGGAAGCCTCAACTCCACAGGCAGAAATCACACTTGCTTTAAAACAACCATTCTTCCTCAATCAAATGTACAATATTTATTTTTATGATCATACAGGGTATTTCACAACATTAACCTTAGAAGATACAACTGTGCTAAGTGATAAAACTTATCAGAAAGTCTGTATACTGCATCAGTTTAGTCAACAATGTGTTTAAAGTTCTTCAACAGAGGCCCATACACTACACCCTCGTGATACATTTAAAACATGTTACCCACATACTCTGTTGGCATCCAAGATTAAACAGGACACTCACAAATCAAACATTGCTACCTTTGTAGTTAAATCTATATGGATTAATTACACAGGCAGGTGCAGGACAGTATAGTAACTGATACATCAGCATGAGACAAGATGAATGCACCAGACTAACATAAGACAAGACCATTGTTCCACATCAGTTTTAGGCCACGTGGCTGCTGTCCATTAGTGTGGGTATGAGGTGGGACTCCAGGTCCAGAAGGCATATAAATGTGCACTGTCAAAGTCAGGGTGAGAAAGGAGGTGGGAGGAGGAGGAGCAAATAGTTTTCCAGCTCTTCTGAAGCCAAAGGAGTAAAAAGCAAGGAACGTGGTATTTTCTACTGTGTCCACTGGCAAGCAGAGTTAAACAGGCACTTCTCCCCTTTGTCCCTTTTCCTTCATCTCCCTCTCTTCTGTCCCCGCTCTCTTCTCATTGTTTGACACACGTGGGCCAGTTGAGACCTCCACAAGCAGCAGAGACAATAATGTAAATCACCACCTGAAAAAGAGCACAGACAGAGTTCACTTCCTTCACAACTGCTGCACTAAATAAGGCACAGAGAAGCCAAGCTCAATGCACTACTTGTTTTCATCATCTCGGTGTCTGTACTCACAAGGGCAACCAGCACAATGACTAGAGTCAGCTTGAGGTTCTTCATGCACATGGCTCGTGTAAGGTTACGGCTCGTGGTCTTAAATGTGACTGACTGAAGGAGGAGGAGGAAAAAAAATGTAATCAGTAACAATATCTGTTGTTTAATAGACTGCAGTTGCAGTATATACTTAATGACAAATGTTATGCATCAGAAAATAAGTAGAAGCAACAGAGCCTAATCAGTTGTAGTTAAACTCACTGCATCAACCAGGTTTTCTGTCTTGTCAATCAGCAGCTCCAGCTTTTCTCCTCTCTGAGCTACCAAGTCTGTAAAAACATGAATGCAAACAGTGAATTTAGTGTGAATACACATAATACAATACATATGAGTAATTCACTAAACACAGCACATCATGCATCGTAAGTGAGGTGGTCGCTCATGATATAACACTTCACTCATTTAAAGTCACACCACACACCAATCAAACATTACAGGTTTTATCTAACTTGGTTTATTAGAGTTTTAGTCAATGTTTTTCCATCTCAGAGCCTTGTTTGTTTATTTATTTATGAATAAATACAAAATGAGGAAATTAAAGAGATGCTCACCTATGTTGCGGACCATGATGCCCTTCAGGTCGTCCACTTGCATCTGAGTCTCAGTGACACGATCGGGTCCACGTGGATCTGAGTGGTGTTTCTGCAAAGAAAAGGAACACGTCACACTTCTTCACGTCTTCTTCCGTTTCTTTTTTTTTTTTTTTCTTCTTCTTCTTTTAAACCACAGAAATATTAGGACATCACAGTGCAGTAACAGGAAACGTTGCTTGGTACATTCAGGCTTTCATCATACACACCATTTGAGCTGCCAGTGTAGAGGAGAACTCGCTGTTCATGGCATAAGGTAGGGCTGTTTGTGCTCGTGAGCCATATGTTGTCTGGAAACGCTTCTTCACTTCACTGAGGAAGGTGAATGCACGTGACCTCTCAAAGTCCTTTAGAAGATGAGAGTCAAATAGATTTATAAGAAGTTGCATACAATAAATTGTGGCTGCCTCAAAACCCTATCTCATCTTTAGCAACAGCAGTAATGCTAGGTTTTCTACAATAACACAGGACATGTGTCCATTTCCTACAGTGGCTGGGTGGTTTATATTTATTTTTATACTAATTCAGGTTCTTAAAATACATTCATAACATCTACAAATGGTCTACTGCAAATCCAAACCCCGACAAAATCATATGACTGTCAAATATATACTCACGTCGTCCGTGATGCACAGGTATATGATTCTGTCATGGCAGATGTAATGAAACAGATAGCTAAAAATAAAGCAGAAGGGTTAATCATTAGATGAGAGGTGTTTTATACAGTAGGGCTGTTTTTCCTACAGTTTTTACAAGGAATGAACTCTGTGGTATTTTATCACATGACACCGCCGTAGGCATTGTCACTAACAGGATGTAAACTGCCAACTGGGGATGACACAGGCCGCACACGCCCTTACCTGCCATGGCTGTATGTCAGTTTGTTGTTCTCTGAGGGAATTTTAGCTAAAATCTGCTCAGTAACTTCCAGGAAGTTACCCCCACACCATGCATGCTTGGCAAGAATAGTGGTTCCTCGAGCCACCACAGCAAACAGGATTGCCATGGCAACAGCTGGGTTTTCACCTTTATTACCACCCTGGAGGTAGAAGGACAAGGAAGGCGAGTTGTTACTGCTGAGCTGGGGGGGGAAACACCCAAACGATAATGATTAGGGAAGAATAATTCTTGTGAAACAGCCAAAAATAGTTACAGATAACAGGAAGAAGGAAATAAAATGACATGTGAACAGGTGTAACTAAGAAATGCAAATACTACGATTAGAACGCCGTAGGACAATTCCCAATCATGAACAGGTTGTCATGCTAGAGTAAAATGTCAGCTAAAACTAGATGAACCAAAATTTGCGAAACAACAAGCTAGCTAACACTGTTGTTGACCATTAAACCTATATTAGCGTCAGAAAGGTAGTTAGCCACTTGACGCCATGTCGGTTGTTTTTAGCTACTGAGCTAACGTACGTAATAGTCACATAACATCATATTCAGTACCTGGATGTCTCAACGACGATTAAAGTGGCTCATTTAGCGCAAAATTCCCACATTTAAAGACGTTTCAGTTGCTAGTTTGCTAATCCTTTTCGAGTGACTTCTGCCTGCTTCGCAAATCGTCCACACAGGAAACACATTCAAGCGCGTGCTGGGGAGTGTAGTTCCTACCGCATTTCAGGCTCTATGTGCTTAACGTCGTTGTTTCCCTTTTGGAACTACATTTTTTTTTACCCCCAGTTACATATTACGTAGTTCCGTCGTCACGTCTTCGTATAAACAACTTGTTATAGAAGGGCCGCGAATTTTGCCCCTGTTACAGTCTTCCAGGCGACTTGAACGCTAGGATAACGCTTTCCCCTGCAGCTAGAGATGTGACAAAACTTACCATTGTTAATTGCTGAACAGGTTAGCTTTTATTAAAATAAATATTTATTAGGTAAGTATTAAAAATAACTATTTGTTTAAGTAAACATGTTATGTTATTAAGCATCCAGGCACAACAATAATATAAAATTTAAGCCATAATCACGCTGCAGAGTAGCCAAACGACGCGTTTGACAAATATTCTACCAACCACAGAGCTGCGTCACTTTAAATGAAAATTATCTGATAATTTGATCATTTATGGCTACAATCATACATATGTTACCAAAACATTGAGGTAAATTCCAGTCGTATTGAACTTTCCTTTGCCTGTCAAACTAGATTCAGGGCTAAAGAGCACAGAACTAAACCTTACTCTGTTGACGGATGCAGTGGGAAAGTGAAGCATGGCCGGGGAAGGAGAAAAGAAAGCAGTACTAGAAATGGTAAAAAGCGAAAATCGTGTGTGGTTTGATGGTGTGCGCGGTTGGATGGGTTCGTCTTTATTTTCTCCAGGTCGGATCGATTAACTAAAGAAGCAAATGACAGCGATTTGACCGCCTGTGTGCTCCTCACGTGGGTAGCTAGTGACTAGCAGTAAATAAACTTACACGGCGTTAATCTAACTTAAGTATACGCTAAAATCTGTCTTTTTGAAGCATTACCAGCACCGGAGACAAACAGTAATTTGGAACATGAGGGTACCTACTTGTTTAATTTAGATGCGGATTTGTCTCAGTCCACGGGTACCTAACAGTGTCTCCACTAGGGGGCAGTAGTTAAACAGTGTTCATGTCCTATGAAGATAAACGCCATAAGTATTTGGAAAGTGATGTATTTTTCTTAATTTTCCTACCTCAGATGATGTGAAATAAAGATGCCAATTAAGAATGAAATATGAAGCTTCAGGTTTAATTCAAGTGGGGGTTAAAAGTATTGCTTTAACTACCTTGGAAGGGGATAATATGATAAGAGGCGAAGTACCTCATCATCTTTGGTGAAGACAGTGTTGTTGCATGGGCATGTGTGGATGCCGGTATAACTGGATCATTGGTTTTTATTGATGATGTGAGTGCTGATAGAAGGAGCAGGATGTACTGTGAAGCGTACAGGGAGTACTCTCTGCTCAGATTCAGCCAAAGTGCTTTAGAACTGATAAGACGGTGCTTACAGTGCACCGTCTTATCCGCAGACGGAAAGGAATCCAAGAGTTTCCTAAAGCAAAGACATGAAATATTCCTGAATGGTCAAATCAGAGCTCAGCCCAGCAGAGCATGGTTTTCAGTTACTGATGAAGACAAAACTGAAAGCAGAGAGAGTCACAAACAAACGGCAGCTAAAGACTGCCGCAGTGAAGGCCTGCATGCCTTCGCAGCTGTAAAAATGTGGGTTGTCGTGTAAAAATGGCTGCAATTCTTTGATGGTTTTCCATAAAGAAAGCAAAAACTTGAAAATAATGAAGTTATTAAAAAAAAGACTCTTAAGAGCTAAAAAGTTCCGGCTTACTCTAAACAGCAAACTATTGTTTCTCCTGTTGAGAGTGGATATCCCTAACATGGTCAAGTCAGGCACTTTAAATACGCTCTAGCTGCTCCAGTGCAGATCTTCACTTTGTGAATGGTGGCCAATCAGATGAAGGCTGGCCTAAAAGAAGGAGGAATGGGGTAACATTGTGTGTTTTAGATGTTTGATAAAGTTTATGAGGCCTGAGTTTAAAAATAAGAACATTTACTGTGACCCAAACAAAGAGTCCAATGAGCAAAATATGGAGCTGGAAATGTGCACAGTAGGTCCACTTTTGTTGTTAAAACACTTGAATTAAAGCTCCAAGTCACATCTTGATTTTTCTTTTTCTCTTAGATTTCACATCCACTGTGCTGGCGTACAGAGGCAAAAAAATCAAATAAAATCATGTCCTTTCTCAAATACTCTTGGACCCAACTGTGCATGCAATCAGTGTCTGCTTCTATTTGCATCTGTAACTCTGTATGTTTTGAATATTTTGGAAGTGCATAATGAGCGTGAGCGGCTCGCCCACTCACTAATCTCAGAGGAGGAAGCTGGTGTAATGTTTCTCTTCCATGTTGGCTGTGCGATGTTTTAAGAATGGACTTTTTTTGCGTTCTAGGTCCAGGCCGACGGGGCAGATGAGGGCTGTGTGACTTTTGTGCTGCATGACGAGGACCATACATTAGGGAACTCCCTCAGATACATGATCATGAAGAAGTGAGCGTTTTTGTGTTGGTTTTTTCCCCCTTTGAACTCAGCATGGTCACCGTCGTGTTTTCTTTTTTTCTTTTTATATTTCAAATCGCTTCCCACACATGTGGCTTATTTGACATTCAAACTGAAGCTTGACGGCTGTTATCTGTAGTAAGACTCCAGCTAGAAGGGACTTTCCTTGCTTTCCAGCTCATAGACAATAATAAGATAATCATTTTATTTTATGACAGTGTTATCAAAAGGAAGCATGTGATTTCTCCTCTTCCCTGTTTTTGGGGCTCTCTTGTCATCCTGCCAGGAGAGGGTCTGCTAATCTAAAAAAATATAGTCATTACCAGTCTTTTTTTTTTTTAAGCAGAACTCTGAGAATGCTCGCAAACCTCAGCTTCATTTTCCCACTTTTCTCTTTTGCCAGCGCGGATGTGGAGTTTTGCGGCTACACCATCACCCATCCGTCAGAGAGCAAGATCAACTTTCGCATTCAGACACGAGGTGAGAGACGTCTCTGTTAATACACACGGCTCCGTATGGCTGTGTTTATTGGTAATAAAGGTTTTCAGGCAGCGTTGCAAGGTAAAAAGGCTGATCACGATATACTGCAAATAATAACACACGCACCCTAATTTTGAGAGCAATAATCACTTGCACCGTTGCCAAAAAAAAAAAATCTGTCATCCGCTTTCACAAAGGATAAGAGCAGCCCTGTCACATGAAAGGACTCGGCGAGACTGAGAAAACAGCTTGTTTTTGTTGTTGAACCAAGTTTCTGGTTGCCTGGAGGTTTCTTTTTTTTCCTTCACGGCTTCAATACAGCTAGACCCGATTACCTTCAAGGCACAAGGAGAAATAAAAAAATATTCCCCCTCTTTTTCACTGCGCTTTCGGGCATCAGATCGCCCTTTGAAATGATCTGTATTTATTTTGGTTGTTAAATTTCTCCACCAAGACCGCAATCACAACGCTGGATTGAGGTCATCTGTCAGTTGAGGGGGCCAGGAGGGCCGCAGCATTCTTTTCGTTTGTTTTTTAATGCCACATCTTTTTTTGGTTAATCGCTTAGATTATCAAAACAAGATAGTCAAGCGCAGCGACATAAAAAATTGACAGCTTGGTTTCAACAGCAGCCAACAAAAGCATATTCCGTTAACGATCAATGACACAACCCTGAATTGTTTCCTTTTTTTGTGCACTTGCACAGTTGCTCATGACGAACATTCATTTCCTATATCCCGGTTTTGTGTTGCTGTATATTTAGTTTAGCATAAGAAAAAGGGAAATATTCTTTTAACCAGGCCTCAGTTCAGTTTTTCCTTTGACTTTTTCAATCAGGTGTTCTATTCATGTTTTAATGTGATTTTATGTAAAGCTGTCCATGTATTAGTTCCCACTTTTACTATTTCTATTCCAGATTTTGGCAAACGTATACGGGGGGGAGTAATTATTAGGTCTCCAGCTGAATATACAAACTTTTTAACAAACAAATAAACTGTCTCTAATTTTATGGCAGCTTTATTTAAATGGAAAGAGACAGAATATCAACCAAACATCCAGAAAAGAATGCATTACATGAAAGTTGTGGGTTGATTTGCTGGTGTTCTGGCTGAGGGAGGGAGGTTCTAGGCCAGAATTTTATGGTACATAGCTTCGCCCTCTGGCCACTCATTGCAGTGAAGTCGTCCTGTACCTTTACCAGAAAAACAGCCCTAAATCATAGTTTTTCCACCTCCATGCTTGACTGTGCGGATGGTGTTCTTTGGGTCAAACTCAGCATTTCTCTTCTTTTAAAACACATCAGGTAGAGTTGGTGAAGCCAGAGAGTTAGATGTTTGTTTCATCTGAACGCAGGCGTTTCTCCCAAACCTTCTCTGAATCATTTAAATGTTCACTGGCAAACTTAAGACAGGCCTTCTTGAGCAGGGAGAGCTTGTGGGTGCTGCAAGATTTCAATCTGTGACTACATAGTGTGTTACCAGTGGTGTACTTGGGGTTTGTGATCCCAGCTGCCATAAGGTCATTGAGAAGCTTTAGTTTGGGGCTTATCCACCGTCTTTTTTTCCCTCACCCATGAGGTAAGATCTTGCACGGAGATTCAAACTGAGGGCGATTGATGGTCATTTTATATTCTCCATTTGTGAATAACTGCACCTTCTCACCAAGCTTGTTCTTGAGGAGGTTGCAATGGAAAAAATTGAAAATATATGTGTTTTATACACGTATTAAGATCAAGACGTCTGTAATTGATTGCAGCCAGAATTATGGCTGGGTTGTACCGAGTCAAATTAGGACTTGCAGCTAACCATTATTTTAGTAGCCGAGTATTCCTTTGATTAATCCATTTATTAATCAAAGGAATCAGATAAAAATAAATAAACATTTTTAAATGTTTTCTTTTGTATCTTTGAAGTCACATCCTACACATGTGGCTTATTTGACGTACAAAGGGTATGAGTGAAGCTTGACGGCTGTTATCTGTAGTAAGACTCTAACTGGAAGGGACTTTCCTCGCTTTCCAGCTCATAGATAATAATATGATAAACATTTTATTTTATGACAGTGTCATCAAAAGGAAGCATGTGATTTGTCTCTCTTTAAAACACAGGTGTTTTAATGGTAAATGGTCTGTATTTGTATAGCGCCTTACTAGTCCCTAAGGACCCCAAAGCGCTTTACACATCCAGTCATCCACCCATTCACACACACATTCACACACTGGTGATGGCAGCTACATTGTAGCCACAGCCACCCTGGGGCGCACTGACAGAGGCGAGGCTGCCGGACACTGGCGCCACCGGGCCCTCTGACCACCACCAGTAGGCAACGGGTGAAGTGTCTTGCCCAAGGACACAACGACCGAGACTGTCCGAGCTGGGGCTCAAACCGGCAACCTTTCGATTACAAGGCGAACTCCCAACTCTTGAGCCACGAACTGCTCATTGCTTTTAGTAGTTTAAGTGCGTACTATATCTGTCAAAAATTACACACTGGCTCTCGTAGATTAGCAGGAAGAGTTCTGACAGTGTTGTATCACCTGGATGAGCTAGATTTAGTTTGTGTGTGTGTCTGCATGTTTAAGTGTGCTGGTGAACAAGTGAGTACGTGTGACTGGAATGAGGACACGCGAGCATGTCAGCAGTCTCTGTGACAGCGTTTTAGGGCTTCAACGATTCATCGAGTAACTAGATTCTAAAAAAAACAACAACCCTGTTTTGTTTACTTCAATGCTTCGTTTAATGTGCAATTCTGTAACGATCACATGTCACAGTGTAAACACGAGCGTTTCACCGACTAAGAACAGATGACCAGTGATAAGAGCGCACATATCAATAAAAACTGTTGCACAAAGTTGTCCCTGTTTATTGTGGCGCCACAGAAGAGCACGGTGAAGAACGAAGAGGCAGAGCTGTTACCTAAATGCTGAGCTCAGGCGAAGTGAAAGTTGGCTCTTTTTAACGTATGAAACAGAAACGTTTGTTTCCGTGAAGAAAAGGGAACTTTGTAGCTGCTCCCATCCATGTTTTAAACATCAAACATCTACATTAAAGCCACAGAACTTACATTAAAATATGCAGATGAACTGTTAACTTGGTCTGATATGATGTTTAAATCGGGCAGGTTGCTGAAGGCAAGTATAATATACTTTTAGATTAATCTAATTCTACAAAATAATGTTACTAAAGCCCTGAAATAAATATGGTGTAGACTTTAGACTCAGTCCTGCTTGTTGCAGGTATTGCTGCCATATAAAATAGGATCGCTGTTGTGTTATCAATCTGTTTGTTGAAAAACTGCTATTTTCTTCACACAGGTGCTCCTATCTCCTACGTTTCTATTTAAGGTCTTTTTTTAATCATAGATGTGGGCGAAACACTCAGAACAGCCCAGATCAAAGACTTATTACACAAATCCATTTATAACATGGCTGTAATGTGTGTCTTCAGTATCTTCATTAAGATAAAACTACGATAAAATTAGAGACTGTTTATTTCTTTGGAAGTGAACAAACGTAATAATCCCAGCAGGTCATCAAATGATTATTTTCTCAACTGTGTGCAACTCTGAAACAAGCTTTTATTTTATTTTTTTAGCTCTTCTTCCTTTAAGGCACACCTACCTTTAGCTTTCTTCTGATTGGCCGGCCATTGCAAACAAAAGAATTAAACGAGGAGAGTTTTTTAAGCTCATAACAAGAGCTGTGCACCTGAGAAAACCTGTCAAAGACTCAGGAGCACAAAACAACTTTTGGCTTACAGCAATTGCTGGTACATACATGGACCTCATTATTTACAACAGGAGTATCCACCACTGTAAAAGTATATATAACAGGAAATAAGGAACAGCACAGTCAGTCCCCCATATGGTAAATATCCTACAAGGATCAGGTCATGTGACTGTGGGGGAAATGTCCAGGATTCCTTGGTTTTCTTTGGCCCTCGAGTAGTTCTCGCAAAGCTTCGAGGCGTGTTTGGGCTCGTTATTTCTGCAGCAGAATGAATCTTTCCCCATCGAGATGCCGACCAGAGCGCGTAGCGTGCCTACAAGCCATCGTCGGTGAGGGTGCAGTCAGTTCGTTGGCAGAGTTTCTCTGTAGCGCTCACGATGCATCGCTTGCAGGTGTGGCGTTTGTTTCGACACTTGAAATATCAAATTGAGCAAGACAAAACGATCCCACGTTGCAAATGTGGTTGATGCGTGCTTCTCATCTCTTAACAGCGCTGGTGACCCTTGTCAATAATAAATTTGTGTAGAGCGTCCGCTTTTGTGCTCATCATGGGCGCACGATGACTCACAGCGCTAAATGAAACCCAGAGACGAGTGGCTAACAGAGTGCCTACATCTTCTGCGGTTGTTTTTGCTCTGTTTGTGCTGTCGGTGGTGGTTTTCGTCAGAAGTATCTGCTATCTGCTTCAGGGGGAATTCCAGCCGCAGAGCCGCTGCGGAGAGGCCTGAACGAGCTCAGCGATGTTTGTCAACATGTTCTCAACACATTTCAGGTAAGCATGTGTGACTGTTCTGTACACAACATGTGTCTTACATAGAAAAATGACCCGGGGTGCGTTCCAGAAAACAGGTTTGATAAACTCTGAGAATCACCTTGAACTCTTTACTCTGAGACAGGAAAGTCTGAGTTTGTGGTTTCAGCACAGCTGGTCAGAATTGGTTTAATCAGCTCTAATTTAAGCGTGTGCGTGGGGAATGGGGGGAAAAAGCCACCATCAGTGGAGGGCAGATAACTTGTTTTCCCTATTGTGACGGCTCAAGTATAAATGCACGGTCCCTTTGGACCACAGCGATTATCTCGTAAAACACGAATGGAGATGTCATTCGACATGATCCAGTCAATCATCATTTACGCATCCTAAATTTCCCTTAATTGATGACAGAGCTGGAATCTTGCAGAAATCCCAGCCTACGGTCATGTCTGCATGTTATCTCCTGATTAACTAAATCAGCCACAGTGCCTTGAGAGCAATCTCCTTGCTAGCTTTATTAGTCTAATTTCATTATAAACAAGCATGCACCTGCCTATACTCATATGATTTCTGAAAATTGAACTTCTATCGACTTGTGATTCGAGCACATAAATGACTGAGGAATAAGTGCTTGAGGCCTCGTGTCATGAGCAGTAAATTCCACAGTTATGGAATCATTTCTTTTTTTCCATTTTGATGAGAGAGGAGGCTTCATGTCCAGCTCGATCTGGGTGGAGCTGCTCCTGCTACTATACACTGAAGCTGTCGCTGAATGTGCCTGCCAGTGATTGGTCAGAACACAGAGACCTAAATTATCCTCCTAGGACCTGGCGTCCACATATGTGGACATCACATTTTGGGTTATTTAGACCAAAATACTCAATTTTGCTCAACAAGGGCCTGATATCCACTTATGAGGACATTATACTGCTACTGTCCTATCGAAATTTTAAACGAATATCCTCATATGTGGATCTCATTTTTTTAGAAACAAAAATCAGGTAAAAAAAAAATCTGGCAATTCTTTGTTTTTACATTCATCTGGCCCCAATCAGCCCAAATATCAAAGAGAAATCAAAAATGCATGCCGTGGAAGAGTTTGGGTCTTGGGAGGTTAAACCATTAAAGGTAATTAGAGTGGACAGTACTGGACTGATAGGGCAGCGGTGCAGTGATTAGCGCTGTCCCCTCACAGCAGCGAGGTCCTGGGTCTGACCCCGCTGATAGTGAACTGGCTTTTCTTCGTGGAGTTTGCATGGGTTCCTCCAGAGTCCAAAAACATGCATATTAGGCCACTTAGGGATTCTAAATTTGTGTGAATGTCACTGTAAATTGTTCTTTATGTCTTCGTATTGGCTCTACAATAGCCTGCTAACCTGCCAGAGTCTACCCTACGTTTCAGGGTATAGCTGGGATAGGCTCCACTCCCTCCACAACCCTGCATTGGACAAAAGGTTGTGAAAATTGATGGATGGAAGCTGGTTATTGGTTGTTGAGCTGTGGAAGTTTCAGCTTGACCTTTTTGGCTACCTGTTGAAACAAATGCAGCAACACTGTCAACTTCATGCATGCTGAACACCAACTTGTCTGGTTTCCATGAGACTGGACAAGTTGAAGTTCTGAAAACGTGGTTGTTTTTTTTCTTTCCATTTGTTTTCATATGTTCTTTGTTCCTCCACACAACATAAAAGATTTACTAACGCCCACGCAAATTGGTTTTGGCGTTAAAAAATGCACAGTGGTATTTACAAAGAGAGCACAGATTGCACGTAAGAGGTGGGACCTCAAAGACTTTTATGAATGATCTCTGGGAGTTCCTTTATCACAGTGCAAAATATAGAGAGCAGAATATTCAAACCAAGCGTTAGCAGCTGCCAACAATTTCTTCCTACCCCAGGGTCTCTTCCCATTACAGGAGTCCTGCTAGAAGCTGACCTGGTGCTCTCATTTCTAAACTGGGGAAAGCAACAAGAAGCCAACCTGAATTTCCATGCACGTAACAGGACAGAGAAAGAAACCCTGGGCGTTCTAGCAAACAGTAATTTTAAGTGAAAGGACAGTCAGCTGACTTTAATTAAATGTGACACTCCCACATGCTGCCTGAAATCCACTTCTGACGTGGACGTTCTTTAAATTTGTTCCAGGCAAGAGTTAACGAGTTCAAAGAAAGACAAGAGCAACCCATGGAATGAACGGCGTTTGGCACGAGGGACAGCGAGGGAGTCGGAGACACCAGTTCTGCATCCACACCATGAAAATGAGTTACCTGGACATTTCTACTTTTTTTTTTCGTATTATTTAAATATACATACTAGGGAGCAGGAGGAATGGCAAGTTCTCCGATTCCTGAACACAGTCTGTATCAGTTTCAAACATCTGTGCAGCTTTTGTATTTGTAGTATTTTCAAATTGATTAATGATGATAAATGTGAATACGTTTTGTGTTTATCATTCCCTGAATGCTGGAATGATGATTGAAACAAATATAAAACATTAAACTCTTAAAGACTTTGTGTTTTCCTTTTTGCCATGGATTTCACATTATTATTTTTTTTTTTCCTTCATAGGGAGACGGTTTTCACGGATGTCCAGATCTAAATTTTGTTTTTCCCTAGATTGCTCTCATCTGTCCTTTGAAGCTGTGTTTGACGAATGTCCTTATTAGAAGAAGAATGTGGTGTGAAGGACTGCGCCCAGTGCCAAGAATACAGAGGGAAAATATGAGGGGAGTGAAGTGTGAATAACAAGGTTAAAGTTATTTGAGGTTAATCGCATCTCTTCATCAGTCACATGTTCAAGCAAGGCGCGCTCTTCGAGTATGGAAAAGAGTTTGAGGAAAAACAACAACCAGCTGAGAAACAAAGTGTGGAGTAACCTTGTTTCAGGACTGCAGGCATCGTGAGAATGAATTACAATTGTTAGATAATTGCTGTAAATGTCAAAATTTGTCACAAATTTGCCAACATAACCAAAGTACCACAAGTCACCAGAAAAGCATAGTAGGAAAAGGTGAAAAATAAATGAAAATACAATTTAAAGTTGAAACTTTATGGCATCCTTGACATTTTCCAAAGTTGTTTGGTGGCCCAGCGGCTTTGCTAGGCCGATTCTGGTCCCCAGCCTTATCTTTGGCAACCCTAATTTAAAGGGTTACTTTGGCAGGTAAAAGAAGTGAATTTTGTGTGTGGACTTTTCTTTAAAGTTCAAAATTAAGTTGAATCATCCTAGATCAGATGCACCAAAAAAATTTATTTCAGTCTCACCTGCTCACAAAATATTGTTAAAGCAGTATTGAGATTCGTCCATGTGATCTTGAGCAAACTGTGTACGTTCTTCTGGAGAGCAGCGCTCTGTCCTTGAAGCCGTTCCATGCACACGATTGCCGTTCGCCGTTCTCCTGATGGTGGAGTCATCAACACAAACATTAGCCAAGAAAGAGAGAGAGAGGCCTGCGACTGTTCCTTTGTGACCTTGATGACTGTAACATGGTTTGCTGTGGGAATGATCTTTGATTGTCAACCTCTCCTTCATAGTTGAACACCATCTGTCTGACTGATTGGACTTGTGGAGTCTGAATTGTTCTGGGATGGTTTTGTAACCTCTTACAGCTGCATGAGCATCAACACCAACTACGATCCACTCCCTCAAATGTGTTTTGTAAAGATCAGCCTTTGATAGATCCCTGTTCCAGTCATGTTGTTGTTGTTGTTCACTTAAAAACATCAAAAACCCACCATCCACGCCCGATTTTCATTCAATGAATTGATAACATGTGTCTCCTAATTTTACCTTTAAATTATCCACTAAATCAAGAAATTCTTAAACTTTTGCCCCATCCCATGTACAGTGGGGCAAAAAAGTATTTAGTCAGCCACCGATTGTGCAAGTTCCCCCACTTAAAATGATGACAGAGGTCAGTAATTTGCACCAGAGGTACACTTCAACTGTGAGAGACAGAATGTGAAAAAAAAATCCATGAATCCACATGGTAGGATTTGTAAAGAATTTATTCGTAAATCAGGGTGGAAAATAAATATTTGGTCAATAACAAAAATACAACTCAATACTTTGTAACATAACCTTTGTTGGCAATAACAGAGGTCAAACGTTTACTATAGGTCTTTACCAGGTTTGCACACACAGTAGCTGGTATTTTGGCCCATTCCTCCATGCAGATCTTCTCGAGAGCAGTGATGTTTTGGGGCTGTCGCCGAGCAACACGGACTTTCAACTCCCGCCACAGATTTTCTATGGGGTTGAGGTCTGGAGACTGGCTAGGCCACTCCAGGACTTTCAAATGCTTCTTACGGAGCCACTCCTTTGTTGCCCGGGCGGTGTGTTTTGGATCATTGTCATGTTGGAAGACCCAGCCTCGTTTCATCTTCAAAGTTCTCACTGATGGAAGGAGGTTTTGGCTCAAAATCTCACGATACATGGCCCCATTCATTCTGTCCTTAACACGGATCAGTCGTCCTGTCCCCTTGGCAGAAAAACAGCCCCATAGCATGATGTTTCCACCCCTATGCTTCACAGTAGGTATGGTGTTCTTGGGATGCAACTCAGTATTCTTCTTCCTCCAAACACGACGAGTTGAGTTTATACCAAAAAGTTCTACTTTGGTTTCATCTGACCACATGACATTCTCCCAATCCTCTGCTGTATCATCCATGTGCTCTCTGGCAAACTTCAGACGGGCCTGGACATGCACTGGCTTCAGCAGCGGAACACGTCTGGCACTGCGGGATTTGATTCCCTGCCGTTGTAGTGTGTTACTGATGGTGACCTTTGTTACTTTGGTCCCAGCTCTCTGCAGGTCATTCACCAGGTCCCCCCGTGTGGTTCTGGGATCTTTGCTCACCGTTCTCATGATCATTTTGACCCCACGGGATGAGATCTTGCGTGGAGCCCCAGACCGAGGGAGATTATCAGTGGTCTTGTATGTCTTCCATTTTCTGATGATTGCTCCCACAGTTGATTTTTTCACACCAAGCTGCTTGCCTATTGTAGATTCACTCTTCCCAGTCTGGTGCAGGTCTACAATACTTTTCCTGGTGTCCTTCGAAAGCTCTTTGGTCTTGGCCATGGCGGAGTTTGGAGTCTGACTGTTTGAGGCTGTGGACAGGTGTCTTTTATACAGATGATGAGTTCAAACAGGTGCCATTCATACAGGTAACGAGTGGGGGACAGAAAAGCTTCTTACAGAAGACGTTACAGGTCTGTGAGAGCCAGAGATTTTCCTTGTTTGAGGTAACCAAATACTTATTTTCCACCCTGATTTACGAATAAATTCTTTACAAATCCTACCATGTGGATTCATGGATTTTTCTTTCACATTCTGTCTCTCACAGTTGAAGTGTACCTCTGGTGCAAATTACTGACCTCTGTCATCATTTTAGGTGGGGGAACTTGCACAATCAGTGGCTGACTAAATACATTTTTGCCCCACTGTAGGTGTAATTTTGATTTTTTTTTTCCCTGAATTTCATGAAAATCTTTTAATCTTCAAGGTCATTTTTATGCAGAAATGTAGAAAGACAAGTGCTCAATAACCACTGTAACGTGGGATGACTAATAGAGAAATAATGCATTGATGCCACTGCTGTGGTTTTCAAAATGATTTAATTCGAAATCCCAGTTTAATGTGCCAGTCATGCACAAATGCAAAATACACCACGAAACTCATATAATGACAGAGAACCACATGAAACATGGTCACAAACTTTAAATACTGTTTACTTGGACATGTGGTTGTTGACAGCAGCACTGGGACACTGAAGCATTGCTATGAATATATAATTCTTTTAACAAACAATAATTTTGAGTGTTGATGTGGTTTTGTCAGCGTCACGAAGTTTAGAATTGAATAGAAGCAGGATGAAGTTCTAGCCCATACCATGTTTATGTAAAACATATTGGAACTCTCCAAAGTGTCTGGCGTAGGAGCTCAGAAAGTCCTATAAAGTGAATATTATTTTTCTAATCTTTAAATATTTGCCTTGAAGTCCTTGTAAACATGCCAATAGAGGATTTTATGCTTAAATTCTTTAATTAAGTTGTTCCAGGAATCCAGTGCAGCGCCGTCTCCGTTTGACCTCAGGACTCAGCTATGTTGTTTTGTGACAACAGCCAGTTTTGTGAGATTAAAGAGATCTGTAATGTGAACAGTTGTTAAAGATCTTTTTCTCACATTCTGTCTACAGTAAATCACCACAAGACCCGCTTCTTGGAATCAGCTTCTCTATTTGTCAGCAGTAAAGTCAAGACGTTTCACAAGTTGCCATTTTATGATCTGTGATATCAAATGCAAACCAAATGCAGCTTCTTCTAAGAAAAAGAAAGCATTATGTTTATAAAATCACATTTAAGCTTCTACAAGCTGTTATTGACAGAGAAGACGGGTTGTTTTGTTCACCGTTTTCTACTTTATGTAACATGTTGTATTGTGTCAATTTTTGATGGCATCTCTACTGACCTGTAATGACTCAAACAAAAACCCTCAAACAACACAAGTGCTATAAAATGATATTTATTACTGCATACTAATATAAATGTGATTTCAGACATAAGGGGATATAAACATTTAACTTGATCGTCCAGGTCAAATTACCGACGTGTCTCAGCTTGTTGGTCCCACTTACAAAGGAAACTTACAAAGTTGTACAATCACTTAGATGCAGCTGAAAGCAGGCTCAAAATGGCAAGAAATAGATTTTAATGAGTCACATACTGCATGATCAGCTGACTTGATTGATGTTGTGTCCAGGCGTTAAAATGATAAACATATTTCAGTGTGCTCTATTTCAGTCTTCCAAATGACGGCAAACACCTTGTCTGGATTCTCAGAATACGCACATTTCACGATTACTGAGAACAGTGAAAGCGTTTCTAACCACATCTTAGAAACACTGTACTGAAATTACGCTACATAAAATGGGTTCATCCTAGGCTTTTCTTTATCACTGGACTGAGTGTTATTAATATTGGCACTGTCCCATTTTCTTAAAATGAACTGTAACATGCAATTTTTTCTCCCCAAGTGACAATGTTGTGAATACAGAATAAATGTGTTCCTTCTGATGGGGAGTTTTTATATTAGATTTATATGTGATTATTAAGTGCTTGTATTCACTTTACTTTCAGCTACCTTTATCCTTCTCATTGTGAGATGACGTTAGATTAGATTAGATTTTTCTTCAAAAAGCGTTTTGTTTGTTTCTGTTGGCTGGCATACAAACAGAGACACAGCCATGGGGTAATTAACATGTAATGCACTTGCACATACACAAATGCTGGCAATGACATTGGTCAGTTACACAGGTGACTTTGCAGGCTCTACAAAGACTCACCACAGAAGTCTAGACAGACAAGTTCATGCAGCACGGCCCCTCCCCCCACTAGCAGCTGAACGCATCAACAGACTCTGCAAAGCATCTTAATTTATATCCTGTCTTTCTGAGGAAGTTTGAGAGGTCAGTAAAACTCCTGTTTCAAACACATTTAGTATTACTTAGTTAACACAAACATTAATCTGACTGGCATAAATGTTAGCATTAGCCATTTAACTGTTAGCAGCTAACCCACGTTAGTTGTCTGTTATCATTAAGCTAGCAGCTATGGCTAATAATGAAATATTAACGGTAATTTTGGAGCTAGGCAGCAGATTTTATCAGTCCTGCCTGTCTGTAAAGTTATTGGACTGTTAATTTAACACGAAGGCACAGTTGTTTTTGTAAAAAAACAGTTTCATTTCTCACTGGCAGCCTACCTCTTCAACTCTGTTCAGCAACAAAAACGTGGGACTAAGTCGACAGAAGCACAGAAAATGAACAGGGCTGTGGTTCAATCCTTTGCATGAACCAGCATTGTTCTAATATTTTAAAAGAAGTATGCCTATTTTGTCATTTTTTCATCTGCGGTGTTAGAAATAGCATCAGGTATTGAGTATTTTCCTGAGTGTCGGAATTCTAGTATCGCGAAAACCCTACTCAGGACATTACAGCCCAGCCCTGCTTCGACTGTCTGACCCTGGGAGACTAATTTACTGTTTAAAAAATAGATAATAATGATAATAAGAAGAATATGTGTGCTCCTGGTCACACTCCTCGTTCAAAGCTGCAAGCTCTTCCACTGCAATTTCCCGTTTGGTCTCTGGGTCTGAGCACCCAGCTGTCATTCCTAGTAACGATCCTCAACATAAAAGCTGAGTCTGTTTGAAACAAAAGTCGATGGTTGCTCTCTGCACAAGTTACAGGTCCATGATGCCTCATTTAAGTCATGTCTGACCTCAGCTTTTTATGGGCTGTGTTGTGGAACTTTTTAACCTTCCCTTGTTATGTGAGTTTTTAAATCATTCACTTACATACAGCTTAACCAGCAAATTTCTTTTTCCTTCCCAAAAGCTTTTACATGGCTCAGAAATGTATTACTTAAACAGCTCTCACAAAGCATTTTCAGACTAATTTCCAGCCACAGAAACATTACTGCTCTCCGATAGAGGTGAAATATTTGGCAATAATAACACGTGGACACCTCACGTCTTTAGGTAACACAAGCTCTCCGTGTGCTTTGTGTTGTTTTCTTAGAAAAATAGAAGCTACATTGTAAAATTACTAAGGGTCACAGTTTCCCTCTAGCTTTCCCCGTGAGGTAATAAAGCTTCAACAGGTAGTGTTTTTCAGTGCTTATTCATAGCTACACAAAGTACTAAGGATAAATATGATGGTAAGTTTGCACTCTATATGTAAATAATACTGTACATACATTTACATAGTGGTTTGAATAAACATTCTGTATAAATGCATTTTTAGTGTCACCGAGTTGTCCTCTAGAGAGGCCTCAGCGTAGGAATATGAACGTGTTTATGTAGCATCGGTTTCATCAAAGCTTTTGCATTTACTATTACAGCCTGAGGAGGCACACTTCCATTATTTCATCAGCATTTTGGGGTTGATCTTTGAGTCTTTCAGTCTGCGGCGAGTCCTGTAGAAGTGACTCCAGGTTCCCCTTCTGACTCTGATCTGAAGGCCAGTTTGTTGGCACTGAGACTGCTGTTTGTCCCTGATGGGAGCACTGGTGTGTACAGGAGGAGGTGTGCAATTAGTGTGTTTGCATTTATGAAGAGCTTGTGTATTTCTGACTGGAACGGGAGCTGGAGCGGTCTAGTCCGTTACCGTGGCATGAGCCCTTCCAGCGTCCTTGGTCATCCAGATGAGATGTTCTGTAACACCAGCAACACAGGCAAGACTACGAAACAGCAAAAAAATATATAAGGTTTAGACTTTTGACAAATAGGTTTTCTTGTAAAACCACATTTGTAATTTTATTGCATACCTGGAAACAGTTTTTAAACTTTTGGCTGACAAAGTAGAGGGCAATCGGGTTAATGCAGGAGTTTATGGAGGCCATGTTGATTCCAATGTAATCCATCACTAATAGGAAACTGACAGATAAAAAAGCCAAGGTTTACATGCAAGACTACAGGAAGGTTCAGAATGGAGAACAATCGCACTGGCTATCTACGTGCCTACCTGAGCAGCTCACAGCGGTCGGGGTCATCCTCCTCATAGATTGTTTTCTTCAGAATACGGCTGAGATGAAGGGGCAGCCAGCAGAAAGCAAAAATCAACACCAAGCAGAACACTGTCTTTGCTACTTCCCTCCTCTGCAGCACACACACACAAAGAAATCAGAGGAACAGTAAGGTGACCATACCCAGCTCTTGATCTAATCACAATTCACAGGTTACTGTAATGTGTGGTGTACAGAAAGAAAATTTTTGCTGTCATTGGTTAGCTGTATTTCACAAACTAATATAAAGATCCACTGTGCCAGTGAATTTAGTCATTAGTTTGAGTGACCAGTACTCTCTGAGAAGAAGTGATTCTTGTAAATTATAGCAGACATCGCCATTGCATAAGCTAATCAGTGTAATGGTTCCCAGCATGGCTGTCATCTGCATCTCTACCTGCTTCATGTGGTCATTGAGTGCGATGCGCATGCCTTTTTTGCGGCTGAGCATCTCACAGGACATGAGAGTGTAGAAGATTCCCGTGCAGACCAGAGGGAAACAGAAATAGAAGCCAAACAGCCACCAGTCCTTCGCTTCCTTGTAGAACTGGGAAAAAAACAAAACAAGGGTACTGGAAAAAATACATATCTATTTTTCAAGATAATGTCATGTTAAACCTGTAAGAGGCAGGTACAGTGCAACTTTGGTCTAAGTACATAAATCCATTTGTATCTCATTTGATCCACAAGTTTCCCAGAACTCTGCGTCATCAACATAATCACTGTTTTCCTGGCCTGTTGTACGTCTTTGGTGGATTAGCTGCGTCTTTGCTAATCTTTGCTTATATGGATAATGTTGATATTGTTGCTGATATTTCAGCTTGAATATTTACTTTGTTAAACCAACATAAAATTGTGTGTATTATATTTTACAGTACTGTGCAAAAGTCTTGAGCCACCCCTCTGTTTTTAAAAAAAAATTTTCCTAGGAAAAGTGGAAATAGGTGAAAACATACATGGAAATACAGCATACAAGGAAAAATACGAGTTTGTAAAATTGCAACAACCTTGAAAGCCAAAACATGACAGAGCCTCCACGGTGTTTTACAGATGCTGCAGACATTGAACTTTTACATACATGCTGATGATGACTTTCTTATTTCTTAAGGACATAATTTTCAGATACGATTCCTCTGACATAGATAATTGGATACATCTTTTTTTTAGGCCAGCCACTTCTTTTGCACCAAAACATGTTTTTGGGAAACACCTTGATGGTGCAGAATATTATTTTAATGCAAACATTATTTGGCTTCAAAAACTTTGCTGTGTTTTTCTGTTTTTTTCTTTTTTAATTCAGCTCAAGAAATGAGAACAAATAATGTGGTTTTTATGACAGGCTGCATTTAAAAAAGTGCCTAACGATACAATTTAAACTGTTTTTTTGCCAAGTTGACTGTTATGTGTAGACAACATTTACTCATCCCTCATAGATTAATGTTAAGCAGTTTAACAAATGAAAAAACAAAGGGAAAAAAAGATCCTCTAAAAATGTTTAGGCACAAGGACCGGACTAAAAATGTGTGATGATGCAGGCGATGTCCAAACTAAATAAAAACTTTGAAAGACCTTCAGAAAGCCTGGAGGACTTAAAAAAAATAACAGAAACTCTGGTTTCCTGGAGATTGTAAAGAAATGAGGAGTGGCTTATGACTAATAAACAGTACCTTGATTCATAGCAATAATCAGCTTAAATCTGACTATTGATCAAAGCTGACATTGTAGGTTTATAAGATAATTCAAATCCTGATGACACATTAAAAGCCAGCTTCCTGCTTTGTTTCCACTGAACTGTGTGGTTCCTTCCTTCAGATTTAAAAGAATCAAAATATCTTTGTGATTTTGATCCTGCTGCGTGGCTTTATCAATGAACTGTGAAAAAGTAATTTGACATGTTTTGCCTGCAGTGTGTTGTATTGCATTTCTTTGCTGTCACTAATAACTTACTGGCAGAGTGATAAAAGGAACCTGATTAAAGAAACACTCTAATTGTATCATTGCTGTCCAGGCGCTTTACTTTGAAGAGAACCATTCTGTTGACATTTGCACTCGAAAGTAACATCAGGTGCAAGCTGAATAGAATCCAAGGGGTTTATTCCCCCTCAGCCCAATCCTAACAGATCCAAATCAACATGCTGGATAACTTTGACCATGTGTTTGTGGGAAAGTTTAATAATCCCTATTAAACATTTTGAATTGATACATAACTCCTCTCTGCCAAACTGAAGTTGTTTAGATCATATATCTCAGAAAGATGTAAGTATCCAGCTGTTTGGAGTTTTTCCATGTTGCTGGTTTTCATATTTTCTCAGCTAAGGCGGAGGTTCAGACGGCAGACAAATTAAAGGAAAAATCTGAACCTTTGACCCGGCAGC
The DNA here is from genome assembly GCF_057381915.1 of Diplotaxodon limnothrissa. Lineage (NCBI taxonomy): Eukaryota > Metazoa > Chordata > Actinopteri > Cichliformes > Cichlidae > Diplotaxodon > Diplotaxodon limnothrissa. The sequence goes on from NC_140597.1 coordinate 24,057,182, forward strand.
ATCAAACATTTTAGTCCTGACGGGAGAGGTCACTTCCTCTCTGATCAGCTGCAGCAGTTTCACCTATCTGCAGAGGGGTCGTCGTGTGATTTGATGAGTTTATAATAATGTGAATCACCAATGACGAGGCACACTGAAACTGTTCTAGAAGCACATGGTGGCCCATCGCCTAACTTAGATATTGTGTGTTGTTCTTCTTCTTTAAACTGCCACCCTGTCTGTAATTGTTGGCAGGATTATTCAAAGACTAACAAACTCGATTTTATGAACGTCGGTGCAAAAGGACAAAGGACATGGTGGAAAGAAGAAGCTATTTTAGTTTAGCGCAGATCCCGATCGCTTTCTTTAAAAAATTACAAAACAGAACAGTGGATTTTTTTCCACTTTTGGTGTAGACCACTGATGTAAGTGGGAATAATGTGCAGCTGCAAGTTAATGTAGCCCACGGGAGGCTTTAATAAGCGAACAGGAGTTCTGTGAGGTACATCCACAACGTTTCAAGAAGGTACCTACATCATTTTAAGCTCTTTCTGCTATAAATTAGGTTCAGCCTGGAATCTAACTCTTACCACATTCTTGCCAACAAATATTACACACGACTTCCCCGGGCAAACTGATGTTCTGTGATCAACACATGGAGCTGTGCTGACGCATTTCTTTGATTTACAACAGTTTAGTTTTTCTGTACTGAAGGCAAAATGCCTGAGACATGTTTTTGTTTCTACACTTCGTATTTCTCAGGCTGTTTATCATCTGTTTTGCGAACTCATGGTATAAATTATAATGTTATGACACCCTTAGTTTAGCATATCTCAAATTTATTCTGTTTATAGCAAAACACTAGTCACCTTTAATTTAATTCAGTTTTATTTATATAGCACCAAATCGCAATAATAGTTGTCTCAAGGCTCCTTATATTGTAAGATAAAGATCCTACAATAATACAGAGAAAACTATCCAACAATCACATGACCTCCTCTGAGCAAAGCACTTGGTGACAGTGGGGTGAAAAAACTCCCGTTAACAGGAAGAAACCTCCAGTAGAACCAGGCTCAGGGAGCCATCTGCAGTTACTGGCTGGGGGTGAGGGGAGGAAGAGCTTGTATGTTATTTATTGTGTTAAGTGTCCTGCATTTTAATGAGAATGTCATCATTGCCAGTTGTTAGCCCAGTGTTTAAGTGATTTTTAGAGAATGCTATCAAGCTGACAGCCCAAATTAACATGGTGGACAACGTGATCATGTTGCAGAAATAAGAGTATAGGCCAAAATGTAGAAGAGTTTAACAATATCTTGTTAATTTCTGTGCACAGTGATGAAAATTGGGAAACCGAAGGTAGCAAAGGACACCTTTTTGCAACAACTAACACCTTATGACCTTAATACATTTATATAAAAAGTACTTGTGCAGTTTTTCCACCTCATACTGGTGACCTCTACATTGTGATGCTGTAAATTTTGACTTGACTGTGACAATCTGGTGGTTACCTTCATAAAGCTTGTGGTCTGTTCTGGATGCAACAGGCAAACCCTCAGCTTGGTGCCTCTGTATGGTATCTCCAACATGTCGAATGCGAGCGCCTCGGGAACTGCCAGCACCACAGCAAGCAGCCAGATCAGTGTCACCTCCACAGCTTTCCACAGTGGGATTCCCATCCCTTTCACCCTGCTCCATGATGTCACTGCATGGTAGCTATAAACAGAGACATCCATTAGCTGCTTTTAATACTAACACTTGTCAGTGTCTATGTATGTGTGTGGAGTAGTGGTGTACTCACCGGTCAATACTGAGTGCGCACAAGCTGAGGACGGTGATTCCCACCGACGCTTTCTGGATGAACGGCATCAGCTTACAGACGTACACGCCAAATGGCCAGTCCTCGGCTAACAGCTGCAGGAAAAAGAGACGGAGAGGAGAGAGTTTTGTAAATGTAAGAAGTTCACCTGTGTAAACATGCGGGCAGACCTCTTTGAGGTCCATTTAGGGGTCCTTCTTTCCTCGTGTCTTCTTTCATTAATACAGCTTCTAATGCCAAAAGCAACAACAGCATGTTCCTCGTGACTGCCAAGTCCATCTCCCAGGGGCAATAAGTTCTGCTCAGGGTCAGGACAGCATGTGTAACAACAAATTATGGCCACACATCTGAATATCAGAAGGGACTTTATATTTTTCAGCTGCTCACAGCAATCTGTACTGTTCGCTAATCTATCAGAGGTTGTAAAGCCTTCGCACTCTAAATGTTTCTTCATTAAATCAAAAAGTTGAAATGCATCTTAATACTCCCACAAAAAAGTTTCAAATATTGTTTTTTGGTTTAATAAGCTCTTGCAGGCTGGGATTGTCTGGCTGCACTAAAATCTCTGACCATTGGATAGTGCAAGTGAATAAAGTCCTTTCTATGAAAATCCTAGCATAACACTTTACATCTGCCTTTTTATGGGTTTGACAATCCCTTGAAGTTTTAGGTAGACAAGTCTGCAACATCAAATCTTACAAAGCAATAAATAAACCTGATTTATTTATTCAATTCAATTCAATTTTATTTATATAGCGCCAAATCACAACAAAAGTTGCCTCAAGGCAACTTTTGATACAGAGATAGATACAGAGAAAAACCCAACAATCATATGACCCCCTATGAGCAAGCACTTTGGCGACAGTGGGAAGGAAAAACTCCCTTTTAACAGGAAGAAACCTCCGGCAGAAAAAATTACAATTATCAGGTTTACATTTTAGGCAATGTAAACTGCTTTAGCTTGAAGTAATACTAAAGTAAAATACTAGATGCATCCTCAGCTTTGGTAATAAACTGAATCAATATTAAGTTTCTACATATTGTGTAAGTCAGCTAAATTATTTAATGAAGACTTTGTCATGCGAAACTTTCACTTGTATTAACAGTGAATTGAATTTTATTCAAAGATATAACTGTGTGATTTTAACACAGCAAACAGTTTCTGAATTAGAGACCTGAGAGACAGAGATCACATTAAAGTGACAAACTCCAAAATGAAGCCACAAAAAACAACAGACAAACAGACTCATAGCTGGCAGAGGGGTAATCCAGCAACCAGTGGGTAATGTAGCTATGTCCATCTTTTATGTACAGTCGATGTTAAACTATGAGAAGAATCATAAAGACACATAGTATAAATCTGGTTACCTTGTACACATTGATGGGGATGGCGATGACAATATATAACAGGTCTCCCAGTGCCAAGCTGCCAATGAGTACATTGGGTCCATTCCTCATACATTTGTTCTTATATATGATCCTGAGCAGTGTTGAGTTGCCAATGATTCCCACGACAAAGATCAGGCAGGATATGATGGTGTTCACATATTTGAAGGCTTGCTTGATCTCCGTGGGGTTTATGCACATGGGGGGGTGCGAGCTCCGTGGTCGGCCCGGCTGCGAGGGTGGAAGAACAACTGATGCGTTGTTGTTGCCGGGTTCTAAAGCTTCAAGCCCACTTTGGGAGTCACGGACGAACCTGGAGGCTGCAGCCTCCGCAACCATCAGAAGACACAGCAGTGTGATGGCCCTCATCTTCACAGAAGCCTCACCCAAAGGTGCACAGAAGTAAGAAAACAAACACTTAAGGCACACACACGCATCCACCCACTGGGTCTTGCTCCACAGCTGGCAACGTCTGAGTCCAAGTTGTCCTGCAGAGAAAATAGTTCAACCATCAAAACAGAAAACTTGCTGCATGTGTGAAATGAAGACAAGCCTTCCAGAATGCATGCTGAGATGAAAACCAGCAACGATGGTGAGTTCACCGCTTTGGCCTAAAGTATTTCTAACAAATGTTAGATTCTCAGGGCGCATAAAAAGATATTTATGGTTTGAAGAGGATGACTTTTGATTCATCTAGAACGCCAAAAGCACGTCTGTGTTTTTGTTTACCCTATAAAATATGTACTTGTTGCTGATCCTGTGATTTTTCAACTTGGGGTTCACATTTACAGTTCTGTACCAAATAATTATAAAAATAACTACTGAATGGATTATTAAAAAGTTTATTACATATAATAATGCCCCTCTGAGCATGACCAACATCACCAGGTGCAAATTTAAATTTCTCCTGTGCTTTGGTTTATGGTGAAAATTCTTTTTTTGAAGAAATTAAAAAAAAGAAACCAGTTTAACAATCTCAGCGACCCCTGCAGTATGTTCATGGATCAACTAAGAGCAAAATCATCCCCACACCATTGAGCCAGCCTATTGTCGCTCGATCCAGTAATTATAAAACAAAGCAAACATTTCAAGCACAATCCTGAGTAAGCAATTTGCTCTTGAATCAACAGGCGTCACAATATATTTAACTGAGTACATGTGCACGTATATTAAACACATCATCAAAGCAGCGTTTTTATGCGATGAAAAAGAAGCTGTAAAATAAAGGCTGGTGAACAAAGGGAGCAGGAGGGATGAAATATTGATGAAAACAGTGTTTGTGTGTCCCGTGCGCTCTAACATTGATTCTTTCTTTCACTCATAGAGGACTCTAACTTGGCTATGAGCCCTCTCAAGAATCATGCCCCCCCCACCACACACACACCCTCAGAATGGCCTGGAGCATGGAGGGATAAATGGGCTGATTGACGAATACAACCGCGTCTATAGAGACATGCTATCGGGGTGAAGACGTACACACACGCTCACACACCACACAGACACACTCACACACACATGGGTACAATCTTCATCTTGGCGCAGATGAGCAAACCTCTTTGACATGATGGTTTGGAAAGGCAACAATTTGCGGACACACAGGGTTACTTTTAAATAATCATGTCAGAATACACTTGCATTTGCAAAATTTAATGCAGTTGCACTAAAAGAAGCAACATACGCTTGAGCGCATGCACACACACACACTCGCTCAAAGACAACTGCTATTCATAAATGCATTTGACTGAAAAACACTAGTTGGTTCTGTTCTCACACACAAAGACAGAAAATCACATGGGTCAACTCACACACATATCACAAGAAATCAGTTTTGAAAAATGTGGCCATCGTCCAAACGTATGTCTCGGTCATGTGAATGATGCCTTTGTGTTGTGTAACATGGCAGCTCATTAGGCTATGTTAGAGCAGAATTGTCTGATTTAATTGGAAACCTGAGTTTTAACTGGCCCGATCCTCTTAATCTAATAGATTTGGCTTTAGAGACCATCTCCAACCTTTAGCTCTGCTGGCTCCACATCTGAAGAGGTTGAGAGAGAGGGAGGGGGAATGTTGGCAACCAGCTGAGCAGCAGTGGAAGGGATATTGCGGTGGTCAGATAGTGTATGCCTGTGCGTGGGGGCTGAAGGTGGGAGCGCAGAGAAGTGTTGAAAACTGTGTTTTTAAAAACAATGAAATGCAGGAAGACACAAGAGGCCAGGACAGGAGAAAACTGACAACTTGATCTACCGTACAATTTGGAAGGACAATAAAATAGGGAGGAATGCACAGGAAAGGGAGAGCCAGAATGAAGGAGGGGGGTATCTGAGCTACAATGAAGAAGAGGGCAGAAGTCATGAGAGTGACCTCAAAGTAAGAGATGGCAGGAAGATTTTAGGAAGCATTTATCCTCAGCATAAATTTCCAGGATGTCCATGATGTGAGGAAATGACATCAAACTGTCTTAATTTTCTTGGATCTTCACATTCTGAATTATCCGAGCAGCACACAATAAATGTGACTGTTGAAAGCAACATGTGGTTTTCATCCCAAGCTGTGGAAAGGAGGTGGCTTCATTTTATCATTAATTTTATAGCGCTGGCTAGATAATTAGTTGGCAATAAAAGTGCAACAATCAGATAAAGCTTCGCATGCCTTTATGACTGAAATGATTCCCTGCGGCAGAATACAGCCGCTGAAAGTTATGTATTTTTTTTTAAAAGTGAGAACACAGTGCGCATAAACCTGAAAACTGTATTTTTAGACAAAAAGCTTGGGAGCTTGTATATCCGAGCAAACAAATCCCGCATAAGTAAAGTTTATGGGAATATTTGTTGAACATCGTCACGTTGTCACTGCTGTTTAGAAGCGCAATGTCTAAAATCATGTGCACATCATCACAGTGCCGTTTTACATGGCTGTGAGGGGATAAAAACCAATGCTTCCAAATGTTTCCAAATCCACCGAACCTGAATTTAGGTAATAGTTAAACAGCCTCCTTTAAAAAAAAAAAATCCCTATTAAAGTGTTAAATGTTTCTCCGACAGTGCCCTGCAGGATCTCCAGGGTGAAAAGATCCGATAAATCCTCTCTAGCAAGAAGGAAAAGCTCTTCAAAGCTTTACTCTTTTGATGGTGTTGTGATGCATTCATGCCACACATTTTAAAGACAAAGCCTGCGCGCTTGCAGGTTCTGGAAGCGACAAAGGTCGCAGCCTGAGATCAGCTGGTGATGCGGCGCACAAGCCGCTCGTTTTCAGCTCTGCAGCTGTCCGAAAACTACACGATCATGCAGGAGCATCAGAGGGCAGGCTGAAAGTAGGTTAAAGCATTCATCAAGTCCGGCACAAAGGACTGAATGGGGTTCAAAGCAGTAAATATAAAACTCTATGACATGGCAACAAAACATATTTGGCATGCAAAGTGCAAACTTCAAAAAGCCCGGAGAATGCAGTAGCAGACGCACAAGAGCAGTTAATATATACACAAAACTGCAGATAGATAGATAGATAGATAGATAGATAGATAGATAGATAGATAGATAGATAGATTGTAGTCTAGTATAACATACATTTGTTGTTGCCTCTCCATATTTAAATTGAATCAAATGTTAATTATTAAATTAATACCAGCTTCACTCGACTTACCGGACCGCGCTGTTATGATGTGCTCAAACTCAACGTTTTAGATCAATATTCCTCTGATTGGCCCGAAGCTGTTTGTGTGAGTTCCTGGCGTTCAGAGCTGTGCGTAAAACCTCCCCTCTCTGCTCCGCCTGCGCTCTGAGCAGCCTCCCGACAAGTCGAGGGGGTTAAATACCCAAGCCGGGAGGTTGCGAAAGCAGCCAATCAGACACAGCCATCCTTTCCATTGTGTTGTCAGGATGAATGCAGGAAGACTTTAGAAATACATCTTTTCAATACTGCAGATGAAAAGCCTATCGGATTGTTCCCGCAAAATAATAAATGTGTAATATATGACCTTTCCTTTGCTGTTTGCTTGTTTTATGGGAATCTTTTTTGCCTTCAGCCGTTCTCCACTGATGAGCCTCTTCAGAATCATCGACTCCATCTCCAGGGGAAAACTGAGGTGGGTTGCACCAAATATATCTCAGTTATTAAAACACTGATTCACCTGGACCACCTATGGGAAGCCTCATTCATCCATTCAAAAACACACTGATTTATTTTTTTTTAAAGATAACATTCATCCACACACTCACACTCCAATGGTTGTATCAGGGGAAACTTGCCTTTCTTCCACATGCAGGCTAGAGGAACCAGGGACTTAACCACCAACCTTTCGCCACAGCTGCCCCCGTGAAATCTTTTATCATTACTTTAACTGCTGTAATATGATCATTTCCCCCAAAATGGGTCAAATAAAGAACGTATTATTTATCTTACTGCCCACATGACTGAAAGATGATTACACACAAAATGAAAATATTCACATGATTTATTCAAATGGAGGAAGTTAGCGTTGTAACTGAACTCGGCTATTGAGGGTGGGCAGTTGCAACAGTGACACATATGCTGTTACAAAAATGTATCCTATGTTTATGATATGACTGCATGCATGACTCTAATATGGAAACATCTTTACAGGCTGCAGGATCAGAGGGTTTCACATCTGCCTTCTGCTGTTACTCTAACCTGCAGGTGTGAACTTAACACTTGTTTTTATTGCATGCTTTGTTGTTTGATGACTAAGTGCTGTTTAGGTATTCAAAAGGTGCAACACATGCATTATCAAACAAACACAAACACACTGTGTGCTTTCATTTTTTAACAATCTTAGAGTTTAACAATTCAAAACATACAATAACAATAAAATCATTTCTCTTTGTAACAAATGCATGCTTGCACACTTACCCTCTGCATGTGTGAATCCTTCACAACACACACACACACACACACACACACACACACACACACACACACACACACACACACACACACACACACAAAACAAAGGACCTTTCTGTGGAGTCTGTTTAATGGCACCCATCCCCTGCTCTATTTTGGGACGCGACTATTCCTGGTGCATCATTATTGTCATTACCACAGCCTCAAATTATTAAACCATTAACAGACATTATCACCATTACACACTCCTTAATGCAGCATTGCTCTGCACCTGTGTGTGCTTGAGGAGACGGAGGAACCGAAGAGAGGATGTGTTGTTGTGCTTCTAGAGAATTTGGCCTTGGCAGATGCACACAGGCACTTTTTAAAGCTCTTCCTTCTTCCTCCTCCTCTACCACAGGAAGCCACCAAACTCTGAAATTGGAAAGCAGCAAATACGACAGCTCTTCAAGTTGGAGTCTATTTTGTTTTCTACTCAAGAAAGAACAGAGGTTGCAAAAAGACAATAGAGGAAGACAATGATTGATCTTCATGTGTGAGTTAAGTTTCCATGGCTCTACCTTCAGGCTGATGTCCAGTGGGAGGAACCTGATGAGCATTTGTTGGATATGATGTTTCTTGCTGCACAATAAGCCTCCTGGGGCAAAACTCATCCCCAAACTTATTAAGACTCTTTAAAAAAACAAACAAACAAACCCCTCACATCATTGCTGAAGTTTTTCTGCCGCTTAATTTCTTTTCACCCATCTGAGCTATTTTTTTCCTGAAGGCACACAAGTGCACAGTTCATTCTTCTTTCTTCAGCTGTAATGTGATAAATCCAATTTCAACACATCATGTTCCGCTTCCAGAAAAAGCACAAAAAGAATCGTTCTTGTATCTTTCATTTATGCCTGCTCAACCTCTTGAACTCTGGAGTTTTTTAAACTTTGAAAATAAAGCCACACTTCTTCATAATGCCACAGCACCATTACTCCATCACTTTGTAAATAAGGTCTTCCCGCAAACTCAGAGATGTTTGACGTCTTTTTGTAATGAGTTATGTTAACTGAAAACAAATATCTGTGGGTTTGAACAATGCTTGGTCACGCAACATTAGTTTTTAACAATTGATATCACCGAGTTCATATGGTTAAAAAACTTAAGGGGTGCTGGATCTAACCTGATGAAACATGACGAGTTTATCCAGCAGACAGGACTGTTTTAACCTGGCACCATCTCTTTTTTTCCCTTTACCGCTTATCCGATCTTGACTGTGGTGGGGCTGGAGGTTATCCCAGTTTACCTTTGGGAAAAGGTGGGGTGCAAATTGGAAAGGTTGCTAGTCAAGGCTTCTGGCACCACCTCAAATAACATCAAAAACTCAAGAAGACTCTGGAGATTCTTTGTGTCAAATTTTGGCTTTGTATCTGATAAAAATGAATGATGAGCACTGCAATATGAAATCCTGCACTGGCAGAAAAATGGAATGAACTTGATGACTGATTACATTTTTGTTGATGTGAATATCTGAAAGAGAAGTCTTTCTAGGGTGTAGCTAACCTGACAATTTGCATAATGGGAGAATATGTAAAATTTACTGGTTAACAATACTGGCCAGCACCAGCAGCTCAAATTAATCTCTTCGTGTAGGCTCGTGGAAACATGACTTTTGACATAAATCTAGAGAGGCCAAGCAGCACGAACAGTGAATGCACCATCTTCTTCTAAATGTGAAGACAAATGGAGGCTAAATGTTTCTTTTCGCTAAACTAAAACTTATTATGTGCTTATGAAAACTTACAATATATTTTATTTTGATCTGATTTTAAAACAGAAAATATGAAGACAGTAAAATCAGGTTTTAGTGGCAATATACATGCATACACCAGCAAAAAGAAACTTCCCAAACCAATACCATCCATCCTCTGCTCAACAGGGAAACATAGCACAACTGTACATAGATATAAGTACAAGTTATTCTGATACGTCAACACTTGATACGTCAACACACAAATGCTGGAAGAACCATCACCTTCAGATGACAGGAAATTGGTTAGGATGCTCAGAAACAACACAGGAACCACCATGAAATATGAACTCCTGAAACACCAGTCTCACTGCCCACAGTGAAGTAAAACATCGCCAAACACTCAAAGAGGCTGATTAAGAAAGAAGCACCCACTCGAAAATCAACACCTTCAAGCTCAAATGGCTCACATGGACAAGCTATGGTCAGACAAGACAAAGATTACGCTAGCTGGTCACAATGAATGGTTGAGCTGGTTTTTATATAGCATGTCTCTTCTTTACTTGTGTTCACAGTAGTAAAGGTTTTCAAACCTAAGAAACTGTACCAACTATCAAGCATGCTGGTGGTACCATCATGCTCTGGAGCTTTCTTGCAGCCAGTGCTAATGCTGCATTGAACAAGGTGAATGAAATAATGAAGACATTCTTCAACTTCACCTTAAATCAACAGCTAGATGGTTGAAAGTTGGACACAATTATATGTTCCAACAGAACAAGGATCCCAAAATCCCAAATCCACTGCTGGAGACAAATAACATTCACATGGCCAATTTATAACACTTAACCCAGCATGCATGACTCTGAATTATGAGGGGCAGCGTGATCTCCCAAAGGAAACCCACAGGGAGAACATGCAAACCCAACACAAAAAGGCTCCAGTCAACCAGGAGGTTTGGATTAGAAGAAGTCCTGCTGTGAGGTGACAACGCTAACCAAAAAGGCAAACATCTCATTCTGTTTGCATCTTATTGTGACGTTTACACCTTATATACAGTTTTTGCAACCGTGAGAATAGCCTGCAGGACAAAATCATCAGGGGATTGCATGCAGTTTTGCTTGTCCTGTTTCAGCTCACTTGCTACCGTCAGCTTTCACTGATAATAAGAACATAAAGTACTGCCAAATGCCAGAACTGCTCTTTTTACAACATCGAGCCGTCCTCTATTGGTGTGCTGCTGTGATGTGGAACATTGCAACCTTAAAATGCATCCCTCTGGCTCTTGCTGTTGTATCATTCAGGTGTTAATGGAGAGATATTTTTTCAGTGGTGAGTATTAAAAGTTCTGTTTTACACGCTAATCATTTTTAAGGAGGGGGTGCCTTTTTGAAGGTAGATTGAAATAAAGAGGAAAGGCTAAGAGGAAAGTTCCTTGAACTAGTGGTCAGACTACACTATGTGCTGTAAGTCAGCGGTGCCCAACCCCCGGGTGAGTCGTTTGGTACCGGGCCGCGAGAGTTGAGGCTCAGGTGTGAAATTTATGGTTTCGGGGGTTTTATCAGTTTTTATTGTTATTTTTTTTATCGTCGTTTATCGTTAAGTCGGTTTCCCTGGGTCTTTTCCCGTGTGTTATGAATAAACCTCCAGTTTTTTTGGTACCGGTACTGGTTTTATTTTGTTGTATTTATCCGCGACACCTTAAAGGCGTCTGTGAAAATAATGTCGGACATAAACGGGTCTGTGGCACAAAAAAGGCTGTAAGTTATAAGGAAGAAAGTTATCAGATAAAGTGTCTCATTCCTTTTGTTTCTAGACAAAGTAGCTCAATCTGATGATTTTTGGTAACTTTTACAGAAAGATCCAATTTCTGTGGTTCTTCTCCTAAGGTCCAGAGATTCCAAAAAATCTATTTTCTTTTCTTGGTATCTTTCACTAAAATGATGCTAAAACCCCAAAACATCTCTGTTCTGCAGAGTTTAGCTGTTTGCCACTGGAGTGGTGACAGGAAATGAGGGAGAACATCATGCTCAAAGAATAGTGAATATTTGGATGCATAATACTCTCCATGTTCTCCAAATGTGTGAACAGGGTACAGTTGGTACTGCTATAGTGCTGACAAAATAATGGTTCATTGTTTACTCTATTCAGCTGAGCTAGCTCCGGATGGATTGGATATTTGTGAGGGGAAACAAAGATTTAGAGCACAGCTGAACTCAATCTTTCAGTGACCAGACAGACTTAAATCTCAGGGGACAATAGCCATTTTTGCTTTGGCTTGATGGAGCTAGAACTGTATATGAGTGATGAAGTTGAATAGGTGGAGTTTGGATTCCACAGGAAGATTGCCACATTAGGATGCTGGAAATTAAACAGCATTGTTAGGCCTCCTCGCCAGACTTCACTCATCGCTGTTGCTAAAGCTGCAAAGAACTCGTGTTGGTCCACTGTCTCAGGATTGCATATTCCTGCCCTTGCATCAAGTCCAAGTTATCCTTTGTTCAACAGTGCTGTGGTGCAGAAGGACCTGTCTGTTTTATGGAAGTACTGGTTTTCCAATATAAGTACAAATCATCCTGAAGATGGAACAATGGACGCTGTGTACAACTGAGAGATGAGTTGGATTTACAGTTACTCTGGTTTTGACTGTTTTTAAACATTTTGGTTTGAAAAAAATAAATAAAGGGAGGATCCATTCATATAGGAAATTACCCATGAGTCCCCTTTTAGGGTGGCAGCATAAATCCTAAAGCATTTTTCAGATTTCTTGTAGAACAGACCTATGACAAGAATTGCATAATTTTCCTTATTTTGTCCATCATTTTGACATAATAGTGGACACTACAACAACAAATGGTACATTACCCTCAGAAGACAACATAAATGCATAGTGGGATTAAAAGGCATGAAGGGAAAATGAGAGAAAAGGTGCTCAGTGCTTTGTGGACTATCTGGAAACACATTGTCTGGTCTGTTTTCAGGGCTTCTGGAGTAGCCAGTTGATATTTGAGCAAAAGTACTCAATTACAAGCAAAACTATGAAGAGAACCCCCCCCCCCCCCCCCCCCCCCACACACACACACACACACAAAAAACCCCAACCCCCCCCCAGAAAAAAGAACAACAACAACAATCTGCCATTGAAATTGGCACCAGCTGTTTAAAGATTCTCGATATTTAAATACAGAAACTGTTCTACCTTGGGAAGAGCCAAGGCCTATAGCAGTATAATTCAGCGATGGCGAAGGATGAAGGTGATAAATCCTAAGACAAATTGTGAGATGGATTGACTGATCAGTTTGCCGTTGGACTTAAAGATGAGCTTTGGCTCTGAAATAATCCTAAAAATACAGCTTTAGACTGACAGGATCAGGGGATGAGTTGAGCAGAAGGTGCACATGGTCCTGCCAAAGACAGCACCATTAACACTCTAATAGTTTCTCTTCTGCACGCTGCTGCTTCTGTAGCACGATACCACTTGGCAGGAGAGAGAAGAACAGTAGGCAATATATTAGAGAGAAATCTCTTAATTGAGCTTGGAATTTATTCTTTAATGAAATCCAAACCAGCTCTGTGATTTTGTTTTCTCTCTTACGAATAAAGAAAATACCGCTGGATATCAAATGTACGGAAGACTGAGAAAATTGCAGCATTACTCAATAGGTGATTTTCCCAGGGATACAACCTGAACGATTTGTCATGAATTTCTTAGAGTGTTGGATGATGAGATCTCTGTGCCAAATATTTACCAGAAAATTACGTTTTATGATAACTGCAGTTTTCCGGTAAATATTTGAGTAAGGTTGGAAATTGTCATATAGTTGGTGCAGAGGAAAAGCACATCTGGTAGCAATCTGTTTTGCAGCTCTGTATTACGTTTAGTGTATAGCTGGGCCTAGGCATGTGTGCATTAGCACTGACGAGAGGGTTATCACAGGGCTATTATGAAAATCCCCCCTCCCTGCTCTGTCCACACCCGTCTGCTGTAATTTTCAGAAACGTGTACAAATTTGATTGATGATGTGAGAAATGGGAAAAGGTACCTTACACTGTACAAAGTTTCTTCTTCTTTTTTTAATTTTTGAAGCCTTTCCAATTAGTAGCTCAGTGATAACCCCAAAGCCACACTATGCACACATGTTGTAACCCTCCCTCAGTACGTGAACAATTCCCACCAGCCCCTGGCTGGTTCTACCCTTGGGAACAGGAACAGTGACTTCCAGATGACATCAACATCTAGGAAACCTGCTGCACGCATCCGATTTATTATTGAATAAGCAACGTTTGCAGTGCTGGCTTCGGGGCAAAGGGTCTATTTAGCAACAACATAACAGTACGAGATAGCTAGTGTCAGAGTCAGGATAGGTGGGTACTTCCTTTCCGCTAAGGCCCTGTGCAGGAAACATCTGATACACAAAGACAGCATCAGGGATGCTGATAACTTCAAGGGCTTGAATGTTTCTTGTTCAGTAGTTCTCAGTTTGGAACAATAGCTTGCAGAATAATTTAAACGTGCATGACAGATTTAGAAGTTCTGTAACTGAAAACCTCAATAAGCTGGCATGTGAACTTAATAAATCTGACCTTCCCTGATAAGCTTGGTTCCCTTATTGGACTAATTTTATGGGAAAGATTTGGGATAGATCTTCTGCAAAAAATCCCCAGCATGTGACTTTTATCCCTGCAAACATGGTTAAAACAGCAACAATGTCTTCCCAGTCAAAACTGGTCAGCTAACAACATTTATTGACAACAGGTTTGGTTACTAAGTAGCTCTGAACCTTGTGAACAATTATTAGCCAAAGTATATTTTTGAGGATTCATTTTTACTATTGATCAAGTAAAATGCTAAATCCAAAATGCTAAAGTCAAACCTGAATGTCTATGAAAGCAAAAGTGAGGTTTTGGCTTTCCTAGAAGAATAGAACAAGTGAGAGTAATAAAAAAAATCCCCAACAGATTCTAAATCTAACCCCACCTCCACCTTGCTGGCATCTGATTTGAGGTGGAGCTCAGTGCATGTTTCTGGTCTAGCCACAGTCCCGTCTATCTGGCCCATGAAGAGTCACTCTCATGTCATCAGTCTATAAAATCTTTGAAAAATCTGTTTTCAGATGTTTCTTGGTCCAGTCTTGATGGTTGGGTTTCAGCCTGCCTTACCTTGGTCGTGTCTCTGAGCACTTTTGCCTTTTCAGAGTTCGTTAAAACTCTTTTTACCTCAGGAAAAGGAACTGCTTGACAATGATGATTTTGAACTTGAAAAACATGGAAGTTCATGCCTGTCTGAGGTTGAGAGGTTTTACAGCCTTAAAACACCTATAATAATTGTAAAAAATAAAGCTGGCTGCTTTGCAGATTTCACCTATTGCAATTTATTTTTAGAACGTGACTCCCGCGGTAAACGAGGGACCATTGTACTACACCATTACTATGTGAAGGTTGAACCAGTGGCATCTTCCACTCACTTATCGATGCTTGGCTGTTCATGAAGCTTTAATACATCTTTAGTACAATACCTGACTGGTAGATGTCTGAATGATGTTAACACATATAAAACATAATCATTTACTATTTCTCTCCTCCCTAGTTTTCATAGAGGACATCTGTATTGAGGGGAGAAAAAATATCCAGACAGATCATTCTCATGTGGTTTAAATGTGGTTTCCAGCCCCAGTAAAGCTCAAAAACATACCATATGTTCATTGGTTTAGAGCTTCGGTGTACTGCCTGGTTCTCCTCTAACACCTGTCCCCCCCCCCCAAATACAACGTAAGCAGGCTGAATGTCACGCTACAGGGAGGCCTTTGCTGTCATCTCTCTTATTTTATCACCCTCTGCTGTGGGTTTCTTGTGGTTTTCAGGAGTTCTGGAAAATCTGACCATAAATAAATCACTGATTTTATTTGTCCCTATGGGGCTGTTAGTCATACTGCAGTGGGATACACCATAACCAGTGGGTAACCCATTTAGCACACATAGACACATGAATGTAACACTAAATCAGGAATTTAGAAGCACACAATATAGAAAGCCATGCATGCACAAAAACAATCTTTTTTTGGTTTTGGGTGGATGGGTTATGCTAACTTATCTAAGTCTGATCAATGTCTCATTTTTGTAGAGTCCATGAGTACAAAAGGAAAAAGAGGACTGACATTTAACTCTGATAGCGAGCTTATGCAATTGCATGTCTGGCTGTGTGGCGCTGAAGTCCCCAAACAATTCTGCATTTTCAGTCGAACTCTTAAGGCGAAGATCCTGAGTCCCTTCTCAGTTCTAGAAGCAAAGCTCACTGCTGTTTTAAATATTTTTTCTCATGATTTTATTAATAAAGAGGTCAAGGCCGTGGGTCTGAAGTCATTCTGAAATTTGGGAAGTTTGGCTTTAGTTCAGGAAGCTATCATGGATTGTTCCCACTGTTTGTGGACCCTGTGCAGTAAAAAGGACAGAGAAAAAATATAAGAGTAAATATAGGGACTGTTGTTCTGCTCAATAGTCAAGCATTTGGGTACTTATATTATCAAGGACAAGACATATTCCCTGCTAGCTCTAAACACAAGTATTTATTTTAAATACAGAGGCTGTAACTGTTACTTTAGCTAGGATCTTATTAACCTTTTATTATTAGCCATTTCACACACATGAAACTTTACTAAACAAACTATAAAAGTTCAGAAAGGAATAAAGAACCAGACAGATAGAACTACTTAATATTGTTTTACCCGTTCACCTGAAAACAGCTCCCTGAATGCAGATTACAATAAGACAGGCAGTTCTTTACTACCATGTGAATGATGGTAACAACCATTTGGTGCTTCCTTCAGGTCT
The DNA here is from genome assembly GCF_057381915.1 of Diplotaxodon limnothrissa. Lineage (NCBI taxonomy): Eukaryota > Metazoa > Chordata > Actinopteri > Cichliformes > Cichlidae > Diplotaxodon > Diplotaxodon limnothrissa. The sequence goes on from NC_140597.1 coordinate 24,073,778, forward strand.
GGACTGTAAAATAGTGTCTCTCATCACCCTGTGTGTGCAGAGATGCACGTATAACAAGTCTGCTGTTCCATCTGTATGAAACACTGAGTAGTACAGGGCGCTGATTGAAATCTGGGATTGTTAGAACATCCTAAAATGGTTTTCATTTGAGTATTTTTTTACAAGTGTAATTCTGGTATGCCAAAACCAAAACAAATCGTGTTACACTCAAGAGATCTAGCATCACATGTACTGAAAACCTGATGGTTTTCTCCAGTGAACATTGATTGAAACTACATAAAATTATCTTTGGAGAGTTTGGAGATAATAAACATCTGAATAGTAATTAAAAATAAAATCTGCAGCACTGTGCAAGTCTTTAGCCACTCCTTATTTCTTTCTATTTGGCCTTCATGGTATCAGACTGTGCCATTTTTAAACGGCATCTTCAGTCCAGTCCTTGTGCCTGACCATTTTCAAATGATTTTTTTCTTTTGCTGTTTTTCTGTTAAACCATTTAACACTGACCAGTGAATTCAAGCACAAAAAGGCACCTAACTCAAAGGAGGACACAACGCTGTGTCTACAGAAAACTTAGTAAAGAACTGAATTTAAAATGTTATCTTTAGGCACTTTGTTACTAACAGCCTGTCACAAAAACACATTTTGCTTTCATTTCTTTAGCTGAATATATGAAAAAGGCCAAGAATAACACAGTTTGACAGACATGAAATAATATTTTTACACTAACAAGGTGATTGGCAAAGAGCTATCAGCTGGAAACTTGGCGTGGTGTCCAGTGTTTCCTTTGAGGAAACTGGACTGGTGGAGGAAAAAGGTATAAATGTCAGACCTGAAAACCTATCTACAGCAGATGAGCAGGATCTGAAAGTCATATCCTTAAAAAAAGAACTGACAAAGGAACTGCGAGATGATTCATCTTCTGTTCACCTTATCAGAACTGCTCTCAGTGGAGGGTTGGCTATCAAGAAGCCATTCTTAAGAAATGAAAACAGGGAGAAAAAACTGATATATGCCAAATTATACATGAACTAGACTGAAAATCAGCGGCAGTGTTATGGATGGATCAGTCCAAATGTTAAAGCTTTGGTTCAAATAATGATCAGTATGTATGGAGGAGGTCAGGAGATGGGTACAGTAAAACACGGTGGAGGCACTATCATGTACAGTACAATCTGGAAGGAATCTGATTGACAAGAGCTGCATTTTTCAGCACGACAGTGATCCCAAACACTTTGTAAAAACATACCTGGATAGAAAGACACACACTATGGATCACTATCCAAGGCCTGCACAGAGCCCAGATTGCAACATTATTGAAGTAGTGTGGGATCATTTTGATAGAGAACAGAATAACAGACAGCCAACATCCAAAGGAGAACTTTTCAATAAATCACTCCATCTTTTTCCCATTTTCCTAGCAAAATTCCAGACTATTTGCATGGTAGTGTAGTATATTTTTGTCCATTTCTAAATTCCTGAAGTGCTAAGGACTCTACCAAACTGACCTCTGAATTGCACACACTGTCTTAGATGTTTGACGCCATAATTTTATTTTGTAGATTTGATTCCAGATGGTTACTGGGGGAATAACATCCCACATTCCTAAAAAGCAATTGCTGGTTTCTTCACTAAAAAGAAGCATTTTAGAAAAAACATTCTGACAAGTGCTCATCCTGCACTTGCCACCTCCATAGCAGTGTGGTAGGACTCGACTTAAGCGGTCAAAGAAGTGCAGGAGACTGATGCTGTCCAGTGTAGCAAGTGATTTATTCACCATTCTGTGGCCCAAGAATATTTACAAAGAAACAAATAAGAAACTCAACTCTATAATAAACTCAATTCAAATAAACATAACTGAACTTAAATCAACGGAAATTAAGGTCAAACTGCACACAGCTACACTGACCTGAACCCTTCTTCTGAAACACCTGAGTTCGTCTGCTTAAATAGTCCCCTTAATCAAACACTTTCTCCTCTGGACTATTCCATTCAGTAGGTAGGTGAGATGAACATGATTATATTCATCCTCTACTACTCCTCTTGACTGGCAACAAACTCTGGTGTAATCAATACATATCACAACATTAAATCTATTTCTTTATAAACCCTTTAAAATCAACTTTATTAAATTATAAGAATTCTTCCCCTCCTGCACTTGGTCCCTTCCTGTGACCTCAGATGAACCCAGAAGGTATAAAGCAGGAAGTAGAACTACATTTCCTCCTTTTGCTTCTGGAAGACAGGTAGGTAAAGGTAAGTTCAAACAATACAAATTAACAGTTGAAATAAATAACATGTTAACTTAACAAACTTGCATGAATTGATTTAAACCAAGATGTTATATTATATAATCTGTAAAAGTGCAAAACATAAACAAACCCGGGATAGTAGATGTTTGCCTATTGCAGATTACATGTGAAATATGGTTAAATCAAAACAAGAATGTTAACTAAGAATGTAGACAAATGGTCTTCTCACCCACTTTGTCACACTCCCCCCCCCTTAAGACCGTTACTCCTCTGAGTCACGGGACAGGAAATCAGCAATGACATTCTTATGTCCAGGTCTATACTGGACCTGGAAACGAAAAGGCTGGAGAGATAAATACCATCTTGTTATCCTGGCATTAGTGTCTTTCATATTATGAATCCATTGCAAAGCACGATGATCAGTCTCAAGAACAAACTCTTTCCCAACAAGATAATATCGCAAGGTGTCTAGAGCCCATTTAATCGCCAATGCCTCCTTTTCAATGGTTGAATACCTCATTTCCCTTGGAAAAAGTTTTCGACTGATGTACTGGACAGGCAACTGCTGCCCTTCCTCTCCTTGCAGTAAAACAGCTCCCAGACCCACCTCAGAGGCATCTGTTTGTACTGTGAATGGAAGGTTAAAATCTGGACACTGCAAAACAGGTTTCTGACACAAACAGTCTTTCAAATCATTAAATGCATCCTCAGCATCTTTCGTCCCCCTGATCCTTGTAGGACTAGATTTTCTTGTCATGTCAGTCAATAAAGCTGCTCTTGAGGAAAAATTTGGAATTAGTCGACGATACCAACCTACTAATCCCAAAAATGATCAACCTTTTCTTTGTGTTTGGCAAGAGTGCTGCAGCAACTGCATCCACTTTTCCAACCTGAGGGCGAATGCCTCCACCCCCTATTACATAACCCAGGTACTGCACCTCGGGCTTGGCGATGTGACATTTCTTGGCATTTATGACAAGTCCAGCATTGGTGATACGTCGAAACACGTCAGCAAGATGTTTCAGATGATCTTCCCATGTACCACTATAAACAACAATGTCATCAATGTAGGCAGCTGCATATTGTTCTGCACCCTTCAACACTCGATCCACCAACCTTTGGAATGTAGCCGGTGCTCCATGCAAACCAAAGGGCATCACTGTGAATCTAAACAGTCCACTCGGCACTCTGAATGTTGTTAAGTCCTTAGATGAGTCTGTCAAGGGAACCTGCCAATAACCTTTACAGAGGTCAAGGGTAGTCAGAAATTTAGCATTTCCCAAACGATCAATTAGTTCATCAACCCTCGGCATTGGATAAGGATCAAAAGCAGACACAGAATTTAACTTGGAAAAGTTTACACAAAATCTAAGCTTAGGATCATCTTTCTTTGGTACAAGCACAACAGGGCTACACCACTCACTGTGCGATGGCTCAATGATTCCTGCAGCCAGCATCTCCTCCAGCTCACTTTTCAACTCAGGCAATAGCTTAGCTGGGATACGGCAAGTGGTATCTCTAATTGGCCGTTGGTCTGGAGAATGCAAAGTGATTTTGTGTTCAATGAGGTGTGTACGACCTGGCTTTAGACTGAAGAGTTCTTTGGTCATAAGTGATTGCACCTCCTGACGTCTTTCCAAAGGCAAATGGTTTAAATCTGGAAACACAGTTTTGACAGCTGAAGAAGGGAAGTACTGCTCCTGAGGCTCTTCCTCATCCACAACTGTACGTGCCCACATGGATGTTGAGTCCTGTGGCTGGTCAGTCCACTCTTTCAAAAGATTGACGTGGAACACTTGATGATTCTTTCGACGGTTTGGTAAATGAAGCTCATATGTGACTGGGCCTGTCTTCTTTGTGATTTCATATGGCCCCTGCCACTTTGCAAGAAGACTGCTCTCAGAAGTTGGCAAAAGTAGAAGAACTTTCTGTCCCTCACGGAAGACTCGTCTTCTTGACACTTTATCATATCTTTGTTTTTGCCGCTGTTGCGCATGGGCCAGATTGTTATTAGCAAGTTCTTGGAAATGTTCTAGCTTGTCTCTCATTTTGAGGACATGTGAGAGTTCACTAAACCTCCGCTCTGACATCAAACCCTCCCAAGCTTCTTTCAGAACATCCATTGGACCTCTGACAGGATGCCCATAAAGTAGCTGGAATGGTGAAAACCCAGTAGAACTTTGTGGAACCTCTCGGTAGGCAAATAACAAAAATGGGAGCCATTGGTCCCAATCTGACCCTGTTTCATTCACAAATTTCCTGAGCATTGATTTTAAGGTCTTGTTAAATCGCTCCACAAGGCCATCAGTCTGTGGGTGATAGGGACTGGTCTTGACACCCTGGATCCCTAACAAACTATATACTTCTTTAAGCATCTTAGAAGTGAAATTGGTCCCCTGATCTGTGATGATTTCTTTTGGGATACCTACTCTGGAAAACAACTGAATCAGGCAGTTAACAATCTGACGAGCCTTTATTTTCTTCAGGGGGAAGGCTTCAGGATATTTTGTGGCATAGTCACAAACTACAAGTATGTACTTATGACCTGCTTTACTCTGTTCTAGTGGGCCAACAATGTCCATGGCAATGCGTGAAAAGGGTGTATCAATGATGGGCATACTGATAAGCGGAGCTCTATCTGCTTTCCTGCCTGGAGCTGTTAACTGGCACTGTGGGCAAGCTTTACAGTATTGTACCGTATCACTGAACTGTTGGGGCCAGTAAAATCTGGGAATCATTCTAGAAATGTTTTAGATTGTCCCAAATGTCCTGCCCAGGGAATGGAATGACTCATTTTCAAAATGGTAGATCTCAAACTCTGGGGGATCACCAACTGGTCACCAATCTTGCTACGGCGATGCAACAAATCTCCCTTAACCACAAACACTTCCTGCCTTCCCTCAACTGTAGTTGACTCTGGAACACATTTAGAGAACAATGGTTTAAGTGTTAGATCCTCTTTCTGAAGCCTAGCAACCTGACTAGCACTGGGGAGAGACTCAGTCTTTAAAGGATCTAAAATGTGTTCAGCTACTCTTGTTCCCTTCACCTTTTCATGTCTTCTCTGTCTCTTGCTCTTTTTTGGTTTAGAACGAGTGCTAGACTCGTCCAATGGTACATCCTCATTTGCAAAAGGTAATTCATCCCAACCCAAAGCATTAACCTGTAGCTCCTTAGCTTTTGACCTTGTGACCGCTAATAAACTTTCAACGGTTTCAGTCTGACAGGGACGCTTGGCTATTAGCTCTGTGAGTATTGGGAGATCACGGCCCAACACCACTTGATAAGGCAGCGTTTGCAGCACTCCCACTGAAAGAGTGTAACACTGGCCTTCTACTTCAATTGCAACTTCAGCAACTGGGTATGATACCTTATCACCATGAATACAGCACACATCCACTGTTGCTCCTGAAAAGATCACATCCCTGGGAAGACTGTCTTGTCTAACCAGAGAGCGATTACTTCCTGAATCTAACAGAGCTACACAGGGTTTGTCTTCAACAAATACCCCAATTGATGGCTCACGTTGCTGACATTCAATTTAATTTTTGTGATTCTCACTGACTTCAGTTTGTCTAGCAGAACACATGTAATTTTTACTAACAGACATCTTTGTACACTGAGCTTTAAGATGACCTATCTGACCACACAAATGACATGCTTTATTGGTTTTATTTTTTGTCTCAGATCTGGCAGGATCTGAGTTATACCAGTTCTGTCTTGTGTGCTTAACTTTCAAGTCAGGGCCACCACCTAACTTGTTGAATGGCACGTTGGAATTTGACTTAACTGGTGTGAAGTCTTTTGATGGTCGACGAGCTGCTAAGAAAGCTTCAGCCAGTTCTGCTGCTTCCTTGGAAGTCTTTGGGTTACGTTCCTTAACCCCACGTCCGAAGATCAGGATTCAGAACCTTGAGAAACTGTTCCATGATGATGGCATCTCCGATTTGATCCTTTGTCTTTGTTTCAGGATTCATCCACTTGATGTACAACTCCTTTAGGCGGACCTGCAGCTCCCTTGGTGTTTCCTCTGCTCCAAAGGTACTAGAACGAAACCTCATCCGATAGGTGTCAACACTTATTTCATACTTCTGCAAGACAGCACACTTTACTTTTGCATAGTCCATAGTGTCATCAATATCCATGGCTACATAAGCGGAACGTGCTTTACCAGCTAGCAGTGGTGCTAGGTGAAGAGCCCACTCATCTCGCGGCCACTGGCAAGCATGAGCAATTCTTTCAAAGGTGATTAAATAATGTTCAATGTCCTCACCTTCATTGTAAGGTTGCATTTTTGGCCCCTTCCCGCCTGAATGTCTCACCAGTGTTGAAAGCTGTGCCTCACTGCGTTGATGTACCGGCTCCAAGTCAAGCCTATTTGATTCTTGTGTGCTGGCAGATGGTTCTGGAGTAGGTGCTCTCGAAGAAGCCGATGTAGATGCTTGTACTTCAAGTAACTGATGCTCTAGATTGCCATGCTGCATCTGCTGTTGAAGCTGGGCAAACTGATGCCGGATTTGCCTCCATCTATCATCCTGGCGCTTGTGCTCTTGCTCCAGTTTAGCATCGCGTTCAGCCTGCTGTTGCATCAGAGTTTGCAAAAGTTTGGACAATTCAGCCACATTCTCTTGTCCAGAAATATGGCCACTTATTGCCCCTTGTTGGTCGCTGCCATCTTGTAAATCATCTGCTTCACATTCTGGAACATGCCCTCTCTTTGCTCGGGTAGACATCTTCTCCACTCCTTAATTGGCCTGGAATCCCACTGCTGCTGCCACCAAATGTGGTAGGACTCGACTTAAGCGGTCAAAGAAGTGCAGGAGACTGATGCTGTCCAGTGTAGCAAGTGATTTATTCACCATTCTGTGGCCCAAGAATATTTACAAAGAAACAAATAAGAAACTCAATTCAAATAAACATAACTGAACTTAAATCAACGGAAATTAAGGTCAAACTGCACACAGCTACACTGACCTGAACCCTTCTTCTGAAACACCTGAGTTCGTCTGCTTAAATAGTCCCCTTAATCAAACACTTTCTCCTCTGGACTATTCCATTCAGTAGGTAGGTGAGATGAACATGATTATATTCATCCTCTACTACTCCTCTTGACTGGCAACATAAACTCTGGTGTAATCAATACATATCACAACATTAAATCTATTTCTTTATAAACCCTTTAAAATCAACTTTATTAAATTATAAGAATTCTTCCCCTCCTGCACTTGGTCCCTTCCTGTGACCTCAGATGAACCCAGAAGGTATAAAGCAGGAAGTAGAACTACATTTCCTCCTTTTGCTTCTGGAAGACAGGTAGGTAAAGGTAAGTTCAAACAATACAAATTAACAGTTGAAATAAATAACATGTTAACTTAACAAACTTGCATGAATTGATTTAAACCAAGATGTTATATTATATAATCTGTAAAAGTGCAGAACATAAACAAACCCGGGATAGTAGATGTTTGCCTATTGCAGATTACATGTGAAATATGGTTAAATCAAAACAAGAATGTTAACTAAGAATGTAGACAAATGGTCTTCTCACCCACTTTGTCACAAGCAGGTTTAGTAAAATGTTTACACTACTCCATCCAATTCTTGGCTTTGTGCTTGGTGATGAAAGGCTCGGCCATGTAAAGCTATGCTGTTAAACTCCTGGGCCCGTATCCCTAAAGAATCTTTGTGCAAAAAGTGGCTCCTAGCGGCCAAATTCTAAGAAAATTCTCGGAGTCGTGACGTTTTCTTAGAATTTCCCCTAAAAGTGACACGACTATCCCAGTTAATATAAAAGCTATTCCTCAAGATTCCTAGCGCTTAAAAGGGCTCCTAAGGCGAGATCTGCTAAGAGCAGGGAAGAGGACTTTTAGTGGCTTAGGAGTTCCCCTAAGCAGCTGCACAAAATGGCCAACAGAAGAGGCAGGAGAGATGTCCTGCAAACACTGGATGACAGGGAATTATTGAGACGCTACAGATTGGATCGTGCAGGAATCATGTTTGTGGTGGATCTCCTCAGAGATGCAATTACTTCACCAACTCGACGCCACAACACTATTACACCGGAGACGAAAGTAATCACAACCCTGAGGTATTTGGCAACCGGGAAAATGCAACAATGCAGCAGTGATGACTTGGGTCTGCAATCACAGACATTGCTAAAAGCTGAGCCGTGTTACCCTCGTTAAGACCACACTGGACTTGTAACGTTGTGATTTCTACTTCATTAAGGACAGCCCCTTGAGATAGGCCATCTTGTTTTCAACAGGGTCCATATGGGAGTGAAAGTACAAAATATGCCAGCTAGGATATTAATATGAGCAAATAAGACACGAATCATTATTTGAACAGGGTGTAATGAGTTTAAGTTTTCACATATTTTAGATTCTAATGGCTATAACCCCTACAGCTTACTATTCATTTTCCAGATATTTTTCTTGAATGTGAAATATTATTTACAATTACAGTCAGCATAAGATTAGAGTATATAATATGTTTATTGATTTGAGGGTACATCCTTTGCTCATTATCACCAAAAGCTCATTTCCATCAAACTTGTAGGATCAACCAATCACGGCTTTTGAAATGATGACTCATACCTAGCAACGGGGTCAACCACACCTCCTCACTAAGATAGGATTTTCCATCCATTCCTTGCTCAGAGTTCACTGAAAATGTTCTGGAATCACTTCTAAGCTAAAACTCCTGGCAAGGAATTTTTAGGTTAAGTTAGGAGCTCTCTGAGAGGATTCTCAGAATCTTTAGGGATACGGGCCCTGGTGTGCACTGTTTGTGCTGATGTTAAAACCACAGGAGGTTTGGAACCCTGCAGTTACTGAATCACCAAAGCGCTGGCAACTTTTGAGAACTATGGGCCTCAGCACTCAGTGCCTAGCTCTGTATCTTTATGTGGTTTGCCACTTTGTGGCTTCTTTGGTGTGGTTCCTATTTGACTCCATCTTACAGTAGAATCAGTTACATCTGATCGTTCAAGAGGAAAAAGTAGCAGAGACAGAGGTACAGTAAATATAATATGATAATATTTGTTTGCTTTAATTATCTAGCAGAACGTAGTGTTAACCTGCTAATTTGCTGTTGAATGCTAGTAGCCTTTAGCCTAGCATGGTTTGCTAATCAATAAATAGCTAGTTTTAACATCAGTTAAAGTGCTTTATACTGTGGCCTTGAAAGCCAAACGGACTGCAACTTAAGAAAATACCAGCATTAAGAAAAACGTTGCAAAAGCACACAAAACACAACGGAAATAGGACAAAAGAAAACGGAAATAAGAAAAAACATATTTCCAAAAGCACAAGGGAAATGTTTCTGGGGAGACAATAACTCGACGGACAAGTTGCAGGATCAAAACATGCTAGGTAAGTGTGTTTTAATCTCATGATTCATATAATACTGATGATAGATTTTTAGGCTAATAGTTAGGCTAACACACTTACCTCTCATCTTTTCTTTCCTCGCAAAACTGATAGATTCTCCACTTCTTGTAAGTGTCTGCCAGCACAATTCTTAGCTTATGGTTTCCGCAACTGGTCCGTCGGGTTATTGTCGCCCCAGAAACATTTCCCTTGTGCTTTTGGAAATATGTTATTTTTTTGTATTTCTGTTTTCTTTTTTCCTGTTTCCGTTGTGTTTTATGTGCTTGCAGCGTTTTTCTTATTGCTGGTGTTTTCTTAAGTTGCAGTCTGTTTGACCTCTCAGGGCCACTGTAGCTTCAGGATTAGGAGTCACCTATAGTATTATAGATTACTTTGTCCACCTTAAACTCCTCAGTGAAATTTTATTTTTTAAAGATTTGATCTATTCAGCAGGTGTTACATTTTCTACATTTTTGTTGCTATCTGGTTATAGTATTAAACTCTAAATCAGTGTTGAAGTGCACACCGTGAATGTTAATACTAAATTTAATCAATAATTCACTGTAATGACAATACATTTGAATCTAAGTAGAAACATTTGCTTATTCAGAACAAAGCACTGTATATAACACTTGTACAGTATAGAAAATGTCAAAGACAACGCCATTCAGTTCCTTTCAGGAGTATATGTAAATAGGAAGTGGAATTTACTGCAATGCAAGGGTGGGGGCGCCACCTAAAATCTGGCCTAGGGTGCCAAGTGGTTAGAGCAGGGGCTGTGTCCCCTACAATGCTCAATTCAGTGAGCTGATTAGAATGACCATTGTTTCACCAATGTTTGTAAAATTTATACACCTGTGACAACGGGACTGAAAACTCTTGAATCTAAATATTAAGAGTTGTGGCCCGTCTACTTTGTCCATATAGTGTGTCTCAGTATTTGGTTGCCGTTTGCAGTCTGCTTTCAGGGCAGATAGCATTGTTCAATCAGGCTTGTGCAGCCTTTGGCTTCATGCAGGTAAACAATCCTTCTGAAGTGCAGACGAAAGAACGTATTTGCAGAAATTCAAAAACACCGGCTGTTGTCTGATGACAATTTAGCTTTGTATTAGCGTTTTAAAATTCATCAGCTTTTGTGAACAATGACCCGGAAAACAGGAAGTTTTTAGACTTTAGCTACATCGGAAACACTAAAATGTTGCCCAATGTGCCCAGAGGCTATGTCAACAGACTAGACAAAGGGGTCTCAGATTGCTAACAAACTACCCAACTGTTTGGTTAGACAACCATCAACGGTCCTAATAATGTGCAGTGATAACAAGTATGTAACACTTTGTATATATGTAGTATCTACAGAAGAATACTAACTTTGTCCAGCCAGCTTCAGCCTTTTCTTCTGTTTAATTTAGGGAAATTAAACATACTGTATATGTCAGTTGGCTATGTATGGGCTCAAAATGTGGTCATAAATATTTTGTGCTTGTAAAAAAGATTTGTATGTGTAAAAAAAATTTGTGCGTGCGTAAAAAAGATTTGTGTGTGGACTTAGCCAAAAAAACCCTGCAAGTTACAACTACGAATTTTGACCCTATTTTTCTTCCTTTCATCTGATTGGTGAATGTCATGTCAATCACAAATGTAACAATCCAATCAGAGAACAGATGGGTTTGGCTGTCGGAGGGGCACTTTTTTGAACTGCAGGTCCTTGAAGGGTAATCTCTATATAAATATCCGATAGCAGTTAGGTCCCCTAACTTTCAGCAGTTGTTGAAAGGATAAAGTTGTGGTATGTCAGTGGTTAGAAATACCATTATTACTTTAGGATTAGTTTAACACAACGTCAGGGCTGACCCGGGACCATTGTTGTGAGTCACAGCGAGCAGCATAAAAGTCCTTTCACATCGGACGCAGGATGTGCTGCCAATGCTAATTGCTAACTAAAAGCAAAGGATCCAGAATTTGTTGCTGGCTGCTGGGCTCTGTGGGTTTCTGCAGCAGCTCTACCTGTACTAGTTGCACCTGCTCCTTGTCGTTTTTATCTCTGACTTTATGTGAACTACAAGAGTTTCTGGTTTTTTTGCTAGTTCTTCAAATGTTCAATAAAAACATGTATGCTAATTCATAACGAAGAAAGCTTTGTAATGAAGACTGTCATTTCCAAAACACTGCCCCCCCCCCTCTGCGTCCGCAGTGCTGTTGAAAAGGCTGTGGAAGTCCCTGTATTAAACACGTAGTCCTGTGACACAAAAATCACCAAACTCGGACGACCACAGGCTGTTTTCCTTCGTGGTGATGAAGGAAAACGCTGGGTTGGCATGTAAAAGGGCATTTATTCCCTTCAAAGACCTGCAGTTCAAAAAAAGCGCCCCTCCGACAGCCAAACCCATCTGTTCTCTGATTGGATTGTTACATTTGTGATTGACATGACATTCACCAATCAGATGAAAGGAAGAGAAATAGGGTCAAAATTCGTAGTTGTAGCTTGCAGGGTTTTTTTTGGCCAAGTCCACACACAAATCTTTTTTACACATACAAATCTTTTTTACAAGTACAAAACCGATTTACAAGTACAAAATATTTATGACCACATTTTGAGCCCATAGCTATGTTGCTCATCAGATGATGACATGTCTGTAGTAACTCAGAAACAGCATGAGAACGTCAACAACAGGCCATGCGCTCTGCTATAAAACAGTAGAAGAAGAATCTTTGTTAGTTGGTCTGTCTGTACCACCATTGTTTGTGTCCGTCATAGTTTGTCCTCACCGTATCTACTGGATAATGGCTCAGGAACAAGGCAGTTGCTCAGGTTGCCAGATAGGCAACTCAGACTGACTGCAATCCCTCTCAGACAGACTGATGGTTTGCAACTAATTACTACCCTAGTTATAAACACCAAATATGAGTAATTGGAATCTATGTGTATGTAGACAACAGCAGATTTGCAGTCTTTGCTGATTCATCAGTTAATTGCATGAGTTTTACATGCAGAGTTTGCATGTAGTTGCCAACTTAACCCCATTCAATCACAAACTGGCAGCAAACCGATAGCAGACAGACACTGTTTTATTGCCACCTTGTCACCATCACATTGCGCCAGAGTATTTGAAGATGGACTGTGAGTGGTGTCAGACCTGGTCCCCATCTTTAAAGCAGCCATTTCAGTTCATGGCACACATTTGCAGCTATTTTGTTTGTGCTGCAGTTGGACTGTAACACAATCACCATCACACTTACTTTTCTACAGTCGTCATTAGGGCTGCCACAAACGATTATTTTGATAGTCAATTCAATTCAATCTTTATTGGCAGACTTCATGTCCATAAAAACAAGACAAAAAAAACCACACACAACCCCCCCCCCCCCCCCCCCCGCCCAACACAAGGTATAAACCATTAAATATATATATGTATATAAATAAGTATCTAAAGCATTTGTAAAAATATAAAACCATAATATACATAAAACACAATTACTTAAAATAAATCAATAAATACACAAACACTTTAACCAGTGCTTTCTGAGACTGGATGAGTAACGGGAACCACTCAGTGTCGGATCTGTAAGTGCTACAATTATACTGTTACTCGAACCATCCAGTCGTTCTCTAAAATTGAACATTAGCTTTCTTAAAAGTGCTTTAAAAGTCCAAACACCCACAGCTACAAACATCTGGCTGGCACTACCACTTCTAGGTATCCTGCATAGGATTCTCATCACATCATTATATGCAACATGCAGCTTCTGCATGTTTGTAGGATGACCACAAGGGGGCAGTATATAGCGGTGTGCAATACGCTTTAAACAAAGCCACTTTAACTGGAAGTGAACAAAAGCTGAATTTGCGTGCAATAGTATTTGCCTGCACATAGAGCTTACATCGTTGTCTGTATATGTCATCATCATCATGCATTTGTTCAGTAATAAAGTGACTGAGGTATTTCACCTTTTTATGAACTTCAAGAGTTTTTTGTGCCAGTTTAAACAAAGGGAAATTTAGCTGTTTATCCTGCTTGGTTCTACATATCAAAACAGCACTTTTAGCAGCATTGTACTCAATGTCATATTGCACACCATATTCAGTACAGACATTAAGAAGATCCTGTAACCCAGCACTGCTTGGACTAAAAACAACCAGGTCATCTGCATACATAAGTTGATTTATCAATGTTTTACCTAATATACAGTCACCAATTATTTTTGCGATTAGTCGACTAATCAGATCATCATCCATTGGACGTAAAACGTACAGATTATTGCACCAGCAGCATCTGCTCTTATATAACTATCATTAGCTTACAGCTTGAAGTGTTTAAGGTCTGTGCTAACTAAAAATAAAGACAAGATGATAGTTTATTAAATTTTAATGAAATTTGCAGATTGTTTCAGTGAAGTTTAATAAACTCCTTGCTATCTAAAATATAACAGGACACCAGAGTATATTCTCGAGCATCTCACACTTCTGATAATCAGTTGTCTACTTGACGTTTATTCAGCTGTGTAAAAACTATAACTTCAATCTAATCCAAACCAATTTACTCAGGAACAAATAAAATACTGAAAAAAGCCAAACAATAACATTTTAAAGTTATCTAAGTGACTTGTATATCATGTTTAACCTGAGTAGCGAAAGATGGCGGTGGGTTTGAAAACGATTTGCAGGGTGTCCGGTGTTCTCACGGGCTCTAGTGAGCCTTGCCCCCAGCTAGCTATCGAGCTAGTGGGTAACAGACATCTTCGAAAATGTCAGAGCGCTTTTGAAAATATGTGGTGTCTTGATAAACTGAGCAGATATTTGAGGTTTACACAGCTACATTCTCTCCTGACAATATGTTAAACGTTTATTTTGTGACCCAGAAAGAATAATAAGAGTAATATTAAAACTAACTAGCTGCCGCCATTGTTGTAAACTGAGCAGGGCTGTGCTATGAATTCTGGGACAGAGCTACTTCTTCTTCTTCTTCGGGGTTTAACGGCAGCTGGCATCCTTGTACATGCAGTGCTGCCATCTTCTGTTTCAGTCCATTATTACACTCTTAAATCCTACTAATTATTCCTGCATCTTTTGTGATCTTACAAAGCTTCAAACGATGCGTCGACTATTAAATCAGTCGTCGACGATTCTGATAGTCGACTAATCGTGGCAGCCCTAGTCGTCATGTGCTTGTGCAAGAGCTGACCCACATGATAAAACACTCTGTTAGGCAGACTGACTAAATTCAAGTCAAAATAACTTGTACCACCAGTCCTTTATTTTAAACATGTTATGTGTCATTAAACAGTTAATGTTATGTTTAATGAAGAACTGCACAAAATAAAAACATGTAGCAATAAGGTGGCTCTTTTTCAAACCCATTTTCAGCAGAAGAATCGAAGCACAGATGCTTTCAGCTCTTTTGTCTTCTGGTTGAATGATGGCAGCACTGAAGGCCAGGCCACCCTGGTGTGTGTAAATGTGTTTGCGGCCACCAGCGAGGAATGTCGAGTCTTTGGCCGCCTCCTGTACTCTTTCATTTGCGGTGTGTTTGTGTACGAATGCAAATCTCGAGGTCACTGACGACAGAGAGGGGCTCACCGCCTCTAATGAAGCTCTCATGCATCCCATTACCGGCTGGCAAACAGTGTAATTGGGGACACAAAGCTGCCAGTTGTTTTTCGGCCCAATAAATGTATGTTGTGAATCTGCGGCAAAGTCCTTTCGCAGTGGCTGATTTTCTTAGACTGCTAAAAACGAGGTCAGTGGACAGAAGAGGACAAGAGAGGAAGTTGATTAGCTGGGAAAAAAAACCTCACACCTGCTCACAGCTGAGGGTGATCCAAATCCTGTTTTACATTATTGCACATTTACCCAGAGGCTACACACAGACACACACACCATTATATTTGCACACTCTGATTCCAAACAGCTCGGGGCTTGTGAAATCTCTTCCATAGCTCCAGCTTTTTTGCATCTGTTTGTGCTGCATGTTTAGGTGCGCTGGTCTCAGAGCAGCCTGATGGGATTTTTAGGTCAGCGAAAGCCAGTAGAATAAAAATTTTGAAATCTCTAACCTGTTTTGGCTTCTAGTACAGCATCTCATCAGAATTTATGTTCTTTCCTCAACATGGGTGCTGTGGAGGGGGTTTGGCTGTGCTTACAAACCCAGCTGGACATCTGCTTTACATTTTTTTCTCTTTCCTCTGGTCCACTGACTTGAATTTTCTGAAAACAGCATGAAGCGTCATTGCCATCACCGTGGGTGGAAGAGCAGGAAGACATTAAACCTTTTTTTTTTAATTTTAAAGTTTATTACTTCCCTCATGCCTTGAATGTAAGATATAAATTCGTTGAAGAACATGCAAACTTTTCTTCATTTCATGAACAATTCCACGAGTTCCCCCTTGAGCTTGCAGTGGCAACACTAAGCAGAACTAACTTCAAAAACACATCACTGCTCTATGACTTTTATGAAACAGTAAATATGGTAGGTCTTCAAACTTTCAGACTTCCTGTCTCCACAAATATTGACAAATGCTTAACATGAGCATGTGAGCTCCATAAAACCGGCCAAAAGGTTTCTACCAAAGAGAACTGTTTGGTGAAAACAGATTTGTTTTTTTTTATCATGGCCGCAGTGTCAGGGAGCAGGGCGTGCTGGGTACATTGCTAATTACAAGCTTTGCAACAGCCTACGTAAGCTGGTGTCCCATGTAATAGCAGCAGCAGCTTCAGCTGACTACACATAAACCGCTGATTATTCAGATGTGAAATCGCCATGTTCTCATATTTCAGTGGCTTTCAGTGTTAACTGGCCGTAGGATAAGAGGTGCTGTCTTCAGTTAACTGGAGGAAATGGCTGCCGCATCAATAGGCTGCATTGATGAGGTTGCGTCATGAGCAAGTGGCACATGCAGGACCATGCCGACATCATGACTTTGACCCTGAAATCTGCAGGAGAGGCTTCCTGTACACTCACTGGAGATAACAAGCAGCCCATTGTGTGCATCTGAGTGTGTGATTGTGCGTGTGTGTTTTTGTGATGGTAGATGTTGAGGGTCGAGCTCAGCCCTGATGAGGAGACTGTGACCAGGTGCCATGTGATGGGTGGAAGTAAACACAATGGCCACTTGAAAAAGAAAGTAAACAACCTTAACCCTGCATGCTGTCTTCTCCTACTGTAGCAACTGCCTCACCCACCGACAGAGGTACACGTCTGCTCTGTGGATCTGGAGCAGTATAACACGGCACCACTTCAGGCCTGCAGTGCAGACGGCCTGGTCCTGTTAAAAATGGGTTTTTCCTTCCAACTTTAACTAATACTGTAGGGCCTTTAACTTACAGTATAAAGCACCTTGAAGCAACTGTTGCTGTGATTTGATGCCATGTAAATGAGCCTAATTCAGCAGTCCCCAACTTTTTTGTGCCACGGACCGGTTTAATGTCAGACAATATTTTCACGAACCAGCCTTTAAGGTGTCGCGGATAAATACAACAAAAGAAAATCATACAATCAACACAAAAACTGTGGTATTTTGTAAATATAACAATAAAAGCCAATTTACTGTGTGATTGTGTAACTTTAGCAGCGTCCCGCTGAAATGCGCCAACAACATTCAGAGTAACATCCTCCTCTCTGCCCCTTAATGCTCTCGTCGCTATGGTAACACGTAAATATTTCTTTCAAAATAAGACGCACAACTGCAACACGGGAAAAGGCCCAGGGAAACCCAGTTAACAATAAAAACCCTGAAAACCATAAATTTTACACCCGAGCCTCAACTCTCGCGGCCCGGTACCAAATGACTCTGTGGCCCAGGGGTTGGGGACCGCTGGCCTAATTGAATTGAACTGGAAGTCAGATGAGTCAATTAAGTCCCGCCCACATTCTCATATACCAACAATGACAGTCACGTTTAATGAAATCCAAGAAACCCATTCTAAAATATTTTAGGGTGCCCACAGTCATGCATATGTTTTTTTTTTCAGTCATGCATATGTGTATATGGTAATTACATCAAGATGATCCAGCCTCTCTCAGACTCAACTACCAGGTGTACACTGCAAGTATGTATGCTTTGATACAGCAGAGTACACATGGAGATTACACAAACTATAGCAACTATCTATAAAAGCAAATCTGTGCTGTAAATTATTACTTATTTTTGTCAAAGAATGGACTGACTGTTCTCGTGTGGTTTGTTGTGGTGTTCGAATGGAATTTTTCTGCATGAAAAGAAACCAAAGTATAGTACAAGTTTACTGGCTCGTCAGCAGATTTTAAGTAGAGTAAATAAGCTAAAGGTGTGAACAAGCTCTTTTGTAGACTCTGGGCTGAGCTCTTTGTGTTACCAGGGGCCAGGGTCTAGTCTCACAGCCTTACAAGTAGATGTAAAACATCTAAATTGGTTCTGTATGGATTGGTGCCCCCCTTTGCAGCCACAACAATTTCCACTCTTCTGGGAAGGCTTGTTACAAGATTTTGGAATGTGTCTGTTGGAATTTTTGCCCATTCATCCAGAAGAGCATGAGGTCAGGGCTTTTTGTGGTTCAGTCAAGTTCTTTCACACCAAACGCATACAACCCATGCCTTCATGGACCATGCTTTGTGCACTGGTGCACAGTCATGCTGAAACAGAAAGGGCCTTCCTCAAACTGTTCCCGCAAAGCTGGAAACATGCAATTGTCCAAAATGTCTCAGTGAGCTGAAGGATTTTGATTTCCCTTCATTCCCTTCAAGGATTTCCCTGCACAGTGCAGCCAGGCAGGTAATATTCTTGTTAACTCAGACTTGTCCATCATACTTTGCAAACAGAGAAGTGTGTTTGATCACTCAATAGAAAACATTTCCACAGCTCCAGAGTCCAGTGGTGGCTCCAGCCAATGCCTGGCATTGTGCCTGGCCTGCATGCAGCTGCTCGCTCATGGAAAACCATACCATGAAGCTCCGGCCCACAGTTTTTCCCCAATGTTAATGCCAGAGGAGGACTGGAAGTCTATAATTACTGTTAAACACTATCCAATATGACTTCTTGTGGTTAAATAAATCATGTAATTTTTTATAGTGTACATGTCATTATTCACAAATTGCAAATTTTTGCAAATTGCTTGTTGCTTTTTTCCCTAATAGTCTGATTAGTCTGGAAGCATATATATAAATATAAATTAATGAGAAAATCAATTCATTTAATTAGCCTGCATGTAGATTATTTCCATAGCGACTGCCTTTTAGTTTAAAATTGTATAGACAATGCTTCAGACGTGATAAAGTAATTAATAAATACTCCAGTAAAAGTTGAAGACAGTTATTGATTCAGCTTCTTTACTCAAGTAAAAGTAAAAAAGTACTGGCTCTAAAATGTACTCAAAGTAAAACAGTAAAACGCAGCTCTTTGGAGGACGCTACTACCAGCTATTTTAGAGCAAAGCTAACTGAGCCTTGTGTTATATTAATGCAATAATGAAATAGCACGAATAAATGACATTAAAAACTCTACTTCAGTTTAAATGTTAATTCTAATGAAAGTAGTCAGCTTTAATCAGTTAAGTAGAACATGAGAACAGAAAAAGAAGGAATATTCAAAAAAGAGAGGAGAGGTTAAAATGGATTCAACAGGCAGGAGAACCTTTAAATCCAACACAGAACAACAAGCTAACCTGTTTATCCTGCATTAACCTTTTCATGCAACCTTTTGTTGTGTATGACGCTGTGGATAACTGTGAATAACAACAAGTCAAAGAATATAATTTAAACCAGAATTACACATAACGTGACACCTTTAAATAAAACAGTTACTCTACCTCAGCTTTTTTTCAGCAATATGAAAAAACCTAATGTCGCCTGTACAGTCCCAATATCTGATTTAAAAGCATGAAGACATCCATCCATCCATCCATCCATCCATCCATCCATCCATCCATGTTCTTCCGCTTATCCGGGCCGGGTCATAGGGGCAGCAGTCCAAGCAGAGAAGCCAAGACCTCCCTCTCCCCAGCCACCGGCTCCAGCTTATCCGGGGGAACACCGAGGCGTTCCCAGGCCAGCCGAGAGATATAATCTCTCCAACGTGTCCTGGGTCTGCCCCGGGGCCTCCTCCCTGTAGGACATGCCCGGAACACCTCACCCAGGAGGCATCCTTGTCACCACCTCAGCTGGCTCCTTTCGATGTGGAGGAGCAGCAGCTCTACTCTGAGCCCCTCCTGGATGGCCGAACTTCTCTCCCTATCTCTAAGGGAGAGGCCAGCCGCCCTTTGGAGGAAGCCCATTTCCACCTCTTGTATCTGTGATCTAATTCTTTTTGTCGGTACCCACAGCTTCTTCTCTTCTTCCTCTCCTGTCTTTCTTATCTTTCTCCATCTCTGGGTGAAGTTAGCTCTCTTTCTTTTCTCTCCCTTTGAAATAAGTTTGTGTGTTTGCTTTGTTGAGCTGATAGAAACGCCGCATTTGAAATTAGCTGACACTTAAAAGTCACTCCCGTTATGCTTGCACCTCTTCAGTGGAGCTAGCTAGATGCTAAAGTACCACAACCGCAACTTGCGGACAACTGCAGTTGTTAAATAACGATAAATCGAAACACAACCCACTTTAGCCCCTGACTTTGGCACACAGTTTTGCCTCTTTTATCTCATCTATCTGGTTAACAGGCAACAGGATTTCATGTGTTACTGTTAATGTTTGAATGTTTGCAATGATGTGATATAATAACTCACAGGCTCCTAACTTAAAATTACTCAAGAAAAGTACAGAGACCTAAAAATTCTACTTAAGTACAGTAAAGAAGTGTTGCTACTTTGCATCCTGTAACATACAAGGCAAAAGCACTCCTCTGTAAACAAACCTGCTGGTTCTGCTCAAGCCAGCAGCTTTTCCTGGGTTCCCCTTTTCCACCTCTCCCTTCCTGGTTTCTTTGTGTCCTCTGACTCTGCTGATATCTCAGGCTCAGCAGCTGGCTTGTTATGTTATTCCTCAGCCTCCTTTAATTATACCCACAATTTTCAGGTTGTTGTGAGTCTCCTCCACACCAGGGCACTTCAGCTACAACTTCAAAAGCAGCTGTTTCCTCTCGCTCACCTCACAGAGGGCTTGGGCCTGTATGTGTGACATAACAGATACATGGAAAATCTCGCAAGATTGTGTGAAAAACAGAAAATTTAGATCTAGTCATGCTATCCAGTTTAATTGTAATTAGACTCATCGCACGTCATAGTTGTTTAAGTGCGCAGAGCTACTATTTAATTTCATATTTTACAAACACAATCCTGGAAAAGTTGGGACAATAGGTAAAATCTTAATTAAAACGGAGTACAGTGATTTGCATATCTCATAATCCTATATTTTTTACTATAAAAAACCAAAACTGTTAAAGTGCTATCATCTTCTCTGAGCCAAAGCTCAGTTAAAACAGACCGAGACAAAGTGGAAGACTGTTCTCTGGTCAGACGAATCAAACTTTTACATTGGCGACCTTGGCTCAGGGGGTTGGGAAGTGCATCTGTAAGGTTCGATCCCCGGGCTCTCTGTCCTAGTCGTTGTGTCCTTGGGCAAGAGACTTTACCCTACCGCCTACTGGTGTTGGCCAGAGGGGCCGATGGAGCGATATGCCAGCCTCGCTGTGGCTACAACCCTAGCTTGCCTCCACCAGTGTGTGAATGCAAGAGTGAATGAATAGTGGCATTGAAAAGCGCTATATAAATCAAATCCATTATTATTCTTTTTGCAAAACATCAAAGTGCACCCTGCAGTCTAAGGCCACGTCTACACTAATCTAGAGCCGGTACTTTCACTAATGTGAAAACGGTATTTTCGTCTAAAAACACTCCCGGTCTACACTAACGTTTTCAATCGTTTCCAAACAGTTGTTCATCCACACTGAAACGACTGAAAACGGTTACGTTCCTGTACTGTGCATACGTGAAATGTAAGACAATTCAACGTGCCTCATTTCTGTCTGCTGTTTATTTACTTTCTGGCTCTTTGAAACGTTGCAGCAAAATATCGAGGAAAAGCACCGAGTTTTTTAAATGGACTAACAATGAGAGAGAGTTGTTGCTGTGAGTAACACAAAAGTACAAAGTTGCAAAAGCGAGTGAGAGTTAAAGGATTTGAAGAAAAGCTATCTGGAGCATGTACAGACTGATATTAATCTTTAACAGGGTTGTCAAAATGGAGAGCAAACAAAACAACTGCTGTACAATAACCTCCACTATCTTAGTTGAATTGGTTACATGACTGCATCATATGACTAAAATGCGTCATGGTTTTCGAAAGGCTCCATTTACGCAGTCTGCACTGTGACGCGAAAAGCTGCGTTTTCAAATGCATCCGCTTTGGAGAGCGTTTCCAAAAAGCTCAGTTTTCCTTGACTAAAAACGCCGTCTCAGTGTGGACGGGAGGCCAAAATGAAGAGAAAACGATGTGTTGTCAAACGAAAATGTATTAGTGTGGAGATGACCTAAAGTGGATAGGGACCATCCAGCTTGTTATTAGTGCTCAGTTTAAAAGCCTGTCTATGATGCTAATGGGCTGAATTAGTGCCTATAAAGCTGACAGCTTGCACATCTGGAAAGCCACCATCAATACTGAAAGGTATATAAAGGTTTTAGAACAACATCCATCTAGATGACGTCTTTTTAAACTAAGGTCTTGCATATTTCAGCAACACAATGTTAAACCACATAGAAGAATTTGAACTGTTCTGCCCGCAGTTCAGACTTTTCATGTGCCAAATCATAAACGAAGGATCCAACAAAGAACCAGCACTGTTGAGAAGCCTGAATCCTGTATCAGACAAGAAAGACACAACATGACTCTCCCAAAGGTCCAGCAGCTGGTCTCCTCAGTCCCCAGATGTTTACAGAGGGTGTTCAAAGATGAGGGAATGCCATACAGCGGTAAAAACGACCCTGTCCTAGTGTTTTTGAGACGTGTTGCTACCATCAAATTCAAAATGACCTTTTAAGTTTAAAGATGAATGTGGTCAGTGGTCAGATAACTCACTTGCTTTGTGGCTGCAGTGATAGTCATAGACGAGAGTGAGTGATGATTCTGTTTTGTGTCATGTCAGCTCATCACGCTGTCAGGTTTTCCTGTGATGTTTCCAGAAAAAGAGAGCAAAAGAAGCCCAGCATGAGGAGAAAATAGTTGGGTTTATTCCAGAAGCCATAAATCCTATCTGTCTTAAACACAGCGGGAATAGTTGCTTTACTGCTTAGCTCATGCACCAGCGTCTTTTGCCAGTCAATTATAATTTATTATTGATGATTTTAACCTGAAAGTATTTCAAGTCATTATGTCATACTATATATACGTGGTGGTTTCTTGTCTGCCTTGAGCTGCTCAATAAGCAACGACTGAATTAAATTAAACCAAAGCATGCAGTAGTAGAGGCTTGTTGCCAAAAAATGGCTTGGAAAATGGGAAGTTAGTGCAGTACATAAAACAAGAACATGGTACAATTTTAATGAGCTTAAATGTGAATATTTTTAATGACCACTTTTATTCTTCAGCACAGTCTGAACTCTCTCAGGCAGCTTCTTTGTTATTTCTTTAAATAGTCTTTAAGAGTAGTTCTCCAGGCTTCTTGCAGGGCATTCAAAACTCTTCTTTGGATGTTTCTGCCTTTTGTTCTGTTCTCTGTCAAGATGATCCCACACTGCTTCAACAAAGTTGCAGTTCTTGTGTAATTTGACATACCTCATCCGTTAACTCCTGTTTCCCTTCTTTAAGAATGGCTTCTTGACAGACAACCTTCCACCGAGGCTTCAGTGATGAGTAGTGAGATAAACTGAAGGGCCAGATGCATCTCTCAGGTCCTGTGTCAGGGACATGAAACGCTGTTCAACTGCTTTAGTTAGTGTGGGAAGAGGTGCTTGGGGAGAATGTGATTATGTACTCTTGGTTTCCTATTTTCATTGTAGGTAGAGAGGATTAGAGAGCTATGCTTAAACTTAGGTGATTCTATTTAGATTGCTGAGGTGAGGAAGACCGGAGGCAGGACAGTTGAAGGGGGCAATACAATGGGTGGGACACTGAACCCATAAGATTGTGTGTTGACTCCCGGTTGTGAGCCAGACCTCGCTAGACATAGCGGAAGTAGGCTAGTTAGCTAGGTTGCATCTGTCTTTTATTGTAAAGCGCAAATAAAGACGTCTGATTTTCGAAGTAAGAGTCTCCGCCTAGTCGCTACCATCAAAAAGAATCCGTGAAGTCGGCGTACTTCAACACTAGTTTTTTAGACCTGCCTCTTCTTCTTTTGACCTCCAATTCTCCAGTTTCCTAAAACCTTTTTAATGACAGTGCACACAATACTGAGATATTCTAAGTTTTTAGCCAATATTTCCTTTGAAGTTATCTTGTTGGATGCAAAAACATTGTTTTATGCCTTTTGAACTATATTAGCATTGTCATTTTCTGTACATGAAACAAAAGAAATGGAAACAAATGATGTGTTTTTAACAGATTCCAAGTAAAGTTAAGTTAAGTTTTGTGTTTTGTGTAGACACCACACTGGTGCATTCCTTGAGTTAGGTGCCTTTTTTAACTGAATTATCCACAAGTCAGCGTTAAGTGGTTCAAGAAACAAACAAACTAAAAACATTCCTCTGAAAATGGTCTCTTACAAAGACGGGATTGAAAATGGTGAAAAAGCAGCCAAATGTCTAAAGAAAAGCTGAAAGAACTCCAGAAAGCCTGGAGAACTGTTTCTCAAGAACACTAAAAAACACAAATACAATAAGATCTGTGTCTTTCTAATTAAAATATAAGGAAATTAGGGGTTGTGCTTTTGCCCAGTGTAATCAGCATTAATGAAACCTTCACTGTGAATAACCCAGGCCATGTTCAGTAATGCCCCCCATGGATGTTGCAGTGTGTGCTGATCATTTCTAAAAAGAATTCCGGCTGAATTCCCAGCAGTCGTTTCCAGAAGATGTCCTCCTGCACTTTTCCAGACTGAGCTGAACTTCCATGAAACATGTTGATGGAATCAAAATCAAAATGAGCATGTTTCCCTTTTTCAGATTTGTCATGTTTTCATGCAATGTTTTTTAATGTTTTTTTTTTTCAAACTGTTGTATTTTATTTTTATTTATATAACACACAAAATCTTCAGTCTTGCTAAATCATTTGAGTTTCTTCCGACACCTCAAAGGACCTGGCAGTTATTTCCAAGTGTCAAAATATTTTGCTATTACGCTCGGTTTTGATTGAAAAGGTCATTCCGATGGCAGGAAACACGAGATATGAGCCAAAAAGTAACATCTTTGATGAATCTAACGTTTTCCTGCATCGATGAGTTTGTAATAAGCCGGATTCAAATTCACACGTTTGCTCTTTATTAAAACAGTTTCTTTTATGCCCTTGTGTTATAGAGGACTGCAATTCCTGTGCTTTTGTAGTTCCTTGTAAAGCTAGTCTTTTGTTTCTGATGAAGTTTTCAGTTGAAGAATTAAAACGAGTTAAAAGCCCTCTTGTTGTCTTAAATTGCATGACCTAAGCATTGCATGCTTATAAATGATGATACCTGATAACTTTTTAGTATTCATAGGGAACAAATTGTGTTTACATTTTTTTATTTGCTCAAGATCTGCTCTGTGAAGTGCTCTCTTTGGTTCAGATGAACTTGTACAGGCTGCTCACAAACTGTCCCAGTACTCCTAACCAGTTTGTCTTGAAGCTTTCAAACAGGCCAGTATGTGTTGCTAATGTTCAGGCAGTGACGTGCATAAGGCACCAAAACAGACGAGGTCTAACTGGGATATCAGCAGGATGACCCAGTTTCACTGCGTCTGGACATGCTGCAGCTTTTCAGTGAATTTTGCATCACGACTGTCTTCTCCTTACCAAAGCTCCAAATCCTCTCTTTCTTCCCTCATTGACTAACAAAGCAGTTTTCCGCCTCAAAGAGTCAAACTGAAATTTTCAAAAGGGACTGCTTCTTTTGACCTCCCCCCGAACAATGAGCTTTCTGTTTGAATAATCTTCCCAAAGTTAAGTTTTCTGCCAAACGTTCATTTGCAGCTTTTGCCATTAAAGTGCTCTCATAGTGTGGACTCAGCTGTGAAGTTCTGCTCAGACTGATCTGATTCAGATTATGTGAGAATTTCATGGTAGAAGATCAGCAAGTCTGTGACTCATTTGGTCATTGGTGCTCACACAGATTGAACAAGATTTAGGCTTCTTGGAGTTTGAGAATTGGAGAGTTTTAGGAATCTTATTCATTCTGTTTATTGGAGAGGTAAGCTGGCCGGACAGAGAGCAGTGAAACTATGGCTTTTGCCAATTTTAATTAATATGAAATATTGCACAAAGTCATGAGAAACACTGTCAAGATCCTAATTCCTTTAGCACTTCCTACTTCAAGGACTTGATGTCCGACAAGTTCTCGTCAGGTCTATAAGTGCAGGATAAAAACAAGAACGTACACAACACCAACACTGTAACATCCCAACAGTTCCCAATCTATTTTAAAAGCGACCCTCGTTTTCATTTGTTTTGTGGAAAACAAATGCCACAAGGCTTTATGTGATTTAGAGAAGTGATGGGATGATAACATTTTCAAAGTCATGCAGACTGAAGGGGCCTTTCTCTCTGCGTGCGTCACAGTGTGGACAAAAATACACTGCTGGCTAAAAATATTTTCAATATGATACACAATTACTGTCATTGACACTGCTGCACTCTTCACAAGTTTCCTGTTAGAGCAGGTGGGGCCTCGTCTGGAGGGTTAGTACAGCAAATGTGACTGTCTGGTTTTTTTTTTAGTGTAGCGGTCTTCTCTGATTGGAAGAAGTTTGGCTAATTACTTGATATAACTTGAGTCCAGTAGTTATTTAGATTCAAGGATCTCTTCTCCAAATTCAATTAGTTATTTAAAAACCACAAGGCCAAACATGCTGTATGTAACATATAGATCCTGAAGCTCAGGTCCTCCTCCAGAGGCGGTTCTCAGGACTGCGCTCTCCTGGTCAGAGATCTGTTGGAACCACTCTTTCAGCTCTTAATGCTCCTGTTACTACTTTAGACTTTACCTTCTCTAGTTGTGCCTTCAGCATCTGGTACTTTTCTATTTTCTCCTCCTTCCTGATGTTGCTGTCTGCTAGCACTGCCACATCTGTCACAACTGTGGTCTTCTCCCCCTTTTCAACCACCACTATGTCCGGTTGGTTGACCAGCAGCTGCTTGTCTGGAACTTGAAATCCCACGGGACCTTTGCCCTGTTGTTCCCAAACACCACTGGTGGTGTCTCCCATCGGGAGTTGGGGACTTCTAGTCCATATGCGGCACAGATGTTCCTGTGTACTGTCTCAGTCACTTAATTAGCCTCTCAGTGTAGACAGTCCCAACAAATATCCTGCTACTATGTGTTAGATAGTCTCAGGTCATCTTTGTAGAGTCTGCAACTTGGGCCCTGTTAGCTGTGGTAGACTTCTGCCTTTATGGATCTGTTGCTTAGGGCCTGTTCCTGTGCCTCCATGATCAGAGCGTCTGTTGTCCTGTAAGCCAGGCTTTTCTAGACACGGGTATGATTTCTTGATGTCAGCCACTTCTTAGAGCTTCCTCTCCGGGGTGCAATCTTCCTGATCTGTTCACAGATGCTCCGTGTTTCTTCCTGGATTGTGTCTCTGGCACTCTTAATCCTCACCCTACCTCTTTCTGTTGCTCATAGAGTCTTGGGGTGATGGACTTTGGATGGAGACCTCAATGCATTGTGTGGAGCTTCTGTGTCTTGACATTTCAATTCAATTCAATTATATTTACTCTATATTTATAGAGTGTCAAATCACAACAACAGTTCCCTCAAGACCCCACATTAAATGGTAACTGGCCTGTATTTGTATAGTGCTTTACTTAGTCCCTATAGACCCCAAAGCGCTTTACACTACTTTCAGTCATCCACCCATTCACACACAGGTGACAGCAAACTACATTGTAGCCACAGCCATCCTGGGGCACACTGACAGAGGCGAGGCTGCCGGACACTGGTGCCACCGGGCCCTCTGACCACCACCAGTAGGCAACAGGTGAAGTGTCTTGCCCAAGGACACAACGACCAGACTGTCGGACTCTGCCAACTCTTGAGCCCCGATTAACACAAAGAAAACAAAGAAAGCCTCAACAATCATAAGACCCCCTATGAACAAACACTTTGGCGAGAGTGGGAAGGAAAAACTCCCTTTTAACAGGAAGAAACCTCCAGTAGAACCAGGCTCAGGGAGGGGCGGCTGCCTTCTGCAAACGACTGGGGATCAGTGGATGAAGACAGAACAGAAGATATGCTTGGAAAGAGAGCCAGAGATCAATAATAACAAATAATTAAATGCAAAGAGGTGCATTAACACATAGTGAGTGAAAAAGGTGAGTGAAGAAGAATCACTTAATGCATCATGGGAATCCCTGATCCAGCCTATATAACTATATACTTTATCAAAAAGTAAAGTTTTAAACCTAATGGTAATAGTAGAGAGGGCGTCTGTCTCCTGAATCCAAACTGGGAGCCTCCCATTCGACTTTAAAATATTATAGGAACCACAAGCAAGCCTGCAGTCTGAGAGCAAAGAGCTGTAATGGGGTGATACGGTATTATAAGATCATTAAGATAAGATGGGGCCTGATTATTCAAGACATTATTCAAGTAGCTGATGAGTAGGATACAGATTTAACAGGGAGCCAATGAAGAAGAATTATGCTCTGTTTTCCTAGTCTCTGTCAGGACTCTTGCTGCAGCAATTTGGATCAACTAAAGACTTTTCAAGGAGTTTTAGGACATCCTGATCATCTGTCCAAATCAGTTTTTACAGAACTGTGCAGGAGATTTGTTTTTAAATATTTTCTGGCAAAGTCTAGTCTGATCTTCCTGTTGTTGAGTGTAACCCATTGTTTGTACCATAAACCTTTTATATTTCCATTTGTGAAGGCTTCTCTTGATTGTAGACTTGACTGACACGTCAATCACACCTTGACTGTGGTTGCATACAGAGGCAGCAATACAAAAAATGTGGTGGCCAAGCCAAATCAAGCAGTGAGTGAAAGTGAAAGTAAAAAGTGAGGAAAACAAAGTGTAAACCTCCCACACAGGTCATGAACTGTAATCTTGTAGCTGACCAGCCCTTCAAGGCACTCCACCATCACTGCTTCAGCCTGCTGCTACGTTTTTGGTTCCTAAAAAGAGGCTGTTCTCTCCCTGCGTTTAATATCAATGCAGACACTGTCTCAAGGCATGAGAGCCAAAGGACACCTTGTCTCTGTGACGCAAGCAGGATTTCACAGAATGCCGGGATGTGATGCCCGGGGATGAAAACATGTTGCATACGTATGGCCTTTGGCTCTTGATGTGCTTTCTCCAGTCTAAGAAAAATATCAGCTTGTGTTTAGAGAGTTCAGAGTTTCAACAGAAAGCTTTTGTTACACACTAGTTTGACAGGATACGACTGTTTACCAGGCAGGAAAGACGCTATGGAAAAACATTTTTCGAAGATTTCAAATCAGCTGACAAAAATTTCAAAAATTATAGCTGCATGTGCGAAGGAAAAGAGTACTCGACTCTAATTTCTGCTAATAATACTTCATTGCAAAGTCCCAGGCATAAAAACAACAGCAACAAAAGGACCGCTCAAAAACTCAGTAACTGATTGTGATGATATAAAATGACGGTGCCTGAAAACTTGTTCTACTTCTCCATGTTGAACGCCCATGAATTAGATATTAGTGAATAAATAAACATCTGTGGGGTAATTCTGTATCACTTTGGGCCATTCTGTTTTTGATCAGCTCCATAAAAACCCTAAACTCGATCGGCCTCTCAAACACAGAATAATAAAACACCATGGACAACTACATATTCAAGGCCTGTTCCGCTCGTGGTATTCATCAGTGTGATCTCTTTGTCTAAGGCAAATACAAAAATCCCTCAGAACAATTTTAGCAAGCTTTTTTGATTAGGTTACTTCATTTGAAAATATGACTGAAAGGCTAAATGCCTGACACAGAAACAGCTCTCCCAGGAAGCTCCTCCAAGTGTTTCTCATCTAGCAGAGTGAGTGTTTACACATGTTGTAAAAGTAAGTCTGTTTCCCCTTAAAAAACAAAACACAAAACCCCACACAGTGAAAGTGGATTAGAAAAAAACAAACTAAGTAAACAAATAAAAACAAATGAAGGTTTTGGAGGTTTTGAGTTTGAAGTCCAAACTCAGACTTGATCGAGATGCTCTCTAATGACCTTAAACAGGCTGTTCATGCTTAAGTTTTCCAGTGTTGCTGAATTAAAACAAGTGTGCAAAGAAGAATGGGACAAGATTTCTCCAAGGTGATGTCAAAGAGCAGTTCTTGCAATTCTTGAATTCAAGAATGGTAAAATTTGTTATCGAAACAGACGCCCACCTATGGGCAAATCACCCTCAATTAGCCTAACCCCACTAACTGCATAGTGCTAAATGCTGACCACTACGCCACCATATTCTACTTTTATATAAACATCATGAAAGAAAAGCAATGGTTTCATTACTTTAATGGTTAGCTGACGCCTTAAGTATATGTAAACAATAGACAGTGTGATTGCTCATGGATATTTACTGCCAGGCTGGAGCTTGAGTTGCAGATGCATCGTGCTCATTGCTGGCTTTGAACGGCCCATTTTCTTCATTAGCTGCAAAAAGTTTAAAATTCCACAGTGTCGCTCTGTAAATGTCCACGAATCTTTAACTGCCTCAACATGTCAGGTCAGTTCATTTCCTGCGTCCTCTGAAATTTAACTTCTGTTGATATATCTGTGTGTTATTGTAGGATCTTTACCTTACAATATAAAGCATGCTGAGGCAACTTTTGCTGTGTTTTAGCATATATAAATAAAACTGAAGAGTCTCTCTACACACTGTGTTTCTGTTCAAAGTTTAAATACAAAATGTGATTGTTCCCGAATGCTCCTGATTAAATTTTTTTTTTTACAAAAAGACCAAGAAATTACAAAATATTTAGATATTTTTAGTGTTACATAATAATTAATATTTTAATCATAGAAGATTAATGAGTTATCTCTAAAGTCATCTTTTAGATTTAGTATATTTTTAATGATCAAAGATGGATGATTCCACAGGCATTTATTGCTCAAAGTCATCAAATCCGTGTATTTATTAAAAACAAATCTTTAAAATGATCCATGACTTTTCTATTATTGATACTTTTCCAGAATTTTATTCTTTTGGTTGAATAACATCTGTAAAATTAGTTTTAAAAAAGTATTTATGGCAAACTATACTTTCCGTTTTTTCTATTTAAAAAATAGCCTTTTCTGATATTATGTTAAATTTGTAATTGTATTTTAATATTATATAATTTTATCTTGAAAATTTTTTTTTATGTTTATTTAAAAGTACAGTTAATTCTATTTTAGGTCTTTATCATTATTAATTTTTGTTCGCTTTTAAAATAAAAGTCTTAATTTTATTGCAATTTCATGTACTTAAAAATAAGAGGAATATTTGTTACATTTAACAGATGAAATCTGTCAAGATTTTTTTTTAAGCGTGTCCAACCTGGAAAAATATTAATTATAATTAAAATATTAATAGAAAATCATGTTACTTAGCAGGTTTACAGGTTTCGAACCTTTCCAACAATAAAACAGTTTTTACAAGCCCCAATTTCTGCCCCTCACCGTGCTTCCAGATGCTGGCCAATCATAGACAAGACTGTCTTTAGTAAGGTGGGCCTCAAATAGCCTTAGTTTAATGAATGAAATGATTGTCCCAGAAAAACAATGCAGAGCAAGAAATAAGTATGATACATAAATGAAGCTAAATTAATTAAATAGGAATGAATCTGCAGCATGAATTGAATAAAGCTATGTGAGTGACTTCCTGCAATGAATAGTGCACAATTATCTATACCCTCTTTAGAAGCAAGTAAGAATCAAGCAGGGACTTTCTCTGCTTCCTGTATAGCTAGCATCCTTGCTGTGAGGTACACTAATACTGTTATGGGATAGATAGCTCCTGTTTTCCAGACTGAGACAAACAGCTTTTTGTGCCAATGGCGGGGGGAGCCGATCATGTGCTTGATATTATCTGTGTATGAAGCGGTAATACAGTGGCCTTCTATGTTCTAATCAGCAGGGTCAGCCTCATCAGTCTCATCTTCTCTCACTGTTTTGTATTTCTAAATTACCCCCGAAGCATAATTCATTTATGGCTGTTGTGGGTTTATGGAAGGATGAAATATGCTCTTAACCTTTACTTACCCTGAAAATCACTCCAAAAAACCAAAA
Source organism: Diplotaxodon limnothrissa (assembly GCF_057381915.1). Lineage (NCBI taxonomy): Eukaryota > Metazoa > Chordata > Actinopteri > Cichliformes > Cichlidae > Diplotaxodon > Diplotaxodon limnothrissa. The sequence goes on from NC_140597.1 coordinate 24,105,638, forward strand.
AATCCCAACAAAACACACACAAAACCACACAAAAACAACCCAACAACAGCAAAACAAACAAACAAGCCACAAAAAAATCAACAAAACAAAAAAACAGAAATGTCGATAAAAGAGGACACAAACCAGATGATCATCCAGCGTCCCACCTATTTTGGGAACTGGGGTTGTATGCTCACATACCATACATATGATCATATGACTTATATGTTTCTCACAAATTCAATTTGTGAAAGACCTCCACAGTTTCTAGACATGAAAACAGTGGCTCATTGTTTTTCTAAAAACATAGTATGGCAAGGGAGACAATGAGCTGTACGCAAGAACTAACAATATTTGTACTGGTGTTGACCCCCAGTGGCCAGAGGGTGTAGCTGCTCCTAAGGGCTCTGGGAATTTAATAGACTTTTATGACAGAATCTTTTATTAATGCAGTTATTATACATGGCTTGAAAATTTGCTTGAATACAGCAACATATTTCCATGTGTTTAAAGGAATAGTTCGACATTTTGGGTAATAAATGTTGCTTATTTTTGCTAATGTCAGGTAGTAAAAAGAGTGGCACCATTCTCATGTTGCTTTGTGAAAGTGAGGTTTAATTCAGCATAAAGCCAAAGCTGTAAACATTCGAGGGATTAAATATGTGCACTGAGTAGTGAGCCTTACAGACACCTGTAGGTGGATGTGTTACCTGTGGAGAGCAACATGCAAGCTATTTAGTCCCTCTTCCAGTCATGTGGCTTCAGTTTCACATGGGTACGTTCTCCCCAATCTCCCAAAATGTCAACTATTGCTTTAGAGGTACCCTCTAAATCCACAAACCTTCCTGTAAAAATGTGAAATATTTATTACTATTCATACATTAAAAAAAAAGAAAAGAAAAATAATGTCTAAAATGTGTAGAAATCTCAGAGTAAACCAAAACACATAAACTAAGACAGGAAATGATGATAACTCGTACTGAAAAAACAGAAATCAAAGTAATGTTTCCACAAAGAAATGTGAAAAATAAAAGCGACAGCATAGAGTAGAATAATTATAAAGGAAAATAAATACCCACAGTCTTTACCACACTGCTCTTTCTACAGTATTCACCATGAGGCAGAGATTAACCCTTCATATGCAAGTTACAAAGTTCGAACCTTGACCTTCTTGAACCTTCAATAAAAAGTCATAGCCTACTACACCATCATATAAATACATTCATGCAGTGACATAACATATATATTTGCATTTACACCACAACCTTTAGATCACGACAGGCTACATTATACTGAAAATACATAACATCACTTAAATATTTAACAAATACTTTGAGATGATAAATATCAACTTACGTGAGGATGATCCTCTGGAGACAGTCTGTTTAAATACTTAAAACTGTCAACATTTTTAAACTTCTGTCTTTTGTTGGCGTGAGAGCGCTACTCACTCTAAGCCTGATAAAATGTTCTTGTTGACAACTTGTCTTCATGATGCCATTTAACCGGTCTTCAGCTGTTGGTTTTCCCCTGACTCTGAAGCTGTGATGGGCTTTCGCCTGTCTGTGCGTTGCATGGTGCTTGCCTTCATGGATTGGCGCAGCGAGGACAGCCGGCTGCGGAAACCCTCCCCAGAGAAGAAGTAAAGCAGCGGATCAAAACAGGAGTTGGCAGCAGCCAGGCACAGCGTCACCACCACCAACTTCTGCATGGAAACATTCTCGCAGTGGGTAGTGTCTCCCCGAGACAGAAAGTTCAGGTGCACGGTGCGCTGCACGTGGTAAGGCATGAAGCTGACCAGAAAGGTCAGCAGGACAATGACAATCATCCGGATGGCTCTGGTGCCTGTGCCCCGCTGACGGCGGGCAGCATGGGTGCGGGAAAGCAGGGTTCGGACTATGCCAGCGTAGCAAAGTATGATGACCAGAAAGGGCAGGACAAAGCCCACCATCAGCGACACATAGTTCAGCGCAATTAGTTTTTTCAAGCTTTTCCCGGGTGGAGGTGGCTCGAAGCATTTGGTTTTATTCGTTATCGGATCAAACTTCTGGCCAGATATCAGGAAGGGTGAAGATAAAAGACAGATCACTACCCAGATAGCACCACAAACAAGGCGTGCACGGTTCTCTGTCACCAGCCGCAGGTTCTGCACAGGGAAAACAATAGCCAAGAAACGCGTGAAAGACATAGCTGCCATGAAGTAAATACTACAGTAGAGGTTTACATAGAGGGCGTAAGAGCTGATACGACAGAGAAAGTCCCCCTCGTGCCAGTCTCCCTTTCTGACATAGTAGAGAACTCGCAGCGGCAGCGTCATAACGCACAGCAGATCAGACACAGCCAGGTTCAGCATGTAGACGTGAAAGGGTGAGCTCTGGCGATACGTTCTGATAAGCACCACCAGGGCAAAGCCATTCCCAACCAGGCCTAGAACTGTGATGAGGGAGTATGCTGTTGAGTAGACCTGGTTACGGAAGTCATCGATGGACTCGCACTGACTGGAGTTGTCCTGCAAACCACCTGTCACATTCTCCATTTGTGTAGCTGCTGAGACAGAGGGAAAGCGCATTATGAGCGTGCATAAAAATGTGTAAATGAAAGTGGTTCAGGCCCCCAAAAAATATGCATATGAGAAAGCAAAAACGCAGAGCTGTGTAAAGTGCTGTAACCCCAATGTGGTAGATTATTTCTCAGATAGTCTGTGAGCCTGTCGTGCAATTCTGGAAGAAACACCGAAAACAGATAAGCACTTTCAACCTCCATCCTGTCACATGGTAAAGCTTCTGTTTTTGGTTTCATAAGCTAATGTCTCTTTTAGATGCAGTTCTTGTGAAATGTTGAGACACTGTTCATTGTGAGCACTTGTCACAGACTCATTATTAACAGATGGATCACATTCTGTCAGACTCCACTTCACTACGGGGCAAATCGTTTCATTTAGCATTGTGCAGGCGATAAATTATTAAGGAGCGTGCATATGTGTTACATAACTCACCATGCACCTGAGCGTAACTGTAATGCACATTCACTACTGTGAAGCTAAAAACTCGTTGATTCAGTTTCAGTTAACAGACTTTCTGTTGCTCTTTCACTTTTGATTGAAAGACATTCTCAAAGCACTCTTTAAATTAACAAATAGATTATTTGCACCGCTCAGACAATGAGTGGTAACTTCTAACAATAAGCCTACACGCTGCTGAGCGCTTTCTCTGTCACCCACAGCTGTTAGCAAAAGTATAAACATCACAAAAATAAAACCCACATTCCAGCAAATTCAACTCCAGCTAAGGCATGTTCTCCTTACCGGTGAATTCTTGTTTTCAAAAATGGTATGTCAATCTTCACTCCCGCCTGACGTCCGCAATCACAATGCTGCCTCAGACCGACTGCCTGCTTCATCTACCAGATGTTGCCACAGTAATGGAATGATGCTGCGTCTTCAGAGGCTCACTTTGAAAGCAAGTTGAAGTGGGGCTGGTCTTTCCCTTTAACTACGCAGCACAGTCACATCAAACTCAGTGACATCACAAACACTTTAGCTCATGGGGGGAAACAACTGTAAAGGTGATCTTTTTTTACTTCTTCGCTGTAGGCAATATTGTGCTTTCATTTGCCAAAATTTGTTACTAATATTTTTTTTACTGCCACTTACTGATTTATCCTGATAGGCCAGTATCTGCTTCTGCTGAACACACACCCTAAACCATCTTTTCCACTCACTTCACACTTTCCTGGTGCAATGCAAACACCATCTGTTCTTTATTTATTTTCTCATATTTCCCCCTCAGATGACTGTATCAGCCTGCCTGACCTGTTCGAGTCTGACACCTTGTTGACACAGCAATTTCTAACAACATATTGTGTACATAGTGTCTAATGTCACTGGGCACTGCATGAAAAGTGTTGGGAAATAGGAACATTTAAAGTCTTTGCTTTAGGTGACAGCTTATGTCTAGTCGCTTTGTAATGAACACGTCGTTTACTATGCAGCTGTCGAGTAAACTGGAGAGTTTAGCGCAGCTGTTTTGTCTGAACATGTTGACAACAAGTTGGAACTCGGGTTGACACGGGTGATGATGACGATTAGCTATAAAGAAAGGAGATGCAGAGATAGTTAGTTAACCCAAAGAAGGAAAACACAACAACATCATCAACAGCTGTTGTGCTGCATTTCCTTTGTATATTGCCAATGAGCGTGGTTTACACTAAGTTAATGGAGTGCGGATGCTGCAGTGGAAATGGGCAAACTCATTCTCACAGTTGAACGGCCTTTGGGATGGAAGGGCAAGATAATTCATCTATAATCTATTTAGTGGTTCAGCACAAGCATAAAAAAACAAAGGCGTCTGTTACATTATGTATTAGCTTGAAAATGCATTAGCGCCAAACGCAGGGAGTAATGACGGGTAGGTGGGGGCAGGTCTTTTGAGACGTTGAAAGATGTTGAGAGGATATTTGTGTGTTTGTTTGTTTTTCTGAGTCATTACATTCCACGAAATACAAGCGCCAGAAACTGAAAAACGTACAAAGTGTTTAGCGTTTACCACATGTAGCCGTTCTTTGTGTGACCTCAATGAGATTTGAGTCTTAATGTTGGCAACAAATGCTTTCCTCCGCCATCGCAAAACTTAATGGCGCATTGGCAGACTTAAAAACACTTGCTCGACAGATTAGCGTTATCTGTTTGCATCTGTGAGCGTGCACTTGAAAACTGTTAACTGGTGATGAACTCGAGTGCACTTTGTGGATTCTGAACTGTGGTTTCTTTGTGGATCATAATTGTATTGATCTACAAAATGCAATAAAACAGTCCAATGTGAGCGGGAAGTGGAGACGCTTAACATGTTGAGTGCATCATCCCAGATTTACCTCATTTACTCAGAATTTTACTGACTGCTCATTTACACAGAGCTCTTTTGCTGTCTCGCCTCAGCATTTCCAGCTAACTTGTAGCTCTTTGGAAAAGCCAAAAAAGACGAGCCTTGTTTCCCCCAATACCACGGCTGCCACAGCTGTGTAACTGCTAATTGCTATGTTCTTCCTGCGCCTGTGTGAGTTCTCTCCAGGTGTTCTGGCTTGCTACAGTGACCCAAAGACATGTGTAACAGTTTACTTGGTATTTCTAAATTGGCTGTGGGTGTGACCATGACCTGAGCGGCAGGTATTCTGTTTATTACCCATTTTCAGCTGGGATAAGATCAAGCCCTCCATGCTAAATCCACAGTTAAATATATGAATAGCTACAGATAGATGGATTAAATTAAGCTTTATTAGCTACACAAGTTAGATAGATCCGACTTTTTAGCCTGTGTTTGAGCGCTAACAGCATATTAGTTTTAGTTTATCTTCCTTGCTAAATTCTCTGCGACGGTCATAGGGCAACACAGTGGTTAGCTCTGCTGCCTCAGCACAAGAACGTCAATGTGCTTGCAAGGCTATGCATGCTATATGCACATCTATAGGCATGCTAGGCTAGCTGATGATTCTAAATTGGCTTTCAGTGTGAATATTAGCAGTGTTGGGAAGGTTACTTTTGAAATGTATTCCACTACAGATTACAGAATACATGCCCCAAAATGTATTTTGTAACGTATTCCATTACGTTACTCAGAGTAACGTATTCTGAATACTCTGGATTACTTAATATATTATCATGCTTTTTACAACCACATGAATGTCCTATTGCTGTGTGATTTATTACTATCACTGAGGGTTACTTGCCATACCAATACCAACTAGATTTTTAAATCTTAATATAGATGAGTAACAGTAGGGTGGACATTAGGTAAGGCTGCACTTTTTGCAGCGATGTCATATAGAAAACTATTCCGCGTGTATATAAAACAGATCCGCGGCTCTGAACCGTAGTAAAGGGACGTCTGGCTAATACATCGCTAATACGTCGGGTTCCGTGTCGGGCTTTACTTTTTACACGAACACAGTGTACAGTCAAGTCTTAATAGCTTACTTACAACTGGGCTACACTGCCCATGAGGCTACATTCTCTATGCCTGTAACACTCTGCCTATTGCCTTCATATTAAATAATTTTTTGAACAATAATTCAAAAAAATATTTCATTACGTCAATATGCAGGCCGCAAGTAGGGGTGACATGGGCCGCGAGATTGAGACACAGGCATTAGAGCGTCTTAATGCGTGTTTTGTTTGGGTTTCCAGCGGCGTGGAATTACCAAAAATTGAGGGAGCATGGCCCAACATGTGAAACAGGAAAAGACCACCATGTAATCCCTTTGTTTCAACAAAGTAACTGCATTCTGGATACTACCCTTTTAAATGGTAACTGTAACAGAATAAATCAACTTTAAACACGTAGTGCCGGTACATGTATTCCGTTACTCCCCAACACTTACTTTTAGTATGAGCAGTTGTCTGCCTCTCTGTGTTAGCCACCCACCTCTTCTTCTTCCTAGCGTTTGTCCCGCGTGGCAGGGCTTTGCGACAAATCCGTCTCCATTAGCCACCCACCTATGACCCTGAATTGGATAAGTGGAAGAAAATAGATGGATGGACATGAACAGATGGACATTCACTAGCTAGTTGCTAGGTTTGATGCTTGGTATGTGGCTTACACTGGGTTAGCAATGATTGGGGAAAAAAATAACCCACTAAAAAAGAGAAAGCGCTGACAGAGCTGACTTATCTGTGGGTTAATGCTCACATTTAAAAAAAAAAACACCAAACATAAAAGCGTGTTTAAAGCAGTCGCTGCATTGTAAACTGGAACACAGACCTCTTTTGTGATAACCATTAATGCTAGAGGAATCCATGACTTCTTTTGGAAGTAGTCACAGATTTAGGTATTACTCCTGTCAACTTCTGTTTATTGGATGTAGCCACCCTACATACTTGAAATGGGCCCAACAACACTTCTGACTTCACAACAGCTCCAATCCTTTCATGGAAATGAGAGCAGCCGCCATTTAATTAAATCATTTTAAACCAGTGTTACACTGTTGAGTCTGTCATTATTCACCTCCATAATTTGCAAAATATAGCTGTTATAGATTAAAGAGAGATTTGTTGAGGTTCAAATCACTGTTAAATATATGTGTGATCCCCTGAAACTCAAATCTGTTTCAAATCATATGAGAAAGAACATCTTCATATGATTGATGTGATATCTGACTTTAAAAATGGTCCATTCTGTGGGTTTTTGCAGAGCCGGTGCTATCCTGCAGATGTTTATGTAGGTCACTTTATCTCTGAAATTACCACTTACCTCAGCAATTACCTCTGAGACAGAACCCTGCCAGAACACTCATAGGAAACAAACAACAAGCTTTGTGGTTTTCTAGTCGCTGACATTGTGCATGTATACAGAGTTCTTGTTAGCTGATCTAGAGATATTATTTCAAACATCCGGGATGCTTTGGGTCAGTGGAAATAGTGACACATCTTTGAATGGTACAGCTTCATTTTACACATCATGATAAAGAATTTAAGCCAGAGTGTATGCTGCACATATGTAAGAATACGGTCCGTTCAGATGACCCCCTGCTAGTCGTTATAGTCCTCATGCAGAGTATGTAGGGTTATATGACACTCAGCATTGTTGTTTCATATTTTTACCACATTTACCACATAACACCTCTCAAACAAAGACGAAACCAGACTAGTTTAGTGAATACAAACAAATGAAAAAACAAACAAACAGATAAATCTAATAGTGTATAAAAAGCAATAAAACCAAAATCATACAAAAGAAATATTCATGGGGAAACTGTTGTTTATCTGAGCTGTTAACATTGTGTAAGCGCTGTTTGTAGCATCCTGCAAAAGCAGAACAACTTACAGGCCACTTTCAGTGGACGTAAAGATATGAGGACACACTTTGTGTGAAAGTGTATCTAGTCTACATCTGTGTCAACATTTTTACAACCACGATTGTAAAAAACAAAGTTAAAATGTTGTTTAAAATCAAAATACATCAGAATGCACAGATTTCCAAATGTAATAACCTTATATTTTATTCACAAGAGAGCACATATCAAGTGTTTCAACTGAGACAATGAACTGTTTTAGGAAAAAAACACAGCTCAGTCATGTTTACCTATGTGTAGCATTCCCCTTCTTTGACAGCGGTCAGTAAACATCTAGAAACTGAGGACACCAGCTGCTCAAGAGGATTCCAGATGCTCATCAGTCGTGACTCGTGAGAGTCCTTTGTTCTAACATCCTGATGTTTTTAGAATTGTATTAAGTCAAGTGTCCTTTAAGTATGTGAGTCTCATCGTGAGCATGTTAACCTAAATGGTCATGCAGATTCCAATCAAATCATTGATTAGATCATCACTGATATTATTTATCAGATATTTATCAGTCAGATGTAACTACTGTTACACTGTAGACGGCTCATATATCCTGGGTTTCTTCATCTTCACTAACATTTCATTTATTCAAATAAATCAGCCAACCAAGAGGCACATTTTCAAGAGTTTTACTAGTAAATCTGCTCATTGTGTAGACTAGCCAAGTGTTCTTTCAGTCTAGTGTTTTGCATCTTCTACTAACAGATTATCGTAAATTATAAATTGTACGGTGGCCCTGAGAGGCCAAACGGACTGCAACTTCAGAAAACACTTGCAAAAAGAAAAACGCTGCAAAAAGAAAAACACTTCAAAAAGAAAAACAGCTGCAAAAAGAAAAACGCTGCAAAAAGAAAACCGCTGCAAAAGCACACAAGACACAACGGAAATGTTTCTGGGGAGAAAATAACCCAACGGACCAGTTGCACGAACCAAAACATGCCAACAAGTGCACTGGGACTGGGAGACACTTCAAAGAAGTGGAAGCGGGGCGGCCAAAGAGTAAACTTTCAAAAGTAAGTACTGAATATGATGTCACTTATTTATGTGCAAATGTTTAATAATGAAGAACATTAAAACATTACTGTTGGCCACATGCCGGCAAAGTTATGTGACATTAGCGATGTTTGTTTTTTCAGCGTTTACTTGGTTTTAAAGCCTTTACTTTATATGCCGTTCGATAGTCGACCTTAATCTTACAGAGAATCTGATGATTTTATGGATAATTAAAGTCAGTCATATATCCACAAACACAACAAGCTGAAAGTCAGTGATGCTGCTCGGTTTGCAGTCCTGAATATCACGGCACAAGCAGGATTCACTGCACTGTTAATGTTAGCCATGCTATATTGCTGCCTCTGTTCGGTGGTGTCGAGCCAAACGGACTTTAACGTGTGTTTGAACGAGCTGACGGTTCACTCGTTAAGCTGAAAGAAAGATGCCTTAATCACAGGAATCACACATGTGTCCACTGTACCATCTGGGAACCCTTCTTGTTTAGCACTCGTAATAACACAAACACTAAATCCTCCTTCTCTGGTGCTGTTTTGTAGCAGTGTATACACCTGAGACTGTCACCTGTCTGTCCTGCACTCTCTCTCTGTTTCTTACAAGTTACACTTGTGTTTGAATCCTGCAGCTTATCACACATTTGAGTTCCATGTGTGACAACTGCAAGTGTCCAGAATGAGGACAGACTGAGGGACCCACTGCTGCACATCATCTGTGAGGCTTTGCACCCCTGATGATTCACCAGGACAAACTCAGCAGTAGGGATGGGTACCGGTGTCCGGTGCCATGATGGCACTGGTTCTGACATAAACGGTAGTAACCAGACCGAAAAGCAGCGCACATTTCGGTGCTTTATTTTGGTGCTTTTTTTTCCTGAGCTGTGATAAACTTCTAGCCAATCATTTTACGTTTCCGAGGATAGTAGGCAGGGCCAGGTACGTACGTTCTTTTATGCAGAGCTACAGATTAAAAATGCCCAAGGCGAAGCGGTCAAAAGTCTGGCTGTACTTCACAGCAAAATATGCAAACTCAGCAGCCTGCAACAAGTGCTTTAAGCTGATACTGTGATACTGTCAAAGGAGGTAACACCTCGAATCCGATGAAACACCTGGCGACGCATAGCTTTTATTTTTTAAAAGCTGAGAAATGTGCCGTATTTGATGGCAGCAGCAGCCGTTCTTCTCTGCGTGAGTAGCTTAATGTTGTTCGTGTGTAATTTACGTTGAGTAGGCTAACCACGTTGTTACATTAATGCATGTAAGGTGAACTAGCAAACATCATCATAGCTACATGCGGCTGTCTTCTTGTTTGATGGCAGATACTCCCTTCACCCTGGCCAAAAAGGCTAAAATGACCAAAGAAAAAGAGGGAAACAGCTAAACATGAGAGGTTTTTGGACAAAGTTTGTATTTTTTCCATTGTTTAAGCACTGCTTCCGGCTAAGAGTGATACCATATATGCCCCATAGCTGCAGAAAAGGCACACATTGTTATCTTTTTACAAAAAACCAGCTGAATATGAGAGGTTTTTGGACCAATTTTGTGTTCTCCATTCTTTAAGCACCGGTTTGAGCACCGCTTGAGCACCGGCACCGTTTCAAAAGTACCGATTTGGCACCGGTATCAGATAAAACCTAAACGATACCCATCCCTACTCAGCAGTGTGTGAGGAAGAGGAGGAGGAAGAGCCAGCAGCAGCTGACAGATGGAGAGAATAGACAGACTGTTCCCTGTTTGTGAAGGACTGCTAGAAAAGTTTAGAATAACTAATTGTCTGTCCTGAATTAGTCTTATTAGGTAATGTTCAAATAATTTTATCATTCCAGTGTTTTCAGTGTGGGAGAAAGTACTCAGGGCCTTCAAGTTACACACTATGAAAGGCAGCAACAAGTGTAATATTCAGAAACCTAAAGTATGTATCAGCAGCAGAATGGAGCTAAAAAGAAATGTTTGTTTCAGTTCTATGAAGCTTTGAGTATTGAGTATGAGGATTAGTAGTGCTGCTGTGTTTGTTGCATCATATTGCTGTAATTGTTTATATGCTTTATATATTCTGAGGTAAGTTGATCTATAGTGTTACATCATATTCTATAAGGATGTTATGTGTTTGTATACTTTCTGCCCAGTTTGACCCATTTAGCAGAAGTCAGCCTGTTTGAGGCTCTGATATCTATTCTGTGTGACTTAAAGCAGTTATGACATGGTCTGATTTTCTCACCCAATAAAGGAATATTTAATATATCAGTCTACTCTTCATTCTATCAGAAACAGTTATCACAGCTCGTACATTTTCTTTTTACACATATGAGCCAAATTTAGTAATGCCAACATATTAAAAGAACAATATTTGTCTCATATATAATACATCTATATATATACTGTCAAAGATACTTGTCTTTGAGTAAAGATTTAAGGTGATAGGAAATATAAATAAATGCAACTTGAATCTTTACTGAAGCTCAGTATTTGACACGGAGTTCAAACTCACTGCTGTAATAACTAATAATGATTAATATAATAACTATAATATTGGCCATATTATATTTACATTACCAAAGTGAGATGACTTTAGTCTCATGAACAACATTAGCTAATTGTTATTTACTAGTTAATCTTAAATGACTGTTCAATACAGAAATGAAGCCCAACAATCATGTTTTACAGCCCTGTGGTCTCAGCCTCAGATACTTATCAAATCACACAAAGCTCATATAGAAACAAATGTACAAAATATGTTCTCCTTCATTTCTGTCAAACAAAGCTGTGTGAAACGTTTCCAGCTGTTAGTATCATGGTTGCTAGGCAACCTGGGCAGCGTGACGGAGGCTAGACCGTCCCATTTCACAAGCCTACAAGCCTCGCACTTCCGGCCTCAGCTGTCTTTGAGTACGCGGCCCTTGAGGACCGTTAAGGCTGCGTACTTTAAGGCTGCAGACCCTGAATCCGGTTGTTCAGTGATGACGCGACGAATCCTACTTCCGGGTCTAAAGTAGTCTGTGTTTAATATGGCTTTTGTGTTGTTAACATGTTTAATGTTATGTATTTTCTTCTATTTGATCTCAAAAAGCTCCTAAAACAGTCAGTGATCCCTGTTGACCTCCCTCGGCTTTTATTACCGCTAATCATTTATTTAAGCTCAGTTTTTAAAACCTTAGGATGTAACTACAGCCCAGCCCATGCAGCAGTATATGAATGACTAACTTCGTATTGTGGATGGATTATCTCAGTTGTTCTCCTGGCTGAAGTTTGGTCCTTTTACAGCATCCTGCCATGCGATTACATTTGTTTCTGACCACCGAGAAAACTCACGTTAACTTTTATCGAGTGGAAAAAAAGTTAGCTTGTTTATATTATGCTAACATAGCTGTGTCGCTAGTGGTCACGTAGCACATCATTATATACCAGCTAGCCCAACTTCAGTAACCCTACAAACGTCACTGCTGTTTAGTTTTCTGTCTTCATTTATGCTGGAAGTGATAAGAAAGCTGTACGTTTTAATTTGTTTCCAAAACCCCGCAGTCAGGACATGCTATATTGTATTTAGATAGAAGCTACCGAGCTAACTCCCTGCTAACTTCTAACTCCGTTAAATGTCATAAATGTCATAAAGCGATTCCGCTCCCTGAAGACCAACACAGAGAGACTGAGGAGGAGCTTCTTCCCACAGGCGATACGGTCTCTCAATCACACCACCACACAGTACTGACCCACACATACAGTTCTTACACACACACTGGACTTTCTGGACTTTGGTTTTGCACAACACTGGTCACTATATTCTTCATTTCCGGTTAATACTTGTACAGCTGCTGTTATTGTGTATATATTTATTTATATTTAGATTTCTTCATACATTCTTATATAGTTCTATATTGTGTATTTTGTTGTACAGTTATTTTATTTTCAACTTTAATTTATATATTTTATCTTATTCTTTCCCAGTTAAATTTACCCTTCATTCTAATTTGTGTTGTACAGTTATTTCATTTTTAACCTTAATTTATATTTTATTCCTTCCTAGTTAAATTTACCCTTTTTAATTTTTCATATTTATTTCCTATCTTATTCATAGCCTTTTCCTTTTTTGTTTTCTTTAGGTCACGAGCAGTTGTCCAAGCATTTCACTACATATCGTACTGTGTATGACTGTGTACGTGACAAATAAAATTTGAATTTGAATTTGAATTTAAATTCCGTTTTCATGGATGCCTGGATGTCTTTTTGCAGCATTTTTCTTTTTGCTGCGTTTTTCTTTTTGCAGGTGTTTTTCTTTTTGCAGGCATTTTTCTTTTTGCAGCGTTTTTCTTTTTGCAGGTGTTTTTCTTTTTGCAGCATTTTTTTTTTTTGCTGCGTTTTTCTTTTTGCAGGCGTTTTTCTTTTTGCAGCATTTTTCTTTTTGCAGGTGTTTTTCTTTTTGCAGGCGTTTTTCTTTTTGCAGGCGTTTTTCTTTTTGCAGCGTTTTTCTTTTTGCAAGTGTTTTTCTTTTTGCAGCATTTTTCTTTTTGCAGCATTTTTTTTTTTTGCAAGTGTTTTCTGAAGTTGCAGTCCGTTTGGCCTCTCAGGGCCACTGTAAAGTTCATTTTGAAATGAAGACAGCTAGAAGGACGTGTGTGTGCGATTGCTCAAAATGTGACTGTGCAGAACATGCAGACTGTGGGTTTCAGACTTTCTCAACAGCCACTCATCATACAGCATATGTGAGTGACTGATGTCATTTGTCACAGGAAAACAGAGACAGTTAAATTAACTGGAAACATTTTTTGTAGCAAGACCCAGTCTGAAGAGCATTTTAGACCCTTTCAAATAGCTGTTTGAAAACTTTTTTTTAAGAGTGAACTATTCCTGGAGGCTGCTTAAAGAAATTACAAGAAAGAAATGTGGCTCAGTGTACGTGGGCACCCCCAATACCACCACCACCCCACACACACTGGTTATCCTAACCATTTCCAGCTTGGGCCAAAGAGTCACCAACTAGAGGTGCATTAGAAGAACATTTCTCAAAAATAGACAGACTGACAGATGAAGGATCCTTATTCATTTGAGATTATATATAACGGTTTTGATGTGGAACAGAGGGCATTCATTTGGTGAACTGTTTATAACCTATTTTGTCTGAAGTCATTAGCTTTGTCTGGGCGCAAACAGGTCCCAAAGTCAAACGATCACTGCGGCATTACTGAGAGTTGAAAACTATCTAAAGTCTGTCATTTTTAATAAAATGATCAGCGTTGCTGCTCTACCAGGTGTAACAATTAAGTTTAACATCCAGGCATCCATGAAAACAGAATTTATTAAATTTAACAGAGTTAGAAGTTAGCAGGAAGTTAGCTCGCTAGTTTCCATCTAAATATAATATAGCATATTCTGACTGAGAGATTTCTGAGACAAATTAAGACGTGCAGCTCTGCTATCACTTCCAACATAAATGAAGACAGAAAACTAAACAGCAGTGACGTTTGTAGGGTTACTCAAGTTGGGCTAGCTGGTATATAATGATGTGCTACATGATTGCTAGATACACAGCTAAGTTAGCATAACATAAACACAGTGAAGCTGGAGGAGGAACGCTAACTTTTTCCACTCAATAAAAGTTAATGTGAGGGTTCCCGATGGTTAGGGACAAATACAGTCGCATGGCAGGATGCTGTAAACAGACCAAACTTCAGTCAGGAGAATAACTGAGATAATCCATCCACAATACGAGGTTAGTCATTAATGCTGCGTGAGCTGGGCTGTAGTTACATCATAAGTGAGCTGCCGTCATAGGCAACTCTCGCATTTAAGTTCATTTTATTAGATATGTAAGACTGAAACAATTAGTAGTTGAAATATTAAGAAATAATAAATAAATAAATAAATAGTAATTCATGTTTTGTTCTTTAGATTTATATGTTTAAATGTGTTATTTGTGCTAATTGTGCAATTAGATAGGAACCGTTTCTATAGTTCCGTCTGTTATTGCTAAGAGGGTATTTTTTTGGCTGTCACACTCAGCAAGCTAATTGAGAGATGAGCCACAAGGTTTGCACGTCTACAGTAAGATAAATAAAAGAGTGCCTTTTTTGGACCTCCCCACGACATAAGGATTAAAGTTTTATTCCCTTTGAGTGAGGCCAATGAGGTAAATGTTTTCTTTTGTTTATTATCGTTGTATGTAAATACGCTAGTGTTGCGTGATATTTGAGTGCAATTACCGCAGTGTGAGGTGTAATGTGTATTTTATTGATTGTTTTGTTGGAATGTTTTGTTATATAGAATGCTTAAGGGCTTTATTAAGAATATTCATTTAAGTTTGTATTTCTTTTTAGTTCTGACGGCATTGTATCGGCTGTGGTTGGACATCATTACATGTTAAAGCATGTCGAAGAATCCTCCTGTCCGAAATAAATGTCAGTTAAAACGCAAAGAACAAGTTGAGCTTTATTACGACTCGAGGGGAGTAACAATAAGGTTTTAAAAACGAAGCTTTAAAATAAACAGTGGTAATAAAATTGAGCGAGGCCGACAGTGATCACTGACTTTTTTAGAGGCTTGTTCAGATTAAATAGAACAAGATAAAAAGCATTAAAACATGTTAAACACACAACAGCCTTAATAAACGCAGAGTAGTTTTGACCCCGAAGCAGGGTTCATATGTCATCACTTAAAGATCGGATTCCTTGCTGATGATAGATAGACGGTTCATGAGCTGGCAGTGTGATGACATGCTGATATGTCACAATGACAATCATTTTCCATGCTTAGCCTCAGCATGTATTGTAAAATGTTTTCTATATTTGTTTAGGTGACCCTGAATCCTCCCTTAGTTATGCTGCTATAGGTGTAGACTGCTGGGGGATGCCCATGATGCATTGAGTATTTCCTTTTCAGTCACCTTTCTCACTCAACATGTGTTAATAGACCTCTCTGCATTGAATCACACTTGTTAATCTCTCTCTCTCTTCCACAGCATGTCTTTATCCTGTCCTTCTTCTCTCACCCCAACCGGTCACAGCAGATGGCCCCGCCCCTCCCTGAGCCAGGTTCTGCCGGAGGTTTCTTCCTGTTAAAAGGGAGTTTTTCCTTCCCACTGTCGCCAAAGTGCTTGCTCATAGGGGGTCATATGATTGTTGGTTTTTTTCTCTGAATGTATTATTGTAGGGTCTGCCTTAAAATATAAAGCGCCTTGAGGCGACTGTTGTTGTGATTTGGCGCTGTAATAAATAAAATTGAATTGAACTGAATATGTTTTGCATCCTGGACAATGAAGCTGACAGAGGAAGTGATGGGAAAAAATATTTTATATCTTGTGTTTAAATCTTAACACCCAATGTTTTCCTGGATAAATCATGTTAGAGCCACTGTAATATTACTTGCAAGTATTCGTTCCTTTTTGTTCCTTGTTATTGTTTCATTATTTTCTGAAACATTACTTTCTTTATAACAGGCTAGTTTAGAATCTCATCCCTCCACCTCTTGCCACTACCATAAATCCGTTCTCTTTTCATATAAGCATCGAAACTAATAAACATAATTTTGTTAGTTTTGGCAAAGTCATGCGTATGAGAACTCACAAACGAACTGTCATGTCTAGTCTGATACAAACATACTCGTCTGATTTATTCACTGTGTAAACACTGCATGCAAAATGCACCAGACTAAAAGTAAAAACGGCTGTTCTCAGTCCAGCCAGCAGACAAGTGTTTACCAGCTTAGAGACAGAATAAATTTGCACCTGTTATGAGCGATAAGCACAGCAACAAATACATGAAGCAATCCAATATGCAAAGTTTGTGGCATTTTTGGCAAATATTGCATTATTGCTCCTGTTAGGAGCAATATTGCATTATTGCTCCTGTTAGGAGCGACGCATGCCTCACTTCATGCAATACTGGACAGCGTGGCTTCTCTCGAAAAGAAAGGGACAAATTAGACAAGTTTGCCTTGCTGCTATAATTCTCAATCAGCCTGGATAAATAATTTGTTGCTGTATGAAAAAACACCTTCACAAATCGCAGACTTCTTACTGTTTCTCACTGATAAAAGAAAGAGGAACAACACGAGGTTCCTTTTCTGCAGTAAACCTATTCGCCTTGGAGCTCTTTTACCCAAGAATTCCATCAAACTTTATGTTTTGTTTTGTTTTTCATAATAACAACATTGTAAGCATTCGAGGAAAAAATATTTACGACCTTCAGACAAGTACCTCATTAATTATAGCTACCTTATTGTTTACTGATGTTTATCTAGACAGTTGCCTTCCCATCAGCCTCTGCAAACTCTCTCCAATAACTACTTCATCCAGAGCAGCAACATGCTGTCCCTAGGCACCACGTGCCAAGCCTTATCTAATGTCTCATCTAATCATTGAGCTTTTCCAACCTTTCTCTTATTGAAAACTTCTTCAAAGAGTAGCTGTGAAACAACTAACTAATCTAACTTTGCAAAGGACTTATCTACTTGAGGAAATTTCAGTCCGGATTCAGAGCACAGAAACAGCAGTAGTGAACGTTACTAATGACCTTCTCATGGCCTCTGACCATGGGCTCATCTTTGTGCTTGTCCTGGGAGACTTCAGTGCATCATTTGATACAGTTTGTTACCTTAACCTCCTAAGACCTGAACTCTTTCATGGCATGCATTTTTAACTTCGCTTTGCTACTTGAGCTGATGAATGTAAAATCAAAGAATTATCTTTTTACCTGATTTTTCTCTATAAGGGTCTGATATCCACATATGAGAACATTCGTTTTAAATTTCGATAGACCAGTGGCAGTGTAATGTTCTCGTAAGAGATATTAGGCCCTTATAGAGCAAAATTAAGTATTGTGGTCTAGACCAGCGGTCCCCAATCCCAGGGAGTTGTTTGGTACTGGGCTGCGAGAGTTGAGGCTCGGGTGTGAAATTTATGGTTTTCAGGGTTTTTATCAGTTTTTATCGTTATTTTTTTATCGTTAACTCGGTTTCCCTGGATCTTTTCCTGTGTGCTATGAATAAATTTTCTGTTTTTGTACCGTTACTGGTTTTATTTTGTTGTATTTATCCACAACACCTTAAAGCCGGTCCGTGAAAATATTGTCAGACATAAATCGGTCCGTGGGGACCGCTGGTCTAGACAACCCAGAATGTGATGTCCACATATGTGTACACCAGGTCCTAGGAGGTTAAATAAAATTGGCATTTTCCTTTATTATCTTTAATATTTCCAATAATAGGATTGGTATTAAAGGAAATGTGCAGCAGTGGTTTCAATCACATCTGATAAACTCAGATTTTTGGATGTAAATGGCTTTTCTTCACATGCAAAAGTTAATCGTGGACTTCAGGGTTCTTTGCTGGGAGCAACGCTATTTACGTTATACGTGTTTCCCCTGGCAGTATTATTAGAAAACACAGTATATAATTTTACTGCTTTGCAAATGATACCAAGCTTTATTTATCTGTGAAGCCAGGGGGCACAAATCATCTAGTTAAACTAGGCATGTCTTACTCTGGATGGCAGTACCTTGGTCTCCAGTAACACTGTGGGGAACCCAAGAGTTGTTTTTAAACAGCATATGCCCTTCAATCCACACATTAACAAATATCTAGGACAGCCTTTCATTCATCTGCCCAATATCGCAGAAACATCCCGTCTTAGTCTGTGCATTCATTACTTCTAGGCTGGGCTACTGTAATTCATTATTATCAGGCTGTGCAGTTAATCCAAAAAGCTGCAGTGACAGTACTGCAACAGAGCAGAAAGATAGAGCATTTTTCTCCTGTACTAGCTTCTCTTCATTACCTCCTCTTAATCACAGAGTTTAATTTAAAAGCTTTCTCCTCATACAAAAACGTCCTAACAGCCTTCAGCCATTAGACCGTTTGTGTCCATTTGGGCCAGTTAGACACCCTCTCTACTTTTAAGATTAGTCTTTGTGTCGGATGTGGTGACCCTGAACCGTCCCTTAGTTACGCCGCTATAGGCTCAGACTCCCGGACTTTGTGTGATCCGCTGGTTTCTTCTCCAGTCACCTCTTTTTTCTCCCCACTGCTACACGTCCAGTCTTTCCCATCGCCCCCAACCCATAGCTGGTTCTGCCAGAAGTTTCTTCCTCTTACAAGAGTTTTCCCCTCCCACTGCTGCATAGAGTTCATTCATAGGGAATCATCTGATTGTTGGGGTTTTCGTGCGGTTGTTAGCTTGCAGAACAAAGTGACTTTGGGTGGCTGCTGTTGTAACTAGGTGCTGTATAAACAAACTTGAACTGAATACAACTAATGTCAAAGTGAGTCAAGTCATGAGTCATTCTTAGCTGGCAGCAGTTGTAGTGATCATATCCTTGTTGTGTGCATGTCTCTACCTGCCCTACAGCAATACATGAGATGTTGACAGCACATGCTGGCTGTTTAGTCAACTCTTCAATCATACATCTAAAAAGAAAAAAGACAAAATTATATGAAGCTGTATTAGTTACTGGTTTGATATTAGTCTGTATAAAAGGCTCTTTGAGGAAACTCCTTTTTGTCTCTGTGCCACATTGAAAAACATACAGGTTAGGCTGATGTCCGCTGTGAAAAGATAACTCTTGGGCACAGATCCTCTGCCCTTGTGAGTCAGATTCAGCTTTGCTCACAGACATGACACCACAGAGTGAGAATGAGCCAACTGAGCTGAAGCAACCGGCACTAATAAGGAGAAGAGAGCTGGGGCTCCTCACACTCACTGTTTTCCATTTGCCCACGCCGGCAGCCGGGCTGGGATGAGGGGCTAAAATGTGATTTTTTTAAAAGAAGAGATCAACGCACAAGAGGTGAAACAGGGCAATGACCTTCAGTCGCGACTTCCTGTCTATACACAGGTGAGTTCCTTAGATATCAGAAGCGATAGACGAAGGTTAACAAAGCTGAGGAAATGATCTAAATCAGGGGTAGGCAACTCCAGGACTCGAGTGCTGGTTTCCTGCAGGTTTTAGATCTCACCCTGGGCCAACACACCTGAATCAAATAATTAGTTTGTTCCCAGGCCTCTGGAGAGCTTCAAGACATGTTGGGGAGGTAATTTAGCCATTTGAATCAGCTGTGATGGATCAAGGACACATCTAAAACCTGCAGGACACCGGCACTCGAGGCCTGGAGTTGCCCACCCCTGATCTAAATGAAGCTAACTTTTATAATTAATAAGAGCAGTTTCAAACGTATTGTTTTCCAGATAGCTTTAGCTAAGGTTTGAATACATACATACTGTGAATCATGAGAGTTTTTATACACATAAACTGGTATATAGCTATTTTGCTTAGGAAATTTTAAAAGTTTGCACGTTATATTTATTTTCCAATTAAAAGCATAACTTACTGCTGTATTTTTCAGTGTAACTTGACTTATAGGCTAAATGAAGTTAACATGAGTCATCTTAAGACTCCTGTAAAGCTGAGAAATTTATCAGTGGTTTGTTTGCTTGCCTGGGTTTCTGCCTTCATGAGTAGTACTGCCTACTCATAAAAATAGAGAACAGCATTAAGAAATCTATGTAGACGAGATAAGTCAGCAGTGAGTCTGTGGTGAGGCAGCGACAATTTAGAGAATTATTTAGTGTCTAAACTGTTTTATGTCATTCTGAGCTAACCGCCCCGTGCTGCACTCTCTGCAGGTCGCATCAACTTTTAAAGTCGATCTGGGAGATAAGCTGCCTCTGCCTTCCTGGTTCAGTCACAAAAGGGGTGCACCCGGCCTCCAAAGGATGGCTACGCAGGTTTTTACTGCTGAAGCTGGTGACGGTGCTGCTGTTCCCCCATGGGGTGGGCCTCCCCCTGCTCCTGGGCTGTGTATTCAGCCTGTGTGCTCTGTTGCTCCTGCGCTCCCCTCACATCTCCACCAAGCCCTCCACTGTCCTCCTGAGCCAACTGGCTCACTCAGATAGCCTGGTGCTGCTGCACTGGGCGATTCAGCTGGGAGCGACCCTGGGCAAGTGGATGGAGGAGGCGGGCTGGAAGGAGGAGGTGAGTTTTATGAAGGACGGGAAATTGGTTTGGTGGAGAGAGGCCGCAAAAGTGCTCTGTCATCAGCTGCTTGATGCACATCAGCTGGCCTCTCTGCTGCTGTTGGGTCTGCTGGGACTCGAGGCCACGCTGGTGTCACGCTGGCCTCAGCAGACTCGGAGATTCAGGACTTCTCGCTGGGCGCAGCTCAGCTGCCGTCTGGCCTGGATGCTTGTGCTGCTGGAACTCACGTCTTTGCTACACTGCAAAACATTGCAGGACCCCTCAGCATTTCAGGATGCTCAGATTTCCCCTCCTGGCATCGTGCTTCCCCCCTCCCTGCCTACCTTCTCGTGTTATCTGAGGAAGATGTTATGGCTGGTGAATTCAT
The DNA here is from genome assembly GCF_057381915.1 of Diplotaxodon limnothrissa. Lineage (NCBI taxonomy): Eukaryota > Metazoa > Chordata > Actinopteri > Cichliformes > Cichlidae > Diplotaxodon > Diplotaxodon limnothrissa. The sequence continues at coordinate 24,126,781 of NC_140597.1, forward strand.
GGCTGCATTACACCATCTTCTATGGTCAACCACAGAGGAAAAAGAGTTCTTATCATTAGACCTTTGTAAGAGGAGGAGAAATGGTTGTATTTATACAAAAACAAAATCTTATTTATAAAAACTTATTTTACAAGCCAGACTATGTAAGCTTTTCTGCGAATAATCTGTCATACAGACTATTTGATTTTAATTTATAAAACCAATAAAAAAAATATACTAATGTAAAAATGAATGCTTTAAAATGTTAATAAACATGAATTTGACTACAGAAAGCAAAGTAGAAGTTACACTAGGCCTTCTGTTCAGCTGGAACAGGAAATACAAGTGTTTCATACTTACAGTAGTCATAAATAGACAACTAATCAGTGACTAACCCATCATCTGAATTCCCATTTGCATAGCCACTTATCCAGTTCAGGAGCTTCAGAGTAAAATGAAAGTGATTTTTCAGAAACAGATCATCATTGAGGAAAATTAGCTTTATGAATGATCTGAGGAATTTGCTTTAAAAATTAATAACATTTTAATTTCCATAAATGACCTTTAATTTGACCTTTAATTTGAGTCCACCTCTCGCCCTATGACAGCTGAGGTAGGCTCCAGCTTATCCCAGCAACTCTGATAAGGATACAAGGAAAAGAGAATGGATGGACTTTTAATTTGTATCATATTTGCTTTATCTGGCATTTGGGGGAAAAAGCTGCATTGTGGAGTTTATTCAGGTTTTTCAGTACATTCTTTGTATCATATGTGGTACACTAGGCATCGAGGGGTTAATCTTCGGAATTTTTGTTTTTTATCTGTTACACAGCAAATCCAGCATGTCCAAATTAACACTGTCGGATTTGATTTCAACACTATTAAAGTGTCTATATGGGTCCACACCAGAGAGTGTTAATTTAACTCTTTTTGGAGAGTTGGTACGTTAACTCTGATTTAGTGTTAAACACCAAATCTGTCTGGAGTTGATAATTTAACACTTGGTGTTAAGAGTTTATATATTAACTCTCAAAGAGTATTTTAGTTTAACTACGTAAGAGTTATCTTCTAATTCATTCTAAAAAGCGGGAATTTTACTGTTCTGAACTTCTAGAAATTTCTTTTGGAAATAAACATTTACTAAAAAGATGCAATGGTTTTTGAAAAACATTTATTCTGAACTGTGCACCACAATTTCAAAACATTTTCTGAAAGATGTAACAGTGTACATGTTCTCACTTTCATTAGAATTTTGTTTATCAAAAGGTCTGACATGGTAAATGCAAATAACAGCATTCTCATCACTTATTTCTTCAATACAATATGCATGTCCTTCATTCATCCCTTTGTGGAACTTCAACGCACTTCTGCTCTCCCCCATATTCCATCTTCACAAGCATATCCTGTGTGGAGATTGAATAAAAATTAGTTGACACTAATTAACGGCACAAATAATCCAGTAAACAATTGCAGCACAGTAAAAAAAAAAAAAAAGGAATCCTCTTTGAGCCATTACTTGTGTAAAGTATTTTCCCAAAAGACAAGGACACAGGCAACAGGTAATACTGAACTAAATGTAAAACCTCAACTTTTTTCATTTTTACCTAAACCGTGTGCACAAAACTCTGGAGGGATCTAAATGCTACCGTAGAACCCAGTCAGGGCGTCTGCTACTGCTGTTTGCTCGGTTTTTTTTTATTTTTATGGGCGATCGTTTTCAGGCTTCAAGTAGCACCATTATACCAACATTTCACATTCTAGACATTGTTTTAGGTGTATTTGACCAAAAGTTTGACTGAAAATTCACATGCAAGCTTTTTTTCAAGGCTGTGGTATTTGCCCGCAAACAATACCTTTCAGCTAGCTAAAACAGAATATTATGCTATCAGCGAGCAACATGGCTAATGCCTTTCACACAGCTTTGTCTCAACTCCAAAGAGCCACAGAAGTAAAAGCTAATAACAATTGAAACAATCTTTGAAAAAATGACTTACCAAGCATGGCAAACAACTCAAATATGTAGAGCAAAATGTTCTGAAACGGCTTCACTTCAGCTTCGATTGGAGCCGTGCTGGGGGCGGAGTCTGTGAATTTACTCTGTTGGTGTCATAGCCCCTGTAGGAGTTCAGAGTTAAGAGGTCAGGAGTTAATGTTTCCATTGTAACACCTCCAGATTTGAAATAGAAACACTCATTTTTAACACTCGATTTTAACTACTATCATTTTACACCTCAGAGTTACATTAAAAGAATGTGACTCTGCTTAGAGTAAAATTAACTCTACTTTTGCAAGGAGACTATTAACACCAAAAAATTTAACACTTTTGAATTTGCTGTGTACAGGCGGAGCCATGCACTAAAACATGCTTTATCTGCATCTGTTTGAGTCTTAATGGGACTATAATTGACAAAATTAATGTAATGTTATATTCAGTAAGAGTTAAAACATGTGACTATAACCATTAACTCATTAGGAAGCTCTTTACTGAGGTCACATATCAAATATGAATTAGTGTAATTTTCTCATAAACTTCTAAACAATTCTTCTTTTCTTTGTATTCAAAGTCGTCACACCCTGCTCGGCACGACGATTCAAAAAGAGTTCACATTTAAGCCGTTTCACTTTTCAGTAACCACATTTAATGCCCATCTTTTATGTACAGTGTTTTATGAACTGAGCAGAGGAACGTCTGACTGTCAGACATAAAAAGACTGTTTAATTCTTTTAAATGCAACTTTTCATGTGTAAACACAAACTAAAAGCAAGTTTAGTTTTTTTTAACATTACTTGGAGTAACACCTGAAATTTGCTTGGAGTTTAAAATGATGTATTGACATATATTACTAAAAAAACAAATACTTTTGGTACAACAAAATGTGTTGCAACAGGACAAAACATCCTTTAAATGGGAATCTGAACACACACGGCTTTCACACTTGATTTTTGAGAGGCTTATATGACATGATCAGCTTTACGTGCAAATGCGCGCTCACTTGTTGTCTCTCCCTTATTTAAACTGGCAGCCAGCCCAGGAAATGGTGTTAATACCAGAGTGCAACACAATAAAAGGTTTGCCGTGGTAAAACCGCACACTAGAGCTCATAACAGTCTTTTCTAAAAGGTTTCCAGTTCACTGCAGCTTTTCATCATTTCTTTTGTGCGGCAAAACGGAAAACAACAACAACAAAAACAACAAACTGGGATGGGTCACAAGGAAGCTCTAATGAATGGAAATGGCCTCAGTGTAATTTCCGTAATGTCTTCTATTGATTTAATTTGTTACTATGTGGATAGTACAAATGCGCACACGCTGATTGGAAAATAATTTTCCTAAACGATTTGATGGATGGTTAGTGAAATGTGGGTAACTTTGGGCAGGACCAAAGCCACAAACACTCAGCTTGGCAGGCAGGGCTGTATCAAGACATGATCTAACCAACCACCACAGTCATACCTGAACTCCTCACATTTGTCACAAAGCACATGAGAGATTCAAGATAACGACAGGTGCTTACATCTGGATAGAATCTGCGACATAACCACGTCACACACAGCAGTCAGTGCCGAGAAATATGTGCTCTGTCGCTGCCATACATGATGAAATTAAGGAAGTTCCAACCACAGAGAGGGGTGAACACATTACATGGTTCAAAGTTAATGTGAGCAGCAGCTTCCACGTACTTGTGACTGAATCCAGAGTTTGTTCTTGCAGTGTGCGGTGTGTCCAGCAGAAGGAAGCACAGAGCTGCTTGCTCTGCTTCTTTACATAATCCACTCCAAGGAGCTCCTGACACAGTGTAAAAGACTGAAGAGGATCGAGGAACTCTGCTTCTATGCTAACCTATTTACTACTGTGTTTGTGTGTATCAGTGTGTAGCTGCAAACTCAAGTGTTCCTGGAAGAAATCAATTAAAGCTGAAAAGCGAGGAACAGCTTAAGAAAGAGGGGCCTCGGTGGCCGCTTCCTTCCCGTGATGTTTGGCAGTGGTGGCCCTACGCAGACTACTTTGGCATCGCAGCTGTCACTCACAGGGGAACAATGTGGGAGGTTACACTTTTAAAAATAACAACATGTCCTGTTTGTTCTCTCGAACGAGTCAAGGTTCATCTGCACTACAGGCTGTAAAGGAGAGACCGTGGTAACTGGGTCATTTCACCTCAAATCAACATGGGCCTTTGCATCAAAGGTTTACGGACCGAAGTTTGTATGTCTGTAATGAGCCCTCTGACATTTAGACTTCATCTTCTCTCAGCTTTGATCTTTGATGTGTTGTCTTTCAATTTTAAATATAAGGCTGAAGTTGAAATTTTTCATACCTTGGGTATTTTCCTTCTCCTGTTCCTGTTTTCTCCCACTGCCTTTATCTGTAATAATAATGCGTCTGCTGTTTTGCCTCCGTGCTTGTGGCCTGGGTTTCACTTCTTCTCTGATCCTGCTAACCATGATTCTCAGGAAGGCTGCCATGCTCCTCGAGTTTATCTACTCTTTTTTTTATGCTTAAAACTCTATCATGTGAAAGTCACCAACAACCTGCCTGTCGGCCACTTTAAAACTCTTTCTGTGTTTGACTTTTCCTAATTAGCAAATGGACCAAACCTGTATCCACTCATTGCCAACAGTCCTGATAGGACCTGATTTATTTGTCCTAACATTTCTTGAAGATGAGGTTGTGATACGTTCATCAAAAACATGTCATTTGTTACCAATGAAACAGTCAGTAACATATAACAGTACAGAATGGCCTCTTGTTTTGACATGTAGTTCAACAGCGCCCTCATTTGGGCTGTTTCATTTTTCCAGTGTCAAAGAAAGAAAAATCCATCAGTCCAGATCATTAAGCCACATGCTTTGTCACACTGTTGCAGCTATGATGTCTGTAAAGAAATCTATCAATTAATGTGCAGATTTTCGCCAACTGATTAAACTGACAGTAAGTTACAGTTTTACATGTTGTTAATCAGAATCAGAATCAGAATACTTTATTAATCCCGAAGGAAATTAGGGTTACAGCAGGCAGCGCGCTAATGGCGCATGCGCACTCACAAAGGAACCTTCTGACCAACTTTACACAAACATCACATTGGGGAGACATGTCAGAAAGGTAGGCTGATAGGAAAAAAAACAACAAAATACATAACATGAGGTAAGAGGAGGAGAAAAAAAAACCACACTCAGACTGAGTGTGAATATAAATGTATATTAAAAAAAAAACAACAGCAAAAAAAGTTCATCATAGCCTACTTCTACCACCTGACGCCTTGTTCTCATTTATTCTGGTGAATCTGTGTGATGGCATGGATCTCTTCCTGTGGATGAGAAATCAGAAAGATAACGCACATAAAGGCTTTTAGGATAGTAAAGGTTGCAGACCTGTTCTAGACAGGTTAGCATGTCCATCCCTTGAGCTGTGACACACGTTCATTTCACTGTATTTAACTGATTTTTTTTTTTACCTGCAAACGTACTCACAATATACAGGAAAAGTATTTTTTCCTCCTTAATTCTGATGTATAAATAAAATATTTATAAACTGTTACATGTTTCCAGCAGAGATTTCTCAAGTTTCTGCTGCAGTTGCGTCTCCAGAATGTTTTCATAGCAGTGGTCATGTGGAGTGTCGCACCAAATACAGAATTTCCAGTTTTATTATAGTGTTGTCAAATACAGGTTACTTGACAAATATGTCAAAAAGAGAGACAAGAAATATATGCCTAGTTAATTTCCTGCTGTTAAAGATGATAACACTGAAAACCAAATAAGATTTTGAAATTCATAATAATCAGTTTTAAGCAGGAATAAATAAGAAGTTAATGTTTCAACTCATTGTAGGGTGTCGCTCTCGTTTGCTCACGTTTATTAGAATTAATACCAGCATAGGACAGTCTTGACAGCAGTGTTGGTAAAGTTACTTGAAAAAACTAATTAGTAACTAATTACTGATTACTTCTTTAAAAAGTAATCCCGCTACTTTACTGATTACTCATTTTCAAAAGTAATTAGTTACTTAGTAATTTTTTAAAAAACATGATACACAACGTGAATACGTAATAAAGCAACAGACCTTTCAGCCCAATTCTATTTTTTATTCATAATCCATCATATGAAATTGAATCAAATAGAAAACGTTTTATGAGTTTTAATCTTTTAATTTTACGCATTAAGCAAAGATTTAACTATATGAAACAGTTTTTGACTTGAAGAAATTGTTTAACATTTAAACTTATTTTCTGCACATTCTGCATATTCTGTTTACACTCTTTCAAATAGATGCAAGTAAAACACAGCAGAAAATAAATAAAATCAAAGATTCAGCGGCACTAAGTCCTGTCGCTCTTAAATCTATGTTCACCTGTTTAGCAGGAGTGGAGCAGGTGGAGGTTTGCCTGGTGTCGCAGTCATGTCCGCAGGGGGATCCGGGGGTTTCTCTGTGAATGTCACGTTCCCGTGGCGGCGTGCTAGGCGCTCGCTCAGATTTGAAGTTTGATTTTTCGCTGTAGACAGAAGTTTTCTTCCCATGCAGAGTGTACAGTGTACGCTAATGTTATTTGTCACTTTTTACGGACTAAAACTTAAAGTAATGTAAGTACGGCCATGCTTTAAACTGCACGGTCGTACTCTCTCCATCACTCCATATTATCCATTGTTGATCTGCACACGTCTGTTGCTGCCACGAGCGTCGCACATGCTTACGTCACTGTCATGAGACACTCTCACAAACAAAATCATGAAGGTTTAGTAACGCAGTAACGCAGTAACGGAGTAACACAGCGTGCTTACGGGAAAGTAACAGTAATCTAATTACTTTTTTGCAATAGTAATCTCTTACACTACTCGTTACTTGAAAAAAGTAATCGGACGCCCATCTCCGCTTGCCAGTGGGGGGCCACTGGAGGGGGCAGCAAATCTTGGGTGGTGGCCAGTGCCCCCATTGCCCCCTCTTAATGGCACCCCTTCCGGCCCTAAAAAGCTGTTTATTGCACTGAGATAATTTTAACTAAGAGACAGCTATGCATGTAGGTTGCTTAATGAACAGCTGTATATACAGTATATACAACCGAACTTTAAATACAAAGCTTTGGTTATATTGTTTATGCTATTAGGATGAAGGACGTCCTTTTTTCATGTATCATTAGAGGTATTTATGGATTTTTACTGTTTCTAAGCTCAGCACTCAACACAGCTATGGTAACACAGTGCTTTTATCTATTGTATCACACAGTAAAGAGGGTTAAAATTAAACTAAATTCAATTATCTCCTGGAGCAATGCCAATTTTCCCCTTCAAGAAGACCATGTTTGGAAAAGAGCTGATACAGTCTTTGAGAGCTGACTTTTTACTCCCTTGAAATGAGGAACATCAGCCCATTATATCACAAAGACAAACAGCTCAGTCTGAGCAGGTTGAGGTCAGTCTGGTCAGCCTGTCTGCCTCGCCTCTCAGTCTGGAGAAACGGGCACTCACCCATGGCTGCTCATGCTGCACCTATCAGTGCTGTGGGGTAAACAACTCCTCCTCGATCTCAAGCTGTAGTAGCTCTCGGAGGCCTCAGTTAAAGCCAGCGGCATTGATCTGGGCTCTGCCCAATCGAGTGTCTAATCAGGTCAGAGATTAATGCCGTCTCAGGGACTAAGGTCACACATGCACACAGGAGTAAAGGAGTAAAGCCCACTGTACTCCTGTTAACATCAGTCCAAAAAGAGCCTACAAAGCTCAAGACTCCTGTGTTATACTGCCTTGCTGCCTTTGTCCAGCCTTGTTGTCAGGGGAGAGGCATGTACGGCATGACGGGGCTACCCCTAAACCCTCCTGGAGCCCGTGAATGAGAGGATGGGCAGAAGCAAGGGAAGAAAAGCAAAGGAAATACACTCATCATTGCATTAAAGGAGCGTTGGACAGAAGGGTCCAAGAAGAAGAGGCCAGGGAGGGAGGGAAGGAGGCGGTGGTGGCAGTAATGGGGTCTTTGTTCTGGTTGGTGTGACTCACAAAGCCCTGGCCAGGGCCGCACAGCTTAGTTACCCTTACCAAACACAGAGAAGCAGGAGGGAGGAGTGCATATGGGTTTGTGTGATTGGGGTACGTTTTGGGGCTCTAGGTCGAGGTAATATAGGTCCAATACTCTGATTATTTACACATTTAATTTTATTAATACTGCTTTAGCATCCAGCCCCTCTGATGATGGCTGAATAAATTAAAGTGGATTTGGTGGTGGCAGATGAAAGTCACTGTAAGGATATATGTGAAAATGGCATTGTTTGCACTGTTTTACATGCCACTGTGGCTTATATTAGGCCTTGCCAAATTAATGGGATACCCTCTGGATGATTACATGAAGCTGTAGCTTGTTTAGGCTCACTATCTGGATTCAATTACAGTAGTCAAGATGTGAAACACCATTCAGGAAATATGCTCTTATCACACGGTGTGACTCACACTTCTTTAAGTGCTTGTTCTTCAACATCAGCAATTAAGACGGTTAAAGACATCTGGTGGTGTGTAAAGCATTGTGTGTCTGTGTGTGTGTGTGCGTCTCAGCTCAGTTTAGGCTTTAAGCAGGATGTCCTGTCCTCCCTGCTGCTATTGTGGAGCGGTCAGCCTGCCAGACGCTACTCCTAAAGACCACTTCCCCTCTGTCAAGCACCTCACTCTCTGTGTCTCTGTCACACAAAAACACATTGTTCACACGGACACACAAGCACACACATGCTCACATACTGTAGCGCCCCATGCCAGCCTGAACACAATGAAAACCTGGCCAACACCGCCCTGTCACCTGGTTAAAAATAACTCTTTTTGCAACAGATTATGGCTGTGTTTTAACAATAGCAGGACTTTGATCAGCCAAAATAGCACTACGCTGTTATTTTGAGGTATCACTCACCAGAGCTGACTGTTATGTTTTGGCTCCGTAAAGTTGCCAGGCACCCCGAAGATGTCACATCCATTTTTTTTTATTGTGCTGTATTTATACTATATATAATAAGGGGGGGGGGGGGGGGGGGGGGGGGGGGGGGGGGCGGAAGACTGTACTCTCTCTGTCAGATCTGAGGTTTTACATATCAGGAGATAATTTTTAAAATCCAGGTCTCAAAATGATTGAAATACTACCTCAGATCGTTATTTAACAGTTAGCTGCGGTAAAGCAGAAGAAGTGTGTGAAGAACGAATTACGCCGCATGATTCAACAGCTTGTAGAACCACTTTTAGCAGAAAAACATGAAGTTTTCTCACAGTGTTGTGGAGGAATTTTGGCACACTTCAGTTCATCGAGGTCTGCGGTCGTTTGTTTATGCACAGATCTCTTCAGGTCCCACCGCAGCATTTCAATCATGGCGATGTATGGACTTTGACTGGGCTGTTGCAACATTTGGACTCTTTTTTTTCTTCTTCAGCCGTTCTGTTGTTGATTTGCTGGGCTCATCGTCCACTTACGTGACCCAGATTCAGCCAAGCTTCAGCTGTTGGACACATTTGACCCTAGAATACTTTGTGGTTGACTAAATAGAATAGAATAGAATTCAACTTTATTGTCATTGCACATGCACAGGTACAGGGCAACGAAATGCAGTTTGCATCCATCCAGAAGTGCTTTAGCCATGATATAGATATATTACAAATATATATTAGCAATAATATAGATATGTAAGTATATGAAATGGGTCTATTATGGTATGTTATAATGTACACGGTATGAAGTATGTTATGAATATGCTATAACTATAAGTATGTACAGGCTGTAGTGAGTACAAGCTATGTACAGGCTATGAACAGGATATAAATATGAAAAACTATACAGAAATATGAGATATACAGCTATACAGAAATGTGAACTATGCAGGTTATAAACAGTTGTAGATTTAAAAATTATGGTATTGTACAGAATGATTATTTACACAGAACTATACAGTAGTGCAGTTAAGATAAGTAAGATATGTGGATAATTTCTACAGAGGCTACATAAAGTGCTAGTGGTTGTGAGTGGTGGTTCAGTCCATGTTATTATTGTGTGTATGAGGGTACAGTTGTCCATTGTGTGTGTAGGTGGTTGTGTGTGTGTGTATGTCCAGTCCATGTGTTAACATGGGTCAGATGTCAGGAGGCAGAGTTCAGGAGTCTGACAGCTGTGGGGAAGAAGCTGTTCCGGTACCTTGGGATTTTAGTCCGGAGGCTCCTGTAGCGCCTCCCAGAGGGCACGAGGGTGAAGAGTCCATGTGATGGGTGACTGGGGTCTTTGCCTCCAAGGTACAGAGCTGCAAAACAACCACAAATCATCACCCCTCTGCCACCATGCTTGACAGTTGGTATGAGGTGTTTGTGTTGATATGCTATGTTTGGTTTTTGCCAATAGCGGCGCTTTGCATTATGGCCAAACATCTCCACTTTGGTCTTGTTTATCCAAAGAGCATTTTTCCAGATGTCTTGTGGTTTGTTCAGATGCATTTTAGCAAACCTAATGGCTGCAACCATGTTCCTTTTAGAGAAGAGTCTTTTTCCTTGCAAACAAGCCGTTCCATCTTAATGTACTAATGTTTCTCACAGTAGAATGATAATAATAATGGATTGCATTTATATTGCGCTTTTCGGACCCCTCAAAGCGCTTTACAATTCCACTATTCATTCACTCGCACATTCACACACTGGTGGAGATCGTAGCCACAGCTGCCCCGGGGCGGACTGACAGAAGCGAGGCTGCCATATCGCGCCATTGGCCCCTCTGGCCATCACCAGTAGGCCGTAGGTGAAGTGTCTTGCCCAAGGACACAACGACCGAGACTGTCCAAGCCGGGGCTTGAACCGGCAACCTTCCGGTTACAGGACGAACTGCCAACTCTTTTTTGATCGCTGATAGACTTCAGATTGTTTTGAAATGGGCTTGTAATCCATCCTAGATTGATGTGCAGGAACAGACCTGCTAAAGAAATAGATAGGCTGGGGAGTGTGAGGAGTTTTCATGTTCTCCCTGAGCCTGTGTTGGTTCTCTCTGGGTACTCTGGGTTCCTCCCAAACAGTTAGTGTGATCAGGTTAACTGGTGTTTCTAAATTGCTCGTAGGTGTGGATGTGAGTGCTTGTTTGTCTCTCTGTGTTAGCCCTGTGACAGACAATTGAACAGTCCAAGGTGCACCCCGCCTTTCATCCTGTGGCAGATGGGATATCTATCTCCATTATTACAGCAGTTATCTTGTGGTTGAAATTTTTACTTCAATATAACTGCGATGTTATTATGAGGCAGCACTTACTCCTAGTGAATGTTTATGAATTGCTGCATCTTCAACAATATTTCAGACCGTTTGACATTTCTTCACCATAGATTGGTGCTACCTTATTAGAAATAATTCTGCACTGTAACTTGCACTGTTTTGAAACTAATTATTGACTGATGATGTTTTCAGGCAGCATGTAATTCCCTCAGAAATAGTCAGCAACCCAGGAACTCAGTTCATCTCCCAGGCATGAAAGACCTAATGTTCAGCACTCAGAGCCTCGGAGTTCAGCTCAGGTTTTCATTCTCAACATGTTGGTCAATCAGAGAGGCTAAACCCAGAACTAAAAACAGCTCTCTGCTGTGTAACCCCCCCCAAACCCCTCCTCCTGGTCCTCTCAACTGGTGTGGGTTGGGTATGCACATAACTCACTTACCTCCTCTGCTACTGGTTTTTTGCCCTTTGAACAATCTCTAGGGTACCAGCCTCCAACTTTTCCTTCCGGTGAATCCGACCTTGCCGTGCCATCTGTCCAACTCTAACGAGTAGGCAAATGTGGACCCAGACCCAGTTAATCGTTGTTGTGGTTTTCTCTGCATTATTGTTGGGTTCTCATCTTACAATATAAAGGGGGCTATAAATATGAGGTGACTGTTGTTGTTATTTGGAGTTATATAAAAAAAATGGAATTAAAAATATTGACAGAGAGCAAAAAACAAGAGGCAGCCAACATCAAAAAAATGAGCTTTGAATGTCCCTGGCAAACCTGGAAAACTATTCCTGAAAACTACTTGAGCAAATTAAAAGGAAGCTGTACTGAAGAATATAGATGATCATACCAAATATTGACTTGAACAATGAAGTTATACAAACTTTTTGTTAGTGCACTTCTGTTTATACCCGCACATCCTCCAATAAAATCTCTCCATCTTTATCTCATCCAAGCAAAATAAAAAAGAAAGACTTTTGTGATGGATCACTCTTGTGTGGCCCTCTCTCCTTGTCCTCTCCTTCTTCACAAATCTCTATTCACTCTCTCCCTCCTCCCCTCCTCTCCTTCTCACTGGCCGAGGTACTATTGTCTCGTTTCCTGTCACCGTGCGGGCGGCTCTCCGCACGCGCACAGCAGGCGTGGCGGGTTGTGATGCGGTCACATTTGTAGCGGACGGACGGAGCGAGTCGTCAGGATTTGCGGCTCGCTTAAAAACCAGTGGTTTGCGCTGGTGGGTTACAGTTTAACTCGTGAGAGACTCTAAGGAAAGTAGTTTGCAGTCGGAGCAGCAGCAAAACCTTTAAGTTGGGAAATAAAAGAAGGTCTGGAGGGTTTTTTCGCCCCCTTTGACAGCTGCGCCGCTGCACCGACAAACATCAGTGACCGGGAGGTGAGCTGTCACCGTCCATTCAGCTGTCAGTAAGTTTGCTCTGCTTTGTCTTTAAGCTGCAATAGTTCCCTTTATAGCTGATGATAACCGATGATTTTGTCTCTAATGGAGAAAAAAACAAAACACCTTTTTATCGGGTTCTGGTTGTTTGAAGCTTCTGAAACCAGCAACATGTCTAACAGCTTTAACAAAGAAAACCTAAGCTGTGGATGGAGTGATGCAGCTGAAAGAAATACCATTAGCATCTGTCTGTAATGCTCATTACTACAGATTTTTTGCAGTATGGATAGTATGAGTAGATTTTTGTGTATTTGTTGTGCATGTAACAGCCTGGTTAAATTACACTACGTCCAGCACCATATTTGTTCTTTTAGTTTTCTTTATTTTTAAAACATTTGATTAATAATTTTGTGTATATATTATCATAAAATAGTTAAATAATAAACAGGTCCAATACATTTTCTCAGGTCTCAATCAATACTCGAATTGGGATCATAGAAGAAGAAAACTAGCAAATGTTCACATTTATTAATAATAATAAAAAAGTTCTAATATTGACTTTTTTTGACTGTTTCTGCTTTGATCTAAGTAACACCCAGAGGACTTCATGTACTGTTGTGAAGTAGTCAAGATGTCCGTTTATTACACCGCGCTGTGCGTCTCCTCGTCCTCCACCTTCAGCCCTGTGTGCTTTCATTCTTTCTAGCATGTGAGAGAAAGGAACAGCTGGATATGTGCTGAGCTCTGAACTCGATCTGTTGGTATCAGCGAGTCTCCAGAGGCCTGTTTCTGTCGCTGCTACGGGGGGAGACCCCGTAACCGTGCAGCTGTCCACGACCTGTGCGAGAAATCACACACTCCAGGCTGAGAACCCTCAGCTGGACCACTGGCAATCCACAACATGCTCAAACCTTGGAAGTTCTCCTGACTTTTAAACAAGCTGTTCAGCTGCCAGATTCCCGGTTCTATAGGCTCTGCTGCATTTAAAGGCAACAACAGCTGACGGTGAATCAGGGACGCTGTCAGGGGTCCTGGGCCTGAGCCACGGCACACAGAAAAGCATAGTGTTAGTGTGTTTGTGTGGGAGAGAGAGAGGGAGGACTGGCACATTTAAAGTGTTTGCCTGTTTGTGCGTTCACATGTGGAGCCTTGTGCATATGTAAGCGTGCGTCTGGTGCAGACGGGTACAGTAGGGGTATTGTAAAGGCTGATGGAGGCACAGGACAGTGCTGATGGACTAGTGTACGCTTTACTCCATCGAACTTGAAAATCCATATTTGATATGTTCGTCTTTATTTATCAACACAGCCTGAACTCTCATCACTTTGTACGTGCGTTGGAGAGTCTGTTGAGAGCACCTCACTGCTTGTTTAGTGTAATTGCATAACCCAGATTTAGCTCTTGTCGGGTTATTTAACTGGGTGGGAAAGCATGGGTACATTTCCATGGAAGACCAAAAAAAGAAAGTTAGAATTAGAGTTTTAGGTGAAGCTTGAAAAATGATGGATGCAGGAATCGCTTTAAAATGCCAAATTTTCTGTTTTTAATTGGACACAAAGTGTGATGACATCACAGAGGTTTGCTTTTAACTGACTTTAGAAACCTTAGAAACCAACATCATACAGCTGCACTGCTTATGAAACTTAAAATAATGTGTTAACGTGAACTGAATCACTCAGCAGTTAAAGGTTTGTAGTTCTGCTCGGTGACGTCACCTCTTTCTCAGTGTAAAGCGTTGTTTAGTTTGCCACATTTGTAATACTTTGTAAGGAAAGTTACTCTTATTTTGTGTAGCAATTTCATGCCCATGTTCTTTTACATGGAAATGCTTCTTTCCTCTAACTTACTTCCACTCGAACACTGTGATTCACTGGAAATCATTACCCCAATCCAAATAATGAATTTGTTGTGGATGTGGCAGAGATAAGATAGTTACCACTCTCCAACACATTTCCATCTGCCTACTTCCTGTTCTGACCTCACACATTCAGATTTAGCATCGAGTAAACAACTTGGGAACACATTGTCTGGAACAATATCAGATCAGTGTAATTGTTAATGTTTGACAAAACTATTGTATTTCACCCCACAGCAGTGCTCTGTGATGGTGGGAGCCGCTCTCAGCTGCTCTTTCCACCACGCTGGGTTATTTACTTCTTCCAGCTGGAGTTCAGCCATACATTCATTTTACGTTGCACTCTTTGACTCTGGTTCATGGACATAAATGGAATTTAAAGGAAATATGTAGATATCCCACTACAGTACATATTCCGGTCTCTAGCTATGTTATCTCACACAGTCCTGAAAGCAGCTAGAATGGTGAAATAGTTATATATTCAGTAATTTTGTTTCACTTCCTCTGATTAGACACTGCTGTGAAAGGCCAATATCTGTTCAGATAGAAGCAGTTTCACAGCATACTGACATAATGTGTCTGCACCCTCAGTTTTTGTTTTATCTTATCTTTGATATGAAAGATTACTGGGATTACATACAAGACTTCATGAAAAGTAGCGTGGTTATTCATTCAATATTCTCTCTTTTTATGGGCGTAAAGTTTCCCAGTCTGTATATGTGCACTTTTAAATGGTATATCCCAATTTTGTAACTGTTATAGCAAATAATTACATATAAATCCCGTGAATTAATTGAATTGACCCATTATTAGCGTTACATTTATGAGAGAAATTGATACTCGGATGCTAATCGATACTGAAACTTACCATCCGATTGACACTATTGACACTACGCTAACCGTGCCGTGTTCACCTCTTCCTGTGGAAACAACTCCGCACAGCACTGCAGCAGGGAGGCAGAGGCTGAACTTGTGACCTGCAGTTGACATTAACAGCACTGGAGAAGAATTTCTGCAGAGGTTCCACTTCAGCAGCATTGATGTCTTTATGTTATCAGCTAGCCAATAGTGTGAATTTAACAAGACGTCACAGTTATTTGTGTCTAAAAGGTTATTTTCCTCCTAAACTGACTGAAGCAGAGAAAAGTCGACCAGCAACTAGAGAGAAACATTCACAATAGGGCTGCCACAAACGATTATTTTGATAGTCGACTAGTCACCGATTATTTTTGCGATTAGTCGACTAATCAGATCATCATCCATTGGACGTAAAACTACAGCTTATTGCACCAGCAGCATCTGCTCTTATATAACTATCATTAGCTTACAGCTTTAAGTGTTTAAGGTCTGTGCTAACTAAAAATAAAGACAAGATAGTTTATTAAATTTTAATGAAATTTGCAGATTGTTTTGGTGAAGTTTAATAAACTCCTTGCTATCTAAAATATAACAGGACACTGGAGTATATTCTGGAGCATCTCACACTTCTGATAATCAGTTGTCTGCTTGACGTTTATTCAGCTGTGTAAAAACTAGAACTTTAATCTCAGACAAACTGATTTACTCAGGAACAAATAAAATACTAAAAAAAAAAGCCAAACAATAACATTTTAAGTTATCTAAGTGACTCATATATATTTAACCTGAGTAGCGAAAGACGGCGGTGGGTTTGAAAACGATTTGCGGGGAGTCCGGTGTTCTCACAGCGCTAGTGAGCCTAGCCCCCGGCTCGCTAACGAGCTAGTGGGTAACAGATGTCTCCGAAAACGTTGGAGCGCTTTTGAAAATATGTGGTGTCCTGATAAACTGAGCAGATATTTGAGGTTTACACAGCTACATTCTCGCCTGAAAATATGTTAAACGTTTATTTTGTGACCCAGAAAGAATAATAAGAGTAACATTAAAACTAACTAGCTGCCGCCATTGTTGGAAACTGCGCTGGGCCGCGCTATGAATTCTGGGACACAGCTGCTTCTTCTTCTTCTTCTTCGGGGTTTAACGGTAGCTGACATCCTTGTACATGCAATGCTGCCATCTTCTGTTTCAGTCCGTTATTACACTCTTAAATCCTGCCACTTATTCCTGCGTCTTTTGTGATCTTACAAAGCTTCAAACGACGCGTCGACTATTAAATCAGTCGTCGACGATTTTGATAGTCGACGTAATCGTGACTAGTCGACAAATCGTGGCAGCCCTAATTCACAACCTACCTTACTAACTCTACTCGATCAGCTACAAATGTAGTAGTGCCAGATAACAATATATAATAATCATGCAGTTCAAGATTCAGGTTTACTATTTTCTTTTTGGCATGTTTCACGGATAAGTGCCTTTCAGAATTAAAATATAAAATATTGTGATACCTGATCACGAGCGACTCCATGATTCCCGATCCTGTCACATACAAACATGACCAAATCTTAGGACTGTATCAATACGTACATATAGATGGTTTTGGATGGATAATCCATGTAGTTTTGTTTGTATCTTGTTTCTTTTAAATACTTGGCTCTATCTGGTAGTTTCTTCAGAATTGTACACTTGAGATTCAGTTGTAGAAACACAGAGTAATACATTTCAACCAGCCATATTCCTAAAATGAAATCTGCATCATGTTCAGTTGTACCACATTTTCTGGAGAACTAGAGTGGTTTTGTAATGAGGAAGTGACTAAGTGCTTTTTCCTTCTTTCTCCACAGGAGGACTGACGATGACTCCGAGGGGGCTTGACTGGTGGATCCCCTGCTGACATCTTTGATCCCCAGATTTCCGCTCTAAAACACCCCCGTTTCCCGACAGCTTTTGAGCTGTTGTGCACCCTTTTATTATATATTTTTTGGAGCCCCCCCCTCTGCGGCTGAGCTCTCAACATGGCTAGCCTGGTGATCAACGAGACCGGAATGGTGGACTGTGGGATTGACGACTCCTTCAAGTACAACTTGTACTCTGCGGTTTACAGCGTGGTCTTTGTGTCGGGCCTGATAACCAACTGTGCCGCACTCTTTGTGTTCTGTTTCCGGATGAAGATGCAGAACGAGACCACGATGTTTATGACCAACTTAGCATTATCTGATTTAGTGTTTGTTTTCACGTTGCCGTTCAAGGTCTTCTACAACGTGAACCGCAACTGGCCTTTTGGAGATGGACTGTGTAAGGTTTCGGGAACAGCCTTCATCACTAACATCTATGGCAGCATGCTCTTCCTCACCTGCATCAGCGTGGACCGCTTCCTGGCGATAGTCTATCCGTTCCGTTCACGCGGCATCCGGACGCGGAGGAACGCGGCACTGATGTGCGCCGCCGTGTGGCTCACCATCGTGGGAGGAGGCATTTCGGTGACCTTCTTCTCTACCATCAACAGCCGACACAAAGCCACCACATGCTTCGAGGGCTTTTCCAAGAACACCTGGAAGACCTACCTGTCTAAAATCACCATTTTTATCGAGGTGAATCGAGACGCACAACATACAGATGACTTTGTTTTTTTATTACGATAACCAAGACGTAGAATTAAGGTGTAATTTTCATAATGTTTTTATTATTATTATTTTTCCAGATTGTTGGTTTCCTCCTCCCGCTCTTGGCCAATTTAATATGCTCCTCGCTGGTTCTGCGGACGCTGCGTCGCCCCGTGACTGCTGGTCACGGCTGTGACAGTAAGAAACGCGTCCTGCGGATGATCCTTGTCCATCTTGGCATCTTCATCATCTGCTTCGTCCCGTACAACTCTATCCTCTTCCTGTATGCCCTGGTGCGAACCCAGGCCCTGGCTAACTGCACTGTGGAGCGCTTTGTCCGAACACTTTACCCCATCACTCTATGTCTGGCCAGTCTCAACTGCTGCCTGGATCCTGTGGTGTACTACTTCACCTCGGAGAGCTTCCAGAAGAGCCTGACCAAGGGAGGCAAAGGGTCTGGTTCTCGACCTGAGAGCATGCCCCGCAGTGACACGGAGACTAAGGACACAGCGACCGCTGTCCCAAGCGACACCCACACTCTGACCAGCAACGGAAAAGAGACAAAGATCACTGAAATTCAATTGTGACTCAAGAAAGAAGGAGAAGAAGGACAGGGTGGATTTGACTGCAACTCCTGAATTTAACAAATATAACAATCACTTGTTTGGTCCTGAAAATGGAAAACACATAACTCACCAGATTAGTTAAGTCCTGAGGTAAGTCCTGAGGCATGGCCTGGGCTTTATGGATTAACCCGGCACCAGGGATCAGAGGAATGTATCTGTGGTTTTTATGAGCGATCGCTACAGGGACCAGAGATCCAACTACACTGGGACTATTGCAATAATCCAGAGACTCAAAGTGGGTCTATAAGAGATTCTGACATGTCATTGATCAAACATAAGACATGCACACTTCCACTGGACTCTGAAGAAGATGATGTCCATCCACATGCTGTTTAGTACTTGTGTAACACAACAGTTCCTTAAGTATTATTGTTATAAAGCTCAAGCTTTCACAGTGCATTATATCACTGTGGTGTGTTACTAGTAATGCTACTGTGTAACACAGCATTGTGTTGACCTGCTGAGTCAAATGTATCTCATCATGTTGAAGACTGAGGCCAGTAAATGTCTGTTTTTGAATTGCATTCATTATTTCTTTGCTCCGGTCTTGTGATTGTCCTCACAGTCAAACCTGCTCTGAGCTGCTCTTTGTCAGCGAGCCTGTACATTTGAACTTGTGCGGGAGTTTTTCTACTCCAGCTTCTTGGTTTTTCACCAAGCAGCCAGTGTGAGCTTGTCCTCAGCGCTCTGATTTAGTTGAGGACCTTGGCCTGTGTGCTGTGTCACAGGCCAAATGCTTATTATGACTGGAGCAATGGTCCATTGTTTGCCTCTGAATGAGGTCTCTCTGTCTTAATCCGGCCTTAGACTGCAGATCTGCTCAAAGTCTCTTACACACAGCAATGTGCAAACACTCCAAGTACAGATGAACGCCTTTAGCTGTTTACCCAAAATCATGGATTTAAACTGCATGGAGCACAAAACACTTGTGTGTCAGCAGATTTGGATGTTTGAGTGTTGCTGAATTTGCATGTATAAAATGCAGAAACGTGCAGAATTTGTCCAATCTTTATCATAAAGTCCGAAGAGGATGCACAATCCGGTCAGAGCAGCATCTGCAACAGCAAAATAAATCGATTTTGCAGCTGAATCTGTGAAGAAGCTTCTGAATCAAGTTAAACTTTGGTCAAATTTGGCATCTGAAGATGGAGGAACCACCTGTAGCTTAACTGCTCTACATTAAACTTGATTTATACTTCTGTGGGAAATCTACATAGTAACAGTAAACTCCTTTTATCCCCACACCTCAGCCTTATGTGGTATGCATCAACCTGACGTTTAGTTACATTTCTCTGGATGTACACAGCAGGTTATTTAGAAGATTTCGGCATAAGGTTAAAATGAAGTTTCGGTTGTTGCATAAGTTACAATGTAGATCTGACGCAGAAGTATTCATACACGTGTAGGACACATGAGTTGAGGTCAGCTGTGAGGCAGGAATCAATAACACAAGCAGATGCAGAATTAACGGTGAAATTTCCTGTTATCAACCGAGCTACAAGTTTGGGTTGGATTGCTGGATTGTTTGGAGGGCTTTATTTAATCTTCAAACCTTGGAATTGTAAACGGTCCAGAGAGTAAACAACACAGTGTAGAGCAACCAGCTGTGTTGCTGAACTCTACCGTCTTCCAACCCAGCGAGTTTCAGTAGTTCAACAAGTAGTCCCTATGCCACCATGCTTGAAGCACCACCTCGTGTTTGGTCATTAAAGCATAAACTGTAGAGCCGAGGATGACAGCAGGCTCGCAGCTTCTCTCTGTGTACTTACAGCCCCCTGCTGGAGAAGCTCAATAAATTCTCTTGGGGTCATTACACTCAATGTAGGTACAAGTTTAGTTTTTTCTATTCCTTTACTAAGCACTACAACTTTTGCTTTCCATTGCCTTAGTTGGCAGTGTAACAGAGTATACCTGCTTCATTGGTATGCACAGTGAGAAATAAGGGTGTTGGGGGGGGGGTGCGTCTGGTTGTGTGAATGATGGGAGCATTTAGCAGCAGAACGACAGAGGGGCAGCAGTCTTTGGATTCTCAGATTTGGGGTCAAGGGTAGCAGGAGGAGAGAAGAAAACCAGGAAATAAGAACAGTGGGAGTGTAGAGGTATGCATGAGCTTCAACCCCCGAGTGGTTCATTCCAAGAGTGTTGCGTCACTTTTTTTCCATTTTTTTGAACAGATAACAGTCAGATGTTTACCGTTCGAGCACGTCTGTTAAAGAAACAGTCTGCCCTAAATCTAGAAGAGAAAAATGCACATGGCTCAGTCATTTATGACCAGTGGCTTGTCCTGACATCTAGTGGCAACAAGTTGGAAGAACAGCAATTTTTAATTTGAGACAGACTGACCACAGACCACGTTCCACGTTTGCTGATTATTTTCCTGTTTTGGGCTTTATAGTCACCTGTTTGTCAGCCCTGTAGAAGTCTCAGAGAAGCCATAAAGCAGCTGGGGCAAGCATGGGAAGTGTTATCAAGTTATTTTCTCTGGGTGTGGCCTCATGCTGTGAAAGTAACAGGATGGCGAGTGTATGTCATAAAGCTGAAGCGTGGTTAAACATTTCTACAGCACGTGAAGGCTTTCCTTCTTTTTTTTTCTCTAGGCCTCGTGAACGAAAACCATAACCACAAGAACAAAGCCTAAAAGCTACTGCTCATTGTCAGAGGACACACAAATGCAGCTTTTTTATTTAATTTTTCTTTTTAATTTTTAGAGGACTAGGAGCCAGGTAACCTACATTTTGCTGAATAAATACTATGATTTAAAAACGGAAGTACGGAATCTGAACGGGGAAGCAGATGAGTGCAGTTATTTTGGTCACAACGGCTGTCAGTGAACTGAGACAACTTTTACACCGTCAGTGTTGCACTGTAGATGTATTTAAATACAGACTGCAAAGAAGAGAAGCTAAAGAAGAGGGCTGATTTCCTCGGGATCTGCTGCGTCTGCGGACCAGATCCCCTTTGAAAAGATCTTTTGAAAATCTTCAGAAATTTCTGAGGTAAGAAAAACAAGCATGTGTCTGCATCTGCCTGTGCTCTTTCAGCGTAACCTCTTTTCCTGCTGCCATTTGGTTTAACCACATGTGTGTCCAACTCTGCTCGTCTTAGCTCTTACGTGCGTTGCTAAGCACTAGTGACGACGTTGCAAACTGCAGAAAAACACTCAAACGCAATAGGGCAGAGCTTCCCCTTCCCTTCAAAACTGGCAGCTAGTTGAGTCAGAGAACAAGTGACACCAGATCCCGCCACCTCCAGCAAACACTCTCATATCACATCACCATCAGCTTCATGCTGTCTTCACCTGCAGTGCGCTGACAGATTCTTCTTTCGGCATCTGTTGACTCCTTTTTCTGCTGCACAGCGCGAGGACTTTGTAGAAGGTGTGCGCGATGCTCCACGCGGTCGCTCCTGGCTCTGACCTCTACCTTCTGCCTATACGGGTGATTTAGAGGCACAAGAAACGAGGTATTGACACAGTGTTTGTTTGTGTAGACATGTCTGTGAGGGCGTCATGCTGCTGTGCCCTGCGGTCAGAGTCATGCTTTGAATATTGCTGATGTTAACGGACTGTTATTAGTGCTTTCACTTTGATTTAATCTTAAATCTGGAAATGTACATGTGTCGCCGTGTGCATACGAAAGCTTTTGTGTCACAAGATATAAAGACTTTGAAATTTCTGATACGCTGAAAAAAAAAAGTTATCGTTATTGTTGTTTTTGTTTCGATGTTGGCTAAAGCGAATCACCAGTTACTGTATCACCAATATTTAATCATATCAACTTGATATTTTATGTTAGCACGTTTAACAGCTATAAGAAACTCTTTACACGTGTTTCATGGTGTGTCATGAAAATGAATTCTCGGTTTCTGTAATTTCCTTAAGCACAACTCCTCAGATAGTATCACACAACTCTTTATCGTACAGGCATCATCAGGGAGCTTTTTTAAACTGAGAGTCTCAGCAGCTGTCAGACAAGTCTAAACAGGCCTGAATCTGGTGAAGCAGTTTAAAAAACGACCACTATTACTGTGTTCCCCTCGTGGGCCTAGTGTAGGAAAGGGTGCGGACTTATAATGATGTTAGAGGAAGGATGATCCTCCCGTGATAAGCAGAGCCAGTCCCCGATCTTTCTTCCGGTCACTTCCTGCTGCCGTCCTAAGCAGTTTTTGATTTATTTTCACTTTAACAGCTTTTTCATGGCGTTCTCATATAAAAACACATAATTTAAACAATTAACCATCACACAAGAATGGGGAGAAAAATCTAACTGAATCTTTTTTTTTTCATATTAGCTTGGCTGTGATTACCAAAATTACTTCATATAGAAAATTGTTGTAATTTTCCTATATGCCATTAGTGCAAGCCTTTTCTGTGTTTTGCTGGCTGCTGCTTTATGACACCTTGTTTTTATCTGGGTCTGCAGCTTACCAGTCCAATAGACTTTATGGCACTTATCTCCAGAGAGCAGCTACATCTGCTTCAAAATCTGTTTAGAAATTCCCACAAACAAGCCCCAAAGAAGAAAGGTGGGGATATCCTGACTGATCAGTAAGGAACAAATATAGTGAAGGAAGACTGATATTTCTACTTGTAGCAATTTATTTTTAGCTGATCTAAGAGGACACACCTCCCTCTGCCTTTCCATGTGCACACTGAGGTGAAACGAGGAGTAGCACATAGGATAGAGCAGGTGTTGATGTTGCAGCATGAAAGGGATCGCTGAGGTGGGTTGCAAAGTGGCTAACAGATTCAAATAGCATGAAATGAATGCCCCGGTTGATTTTCAAGCAAAAGCCAAACTCTTAAATTTTTTTCCTGTAGTGCTAATGACATCATCGGGATGATGATGTCAGGAGCAACAGCAACGAATGAAAGTGGATGAACTGAATTCATGGAATGCCCCTTTAATGAGTTGTTAACATTCACTTTTAGACTCAATGATTACATCATCTCATCTAAATACACTTGATACTTTTTTACATATAGACGTTTGCAGTCATTCAGTTCTCTCACCCCAACCGGTCACCGCAGATGGCCCCGCCCCTCCCTGAGCCTGGTTCTGTTGGAGGTTTCTTCCTGTTAAAAGGGAGTTTTTCCTTCCCACTGTCACCAATGTGCTTGCTCTAAAGGGGTCATATGATTGTTGGGTTTTTCTCTGTATCTATTATTGTACGATCTACTGTACAATATAAAGCGTCTTGAGGCGACTGCTGTTGTGATTTGGCGCTATATAAATAAAATCGAATTGAATTGGATTTGAATTAAACCAGTATGCAGTTTTTTTGCAGTTGCTCTTGTTTTTTGGAGCATTTCTGTGTTAAACTGGGTTTAAAGCTACAAAGTATGTGTCACACTGCAGGAGGCTTCACACCTGCCAAAGTGAAAATGTAGGTTCACCGTTGACTGTTGCTCTGGCAGCTGCTGATTCCAGTTTTCAAAGCAAACTTTTAGTTTCAACTTTCGCAACAACATAACGGGAAACATGAAGCACTGTTCAGCTTTTTTCTTTCCACGCGCAGGCTACAAGATTTTTATTAAGGGCAAATTATGAAAATAAAGATAAAGCGCAACGTGTATGTGCATCGGATGTTTCACAAGTTCTCCTCTGCCTTTCAGCTGTCAAAGGTACTTCAGCAAAAAAAAATTATGATCAAAGGAAAGGCACGCTTGGTTATATCATCGGTGTCACTGTGAGGGAAAAAGAAATATGGTCACCAATATGACTGAATGCAACTACAACGAAACGGTCTGGAATCAGAAAATGGACGTGATATACACCTACTTCTACCTGATACTCTTCATACCCGGGCTGCTGCTCAACACCACTGCACTCTGGGTCCTCCTCAGATACATCAGGTAACACTCATACAAGTTCACACCTTTAGATTTTCAGGTATGTTTTCACTAACTCTCTCTGTATGTGCCGTTTAACAGCAAGAAGACCAAGGCGGTGATCTTCATGATAAACCTGGCGATCGCAGACCTGGCCCACATCCTCTCTCTGCCCCTCAGGATCTATTATTATTTCACGCACACCTGGCCCTTTGGACGCGGTCTCTGCTTGTTCTGCTTCTACCTGAAATATCTCAACATGTACGCCGCTATAATGTTCCTGGTAAGCAGGCAGTTTAGGGAAAGCAAGCCTTGAATTTCCTGATAATGCTCATCACAGGGAACAAGGATAATCAAATGAGATCTTTCTAGTTTTCATTACATTTAAAATCAGTCAAATGTCAGTACAAAGCACTTTTGTTGTTGTTTTTGTTTTAAAAATTAAACTCCAAAGCAGAAAGTGATTTGAATGAAAGCCTCTGTCTTCCTTCTTGGAACTGCTTTGCTTCCTGTGCCTCAGAATAAATAACAAAGTAGCTTCTTTTCATTTCTCTCTGATTTCAGGTGTGCATCAGCATGCAGAGGTGTCTGTTCCTGCAGAAGCCGTTCACGGCTCGAAGGTGGCGGCGTCGCTATGACCTGCTGATCAGCTTTGTAGTGTGGGTTGTGGTTGGTCTGAGCTGCTCTCCCTTTATCCTGATGCGGAGTAGCAACAACAGTAGCAAAAATGAAGTGGCATTAAACAGCACCCATGCCCAGTTTCCCTTAGGTGTCACCAAACAGAGTTTAGACTCCAACGCCACTTCGGCGGGCTGTTTTAAAGACTTGCCCATGCGCCAACCTCCTCTCTCGTTGACGATCACCATGCTGGTCTTTCTTGAGGCGTGTGGTTTCCTAATCCCTCTAGCATGCATGTCATACAGCACCGTCCGCATCTTCTGGTCACTCAAGGAGAAGCAGATCCAGGATCAGCACAACTCCTTCAACTCCTCAGCACGCAGCCGCCTCCACTCAGTCACCTCCAACTGCCAGGCGGAGAAACCGAATGAAAAGCACACAAATGGCGAGAAGCGGCGTGCTCTGCGGATGGTGGTGGGCTGCTTCATTCTCTTTTTGTTCTGCTTCGCTCCGTACCACCTCAACTTCGCGCTCTACCTGATGGTGAAGCAGAGTATCGTGTCCAGCTGCACCGTCAGAAGGGTGGTGCTCCAGTTTCACCCAGTGTCTCTGTGCATGGCGGGCCTGAGCTGCTGCTTCAACCCCATCCTTTATTACTTTCTTACAGCCGAGTTTAGGATGCACCTCAAAAGGCGCACCTCCTCCTTCTCGTCCTCCATCTCCTCCCCGACCACATCACCGACCCAGTGTCCTTTGCAGAGCAGACTCATGAGCACCTCCTCATACAGGGAGTAGCATTGCTCAGAGGAAAAGTCCATGAAGGATTCTGTTGAACTTTAAAGCCGACTGACACCGGGTCCAAGCTGGATATGATCAGCTGACATGTTGCAGCTGTCTGAACACAAACAACCCAAAAGACATTGACCTGAGTTGTGTGAAGCCCGCCTCCTCTAAAGCAAGCAGAAAACACCCTCCAACATGCAGTATCGTAAACGCTGCCCAATGTTTCAGTTTGTGTGTATAAAACTTGATATAAGCTATGTAATAAAAGCTGTATGTGAAATGCACTCCCATTAAAAGCTTTAAGTCTCATCTCTGGCTCTGATGTTTGTTTCTTCACTGCGAGTTGGACTTTTTTTCTTTCAGGTAAAATGTGAAAACAGGTGCCAGCTTATTTTTGCTTCACTTCCTCTCAGAATGCAAAGTGGTGAAGGCAGTTGGCAGCAGTTACAGCAGCTCTGAAACCAGTAACTGTCAGGCGCCCCCCCACCCACCCATCTGTACAGGCCAAGCCTGAGCCAACTCTGAGTCTACATCAGCCCCCAGACGCACAAATGCAGCCCACCTAAGGAAATCTACCAAGAATGAATCATCCACCAAAATGCACCTGCCTCTTGTTTCTCTGTTCTCACACGCATCAAAGTGTAGCGTTTGCTTTCTGACAGTGTCACATTGTAACTTGTGAAAGTTTGCGTCGTGGCTTTGGTGTAAATATTTATTTTTGATTGATTTTTTTTGATGTCCTGTCAATAAAACAAAAAAAGTGCGTGTTGACGTGTTGACTTTGTCCACAAGGAAATGGCAACTAAGAGTGTAATAGCAGAAGTGTCAAAAGAAAATTCTTGTAAACCACACCCCTATGCTCACAGGAAGCCCTCTGTGTGTGTGTCTGTGCGCGCTAAAATCCCCAGAACAGCAGACACACAGACGGGCGACACACATGCAACGAGTGATAGATAAGAAATCAAAACAGGAAAGAGTACGAGTGAAGACAAAAGTTAATGGATATGAAAGATAGATAGAGAGGTAGAATGAAAGAGAGAGGCAGAGAGAGAGAAAGAGGCGGGACACTGAAATTAAAGAGTGTTAGAGGAGGAGAAAGGAGGATGGAGTTTTTCATCTGACGCCTCGGTCTTATCAGCTTTTCGTTTCTCCAGCATCTTTAAAGACAGAGGTGAGAGGTTGATTATTAATTGCTAATAATGTTCAGAAGTGTTCGGAGAAAGTAGCGAGTGTGTGGGGGTTTGTGTGTGGATGCTTTCTATGTGGAGTCATGGCTCATGGGGGACCTTGTCTGTTTCTCCAGTGTGTGGAATGCCTGTTATGTTGAAGTGCGTGTGTGTGTGTGAGGGCCAGTATTGGGGTGTCTGGTCTTTATGTGTCAGTGGACTTCCTGGAGATCACGGCATATTTTCTTGTGTATCTGAACAGGGCACACACACGTGGAGGGACCCCGATGCTCACCGGCAGCGTTTTTGGTTCTGAAACACGAGGTCAGATCTTCAGAAAGCTGCTTACATGCCAGCAGCCCACAGACGGAGGTGAATCACAGCAGATGAGATTATGTGTTTCCACTGGCAAGACCTGATGAAAACTACTGAGTCCTAAGGTAGGGGAGCAGCACTTGCCTTTTCTTTTTAGCTTTATCTTTTTAAAAACAGCTCACTTCTCTCGGTTAGATGGAAATTTCAGCTTGATCTCGACGCTCGTTACCGTAAACATGTTACTTTCACAACAGATGGTCTCGGTTTGACTCCTGTACATACATGTTAAAGCCTCTACTGCGAGAAGGAAACGAGAGCTTGTCACAGATTGGCCTTTTGCACATCATACAAATCAACACACAGCCTTGGAAGGAAGCACATGGTACGTGCATAAGTGAGAGTAATAAGTGGAGAATCCTTTTCAAACAGTAACACACAGGTCAGCGGTCACTGAGTTAAAAGGCAGTCCGAGGGCTGACGGTCTACTGGGGCCTCGGCCTGAGCATAAAAGGCAGTCAGGGAGCTGAGAAGCAGTCCAAGCTTAGCATACCCCCCCTTTTTACAAATAAAATTCTACTGTTTGTTTGTGTATGATTGTGAGGAGTTAAGTTCAGGCCCAAATACTACTTTATACATTTACACTGGTACATCCCAGGCAGGGATCGCTGTTTACACTCCGCTACATTTACTTACACACTGCTAAAGGTACAAGTTACTAAACAGGTCATTATCAAAAGACTGCTGCCTAAACTTCTTTGGCTTGTAACCGCTTACAAAAACAAGGAGTACAAACTAACAAAAAAAAGTGTAAATGTCTTAGATAAATAGCTTTAACATTGAAGAAAGTAAAAATATATTCCCAAATAAAGGTTTTTTGTTTTTTTCTAAAAAGGTCCACCCTATTAATCATTTTACTCCAACGCAGAATTTATCTCGTGACTCTTTAGGGGAGGGCAGACACACGGGTGAGAAGGCAATACTCAAACCGTGTCATCTTTTTACTGTTGCAGCTGAAACAGCAGTGCAATGCTAGCAGCCAAATGTATGCATTCAAATGTAGTCAAATGTGCCACTATATTTAGTCATTTCCCTGTAAAGAAATGTGGCGTTCTTTTAGTTAAGCAACAGGAACGCGAATATCGTGTATAAAAACCTGCTGAGGGAGCCCATAAAGAGAACTAAGAGCAGTTAGTTAACCACTGTTTGTCTTGTGTTTGGCAAGTGCCATTTCCCCCTCACGCACGAAAATAGCTACACAATTTTTGCTGCGTGTTTTGAGTATAGTAGGTGTAAAAAACAAAACAAAAAATGCTTTTCTGAACAGTTTACGTGGCAGTAAGTTTCTTGTCAAATATGAACAATATTTTACTGGCTGATTTGCATTTTCACATCGATAAAATGGTTCATAAATGATCCTGAGATGTCCTGAAACTGGTTAAAGTAGGTCTAATATGCTTTGCTAACATTCTGCCAGACATATATAGTGTTCTCATAGTGCTAAACAAGGCCAAAGTTCCAAATAATGACATCAGAGTATGCATTACTAATCCCTGTGAGTCAAAGTTCAGGCTTCAGAATACTCTAAACACAGTTTCTGTTCTTTTTTTCACTGCTTTTTGCTCTGGATGATGTCACTTAAAAATATCCCAATGCGGTTAGCACAGCAGCTCCACCCACCAGCTATTCAAACCTTTTGGTTGCAAGGAGCAGCCAATCAGAAGAAAGCTAGCTTAAAGAGAGGGGGAAGGGAGGAAGACAGTGTATGATTTAAGGGTCCACATGATAAACATTGTCCCTTTTAAACTGATAGAGGATTAATGTACTAATGGAGGCCAGAAATAAACACATGGAGGTGTTTATTTGAGCATAGCAGGTGTCTGGGTACTAGGTATGTGGAAGATCACAACACCACATCGTTCCTGGGTTTGCTAGGGTCTAATAAGTCTCATTAGAAATAAGATAACAAGAAACAAAAGCTGATCAAAAAGAGGATGACAACAGTAAGTAAAAAAACATAATTTTAAACTGGTTTATACGCACTAAAGTTTATAGCTGTGGGTGTGTGCACCTATAGGCTGTTCAGTCCCTAACATTACTATTTCCATTTGAACCGAAAGCATTTGAAGATAATCTAAGTTGAAGGTCATCTAAAAGCTTTAAAATTTCATCTCTGTTACTTTCATTTTCTGCTCTGTGTGTGTGTCACAAAGAAGGAGGGAAAAAAAGAAGCGCGTTACAGGCGTCACCTACATCGAAAAACCACCCGCGGTGCTGCTCCTCATCTCAAAGTGCTCTTTAGTGACAGGTTTTTCCTTGATCTGGGCTGTTAACCAGTTGCCTGGTCTGCCTGCGCTAACCACGCTAGTTTCACTTTGATGCCTTGCGCCGTAGTTATTTCACACAGACTCAGTGCAGGCACCATAATGCTCGGCAGTGAAGCAGCACGTGGGGGATTTTACCGACTTCTCTGCGGGTTTGCACGCTTGCTGTAAAGGGCACTGCAAAAACACAGCTATCAAGGATCATTGATTAATTACGTTATTCATAAAAACACATGGGAGATTATAGCTGGCAGGTGCTGCCGCCGAGCACAATGTCATCTGTGTCTCATCTAAAAAGGTTCCTTCTCCAATTCTGATGGCTATCTATGCAACATGCAAAACAGTAACTTTAATATCCCCAGGCTGCACTAGGCGAAAGATAAAGCAGTTAAAACTCAACTGCGTCGCTGTCAAGAGCTGATTTGTACTACAGTGTGTGAGAAAACACAGGCAGAGACAGAACCTCTTGGTGTGAGGTGACAGCACAGAAACCTGTAGTTGTTTTTCTTCCTCTTTCTGGTAACGCTTTCCACCTCCGACTACACTAACTTAACTTACTTTTCTTTCCTCTACCAGACCACCAGACTCTTTGGGGATCGCAGAGAAGCCTGGAGGACACATCAGCGCTGGACAAAAACTTAAAACAAAAGACACTCTTCCTCTGTCTGACATGCCGCAGAGAGTACCAGCTGCACGGGCTGCAGCATGATGTAACCAGCGGCATGGATGCTCAAACCAACCCGTCACCGGACTACAAGCAGCTCTGCTGATACAAGCTTCCTGCTGGTTTGCAAGGCAGCTCATCTTAACACTGACATGAATGTCAGTTCTCCTAATATGAACTGCTCCAATACCAGTGAGATAATAGACTACCAGCACCATTTGTATGCCGTGGTGTACAGTGTGATCTTAGCACCGGGCCTGCTGGGTAACGTGCTGGCGCTGTGGGTGTTCAGGGCCTACATCAGAGAGACCAAGAAGGCCGTGGTGTTCATGATGAACCTGGCTGTGGCCGACCTACTGCAGGTAAAAAATCCTCTTCAGTCGTATTTCGCACTTACTTTCTAGTTTAAACCATTACTGTGAAATCACATGATGTGGTTGTGTGGTTAAGTGACCACATAGCCGTCCTCAGGGGTCAAGCTTTAATCAGGGAAGAAGTTTGCATGCAAGAAGTACTTGTTACACTACTCGTGCCTCTAATAGTTACATTTAGTGTTGTAATGCTGATCCTACAATACGGTTTTAAAACTGCAATAAAGCAAATTAGTGTAATGACCTCTTTAGTTTTTGTTCTGCTTTCATGTACTAAATTAGGAAGTCAAAAAAACAAAATGACTCTTAGATGTTGGCAGAGTTGTGGGAGAATTCCAACCACAAGAAAAAACTTCCATTATAGAACACAACAACTACAGAAGTTCATCTCTTTATTCCAATGAACTGCCTAACGGGGAGGATTTTATTTTAAAAATCTATTTAGAAATGTTTCTGTTTACTAGATAACCAAGCGAGCTCCTTACCATCATCGCCAAAGAGCAAATATGTACATCAGCGTTTGCCTGCTGTTCTCTGCCTTCAATTTTGTCACTCTGGCCTCTCCTCAGGTGCTCTCTCTGCCTCTGCGGATCTACTACTACCTGAATAACTCCTGGCCCTTTGGGTATTTCTTCTGCATGTTCTGCTTCTATCTCAAGTACGTCAACATGTATGCCTCCATCTACTTCCTGGTTTTCGTCAGCATACGTCGCTGTGAGCTCATCATGCGTCCGCTGTTGTACAACTCGGGTCGACAAAAAGGAGACGTGTTAATATGTGGGATCATCTGGCTGATCATCTGTACCGTCTGCCTCGGATTCCCTCTGCTCAGACACGATCCTTCCTTGCCCGAAAGGAACGACACAAATAAGTGTTTCACGGAGCTGCCTCTGCGGAAGGATATCGGTCCTTTGGCAATGTGGGCCCTCTTGATTTTACTAGAGCTGTTCGGCTTCTTCGTCCCTCTCGTTTTGGTGCTAGGCTGCACGTGCATGACTATTTGGAGCCTTCGGGAAAATACAGCAAATGCTATTTCTGACAGAGGGGAGAAAAAGAGAGCGCTGAGGATGATACTAAGCTGTGCTGTAGTCTTCTTAGTGTGCTTTGTACCTTACCACGCCACGATGCCTCTCGACCTTATGGTCAAAGCTAAGAAAGTTACCAGCTGTGACTTTCAGAAACTGGTTCTTCGAAGTCACCCAGTCACACTCTGCCTGGCCAGCCTGAACTGCAGCCTGGACCCTATCATGTACTATTTCACTACTGATGAATTCTGGAGGCGACTGAGCAAGCCAGAGATACCGGAGAGCATACATCTCAGCCGGCGTCTGTCCTGTATAACCGGAGAACAGGACGAAGAGGAGGACTAAACTTCTGGTGGCGACAGCCTCCCCGCAACCACTAACTGAGACTGAAGACTATGCAAACTTCAACTTCCTGCAAACTATGGAAATAACATTTATGCTGAAACGGGAATGTGAAAATATGGAAGTAGAGTTTTAAAATGTTATTTTTTTAAACCTATTTATTTCTCAATAAATGTTTTTTTCCCCTTCCCCCTCTCAATTTGCATTTCCTCGATGAAGGGCGAGTAGTGTCAGCAAGTGAAAGAGAGGAAAACCCCGAAATGCAGCGACAGTTTTCCTCCAGATCCAGTGTTTTGATAACCCGATGTCCTTCGCAGGATGATAAAAGGGTTAGTGTTGGTGCCGCTTTCACCGCCATTATAATAACAAAGCCACTGCGACGTTCAGTAGGTAAACAAATGCAACTTTATTCAAACAACAAAGTGGAGTTCAGTTCAGTAGTTGCACACAACATTGGGCGTTTCCCCCCCTAATATCTTCTAGTATTCAATTAAAAAGCAGAGACAGAAACCCCATCTTTACAAACACACTTCCTGTTGATTGTCTCTGTGTGCAGGCATCAAGTAGGAAATTACTAAAAAATGACTTAAAATGTGCTCGACAGACTTCAGAAATCAAGGACGACTGTTTTCCATTTAAGCACACGATGTGTGTAAAGATCACAGGGAGCCATCTCGTGTTATAACACTACGGATACATAATAGTCAAATTAGATAACCGACTGTTTTCAAGTCAAATTAAGTGAAATTTCCCTTTAGCTAATTCATCGTTAGCTCATGACTCTGGTTAAGGATCACGCATGAAGCTTGAAACACAAACACAAAAACTGGTCATATATTGTAAGGGTGCTGGACTGTTTCCCATCAGGTATGAGACCATCAGAAACACTAAAGTTATCACACAGCAGCACTGTGGGGGATATCTACAAACAGTGGTGACTTGAGAGCGTTGCGTTACCATCCATGGACAAGCATGTTACACGTATACTGTACCAGACATCTCCATGCTGACTTGTGCTATATCACGCTGTAACAGAATACAAATACCTGGTCGAACCTGCACCGTGCACCCGGGTCAGAGCGGCGACAGGAGGTTGACGCAACACACGCCTAATATGATCTCACTAGAATATTCAGTAGGATGACTAATAGCTCTGCTCTGGATGAGGCGGATGTGTCGTTATATAGTAACATCAATAAGATCTGTCTGCAGGAAACTACAGCAACAAAACAGAAAGCAACGTAATAAATGAAACTTGTATATCTAACTTTAGCTTACTGACTTAAAGTAATAACCAGTACAAGACTAGCTAATGAATACTTACGCACTTGTGACCTATCACGGGTTCGAGGGAGTACATCAGAGGAGAAGGGGGCTAGGCTCTAATGCTGCAACTTAAATTCACTCAACACTAGATTAAAAGCAGGGGAGGCAAAAACTGGAAAGAGTTTTGTACAGAAGTAACTTTCTGCTGTTCCCTTCACCGCCCACTCCCACCTACCCTCTCTCGCTCTCTATGACCTATATTCATGCTTAAGCCTTGCAGATGCGGGTCTCAGTCACAAACTTGTTCTCAAAGTGATGGATGGTGAAACATTCGTCCGCAGAGCGCTTCTGGATGCCTCCACCTGACAAACAAAAAGACAAATAAGCAGCAGTGCTAAGTATTCATCTCAATATTCAGCCGTGGGCGTTTGACACATTTCAAACACAACTACATTTAGGAAGATGTGTCAAGCATGGTTGGTGCCTGTTTACACTCGTCTTCTTATTCGGTTTCTAACCAAAGTGTGTTTGACACTGTATAATTTCTGCATCTACTTGATAAGTCAGCAGTTTCTGTTTGAGCCATAGTGATTAGTGACTCCAAAATCAATATTAATGTGTACCTAGTAAATAAAAAGTTATCAATGTCAGCAGCTAACTTCATCCTTGATAAGAACTATACAGGGATACATGTTTATATAACTCAACCATCAGAAATGTATGAAGGCCTAAAGTTGTAACTGCATTATGTGACAGCTTGCTTCCTTTATGTTGTGGTCAGCGTATTTTGTTTGAAAGCTGTTTCTGTTAGCCAAAAGATAAAATCATAATAAATTACACTAACACTCTGCTAAACAAGCTAGCTCATACAGTTTTATACATAACCAGTGTGAAATACAGTACAGTAATTTTTATGGTCTGGCTATTTTTTAGCTAGCGATAATGTTAGCTGATTACTTTACAACACTACTACATCAATATTACTGAAAAGCTTAACTCATGACTACAAATCTATAGTCCTGAAACTAAAGAGCACAGTCATGTCGGTGGGGTCTGTCTTTTAAATACTAGCACTAATTTTCATCGTGTGGCTTACTATTAGCTACCGCTAATGTTAGTTTATGACTAAGCAGCACCACGGTATTACCAAAAAGCTTAACTCATGACTACAAACCTGTAGTCCTGAAACTAAGGAGCACAGTCATGTTGGGGGCATCCGTCTTTTAAATACAAGACCTAATTTTGACTGTGTGGTTATTTATTACCATTAGCTACCGCTAATGTTAGCTTATGACTTAACAGCTCTACACATAGCTATGAATGCAAATGATCCTGAAACTGTAAGACAAAGTCCAGTTTCAGATATATTTTATATACAGACATTGATTTTGACGTTCTGGTTATTTATGAAAGAGCTAATGTCAGCCAAGTAGCTTCCTTTCTAAAATACGAGACAAGTACAGGATGGAAAAGTTGCAAACTCAAACTTTTTAGTTTGCACTTGCTGAGTAAAGCAAAAAAAATCTTGCATAACAGCAGTGATGTCGTAATTAAAGATTAAATAATATAATTAAGTAATATAAAGATTAAAGAGGATTATATATTACAGCTTAATACAGTTAAAGACATGCATGTTATATACACAAGTTCCTCTGGTCTGCACCCTATTTCCGAGGGGTTGCCACAGAGCTGCACGTTAATCAGAGGTTTTACATTTCCATCACATCTATACCTGGCAGGCTGGCACGGCGCTGCATTCTGTACGTTTCTTTTCCATCACAAAGACGGCGGATATAAAAGCCCAGGGGTTTGACATCATCAATGCGCTCCGTCACCACCAGGTCCTCGTGCACCAGGTAGCTGCGGTAAGAGTCAGACTGGAACAAAGACCAGAGCATGAGACTGTCAGGGCACCTTTTTAAATTAAAAAAAATACTTTTGATCTTCCACCAGATAAAACAGATCAGTGAAAACTGAATAAAAATTTTTTTTAAAAAGGTGATGAAACATAGATTTGTGAAACAACTCTACACCAAGTGTTGAAATTTCCTGATTTCCTCACTAAGCAAACTAAACTCCGCCAAGCTTTTTCCACCTTCACATGCTAAAACTACCCAACAC
This sequence comes from Diplotaxodon limnothrissa, assembly GCF_057381915.1. NCBI lineage: Eukaryota > Metazoa > Chordata > Actinopteri > Cichliformes > Cichlidae > Diplotaxodon > Diplotaxodon limnothrissa. The sequence goes on from NC_140597.1 coordinate 24,162,102, forward strand.
TACATCAATGATTTTTAAAAAGTCCCTATTTGAATATGGAGACTTTTTGAATACAAGTATGCAGTATAAATGCAGCGTACTTCTAGTTTACTGCATGAATAAAGGAAGAAGGGGACAAGCCTGTGGGTGGAAGTCGCTCATTTATCATCTTTAGTTTCCTGTCAAGAACCTACGTTTCACTTAAGATGATATTATTGCATAGTCTCTGCCAGTGAATAATAGAAAACTGAATTACAGGAACTTTACAGTTTAGCCAATATTTAAAACCTACCTTCATATGTACAAATTAAAGATATTACAGATTTGAGAAGGATTAAAGAGCAGACAGTTTGTGGAATGACAACACATCCCTGAATTTCTTATGTGTGCATGAGCTTTAACAAGACTTATGTGTTCGGTTTGTCCGTCATCCAAGTCTGGACTTTCATCTGTGTCTTCAGGTGCTGCTAGGAGGGACCGTACTCACCATCAGCTGTGAGAACAGGTCAATGAGGTCCTGAGGGGGGAGAACTACTGAGGTGTTCAGGGGAATCACAAAGCAGGTCCTCAGAGTCAGGTCCAGATAGGCCGTCAGCTTCTGCTCACACACACACATGAAATCATCGGGAAAGAATTTAGAGCAGCAGAAATCATCCACCGAGCTGCGCCAAGTGTGACAGAGTCCACAATCCTCACCCTGTTGAAGTCGTGCAGGATGTAAGCGGGGTCTCCGGGCCTGAAGCGGGGAGGAGGGACGCTGATGACGGCGATGTTGTCAGAGATCTCCACCTCCTCCTCCACTCGCGGCAAGTAGTAAGGCTGGCTCTCTGCTCCGGACGACACGTCTCTGAACTCCATCGCGCCATGATACATCCTCTGATGAAGAATGCATCTCATTTAGTCTTAAGAACATGTAAAGTGAGGTGGGGGCACTGGAACCTTTGCTTATGTACATTTTACAAAAAAAAGAAAGAAAACGCACCGTAATAGAGTTATTTTATTTTCAACCAGCAGTGCAGCTGGGATTTGCCTCTACAACCACAGACGCATCATCTGGTATTACTGTGAATCTGCAATATCAGCTGTGAACCTGTGTGTTCTGTTCCTGTCTAAAGTTCACGTTTCACACACTGCACCAACTACTGAAAAACAATCACGCAGCTGTCGAGGACGCTCAGGCTGCCAGGGGGAGCCAAAGCACGCATGTTCTGCTTGGTTCCAGCACAGTTACATCACGGCATATAGCAGGACTACGTTTACACAAACAAGCCTACAGTTTTTCCATGACTATTGTTCATAGTTTCTTTTAATATCAGGTTTTAAGCTTATGTTTACACACTCACTCTCCACATGGCACTGATAATAAAGATTTCCAGTAACATTTTTGGCATATGTGAGGCATTTATTTTCTTGCAAATCAAATTGTGATAATTATGCTGATAATTATGGCACACTGGCTCTGGCTGAGATGTCAGAAGCCCCGCCCACCCAGTGCTCTTACCTTTTGTTTGCAAAGAGCATCCAATCAAAAGAATCATACTTTCAAACAGAATGAAATGAACAGAGGGGGCTGTTGTAAAGGCTCACCTTTCAGCACATTCACTTCACCAGATGCACCTTGTTTCTTTTCCTCACCTTTGATTGGGTGTGGTGCTTGGCCTTAATTGCACTCACCTGTCACTCGTTATATAAGGACTGCACTCACCTACCCCTCACTCTTTCTTCACTCCCACATGGGGCGGCAGCTGAGAGAGAGCAGTCCATGAGTGTCTTTCTTTCTTTCTTTCTTTCTTTCCTTCCTTCCTTCTTTGCCTTATTGATTTGGAGAATAAAAGGAAAACCCTGAGAATAATTAGATGACTGCTTATTCTTATTCTAACCGGATGAGCCCATGATGCTGATTGCTTAAGCCCTGAAGAGAGCAGTCCATGTGTGTCTTTCTTTCCTTTACCCGTTATACAATATACAATAAAACAACAAAACCTGCACATGATTGATGACTGCTTATTTTCATTCTAATCGGATGAGCCCATGATGACGACTACTGAAACCCTGAACCTTCCTTCCTCCAAAACAGGGGGCAGCACCTATTATTGATATGGATTCTTTTTGCAAGGGTTTCTCCACTTTAGTCCAAGATTCACTTCAATGCTGTGCAAATCCACAAACTGGACCATTGAGTTTTGCTGCATTGTTATCTTTTTCTGTGTATCATGTGTCACTACAGTTTCAAAGCTTAGAAGTGAGGAAACAGCTGAGATCAAAAGCACGACAAAATTCAGAGCAACAGATTCTTGTGATGAAATCTCAATTTTATCAGAATTTCTCAAGCAACATACTGACAGTTACAGTTTCACACACTGCTCTCCCCCCCACCTCGCTTTGCTTCATTTGCATGGGTGTGGGGTTGCCTCATCTCATTGACTCTAAGACCCTCCTGCTGGCAACACAACAACTGGGGGGAAAAAGGTGAAGTCTGCACTTTCTCTAAACATGAAAAGGAGTGAACAATAGCACTCTGTTTTCTAACGGTACAAACCAGTGTTAATAATTCTTCATCACTTCTAGACAGTGACAGTTTATGAGAGGAAGAAAACATATCTGATAACGTCAGTGGATAACCAAATTAATTCATACAGCTGCTTAATTTCCCAGAGGCAGTCTGCAAAGTCTGCCCCACAGATGCCCCCCCCCCCTCCCCCAACCTTTACAATATGTGCATGGTGATTTCACTGACCTGTATTTGCAACGTGAAAATGAAACAATTTGGAAAAGGTTATAACGTAAAATAGTCTTGGGTTGTAGTTTAACTTTCTACGCGTTTCAGTGACTTGCTTGCAGAGCTGGTGGCATGTGCCTCACGTGCATAAGGATGGACAGAAAATGAATCTACTATAAGGATCTGCAACATTAAAGTGTTATGCACAGTTATGAAACCACAATCATGGCCTAATGTGTGTGTGTGTGTGTGTGTGTATATATATATGTGTGTATATATATATGTGTGTATATATATATATATATATATATATATATATATATATATATATATATATATATATATATATATATATACACACATACATACATACACACACACACACATACATATACAGGTACTTACTTTGAGAGGACTTTAGATTTTAAATGCTTTTTTTAAAATCAAATATTCTGATTTCATAAGACCCCCTCCCACTCTTTGCAACCCCTTTTTAAAAGATGGTAACATGTGTAAGAGAATATTCACGAAGAATGAGCTGCAGCGCACGCGCACACACCTTTGGGGTGAAATATCGGTAGAGACAGGCCCCCCCTACGATGAGCCCACTGAGGATGAAGGCGATGCCTAACAAGGTGAGCAGGCAGCGACCTGTGGAGCCCTCGGCGCCCACTGGAGCAGAGGCCACTTCAGGGTCCTACACACACACACACACACGCACATATCATATTAGCATGACATTCACATTCAGCTTTGATTAAACAATCCCTTAATCCCACCCCATCTTTGTCCTCCGCACAAAAACAGCTGTGCAGGAGATGGGCGGTCCCATCGTGTCCTGCGCTATGCGCTATGCAAAAATCACCGCGTGTCAAATCACACTTAGCACAACAATGCGCGACAACCCTGTGAATGCTCACATGGATGAAGTCCACACGCTTTGCTGGCCGATCCGGCACAGCAGGCCTGCTACCAGGCTAAAGTCGGACACCGGGCTCAGGCGCAGCGCTGTGCCCCGTTAGCTCACCTTAACAGCGGCTGGCACCTCTTTGCCCAGCGCCTTCTGCGCCAGAGCCGAGTTAAAGGCGATCTTCACCATGCTGGAAGAACAGACGTCAGCTTGGGTTTTTCTTGTGCAAACAAAAATAACAGGGGAGGGGGACTTGCGGCGCTAGACTGCAGGTTCCGTTTATTCTCCGCAGCTCAGCTGTGTGACGCACTTTCCAGCCTCGGCTTTATCTAGCGTTTCCGGTGGCTGCAGGGGGGCGGAATCAAAAAAAACAAACAAACAACAGGCTGGAGAATATGCTTCAGTCTGAGAATACGCAGGCAGCCATGACCTACCTTAGTTTAACTACAGGTAGCGGTTTAACATTTACCGCTTTCATAATTTATTTATTAGCAGTTTCTCTCCACAGCCTTTATTTGTTTCTTGGTGTGTTTGTGTAGTTTTGGTGCCATCCAGTGGCCGCAGGTGGAACCTAAACAATTCCCCATGTAAGATCTTCCATTCATTCATCAGATTGAACCTGACACCCAAAGACACAACTGTTTACACTTTCAGTCAGCTACATTGCCTACATTCACTTCTTGCATGACAAACGACTCGATCTCGCGACCAACTGCACTGTAATGCAATGAAAAATAATATCTGAGTGTATAATGCAGCTCATTCATCTCTGCGAATGTTCCACTCTGCAAACACATTCCCTCCTGCATGCTGGGCACTACCTGCCAGCGTGTCTGCCCACTCGCATTAGCACACACAGTACACAGCTTTTACTGCGCTGCGTGCAAAACACGGGCCGCTGCCAAGGCCGTACAGTATGTCTGACACATATCCTCAGTCCGGCGGTGGTCCCTCTGCTTCCTCTCTCTCAGTTAGGTTTGTACGTATGAGTAAATAAACACTTAACTGCTGTAGCCTACTGCTGCTTTAACTCCACGCAACTCGGTGGCATCTCTCCAACCCTCTGCACTGCAACTGTATGCATCACACACACACACACACACACTCTGCAAGGCTCTGATATTTGCTCTGTTAAACAGACAGATTGGACCGGTAATCACCACTGAAAGGTACATAAACAGAGCAGCTGATTTCTGTACCTTACTCCCCCTCCGCGCGCCCCCTCAACACTGGCTCTGCCTGAAAATCCTAAGTGGTCCTGAAGGCTTGTTTATGGGCTCGTCTTACGCTGTGTTTGATCTGAGAGCTTGCCCACACATGCGTAGCACGGACACGCCACACACACGCTGCAAAAGAGAGAGGGAGAGACAGCATTAGCAGTAATAGCTGAGATGATAAACAAAAGACTTATATGTAATCCTGAGGGCTTCTCGGCATCACACACAACAGCAGGAGAGGGGAAAAAACAGAGGAGAGAGCAGGATTCTCATTCCAGGAGGGAAACAAAGGATGACTGGGGGTGAGGTGGGGTGGGAGAGGCATGGAAGCAGGTGGGGGGTGAAATAGAGTGATTCGGGTAGAACGTAAAGTGATGACTGGGGGGGAAAACACTGAGAAGGAGTTGCCGGGAGAGGCAGAGCAATCTACAGAGTCTGATGCTTGAGTGAGTTTTCCGAGGAGCTGATTAGCGGCGGATTAAGGTTGCAGTCCATCCAGTTTAGATCTCAAACTTTCTAACACGCCTCCTAGTTGGAACTGAACACAGCTGAACACAATCGGACAGCCGTGTTTTTGGTGCACAAGCACACATAGGTGGGAGAGTGTCATAATGCTGGATGGCAGGCATGTATGATGGGAGTCTGAGCGCCAGTGTTCCCCTGTGGTCTGCAGCAAGCGTCCAACAAAAGCAATAAGGCTACACTCGTGCACATGTGTACACAACACGCACACCCTGCGCCTGCAAAGTCAGCACAGTGTGGGAGTCTGCAGGGGCATAGCTGGTTTCACAAAGACATTCTCATGCATGACATCACCGGCTCTCGTGCCAGTAAATATGAACCCACATACAGACACACACCTCATAGATTTGTCATCGATTTCAATACCAGACATGTGAAACCACAAGTGACAAATGACTTTGTCCCTTTCGGTGTTCACACACCACACACACACACACGGCGCAGACAGAAACACACAGCCCTAAAATACTGCTATGGTAACAGCTGGCCACAGGGTTTTGTTGAGCCCAAAACGTTAGACACTGCTCGGTGCTTCATAACGTGACTGACATGTCTTCATGTGGATCCACCATAATCACCATGTGCCTCCAGTGAGAGAACATTTAGTGGTCAAAGAGAACGGGAGAGCAAAAGAAGATGGAGAAACAGAGCGGCGGATCTCTCGGGGAATGAGCAGCGATGCTGCTTCACAGCATCCAAAATTTTGAGTGATCCTTGCCCCACCACACACACACACACACACACACGCACGCACGCACACACACGCGCGCACACACACACACACACACACACACACACACACACACACTTCTCGCAATCACATGTGGATCTGAGACAAGGGTGACAAATGAGTCTTTCCTATGAGTATCAGCTTCTAAAGCTGCGTTTGCTCCCTCACAGCACTGCCTGTCTTGTGCTCTTCATCCTCTCAGCTTGGCTCACCTCTGGGAAATGTAATAATTTCATGCTGAAGGAGTTCTTTTGGGGTGGTTGGGGGATAATAGGGTAGGATTGGGTTGCACTGGCTATTCTTAAGTTTTATATGTGACTCCCTTATGAAGTTCCTAAGCACTTTTAACTAGTTTTTAAAAAATATATACATTCACTCTAAACCATAGACAGTATGTAAATAACTCTTTATATATAGTCTGGCTACAGAGAGGTAGAAAATATTTGTAGCAACTTCCATGCTAAACATAAACCTGTAAAGAGGAAGTAATGCTACAAGCTACAGACATTTTAGAGCTAAATAAAGTGTGTGAACACACAGTCATGTCTGTTCATAGGACTCTCTGCATGCCTGTAACTACGTACACACTTACTGCTTCCATAGCAACAGAGAAAGTACCTGCTAATCAAATGCACTGACCATCAGCAAGAGTGAGCCCCTCTATAAAAGCAATTGCTTGGTCAGACCATGCAGTGTGCAGAGAAACTGCAAAAAAACAAAAAAACAGCAAACAACAAAAAAAAAAACAAAAAAAAAACTCCACAGGCGTCAGTTAGCATGTTAAATGTTAAAGTTCATGGCAGTACAATTAGAAAAAGACAATTACTGAAAAACAGTTACTTGAAGTTACTGTTGCTAAAGGTGGTTTTGAAAACTACTGGATCATGGGTTTTCTGACTTTTCACAAAAGGTATAACTTTGCTATATTTATGTGGATACACAAGGAAATATTGTGCGATTTATTTTTCACAATTTTTTGTAGCTAAATTCCTAATATGCTAATTTAACTAAAATCATGTAAAATTAGCGAAACTTTTTGCAGTTTAAGGTAGGTCTTGTATATTGTTTTTGAAGGATTATCGTGAAATACGTATGCTATTATACATTTAATGTTACTAAATTAATTTTATCAACTGCTAAGCATTAGTGCTTCCCAATGGCGTGTCCAGCGGGGTGGCCTGGGGGGGCACAGGCCACCCCCCAAACCAGACTGGCCACCCCAGGTGCCACCCCAAAGGCAAAACAATAAAATTCAATCAAATATCAAATGTCCGATTATGTTTTCACGGTGACGCTCAGATATCCGAGTGTAAGTGAATGCAGCATCGCTTCTGCGCTATGCGCATCACGTTAGCAAAGGTAGGAGAGCCAAGCGCGAAAGACGTCACTGCAGGAAACAATTTTTCGGTGAAAGAAAATGAGGACAGAATAAATGTCCCGGTAAGTAATATCAAGTTTGTTGAGTTTAGTAAACTTCGGTGAAATTAGAATACCAAGGAAAAAAATAACACTTAAAGAATTATTGCAGCTGTGGAATATTTCAGACAGTATGCTACTGAGGGCAGCTAACATAAGAGTTATGCGTTATAAGATATAATCTAAGTCGTAACATTGCTGTATGGAGCTGCAGATTTGGTTGCAGGTTAACATAGCTGGACTGGCCATCGGGCATACCGGGCATATCCCCAGTGACTTATTTTTTATTTTTTTTGTAATGGCATGAACAATGAGAGGTGGTGGATTGGCCAGATGCAGGTCGATGTGTAGAAATAACTCCGTTGTTTGGTGGTGGCTATGACGGGGCTTCCACAGAGGCAACAGGTGGATGAGGGAAGGGGAGGCAGGAGGAGAGACCCGAAGCAGCCACCAGTCCGAGTGTCAGGTGAACTGAACTTCAGGTAAGAAGTTATGACCTGCAGTCTATCTGGGTCAGATATAAACCAAGTTTAGGTGGAGTTTATTTTCATGTTGCTGACTTTTTACTGTCAGTTGCAATAACTCATACTGCGTTCTAGCCAGCTTGACGGAGTTTATATACAGCTGGGTGGGTGCTATGATGTTACTGATAGTGAACTTTATTTTATTCATAAGGTTAGTTAGTAGAGTTGCCAACGGCTCCTTAAAAAAATGGAATGGTCCCTCATTCAGAGAAAATATTACACGTTTCGTATTGAGCTGAGAAGAGACGCAGTTTGTCCCGAACTTTAGCTAGAATGGAAAAAAGACACAAAGCTGGATTTATTCTGTCTTTATGCTGCACAGCTGCCTCTTCTCTCATTCTCTCCCCCTCCCTCTCCTGTTGCTACTTCAATCATGAAACTGATCAATGATCAGCTGATCGGCTTTTCTCTCTTGTTTGTTTATCGCCCACTTTGCGCCAGAAAGAGGAAACCAGCGCTAAACAACAGCAGCACGTTTAAGCTTGATCGGCTGTTGTTAGAATGTATTTAATATTAATTTCTAGTATCAGCTGATGTTTGCTGGAGCCACAGCTGTAAAGCTGCTGGTCATGATGTCTGTTTAGATATGTGGTGAGAGGGAAACATGAAGATGAAACCAGGAGATGTCCTTACTGAATCATCAGAGCTGAACAGGTGATGGAGAAACAGGTTTACCTTTTAGGTGACATGAATGAGTTGAAGGGAAGTTATGAACTGTTTCTGAGAGACAAATAACACCAGGATCCTTTTTTATGTAGCAGACAGCTGGTAACTGTGCAGGGGCGGGTCTAGCAAAGTTTTGCCAGGGGGCCAGGTAGGGCATTAACAGGGAAAGGTGGGCACAAAGAAATACTTTTCTTTCTTATTCTCATTTAAAATACCTAGTTTTTATTAAATAATTATCTAAATCTTACAACCAAAGTTTTTATCTGACGTAAAATGTATAGAAATCATACATATACCAACAAGACTGTACATCACTGTCACAACAGGGTTTGTTTTCAGTCAAAGTCTTTATGGCTTTACTACCTGGTGGGTCGGTCTGTAGTAAAAATGCCCAATTTTTTTGTCCCAGTCCAGCCCTGCAGGTTAATACTGGCAGTGTCACCATGCCAGCTGACTGTATTTTATCATCAGCCAGTGTTGTTCTTTATCAATATTACCAAAGTTTACGATAAGGCAGCATAGAAAGTATTTACTTGCTTTCAGGTTTCATTCAAATGTTAGTCTTTTCAGTTGTTTCCCCACTTTTTTCCTGTTTCAAAATCAAACACCAGTTTGTGAGAAGATTATCTTCTTTTTTTAACAGGCAGATAAAGTTTTGCATTGGCATTGGCTAATTTGTCAATTGTTTGTTACAAATGTTCGTATTTTAATTTTCAAAAATGTTTTTGCCCAAAACATATGTGCACTATATGTCAGTAAAAATAC